>NC_091636.1:50197625-50822625 GCF_027580195.1 Bos mutus | reverse complement strand
CCACTTAAATGCACAAGTTACCCTTGGGCATCAATTATAACCAAACTGAGGACATAAGCAACAGCTAAAAGCTGACAAATGCATGTGTAGAAAGCCCCTTAAAACATAATCACTTTCCCATCAAGGAAGAAGCCAGGATATCATAACCAGGCAATTGGGACACCTTGTCAGTTATGTATAAATTGGGCAATAAAGAAAATAGCTTGACATAAGGAATGCCACGTTCCAATAAAGCTGTTGAGGGAACGGAAGTTTGACTTCAATTTGGACTTGCATGCTCTGTCTCCAACATCACTAAAAGGTGCAGGTCCTAGGGCAGAACCATTTATAAATATTAAAAGCCAAATAATAAAAAGACTGCTAAAATCTGCTCCCATGACAAACCAAATAGATTTTCTTAGTTTAAACTTAGAATCTTGGGAAAAATAGGCTCTGAAATTCATATACAACATGTG
Source organism: Bos mutus (assembly GCF_027580195.1). Lineage (NCBI taxonomy): Eukaryota > Metazoa > Chordata > Mammalia > Artiodactyla > Bovidae > Bos > Bos mutus. The sequence goes on along the minus strand of NC_091636.1, from coordinate 50,822,170 downwards.
AAATACAGGAAAGACATTTTGAATTTGTTAAAAAAATCCCCCATGTGCAAATTTCTATCCTCCCTTAACTCCTGAGCTAGAGCACAGAATATCGCCCTATACACAAGAGGCCTTCACCTAGTTTATCCCCTGTTCCCTCCAACACAATATATTCAAACAGAATGTATTATTGCTCACCATGTACCCTGTGTGTGTGTGTGTGCGTGTGTGTGTGTTAAGTCACTTCAGTTGTGTCCAACTCTTTGTGACCCTATGGACTATAGCTCACCAGACTCCTCTGGCCATGGGATTTTCCAGGCAAGAATACTGGAGTGAGTTGCCATTTCCTTCTCTAGGGGATATTCCCAAACCAGGGATCAAACCCACATCTCTTATGTCTCCTGCACTGGCAGGCAAGTTCTTTACCACTAGTGCCACCTGGGAAGCCCATGTCCCCTTTAGTGTTTCTAATTTTGATAAGGAAGCTTCAGTTCAGTTCAGATAATCGGGCAAAACCTCAGGTTGGGTTCTCTGAAAGCAGATATCGAGATGGTGTTTGTGATGTGAGTTTTTTTTTTTTTTTTTTTTTAAGGATAGTCTTCGGACAAAGGAAAGGGACATTGCTATACTGGGCCAAGGGAGAAGCATGGCATGCCTTGCTGGTGAATGAAGACTCAGGCAAAGCTTTGGATCTAGAAGACCATCAAATGGTCTTTAACCAGCTTCAAATGGCTGGAACTTTCTATTGTCTCTTTAATTGGTCACTGGATTCATGCTGCCCTTGGGAAGGTCATGATCTCAGGTCAAGTGTTTTCCCTGCCATTAGGGTGGCTGGAACAAGCTCCCAGCTGCAGGCACTCTACTGGCCCCAGCTGGACACCAGACCCTTCTTTGGAGGCAATCTGGGACCACATCATCCTGTCTACTGCATTCACACCCAATTCTCATATCCGATCATGCACTCAATACGTCTAAAAGATGTTGAAGTTTTCACTTTGCTCTGCTACATCTTTTACAGCTTTGCTGCTGTTGTTTTAATCTCAGCTGTCTTTTTCTTTGTTTTTGAGGTTGTTGTTGTTCAGTTGCCCAGTCATGTTGGACTCTTTGCGATCCCATGGTGAGGGATCCCTTTCCCTCACCATCTCCCAAGGTTGCCCAAGTTCATGTCCATTGCATCAGTGATGCCATCCAGCCATCTCATCCTCTGATGCCCTCTTCTCCTTCTTCCCTCAATCTCTTCCAGCATCAGAGAGTTTTCCAATGAGTTTGCTGTTCACATCAAGTGACCAAAATACTGGTGCTTTAGCATCCATCCTTCCAGTGAGTATTCAGGTTCAGATTATTTCTTTGAGACTTACTGGCCTGATCTCCTCAGTGTCCAAGGGACTCTCTGAATTCTTCCTCAGCACGACAGTTCAGAGGCATCAATTATTTGGCACTCTGCCTTCTTTCTGGTCCAGCTCTCACAACCATACAAGACCACTGGGAAGACCATAGTTTTGACTACATGGACCTTTGTAAGCAGGTTGATATCTCTGCTTTACAACACATTTTATAGGTGTTATAGTTTTCCTGCCAAGAAACAATCATCTTCTGATTTCATGGCTGGAGTCACCATTTGCAGTGATTTTAGAGCCCAAGAAGAGGAAATCTCTTATTGTTTCACATTTCCCGCTTCTATTTGCCATGAAATAATGGGACTGGATACCCATTTTAGTCTTAGTTTTTTTTTAATATTTATTAATTTTAAACCAGTTTTTTCACTCTCCTCCTTCACCCTCATCAAGAGGTTGCTTAGTACCTCTTTGCTTTCTGCTATTAGAGTGGGATATTATCCAATATCTGAGGTTATTGATATTTCTCCTGACTACCTTGATTCCAGCATGTAACTCCTCCAGACAGACATTTCTCATGATGTGTTCAGCATACAAGTTAAAGAAACAGGGTGACAACAGACAGCCCTATCATACTTCTTTCTCAATCCTGAACCAATCCTTTGTTCTGTACAGGGTTCTAACTGTTGCTTTTTGACCCATATACAGGTTTCTCAGGAGACAGGTAAGATGGTCTGATATTCTCATCTCTTTAAGAGTTTTGCAGTCTGTTATGATTCATACAGTCAAAGGCTTTAGTGTAGTCGATGAAACAGAGGTAGATTTTTTTCTGGAATTCCCTTGCTTTCTCTATGATCCAGTGACTATTGACAATTTGATCTCTGGTTCCTCTGCCTTTTCTAAACCCAGCATGGACATCTTGAATTTCTTGGTTGGCATAATGCTGAAGCCTAGCATGCAGGATTTTAAGCATAACCTTAGTAGCACGGGAGATGGAGTACAATTGCCCAATGGTTTGAACCTTCTTTAGTAATGCCCTTCTTGGGAATTGGATGAGGATTGATCTTTTCTAGTCCTGTAGCCACTGCTTGTTCCTCCAGATTTGCTGACATATTATATGCAACACTTTGATAGCATCAGTTTTTAGGGTGTTGAATAGCTCTACTGGAATTCCATTGTATTCACTAGCTTTACTGACAGCAGTGCTTTCTAAGGCCCACCTGACTTCACATTCCAGAATGTCTGGCACTGGGTGACTGACAACACCATTGTGGTTATTCGGTTCACTAAGATCTATTTTGTATAGTTCTTCCATGTATTCTTTCCATCTCTTCTTGATATCTTCAACTTCTTCAAGGTCCCTCCTTTTTCGTCCCTTATTTGTGCCCATTTTTGGGCAAAATGTTCCCATGATATTTCCAATTTTCCTGAAGAGACTGCTAGTCCTTCCCCTTCTGTTGTTTTCCTTTATTTTAAGCTTTGTTCATTGTAGAAGGCCTTGTCTCTCCCTGCTGTTCTTAGGTACTCTGCATTTAGTTCGGTGACTGCAGCCATGAAATTAAAAGACGCTTACTCCTTGGAAGGAAAGTTCTGACCAACCTAGACAGCATATTCAAAAGCAGAGACATTACTTTGCCAACAAAGGTTCGTCTAGTCAAGGCTATGGTTTTTCCTGTGGTCATGTATGGATGTGAGAGTTGGACTGTGAAGAAGGCTGAGTGCCGAAGAATTGATGCTTTTGAACTGTGGTGTTGGAGAAGACTCTTGAGAGTCCCTTGGACTGCAAGGAGATCCAACCAGTCCATTCTGAAGGAGATCAGCCCTGGGATTTCTTTGGAAGGAATGATGCTAAAGCTGAAACTCCAGTACTTTGGCCACCTCATGCAAAGAGTTGACTCATTGGAAAAGACTCTGATGCTGGGAGGGATTGAGGGCAGGAGGAGAAGGGGATGACAGAGGATGAGATGGCTGGATGGCATCACTGACTCGATGGACGTGAGTCTGAGTGAACTCCGGGAGTTGGTGATGGACAGGGAGGCCTGGCGTGCTGCGATTCATGGGTCACAAAGAGTCGGACACGACTGAGTGACTGATCTGATCTGATCTGATCTGATTTTGTTCGCTGTATATTTCCCTTTCTCTTTTACTTTTCACTTCTCCTTTTTCTTCAGCTATTTACAAATCCTCCTCAGATAACCACTTTGCCTTCTTGCTTTCCTTTTTCTTTGGGATGGTTTTGTGCCCACTTTCTTTCCCTCTTTTAATGCTGAAAGTTCTTCTTTCATGCACATCTTAAATTCCACACCAAAGCCCCTCTGCCTTTTAGATAGGTCCACATTTGCTTTGGCTAATTTAACAGCTATTTACCTACACTTGGACCAACTGAACTTTCATTTTGTCTCTGTGTTGTGATCTTCAAAGTCTTCTTCCTTTAGTGCAGGCTCTTTCTTCTAGTATAAGAGCTTTCTCAAGCCACCTTCACATCAGCCTGCTAAGTGTTTACTCTCTTATAAGAACAGTTTCAACCACTAGCAATTTTCAACTCTGAATCAGTTCCATACCAAGCAAAAATTTTAGCAAGCAAACTTGTTGCTCTAGTAATATTAATGTAACATACATTTGGACAATGCCTGGTGAAGTGACTCATATATATGGGCAATGAGCATGAGGGAGAGGAGAAGAAAGAGAGAAAGTTGGAAATGGACATACAAAAAATCAACCATTTCAAAATGGTGGGTTTTTTTTTTTGCCATGCCACATGGCTTGTGTAGGATCTTAGTCCCATGACCAAGAATAGAACCCACTCCCCCTGCAGTTGAAGTGCAGAGTGTCAACACCTGGACCACCAGAAAAGTCTCCAAAATGAGGTGTTTTAAGTCAAGAAAAATGTCCAATAAACTGCTTACCAAGTAACCATCTGTGTGACATCAACAAAGGTATTTACCTCTCTCAATTTTATTTACCAAATATGTAAAATGTTGTTGATGATAGAAACCAAATGGGGATTTAAATCACAGTTTCTGGCACACAGTTGGTGCTTAATAAATTATAATTATTACAACTCTGGCTTGTGAGGTCAGATAAATGAAATTTCTGGCTGTTCTATCTATTGGCATGATAATTAACCTGTTTTTAACAAGATATTTCAGAGATTTATGTGAAAAATCAAGTACCTCACTGGGACATAAGACAACAGGCTGAAAATTAGGGCTAAGATGGTGAGGAAAACAATTTTAAATATGCTTACACTAAAAATCTTAGAATTTTTAAATTGCAGACAGATTTTTAAGTTTGGTTATTTTTAAAATAAAAAACCACTCAATGTGAAATTTGGTGTGTGCTTTATTAAGATGTTGTTTTCATCTGAGCATATTTAGTTATACACTAATATAAATACTATTTCTGAGTGAAATAAAGTTGCTTTACAGAATGGACCTGGAGTCCTTGCTCACCATAGATCTATGGGTGGAACTGACTCAAAACAATTTTCTAAAGAGAAGTTGAACCCTGATTGTGGACACCCCATGACTCACCCCAAATGGCTTTACTGAGATTTTAAGCTTCCATAAAAGGATTAAAACCCTAACACCAGGTTGACTATTTCTAAAGAACATGGCTCTAAATTCCCATGGCTACCTAAAAGACCTATTTTTGGCATTTGCCAAGGAGTTAATCTGAAATCAATGTCAGCCAAAATTTGCTAAAGGAATTATGATGCTAGACGATTTTCAAGGATGCAATCTCATCTGTCTTTATAATTGGTTTTACTAAGTTGTGATTGTAGGGTTGTGCTGCCAGTTTTAGGTAACTCTTCATCAAATCTTGTTAAAGGGTGTTTAAGTGCATGGCTGAAGGTATCTGGGCACCTTGAGTGCAAGGAATTGTATCTGTCTCTTCATTAATGAACCTGGCATGCTATCATCCATGGGGTCACAAAGAGTTGGATACAACTTAGTGACTGAACAATAACAACAACAATGCACCCACCTAGTATCTGACATATAGTAGGTTAAATAAATATTTGTGGATGATTGACTCTAATACATATCTTCATCAGGAGAGCATTCAGAATAAATACTTCTCTCATTATGACACCAAAAAGTATCATGTTTTCCCTGGACAATAGTCACTGGTAGGACTGATGCTGAAGCTGGAACTCCAATACTTTGGCCACCTGCTGAGAAGAACGGACTGACTGGAAAAGACTGATGCTGGGAAAGATCGAAGGCAGGAGGAGAAGGGGATGATGGAGGATGATATGGTTGGATGGCATTACTAACTCATGGACATGAGTTTGAGCAAGCTCTGGGAGTTGGCAATGGACAGGGAGGCCTGGCATGCTTGTGTCCATGGGGTCACAAAGAGCTGGACATAACTGAGCGACTGAACTGAACTGAACTTCCCTGGACAATTAGTTTATTTTTGTATGAAGTTCATTTAAGGCTATGAGGAAAAAAAATTTCCCTCTAACATTAATTTTCAAGAGTTTGGTGACAAACTTCTGTTCCAACTAGTATTAGGTAGTATCAGCATTAGGTAACTAATACGGGTCACTAAGGTAGGACATTTAAGCCTGAGTTCCTGACACAGTTTGTAGTAAAATTTTAATTTCTATGTTTTTTTCCTACTTATATTTTAAATTCCTTGGGAGCTATTTGAGATTCTGTTTGGAACACAAAGAATGGATAGAAAGCTATATAGAAAGAAAGAGATGTCATCTAAATTGTCTTTCTAGTCTAAGATTAAACTGGGTTTATAATCATTAATGGGTGTTGTAGATGAAACATAATTATTGTAAATGGCCAGGACCACAGGGATTCACCCAAAAGTTTTTATTCATCTTTCCCCCACAATCCCCTTCCCTACTCCATTCCTAACAACAGTTGAATTATTTTGACTGATTATTATAGTGATGTCATCACTTATGTTAAGCAGTTTATTTTCAATTAAAAATAATCTTAAGAATGGACATGAGATTTCATTTAAGGGTAACAGCATTGTTCCAAATATATAGTGTGATGATGGCTACATAACTCTGTTCAGTTCAGCTCAGTTCAGCCGCTCAGTCGTGTCCAACTGCAAATACTTAAATGTAATATTTACTTAAATTTCAATAAAGGACCCTTTCTTTAAAAGTATGCTTGCATCACTTTCCTGTTGCTACCATAACATATTACCACAAGCCTAGTGAACTGCATTAGGACCCTATGGTCTGTGCTCCCCATGTCCTCAGCTTGCTTTTTGTCTATGGAAAAACTTTAGCCAAATAATAAGTTTAATCAGAGAAGTGAGAAAATGTAGAAACAAAGGAAACCAAATAAAAATAATAATGTAGTTATCAAGCATAGTCAAGGACTTTTAGGGCTTGACTATGCTAGGGCTACAGATAATACTGTGAGCCATATCTGGTTTCTGATTGCTGCCTTATTGGTACTGGAAACTCCACCAGGAAGAAGAGGTTAACTACATGATGACCAGATTGTAGCCATGGCATCAGCTGCCGTGATTCCAAGAATTGGCCTCAAGAAATGGAAACAATCTGACCTTGGAACTAAAGATAAACTGTACTTAAAACATTCAAGATGACACAGGTCAGACGACTGAAGACCAATTTCAAGATTACTGTCAGAATTGACTGTGCTGTTTCTTCATGTAACCCCCTCCCTCAGCTTATAAAAGCTCTTGCCCACTGATTGATAGTAGAGAAGGTCAACCTTTGGACAGGCATCTTGTGAGCCCTCCCACCTAGGCTTGCCAGGATCCAAAATAAAACAGTTTCTTTTCCCACCAACCTGGCTTCTTCACTGGCTTTTGAGCAGCAAGCAGCCGGACCCCACTTTCAGTTACCATAGTAGCTTAGAGCATCAGAGATGCGCTGTCTTAGAGTCTGAAGTTCAGGAGGCTGAAGGCAGTTGTGCCAGGCTAGTTAGTGTTAACATGTCACCTAGGAGGACACCTTCTGGAGACTCTGAGAGGAGAATTAATTTCTTTGCCTTTTTCAGCTTTTAAGTGGCCACTGTTATTTTTTGAGGCTTCTTAGGTGGCATGGTAGTAAAGAATTTGCCTGCAATGCAGGAGACTCGAGAGACTTGGGTTTGATCCCTGGGTTGGGGAGATTCCCTGGAGAAGGAAATGGCAACCCACTCCAGTATTCTTGCTTGGGAAATTCATGGACAGAGGAGCCTGGTGGGCTACAATCCATAGGGTTGTAAGGAGTGGGGCATGACTGAGACACTGATTGTGCATGCAAGTTTAGAGCAGGTCAATAGGGAATTCTCATTCCATGTGAGTTCCCCCAAAGACTAACAAATACTTTGTTAGATAACTTATGATAGAGAACAGTCTCCCAAAATAAGCCACTTCAACATGATTTTTCATCTGGGGAGAGTGAAGCAAAAAAAAAAAACAACAACAAGACTTTCATAAATGCTCTGGCTCCCAAGTGATTCCATTAATAAACAAGTAAATAACACAAAATCAAAAAAAAAAAAAAAAATCAAGCCTTAAAAGCAACCAGAATGAAACAACAAAGACCAAAATATAATAAATCATGATATAGTGTCTCTTTTCACCAAAACTTCTATACCTAATTTGATAATACTCCAGTTTGGCATTATCCTTTTTGACATGTTGAAATTTCCTTTCATTTCTAGCAAGCACGCATCTAATAGAAGAGAAAAAAAATTGATCTTGTTATCCACATGACTACCTTGAGGGCACACTGCAGTTTGCAGGGCACATGGTGATGCTTATGGTGTCAATAACAATGCCTAAATAACACAAGTTTTAATTGTAGTCATCTTTTATCATCATGGAAGCTCCCTGGGCTCCTTTTAATTTGATCATATTGAAATGTGCTGTCCTGATTTTCATGAATTAGGGCAAAGTCACCCTTACTCACCATCTGAAGTCTCAGATGTTCCTTCCCACCCAGTAATGAAAATGAAAATTATTTTCCTTGGCAACTCAGATGGTATTCTGGTTAATTATGTGGATATAATTCTAGATTATTGCATATTTTATAGCTGAAAAGCCCTCTACTTTATAGCCAGGTCTTTTTTTTTTTTTTAAACTTTCTTAAAATACTATTTCTCTAGTTTATGTTATTTTGTCACATTTTAAAACATATTAAATTAGCCTGAAATTCTTTTTTTGAAAGAAGGCAGGCTGTAACATTTTAAAATGCATTCCTGTTTTGTATTCACTTCACAAGACTTAAAAGTGATGTCTATACAATCAAGTACAATATGTCCATAAAAATTTCATGTTCAGGAAGGGCCAGTTTAGGTGTAAGCAAGAAAGTGTAAATACACAAATACTGGATTAGTTTCTTTTCTGAAACATTTTAAGCCATTTTTTGGATGGCTTCCTAACTACACTGCCTTTAGAAGTAGATATGCATTCCTTTTCTCAAAAAATAAAAAGAGGGGGGAGGAGAGCTCATTAAGAAATAAATTAATGATAAAATATTATATATTGTAGATAAAATATATTATATACTTAGAAATTATAAGATAACATAGATTGCATTGTGGAATCAGATATTTTTTACAAATATGGTGACTGGATTATAATGCTGGTGTATCCTGAATGAATGCATGGGATAGATTTATAATTTGTAAGTAATTTATTTTCTATTATAAGCTTCAGAGCTGGTCAGTGTCAGGGTCTATAACTTGTTTTCTATTGACATATAATATCACCACATTTTCTTAGCAATTTGATAAGACTCTAAAAAAGTCAATCCTGAAGGTGGGGGTGGAATGTTTGTTCTAAAGATGACTTTATGTCATTAACCCTTGCCAACTAATGAATTTAGAAAACTTTATATTTTCTAATTTAAAAAAGCACACATAGATTTAACAAAATGTACTATTTTAAAATGTTATAAACATTATACAACCAAATGAAAGCTTCTCATATTATGTGTCATCTCATTTTACAAATTTAAAAATCCCCTAAAATGACGGTAATGTCTGATATCTGATGTTGATCACATCTGTAATTTATTACATGGGCTTAAAAAACAACATTTCATTTAATCATTTAATAATCCTGAAGACAGTCAATCCTGGAATGTTATGGAGAAGAGGAGTTCATAGTCTGCACCACAGCCAAGTGGACGTCAACATTCTAGGAATCAGTGAACTAAAATGGACTGGATGGGTTGACTTTAACTCAGATGACCATTATATCTACTACTGTGAGCAGGAATCCACTGAAAGAAATGGAGTAGCCATCATGGTCAACAAAAGAGTCTGAAATGCAGTACTTGGATGCAATCTCAAAAATGACAGAATGATCTCTGTTCATTTCCAAGGCAAACAATTCAATATCACAGTAATCCAAGCCTATACCCCAACAAGTAACTCTGAAGAAGCTGAAGTTGAATGGTTCTATGAAGACCCACAAGACCTTTTAGGACTAACACCCCAAAAAGATGTCCTTTTCATTATAGGGGACTGGAATGCAAAAGTAGGAAGTCAAGAAATACCTGGAGTAACAGGCAAATTTGGCCTTGGAGTACGGAATGAAGCAGGACAAAGGTTAATAGAGTTCTGCAAAGAGAACGCACTGGTCATAGAAAACACCCTCTTCCAACAACACAAGAGAAGACTCTACCATGGACATCACCAGATGGTCCACACTGAAATCAGATTGATTATATTCTTTGCAGCCAAAGATGAAGAAGCTGTATACAGTCAGCAAAAACAAGACCAGAAGCTGACTGTGGCTCAGATCATGAACTTCTTATTGCCAAATTCAGACTTAAATTGAAGAAAGTAGGGAAAACCACTTGACCATTCAGGTATGACCTAAATCAAATCCCTTATGATTATACAGTGGAAGTGAGAAATAGATTTAAGGGACTAGATGTGATAGATAGAGTGCCTGATGAACTATGGATGGAGGTTCATGACACTGTACAGGAGACAGGGATCAAGACCATCCCCATGGAAAAGAAATGCAAAAAAGCAAAATGGCTGTCTGGGGAGGCCTTACAAATAGCTGTGAAAAGAAGAGAAGTGAAAAGCAAAGGAGAAAAGGAAAGATATAAGCATCTGAATGCAGAGTTCCAAAGAATAGCAAGGAGAGTAAGAAAGCCTTCCTCAGCGATCAATGCAAAGAAATAGAGGAAAACAACAGAATGGGAAAGACTAGGGATCTCTTCAAGAAAATTAGAGATACCAAGGGAACATTTCATGTAAAGATGGGCTCAATAAAAGACAGAAATGGTATGGATCTAACAGAAGCAGAAGATATTAAGAAGAGGTGGCAAGAATACACAGAAGAACTGTACAAAAAAGAGTATAATGACCCAGATAATCACAATGGTGTGATCACTGACCTAGAGCCAGACATCCTCAAATGTGAAGTCAAGTGGGCCTTAGAAAGCATCACTATGAACAAAGTTAGTGGAGGTGATGGAATTCCAGTTGAGCTCTTTCAAATCCTGAAAGATGATGCTGTGGAAGTGCTGCACTCAATATGTCAGCAAATTTGTAAAACTTAGCAGTGGTCACAGAACTGGAAAAGGTCAGTTTTCATTCCAGTCCCAAAGAAAGACAATGCCAAAGAATGCTCAAACTACCACATAATTGCACTCATCTCATACGCTAGTAAAATAATGCTCAAAATTCTCCAAGCCAGGCTTCAGCAATATGTGATCCATGAACTTCCAGATGTTCAAGCTGGTTTTAGAAAAGGCGGAAGAACCAGAGATCAAATTGCCAACATCATCTGGAACATCAAAAATGAAGAGAGTTCCAGAAAAACATCTATTTCTGCTTTATTGATTATGCCAAAGCTTTGACTGTGTGAATCACAATAAACTGTGGAAAATTCTGAAAGAGATGGGAATACCAGACCACCTGACCTGCCTCTTGAGAAACCTGTATGCAGATCAGGAAGCAATAGTTGGAACTGGACATGGAACAACAGAGTGGTTCCAAATAGGAAAAGGAGTACGCCAAGGCTGTATATTGTCACCCTGCTTATTTAACTTCTATGCAGAGTACATCATGAGAAACACTGGGCTGGAAGAAGCACAAGCTGGAATCAAGATGGCTGGGAGGAATATCAATAATCTCAGATATGCAGATGATATCACCCTTATGGCAGAAAGTGAAAAAAAACTAAAAAGCCTCTTGATGAAAGTGAAAGAGGAGAGTGAAAAAGTTGGCTTAAAACTCAACATTCAGAAAACTAAGATCATGGCATCTGGTGCCATCACTTCATGGGAAAGAGATGGGAAACAGTGGAAAAAGTGTCATACTTTATTTTTCTGGGCTCCAAAATCACTGCAGATGGTGATTGCAGCCATGAAATGAAAAGACGCTTACTCCTGGAAGGAAAGTTATGACCAACCTAGATAGCATATTCAAAAGCAGAGATATTTCTTTGCAAGTAAAGGTCCGTCTAGTCAAGGCTATGGTTTTTCCTGTGGTCATGTATGGATGTGAGAGTTGAACTGTGAAGAAAGCTGAGTGCCGAAGAACTGATGTTTTTGAACTGTGGTGTTGGAGAAGACTCCTGAGAGTCCCTTGGACTGCAAGGAGATCCAACCAGTCCATTTAAAGGAGATCAGCCCTTGGATTTCTTTGGAAGGAATGATGCTAAAGCTGAAACTCCAGTACTTTGGCTACCTCATGTGAAGAGTTGACTCACTGGAAAAGACCCTGATGCTGGGAGGGATGGGGGCAGGAGGAGAAGGGGACGACAGGATTAGATGGCTGGGTGGCATCACCGACTCAATGGACATGAATTTGAGTGAACCCCAGGAATTGGTGATGGACAGAGAGGCCTGGCATGCTGTGATTCTTGGGGTCGCAAAGAATTGGACACAACTGAGTGACTGAATGAACTGATACCACAGACAGAAGAACTAAAATCTGTCAATATTATCTCCTGTATATGCACTTTCAGAATCTAAAAGGGTAAACCAATGGGGCTATATTGACCCAGTAAATGTAAATGCTTTTGTATGATATGGCTATTTCCTACCAATTAAGAAATACTAGAGGTGTGGTTTTATATTTTCTAGAATCAAAACCCATGATTGCAGGACTAACAGCTTTCTTAAAGATTTTGTAATCAGTTGTTTGCATCATGTAACTTCACTAAGGGATGATGAAGAGGACTAGAAAGGAAAAAGGAAAGAAAGAAACAAAATGGCATATAAGTCTCTGCAATGGTAAATGACTAATAAAACTGTACTATCACCTATAATTATCTTTATCCTAATGTTGAAGAATCAGGATGATATAGAAAAAATTATTGATCTATGATATGATCTTTTCTGTTAGCAAGTTCCCCTGAGACATGGATCAGACAACTCACTTTACTAATTGTGTTTTCTAAGCTATAAAATGACTTGTTGCAGCTTTTGGAGTATTGAGCTCTTAAAGTTAGGTCAAGTTTTAAAATTAAATGACTTGATCAGACCTCTGATTATACAAAGATATAGGAGATGTGTATTTCCCTATTCTTCCCATTGTGTATAACTAAAATCCTGAGCATTTGTAAACAAAATGAACACAGAAGACTCTGAAGGTTAAAGAGAAAAAGAAAGATGAACTAGGGATCTCAGAATCACAAAATATTACAGTGATATTGTTCTCTAGGTTTTCTTTTTTTTCCCTGTATTGTACACTGGAGTTAAAGGAGATGGTGTTTCAGAAATGCCAATGGGTACAGAGAAACACCCTCAGCAAAAGCCTGAATTTTCCAACCAAAGAAAAAAATGGTCAAAGCAAGAGAATAAATTTTAGATAAAAACTGCTACATTTTGGCAAAATACCACAGAAAAAAGTTACCATCTCATCTCACTGGTCCCAGGAAAGGCTGAGATATCTACAGACTTCCAGCCATCTACACTCCTTAGGTTTTACCAGTTGCCCCAGTCTTTCTGATACAATTATGTCAGAGAAGGCCAAGTAGGAACCAGGACTTCATGCTCACTGGTGGTAATGAAATCAAACTTCACTTCGCCTGCAGTCCCAATGGAAATCTCTGCTATTTTAATAATGAAAAATACAGTAAGAGCTTAATGAATGGGCTGAATCACTGAATGTGCAGGACAGGAAAAAAAAAAAAAAAAATCAGTGACCTGGACAGCAGAACAGTTGTAATTATATTATCTGAATGGGATGCAAAGAAAAAATAGAGTGAAAAATGTGAACAGAGCCTCAAGGCTCTAGGGACTGAAACAAAAGACTTAACTATCCATGCCACTGGAGTTCCAATAAAAGGGAAAAAACAAAACGTGCTCAGAAGTAATGAGTAAATTTCCTAAATTTGGCAAAAAATATAAACCTGTAGACTCAGTAGGCATAATGAATTCCATACAAAGTAGACAAATAAAGCCACCAGAAAACACACCATTGTCAAGCTTCTTAGAGATAAAAACAAACCAAAAAGTTTAAAAGCTGCAAGAGACGTGATATTTTACCTATAAAAGAAAACCAAGATGAATCACAGTGGTGTCTCATCAGAAACCATAGAGGCCAGAAAAAAAGTGACACAATATGTTTCAACTACTAAAAAGAATTCCAACTCAGAATTTATATCCCAGGAACTATAGAGAAATCAAAACATTTTTGGATGAATGTAACTAAAAGAATGTATCACCAACAACCTATCCTAAAAGGATGGTTAAAGAAAAATCTCAAACTAGAAAATAAATGTTAGAAGAATTAATCTTCAAACATCATGGGGAAGAATGCATGATAGAGAGATAAAAGTACCTGAATATATTACACTTACCTTTTCCCCATTAGTTTTCTAAAACATATTTGCTGGCTGAAGCAAAATTATAGCATTGTTTGGTGTGGTTTATTTAAATTTAGAGCCATATTGGAAGCCTGGTGTGCTGTAGTCCATGGGGTCGCAAAGAGTCAGACACGACTGAGCAACTGGACTGAACTGAAGTATTTAAATCAATTATAAATGGAGGAAACTGAAGTCACATAGAGGAAGATTTCTGCACTTCATTTGAACTTCTGAAATATCACACTTGTGATGATTTATGGATATATAGTGAGATACCAAGAGAAAGTAATACAAAGTTATGCAAAGTGACACAATGAAAACACTACAGATTTATCAAACTGAAATTTTAAAAGACGTTCAATACAGGAAACTGAAAGAAAGAAAACCTGAGAACAAGCAAACAACAAAAATAAAATGGTAGCCCTAACATGTCAAATAGTATCAATAAGCTTGTTAAACATAAGTTATCTAAATACACTGATTAAAATACAGAGATTGGCAAAAATGGATTTAAAAATATTATGTATATATTCCAAGAAACTTCTTATGTAGTGATTTAGCTTGGTTTAAATTAAAAAGGTAGAAAAATACTTATCATGTCAATATTAATCAAAAAAGCAGTTGTTATGCTAATATCATATAAGGAAGACTTCAGAGCAAATAAGTTTACAAATGGTAGATACTACATAATGACTAGTCAGTCCAACAACACAGTTATCCAAAATTGGTATGTAACAACAGAACAGCAAAATATGTGAAACAAAATCTGATAGAATCTAAAGGAAAAATTGATAAATCCATGGTTAATGTTAGACAATTCAACATTCCTTTCTAAACAATTGATAGAACAGAAAATCAACAAGGATATAGAACTCAGTGATGCCATTGCCAGCAGGATTTAATTTACTGCAGCATGGCATGCATCAACAGTAATAGACTATATCGTGGGACATTAAATTAACCTCACTCAGGAATAAAAAACACACTGAGTGCATCCTCTGAACACAGCAAAAATAGAAAAGATCCAAACATATTAAAACTAAATAGCACACTTCCAAATTATCTATGGACTAAAAAGGAAGGTTCAAAGGAAATAACAAAATACTTTGAACTGGATTGAAATAAAAGTATAACATATCAAAAGTTGTTAGTCAATCCTAAAGGAAATCAACTCTGTACATTCATTAGAAGGATGATGCTGAAGCTGAAACTCCAATACTTTGGCCACCTGACATGAAGAGCTGACTCATTGGAAAAGGCCCTGATGCAGCAAAAGACTGAAGGCAGGAGAAGAAGGGGACAACAGAGGATGAGATGGTTGGATGGGATCACTGATTCAATGGACAAGAGTTTGAACAAACTCCAGGAGACAGTGAAGGACAGGGAAGCCTAGACTGCTGCAGTCCATGGGGTTGCAAAGAGTCAGACATGACTGAGTGACTGAACAAGAGAGTAAACTTAAATGAACTCACCATAAAAAAGAAATAGTAATTATGTGACATGACAGAGATATTAGCTAATTCTATGGTTGTAATCATTGTGCAATATATTAAGTGTATCAAATCCACAAGTTGTACATGTTACTTACACAACATTGTACACCAGTTATATCTCAATAAAGTTGATAATAAAAAGTTAAAAAAAAGTTGTTATAAATAACTAATGCATTGATGTGATGGAAGTTTGTAGCACTAAATGAATACATTACAGAAGATGGAAAGTCTCCAAGTGATCACTAAAGTTCTCTCCTAAATATCTAGAAAAAGTAAAACAAGCCAAAAGCCAACAGAAAGAAGGATATAATGTAAATAAGAGATGAAATCAATGAAACTGAAAATAGACAAAAATAGAAACAAAAGTAGCATATGGCCGATTCTTCTGTAAAGTTGATTGACAAATATGATTGAAAAATTACTACCAAAACTGACATAAAAATAGAAAGGACACAAATTATTCATATCATAAGTGAACCATGGATATCACAACAGAACTTGCAGACATCAAAAGAAGGAAATGCTATGAACAACTCTAAATATATACATTTGAAAGTTTGGATGAAACGATGGCTTCTTTGAGAAATACAACTTATCCAGTATGAGACAAATAATTTGAATAGCGCTTTATACTTCTAAGGTAATTGAATGCACTTTTGAAACCTCTCCCCAAAAGAAATCTCAGATAGTTTCAATGGAAAAAAATATGACAAATATTTTTAAAAAACACTAATTCATAATTTCATTAGGAAATGAAACTGAAAATAACAATCTATCACTATACAACTATCAGAAAAAAAGGAGTTGTTGCTTAAGGGGTATAAAGTTACAGTTATACAAGGTAAATAGACCTAGAGATCTGACATATAAAATAGTGCCTGCAGTTAAAATAATGCCTCCAGGGTTCACTTAAAAATTTATTAAGAGGGTAGATCTCAAGCTCAGGGTTCTCAACACACACACAAATTTATGGGACACAAGAAATCATTTGGAGGTAATGACCATGTTTGCTAAATTGACACTGGTGATGGTATCCATATATGCCCATACTCATTAAAATGTATACATTAAATATATACAATTAATTTCAATTATTAAATACAATTATTCATTTATCTCTGCTGCTAAGTCACTTCAGTCGTGTCCGACTCTGTGAGACCCTGTAGACGGCAGCCTACCAGGCCTCCTCCGTCCTTGGGATTCTCCCAGCAAGAAGGCTGGAGTGGGTTGCCATTTCCTTCTCCAATGCATGAAAGTGAAAAGTGAAAGTGAAGTCGCTCAGTCCTGTCTGACTCTACGCGACCCCATGGACTGCAGCCTACCAGGCTCCTCCGTCCATGGGAGTTTCCAGGCAAGAGTACTGGAGTGGGTTGCCATTACCTTCTCCGTCATTTATCTCTAAATAACACTAAAATAAAATTATGAAAAATAAAATGAAACACCCAAATTTTGACAAGGTTCCCAAGAAATGAATCACTTAAACATTGCAGGTATAAAGGTGAAATGGTAGAAACACTTTGAAAAACACTTTAGAAGTTTCTTTGAAAAACAAAACCAAACTAATCACACAATTCTATTATAACCTGGAGGTTGTACTCCTGGGCATTTATGCCAGAGAGGGGAAAACATACATTCACACAGAAACCTATAAATAAACATTCATAGCATTTCTATGTGTAGTAGCCAAAAACTATAACACAAATGCAACCTAAATGTTCTGCAAAGGATGAATCACTGAACACAACACTGTATATCCAAATGATGAAATTTCATCCAAGAAATGCAAAGGAACTGAGTGTTGTTGCATGCCACTAGTGAAGGTGAATCGTCAAACTGTGTGGAGTGGGGACAAAAATCAGCCATTTCCAAAGTTTACATATTTCAGAATCCATTTAGATAATATCGTCAGCCTTAAAATGATAAAATTGTTGAAATGGAGATTAGTGGTTGCTAGAGGTTGACTAAGGAGATGGGAAACGGTTGGGAAGTGAGTGTAGCTATAGAGGGCACCAGGAAGGAAGTTTGAGTTCAGAGAAATGTTCTGAATTTTGCTCTATCAAAATATATTGAGTGTCATGTTTCGTTGAAGTTTTGCAAGACGTTGGGGTAAACTTGGTAAAGGATCCATGGAAACTTTACTATTTCTTACAACTGAATGTGAATCTGAAATTATCTCATGATTAAGACCTTAATTTAAAAAGTTAATGACTTCAGGAAATAAGAATTAAAAAGAAATGGACCTTCAATTTTGGTTTTCTTATTTTAATTTCCTATCGATTCATTAATATGTCCATTCACTATTATTCATTCACTCATTAATTCATTCATGTGATCTTAGGCTTTTATTTTATTTTTTACTTTACTTCCAGGTGTATGGATTGAAAGTGGGCATTTTGTGAAGTTTATTCACTGGGATTATTGTATTCACTGGGCTCTATTGTTCATTTGGAATGTTTCAAGAATTACACACAGATAATGATAATGATAAATTTATAAATAGTATCTTGTCAAGTTAGAGGGGGAAACCTGTACTTATTTCTTTGCAAATGTTGTTTTCTGATTTTTACCGAACTCTACCACACCTTTTCTGTCTCTATCATATATTCAGTAGATACTGCTTCAGCACCTATACTGTGGTACTTGCTCTTCCAACCACTAAACATTCTATTTGGTGAGAATTCAGTATCTACCCAGTAAGTGAGATAAGTAATATGTATCAAACCTACGTCAAAAGACATTATGTACATCTGGAGCTACAGGATCTGAACATAAATTTGAGACTATCCAAGATTTTTAAAAACGATGGTATTATGGGATGAATTGTGCACCCCTCCCCATGATTCATATGTTGACGTTTCAACCCCAGGTACATCCAATTATAAACATATTTCAAGGTAAGTTTTTCCAAGAGGTAATTCCATTAAATGAGACCTTTAGTGTGGGATCCAATGCAGAAGATGCAAGTTCAATTCCTGGACTGGGAGGAAAGATCCCCTGGAGAAGGAAATGGTAACCCTCTCTAGTGTTCTTCTCTGGGAAATCCCATGGACATAGAAGCCTGGTGAACTACAGTTCATGGGGTTGCAAAAGAGTCCATCCTAAAGGAAATCAACCCTGAATATTCATTGGAAGGACTGATGCTGAAGTTCCCAAAGCCCCAATCTTTTGGCTACCTAATGTGAAGGTCTGACTCATTGTAAAAGACCCTGATACTGGGCAAGATTCAAAGCATAAAGAGAAGGGGCTGGCAGAGGATGAGTTGGTTGGATGGCATCACTGATTCAATGGACATGAATTTGAGCAAACTGTAGGAGATAGTGGAGGCCAGAGGAGACTGGTGTGCTTCAGTCCATGGAGTCAGAAAGAATCAGACATGACTTAGCAGCTGAACAATAACAACATCTAGAAAGAGCTTGAAGCTACAGGATGATGCGGAAAAGACACTCCAAGATGTCCATGATGGGAACAAGGGCCAAAGGTTGTCTGAGAGGATCAAAAAGTTTCAACAGTTGAGATAAAACAGAAACCTAGAGAATGTAGACACACACACACACACACAAAAATAAGAGGTGAAGAAAAAGTATAAACCTAAGAGTCACTGAGGTTAAATGAGTTTTTAGTTTTAAGAAAGAAAATACTAATTTTATAGTATATTTTATATACGTTTGAATGGTTGAGTGGATGAAAGCAGACATCTCTGGGCTATTGTTTCATTTAGAATAAAATATCCTTTACTCCTTTACCATGGTGGAAACACAGTGTGTAAAGAGAGCTTAGGTTTTGTGCGACGATGATTGAGGTTATTTTTACATGGAGGCTTCTTTTCACTTAATATATAACAATTAGAGGAAGAGATGGATGAAGTTTAAGGAAGTTAGAGTGAGATATGATATCATCTCTGAGTGAAAAAGTGGATTTATTAAGAATATGTAGTCTTTGGGGAATCCTACATGTGTATATGAGATATTTAGTCATAAACTTAAGGTAAAAAATTAAGGTTTGTAAAGGGTACATGTATGAAAGTGAAGGATTAGCAACATGGACTGTGAATTCTATTCTGTAATAAAATAGAAGAAATAATTACGCTTTGGAAGTCTGGGAGAATGTTCAGGACAATGATTTTTGGACTTGGGAATATATTATGGGCTTCCCTGGTGGCTTACATGGAAAAGAATCTGCTAGCAATGCAGGAGACCTGGGTTCAATCCCTGGGTTCGGAAGTTCCCCTGGAGAAGGAAATAGCAACCCACTCCAGTATTCTTGCCTGGAGAATTCTAAGAACAGAGAAGCCTTGTGGGTTACAGTCCATGGGGTTGCAAAGAGTCAGAAACAACTGAGCGACTAACACTGTCTTTTTTTTTTTTTAAACTTTACAAATTGTATTAGTTTTGCCAAATATCAAAATGAATCCACCACAGGTATACATGTGTTCCCCATCCTGAGCCCTCCTCCCTCCTTCCTCCCCATACCATCCCTCTGGGTTATCCCAGTGCACTAGCCCCAAGCATCCAGTATCGTGCATCGAACCTGGACTGGCAACTCGTTTCATACATGATATTATACATGTTTCAATGCAATTCTCCCAAATCTTCCCACCCTCTCCCTCTGCAACAGAGTCCATAAGACTGTTCTATACATCAGTGTCTCTTTTGCTGTCTCATACACAGGGTTATTGTTAGCATCTTTCTAAATTCCATATATATGCGTTAGTATACTGTACTGGTGTTTTTCTTTCTGGCTTACTTCACTCTGTATAATAGGCTCCAGTTTCATCCACCTCATTAGAACTGATTCAAATGTATTCTTTTTAATGGCTGAGTAATACTCCATTGTGTATATGTACCACAGCTTTCTTATCCATTCATCTGCTGATGGACATCTAGGTTGCTTCCATGTCCTGGCTATTATAAACAGTGCTGCGATGAACATTTGGGTACATGTGTCTCTTTCCCTTCTGGTTTCCTCAGTGTGTATGCCCAGCAATGGGATTGCTGGATCATAAGGCAGTTCTATTTCCAGTTTTTTAAGGAATCTCCACACTAACACTTTCACTTCATGTATTTTGGAGCAACTTGGGAATATATTTTGGAAAGATCACAAGTTTTCAGGGGAAGAAGAAGCTAAGTAGTCATCAAGGATGTCTTCCAGATTCTCTGCTTAAGGAACTGGGTGACTGGTGACTGCACTGCCCAACACCTTTTGAAAACTCCTTGAATAGTGTCTGAAACAGAATTTTTAAATTCCATTTTTTTTTTTTTTTACAAAACTTGTGGACTTTTCCCATGGTATTCGGGTTTAACTGGGCACAGGATCACCCACCTGAAGGCTATATTCCCTAGCCTCTTTTCTAAGACTGAAAAACTGGCAATGTCCTAACAAAAGAACATGATATCTGCAACCTCCAGATCTTAATCAATAGGGGCTCTTCAGACTGGTAAGTCATCTCAGTAAGTGCACCTCCAGAAATGAATGACATGAATTGAGGATGCTAAAGATATTAAACTATCTCTAATACATATTCATGTCATATTAAAAAGATTTTGAGAGAATGATAAAGTGCCTAGTTTTATCATTAATATGTTATATTAAGTAACTCATAAGCTCATTAGTATAAGGTTCACATACAAAGCAATCCATTTGTGAATGAGCCTGTACACACACACACACAAATCCAAATACATATTGTATTTGGATAAATACAAATAAATACTGTAGAATATGTTTACAAGGGATAATTTACCAAAGGATTTCTTTACATTGAAAAATTTGTAAAAATATCTCTCTGTATTAATTTTGCTTATCTTTCTAGTTCTAAAGTAGTATCTTAGCACAGGTTAACTCCAAAATCATTTTAGTTAGTTCCCTTGAGACTGACAGAATGATGCTTTCTCTAAATTAAAAGGAATTTTGCTATCAAATTAAATGATTGATTCCTTTTTTTTAATGATTGATTTCTGAATAGCAATCTAATATGTAGTGACTGATTTCTATTATTTACTTTTGATATCAGTACCCTGCTCTATGGATACACCTCATGCTTTCAGATTTCATAAATTAAACCTGTATTTATCATGGAAGTGATTCTGACAGTGTTTAATTTTTAAATATGCTAAAATGAGAAGGACAAAGACATGACATAGAATAATGTATAGATCTGTATAATGTCTATTATATTTTCTACAGTCCTGATACATAATTGTATATCCTAGGGCAACAGAAAGAAATTAAACAAGTAATATGTGCCAAAAACTATGGGTGAGTTACATAACTTCTATTTCCTTGCCTTGAGATATTTGCATTGACAGGTGGGATTCTTTACCACTGAGCCACCTGGGAAGCCCTAACAACACAACAACATCACAACATGCCTTGGGATATTTAGTTTTACATTTTACTTAAGGATAATATTACTGGAACATTCTACATGCCCACATTCTAGGAAGCATATTGTTATTCTACTGGAAGAGAACTGTTCCGCCTTAAAGGATTTAATGGGGCTTCCTTGGTGGCTCACACAGTAAAGAATCTGCCCACCATGCAGGAGACCTGGGTTCAATCCCTGAGTCGGGAAGATCCCCTGGAGAAGGGAATGGCTACCCACTCCAGCATTCTTGCCAGGAGAATTCCATCAACAGAGGTGACTGGCAGGCTACCGTCTGTGGGGTTGCAAAGAGTTAGACACAACTGAGTAACTATACTTTCACTTTCAAAGAGTTTAGTAGGAATTTCTGGACATAGACTAAGTAGTAAAAGAGGGCCTAAAAATATTTTATTACAAATATTATTTGCACTTTTAAATTGAAACAAACTCTAACCACAGATATATATTCACATATGTATATATATATGCCTATACATACATAATGAATGTATATTCACATGTACTTACATATATACACATATATATCTTAAAAATAGTAATACAGTCACAAATACAAAGAAAGAGAAAGTTAAAGAATGCCATACACTATTATAAGTTTTTTAAACCGAGTGTAATCTAGATAGGTATTTCATATAATGCTGGTCATTTTAACTTAAAAATTCAAAGTGTAATAAGCCTTTGGGCAGTAAAAAGTCCTTGTTCTTCCATTGGTGACACTAAGAAATGTATTATAATAAAATTCTTGATGTTATGATATGTCTACATCCAAAGGTGTACACTTATATTTGATTTCTGTACACAAAGCAGTAAGGGTACTTAAGACAACTGTGAACTGGCACCAATACACACACATACAGAAATTTCACTTTTAATCCGTGTGTTTAGTCAGAACTGCCCTTCAATGTTTAGATAAGTCTCATAATCGACTAAGGAACTAAGGCAGAGATTGCATTTTCTGAACCTGTCCTTACAAGTTCTTTCTTCCTACTGTATCCAGCTCACCTTATTAGGGAAGAGTCATTTCTATTGCTTTGAGGAAATCAAGGAACTGAAAGAGCTTTCATTTTGAAACCAATCAGTAGCGAGTAAGGTCTATGTGCCAAGCGGGCTATCAAATCAAATCACTTTAAAAAGCACTCCTTGCAGGTTTAGGTTTCATTAGCCAGGGAGAACAAAGAAAATCTCATTAATATGCATGCACCTTTGTGGCTGATACTTCACCGTCTGCAGAGAAATCACAAGGCACTAATAAACTTGGCCAATTTGCCTTTTCAGGCTGCCTCTTATGTCACCAGTTCCCGATTTGCTGCCGCCTGCAAGGATTAGCACATGGCTCCGCTGACCTACTACTCAGGAGGTACGTGCCCTGCTGCCATCAAACTGTCAACCTTGTTACCCCCGTGTGAAAAGTGTAAGGGGAGGCTCTTTTAGTCCTCTATAAGTACGGTTTATCAACTTTCCATTTGAAGATTGCATGACCTCCGGAGCATTATAATTTTGTTCTCCAGTGAATACTAACACAAGTTGAATGCGTCTGGATTGAAGCAATCCAAGTAACAGGTGTCATGCTATTGCTGAAGGCATTGTCCTCTGGGCCCTCAGGTTATGGATGGTCCTGCCAGGTTTGATTTTTACTCAGGGTAGATTCTCTTCCAGGAGACCTGCACAGCCACCCTTGTAATTTGCCACTAGAAGGAATCTCTTTCAGTTTTTCCTGTCTGTCCACACAGATACGCCTATACAAGTACATCTGTATATATAAGGCATATTTCTCAAATATTGCAACTATTTTAACTATTCAAAGATCAAAATCCTCAGGCCCGTGCAAATCAATCATTAAAAATAGAAGTCCAGTAGGGAAAGAATTGTTGATGGCTTTGCATACTGATTTTATATTTAGATATCTCTGCATGGGGAAAGTTTTTTTCCTAAATTTTTGAGGTCCTAGATAAAAATGTATGACTGTTTATGACAACCTCATGAAGTATGAGTTCCCATAACTTCAGTTTTCAAGAAAAAAATGGACATTTAGCCTCAAACCCAATCTGTGTTATATGATAAAGGCATAGAAGTATTAGAATACTTAGATTTCAGATTTAGAATAAGTTAGGATATATTTTAAAAATGCTAAATTCAACACTGTGAGTAAAGGAAGGATAAGGAATGCGGAGGTATGTTCCAATTATTGGGTTGGTCAAAATGTCCATTTGGGTTTTAAACCCAAATGAACTTTTTGACCAAATCAATATATAACTTTGAAGAGAAATGGAATCATTGATGATAATCTAGAAAACAAGAGAAAACAATGAGTGTAATATAGAAGAAGCAGAAATTTCACTAGAAAGTGAGGCAATCAACTTCTCTTAAATTTTTAGAAAGGGAACTATTCCCTTTCTAAATATACCTCAAGACCAAAATCCTACATGGAAAAGGCAGGGATGAAAGACAATAGACTTCACACAGATATTAGTGCTCTGTGGGAATTTACTTTCCTGTAACTGAATGTTCAGCTTCTTAACTTCTAAGAACAGAGTTGACTTCACAGGGTTCCACTGTTCAGTGTTTTGCAGTAGATTATAGTATGATTTGTGAATCAGGAGAATTCTACAAAATCATGAACTTAATTATGGAAATGAAAATTAATAGAAATGCATGCATAGGCTAATAAAATGTTCATCAGAATGTATAAACTCTATTTATGAATCCTATTTAATTTCATATTAAAATAAAGAGCATATTAACTACTAGAACAATAAAGCATCATCTTTTCATTGAGCTCATTCTAGGTAAGAGTTAGGAGGAGAAAGGAAGGGAAATTGAGAGATACTGAGTCTTACATTTATTGAGAAGTAGGAAGATCCTTGGGGGGCCTTGTTCTCAAGCCTGCAACCTTAAACTAAAGCAGCTCTTTCAGAACGAACCCACTTGGGTCCTCTGTTATGGGTCCTCTGACCCAGGAAGAGAGTGTTCTTTGTCCCCCATGAATAGTTTCTGTCGTGTAACTTGAAAAAGTAGAAAAGTGATGAAAATAGAAAATACAACAAAGTCAACAGACACCTGAGAAGAAATCAGAAACATTAAAATAATAAAACTGAAAAAAATTACCAATAAGTGATTTTATGTCTCACATAGGGGTCATTTAAAAAATAATATGCATCTTTAAAATAATTAAGTGATGTTATACATCAAAGTCACTCTATTTAATTACCTGGGAGGGGAAATTTGCAAAGGGGTTGTCTAGTTTACATAATAGCAGCACTTTTAAGTATAAAATACACCATTTTTAAAAATGCATGTTTTTTCCTATTTAAAATAATAGAATTAAATAAAGCATATTATAAAATAAAAGCCCTGAATTTTTATTTATAAATGAGAATTAGCATACATTGAATACTCTTAAAGCAAATAATATTAGACAGAATGCAAGCAAACAAACAAGCAAAACCCCAGGAATAAAATCTGTTATATCTATTTGCTGACTATTCATATACTTAGTATTTAGATCTATATGAGAAAGAGATGTAAAGTTAAAATTTTACATGAGTTCTTTAACTTTTCTCCCAGTATTAATAAGCTTAGGCTGAACTGTATGATCTCTAGGACTTTGAACAACCAAGGCTTATTTGCTGCTTACAGTATCTGTTTATCTGGTCACTCTGGGTCCCAGGCTGGTGGAAGAGTCCCCATTTAAGATGCTGCTAGGCCACATCTTAAAGGAAGAATTAGATTATATTTTGAACCATACTAATGTAAAAAACGATAGTCTGTCTATATCAAATATTCTCAGAGAGCAAGTAAATCATTCTAAAAAATTCTATGCTGCTCCATACTAGCTGGCATAAAATAAAGTCCCTGGTGCTGGGAAAAATTGAGGGCAGAAGGTGAAGAGGGTATCAGAGAAAGTGGCTGGATGACATCACTGATGCAATGGGCATGAACTTGGGCAAACTTCAGGAGATGGTGAGGGACAAGGAGGCCTGGTGTGCTGCAGTCCATGGCTTTGCATAGAGTCAGAAACGACTGACTGGGTGACTGAAAAACAGCAAATATTTTTGACTAAGGATTCATAGTAAAACAATTCTCATTGAAACTTTAATTTTAGTAAAATGGTCATGCCACTAATGGGGGCAAGAAGAAATTCATCATCTTTCAAAACAAAACATTCAATACTAAAGGCATTGCTTCATTATTCACATTTTTATATTTCAATAGCATTTTGTTGTTCTATGGACTGAGTTAAATTTTTCCCTTTACTTTTTCAGTAGCTTAGGGCAGATCTTTTATTCACATGCCCTCCTGATACAGAATAGCAAGCAGCACACTATCATTAAAGCACCCATAGGTTAAGTCCAGAATTAGAAAACCCTTATTATGATGATTAGGAGAGATGCAAAGTGTAGAGAACTCAATTTCAGATCAAAAGCTGTGTCCCTAGTCTTGACAGAACAATCAGTGTTTGACTTTTACACAATAAGCAAATCCGATATGCATTTTATAAATAGCAAATAAATGGGCAACCTCAGAACATCATTTTAATGACTGTGACTTTCCTGACTGCAACCACACTTTCCTTATTCAATGACGCTTCCTGGGGAAGATGTGAGTCAGGAAAACTTAAAAAGCACTTAAAAACCATAGCAGACAATGAAAAGTAAAAAAGACCATTTAGGTTTGCTGAAAGAGAAGCATAGCAATATGCCTTCAAAAGGTTTTCAAAAGGCATCAGTTTAGGATTCCACTCATGAAGTTAAGGCCACTAAGGCAAAACTATCAGAAGCAGCAGAAAAAGATTTTTTAAAAAATATTGGAAGCTTTATTAATATATTTCACTTTTAAAAATAAATAATAATCTGCTTTGATTTAATATTATTTTTGAATGCATGAAATAATACTCTTGTGAAGGTTAGGACTCTAGAAATAGTTTATATCATAATTTTCTCTGCTTAGTCTATTCCAGGGACAAAAATCTCAGTGGAAACTCAATAAATATAAATTGCTGATGACGATGATAACTTCTCTGAGACGCACATACAAGTTGAAAAATCCGTTATTAAGTGCATATGCCTTTTCACTTTGAATTTGTCTTTCTAGAGAACTTGAAGTCTGATTTATTTCAGTTTTGTCTCTGCTATATTTTGATGAGAAATGAAGAAACTGCAGACACAGACCTTTTATACTGATGATGCAGGATTTATTTATTAGGCTTATTCACTGGGCAGATTAGGGAAATATCTTTTTTGAAGTCACCCACTGCATTCTGGGGCAATGAGCCCTTGTGAAACTACAAATTCAATTATAGTGTGAATTAATATTTTATACATTAAATTTCATTAGTTATACTTGGTTGAACAGAGTAACTGAATTAAAATATGATTTATAATTAAATCCTTATCAATCACCATAAGATTGCAACCAATCTGTATAGTCAGTCCTCAGTGCTCATTTAAAATTGTGAAGTGACATGTCAGGTAATAAGAATCATCAGTTTTAGGCAAGAGACAATTGCTTGCTGCAATACAGTCATATTTGTAATTGATCAGTAGCAGTGCAATGATTTATCATTCATGAGATGTGTCCCACCTTAGAAGGCTTAACTTATACAGCAGCGCATTCAGCCTTAAATTTGCAAACATTTCAGAATCAGAACAGTTCTATACTCTGTGAGAGATGTTTCATGTTTTTATCTCTAAAAATTTAGAAATTAAACTACATCTACTTCCATTCATCATATTATTCATAGTATCACAATTGAAAATTATATTATTTGTACACATTTATGTTAGTGTATTGTTACTCCTGTAAAAATATTTTCAAACCACTCATGACATGGAAAAATGTCACCTCGGGAAAAATGGAAAAAAGGTTACTTGTTTACAGATTTTTTTCTTCTCATTAAGACATTTTTTTTTAGAGTAGTTTAGCTTCATGAACACTGACGTTTTCATTAACAGAAAAATCAAGTAAATTTTATCCATAAGCCTTTATTTGACCATGAAATCCTCATCTGTTATCAGGAGTACAAATAGAAGGTTATAAATTTTATATTTATCGGCATAAATTGCTTTATATGAAACATGGGAAATAATGGTGTACTCAAGGCTCATAATTGAAACGGGTTTTCATAGGAAGAATCAGGCGCTATATCCCCAAGTGGCTGGTGGTCTGTAAGTACAAGATCTCAGACAGGCAGGAAGTAAGGGAATAAAGAAGGAGACATAAGACATGCAGGTTTAATCCCTAGGTTGGGAAGAGAACCTAGAGGAGGACATATCAACCCACTCCAGTCTTCTTACCTTGAGAATCCCATGGATAGAGGAGGCTGGCAGGCTACAGTCCATAGGGCTGCAAAGAGTGGGACATGACTGAAGCAACTCAGCAGGCACACATGGCATGACAAGACAGTTGCAGACAATAAATACAAGAGTGAGTGTTGGTGAGTTTGGGGGTATTTTTTTGTTTGTTTGCTTTTGCTTTACAGGAGAGGAAAGAGAGCAAAAGTATGTTATACATCATGATCTAAAGTTTAAATTTCATGGTGTGGTTCTAAGTTTGATCAATGTGCTTGGCCTGTTGCCACCTTAATTTTTTATTTGTAAATAGACATAAATAGAGTTTACTTATCTCAGAGTCAAAAGGTCATCATATTAATATATGTGCAATAAATTTTCTAATAATGTAATTTAAATAAAGCCATGTTATTACTGTAAATTTTTTGCTGAATAACCAGATTAAATGATGTTTTTATCACTTTGTTGGTTTTGCATAAGTTCAAAATGCATTTATTTTCTCAATACAAACCACAAAATTCATAATAATGAGCAGATGATGTAAGTGAAAACAAGTTTGCAATGATGATCTTGATTACAGTAATGTTATCCATATCGTAGTTCACAAAGAATCAGGGATGCAAATTTTACTAACAAAATTATTAGTAAAAAGGAAGAGAGGTACTATTTTAATGAATTCCACCATCATTTTTACAACTATAGAATTTTCATCTTGTTGGTTATACAACATGCACATACAACACACACACAGATATATAATTGAAGTGAATACACATTTTTGTGTAAAGTAAGATTGTTTATAATTTATGAGGAAAACATCCAAGTTTATATATCCATATGCAATATTTTAGAATAGCCTTGTGTGTGTTTGTGGAAGTCTCTCAGTCATGTCTGACTCTTTGTGACCCCATGGACTATACAGTCCATGGAATTCTCCAGGCCAGAATCCTGGAGTGGGTAGCCCTTCCCATCCCCAGGGGATCTTCCTAACCCAGGGATTGAACCCAGGTCTCTCATATAGCAGGCAGATTCTTTACCAGCTGAGCCACAAGGGAAGCCACTAGAATAGCCTTAGGTTATAATAACTCATTTATGGAATGATCTTTATAAATTGAAATACATAACAGAACTGTATAAATCAGATTGTGAAAAGTTGCTGAATTATCAAGACCATATATTACCTTTAGTAAGAGTAGTTCTCAAGTTCTAATCTAACAAAAAAGAGAAGACATATGAAAAAGTTTAAATGTTCAAATTGTAACAAATAGTATTTCATATATATTTAAAAATTTTATCTGATCACTGAATTTTAGATCTCATAAATATATGTTTATATTTATTAAATTCAGCTTAATGAGGCTTTAAAAAAACAAATGGACTTTATTATAATATTGCAATGCCCTCATTTGTATGATATGTTCTTCAAAAACAAAGCAAAGCATGTCTCTTCATCCCAAATCTGAAAATGAGGTATCCATCATTCTTACTTATAATAATATATTACAATTTATAAGAATATTAGCAGTCAGTTTACATTAAACAGCTTAAATTGAACCTGTAACTTAATAAAGCATAGTGGGAAAACCATTATCTAAGTAGGAGGCAGGCTTAATATACCCTGTACCTGTAAAATGTCATTCATAGAAAATTCACTCAAGATTTATAGCTGCAGGTAATAATTCAATGTCGCTGAAAACCAGGGCACATGCCTTAGCAGGAGAAATTAACCCTTAAGGAAACAGTAGTGTGTTTCTGGGTGGGAGAATCATACCTGCTGATTTCCTAAAAGATATATCACTTAGAATTTGGCAAATTAAAAAAAAATATACACAACCTATGGCTGATTCATATCAATGTATGGCAAAAACCATCACAATATTGTAAAATAATTATCCTCCTTATGTAAAAATACATAAATTAATTTAAAAATATTATATACAAAATATTAAAATATAAATCATAGCCAAAATATAACCCCCTCTTGATGGCACTGAAATCTGTATTCACTTGATGTCATGACATAAATAAAAATCATAATATCATTATTAAACAGAAAAACAGAAAGCTAGGAAGTTAATTGGAATATTAGCTTTTAGGAAAAAAGTTTAATCCAATAATACTTAGAAATATAAACCATGAAAGTTTTACTATGCTGATTCCATACAACACTATCATGAAAAAATGTTTTATCTGGAAAAGAATCCAAATTTATATTTCCACCATATTATATTAACTACACAAAACAAAGTGAATGAAGTAAATTTACAGTATCAATGGATAAGTATTCTACAAAGGTAGACCTACACTCTCCAATCTGAGTGAAGCGTTTCATTTGTATAACTAACTTCAAAACAGCAGTAATCACAAGCAATTGAGCTTATCAAGATAAACAAATTGAATTAATGAGTAGGAAATTCATAGTGAATATGATCCTACAAGGGACTGAGCATTAATAAATTCAATTGCAGGTGGTTAATATCATGCATCAGATCAGATCAGTCGCTCAGTCGTGTCCGACTCTTTGCCACCCCATGAATCACAGCACACCAGGCCTCCCTGTCCATCACCAACTCCCGGAGTTCACTCAGACTCACGTCCATCGAGTCAGTGATGCCACCCAGCCATCTCATCCTCTGTCGTCCCCTTCTCCCTGCCCCCAATCCCTCCCAGCATCAGAGTCTTTTCCAATGAGTCAACTCTTCGCATGAGATAGCCAAAGTACTGGAGTTTCAGCTTTAGCATCATTCCTTCCAAAGAAATCCCAGGGCTGATCTCCTTCAGAATGGACTGGTTGCATCTCCTTGCAGTCCAAGGGACTCTCAAGAGTCTTCTCCAACACCACAATTCAAAAGCATCAATTCTTCAGTGCTCAGCCTTCTTCACAGTCCAACTCTCACATCCATACATGACCACAGGAAAAACCATAGCCTTGACTAGATGAAACTTTGTTGGCAAAGTAATGTCTCTGCTTTTGAACATGCTATCTAGGTTGGTCATAACTTTCCTTCCAAGGAGTAAGCGTCTTTTAATTTCATGGCTGCAGTCACCATCTGCAGTGATTTTGGAGCCCCCAAAAATAAAGTCTGACACTGTTTCCACTGTTTCCCCATCTATTTCCCATGAAGTGATGGGACTGGATGCCATGATCTTCGTTTTCTGAATGTTGAGCTGTAAGCCAACTTTTTCACTCTTCACTTTCACTTTCATCAAGAGGCTTTTTAGTTCCTCTTCACTTTCTGCCATAAGGGTGGTGTCATCTGCATATGTGAGGTTATTGATATTTCTCCCGGCAATCTTGATTCCAGTTTGTGTTTCTTCCAGTCCAGTGTTTCTCATGATGTACTCTGCATATAAGTTAAATAAACAGGGTGACAATATACAGCCTTGACGTGGTCTGGTATTCCCATCTCTTGAAGAATTTTCCACAGTTTACTGTGATCCACACAGTCAAAGGCTTTGGGATAGTCAATAAAGCAGACATAGATGTTTTTCTGGAACTCTCTTGCTTTTTCCATGATCCAGAGGATGCTGGAAATTTGATCTCTGGTTCCTCTGCCTTTTCTAAAACCAGCTTGAACATCAGGAAGTTCACGGTTCACATATTGCTGAAGCCTGACTTGGAGAATTTTGAGCATTACTTTACTAGCGTGTGAGATGAGTGCAATTGTGTGGTAGTTTGAGCATTCTTTGGCATTGCCTATCTTTGGGATTGGAATGAAAACTGACCTTTTCCAGTCCTGTGGCCACTGCTGAGTTTTCCAAATTTGCTGGCATATTGAGTGCAGCACTTTCACAGCATCATCTTTCAGGATTTGGAATAGCTCAACTGGAATTCCATCACCTCCACTACATTTGTTCATAGTGATGCTTTCTAAGGCCTACTTGACTTCACATTCCAGGATGTCTGGCTCTAGGTGGGTGATCACACCATTGTGATTATCTGGGTCGTGAAGATCTTTTTTGTACAGTTCTTCTGTGTATTCTTGCCATCTCTTCTTAATATCTTCTGCTTCTATTAGGTCCATACCATTTCTGTCCTTTATCGAGCTCATCTTTGCATGAAATATTCCTTTGGTATCTCTGATTTTCTTGAAGAGATTCCCTAGTCTTTCCCATTCTGTTGTTTTCCTCTATTTCTTTGCATTGATCGCTGAAGAAGGCTTTCTTATCTCTTCTTGCTATTCTTTGGAACTCTGCATTCAGATGCTTATATCTTTCCTTTTCTCCTTTGCTTTTCGCTTCTCTTCTTTTCACAGCTATTTGTAAGGCCTCCCCAGACAGCCATTTTGCTTTTTTGCATTTCTTTTCCATGTGGATGGTCTTGATCCCTGTCTCCTGTACAATGTCACGAACCTCATTCCATAGTTCATCAGGCACTCTCTCTATCAGATCTAGGCCCTTCAATCTATTTCTCACTTCCACTGTATAATCATAAGGGATTTGATTTAGGTCATACCTGAATGGTCTAGTGGTTTTCCCTACTTTCTTCAATTTAAGTCTGAATTTGGCAATAAGGAGTCTACTGTGAATAATATGTTTTTCAATATATTAAATGCAAAAAAAAAAAAAAAAATTCCCCTTCCCTGTTAATGTCAGTGTTTGGAAACAAAGCAAAACAAAATCCGTGCACTTAATCAAGGGTTTATCTATTTCTGCTGGATTCTAATTTCCCAGTTGGCTTTACATCTCATGAAACTACAAAGAATATCTGCATTAACATTCTGGGCATCTAGCAACACACTTCATCAAATACACGCTCAAAAGTGTCCTGGACAGGCTGAATTGTAGAACAAGACATAGACATAAGGAAAGAAACATTTATTTTTCAATTGTGAAAAGTTGTACATGTAAAATTCTGTCAAGTTCTGTGTTTATATTTGACAATGAAAATACACTGCATATCAAGTCATTTTATATAGCTCCATCACTGATACTGTTTATATAAATTGGCAAGGTTTAATACTTCCAAATATTCAAGACTGTAATAAAGGCTGAGTTTCTCTTATTTAAGGTATGTATCCAAAACCTGATGGTGAAAACGTTTACAAGTATGCAAAATAGCAAAAGAGTTGAGGTAAATTGTACTGTCTAAGATATGTTTGAATCTTGTTCTTTCTAAATAATAAAGAAAGACAAAAATATACTGAAGGAGGAAAGCAAATTTTTCTTTATTAAGTGACCATTTCATTTCATGGTGCTTATATCTCATTTTGTTAGAATGGACATCATTCTTTTAAAGGGCACTAAAGAATAGAGAAAAATACATTTTCTGTTTGGCATGAGACATTTAATTCAATAGAAATGTCTAATTGGTGTCACACAAGGTCAGACGACTTTGTCCCCACACCCAGGGAAACCTGTGAAATGAAAGGTCAACATATGAAGTCTCCAAATCTACTGAGGAAGAATTGTATTTTTTCCCATAGCACACACAAAAATCAAATTTTTCTTATGAAAACAAACAGAAAAGGAACTGTCATTAAATTGATAATGTTTTACATGAATGAGCCAGTATTTTATTGTTTTGTATTAAATGGCAGTAGACCAAATTGGTCACAAATTGGGAGATAAAATGTGTGTGTCTTTGTCTGTTTATATGTGTATCTATGAGTGGGCAAAGCAAAAGTGTGCTTTCTGTTGAAATCTAAAGTTGTGTTTTAGAGGTGATTTGTACAAAATAGAGTGACACTTTTATATATCCATAAGATTTATCAGTGTGGAATAAGTTATGCCTTTGGAGGGTCAGAAAGGGCTGTTCCTAAGCAAAAATAGAGGAGTGGATATTTCTCTTCTTACCTCTTATTACTCCATTACCTCTGAAATTTGAAATCTTGTAACTCTTCTCTGACTATTCTGTTGTGAGTTATCTCCTGCTAAACTACTCCCCTGTTCCTTAGGCCACAGATCAGATACTGAGTCTTTGGTAGCCTTTTCTTACAGAAAATGACCTTGTTCTGTGATCTTCCCTTGAGAGGTTTCACTAGTTCTTATCTCATCAATACAAAAATATATTTCTATAATAAATGTAGACAAATTATGATGGTATAATATGTTGACTGGCTATATGTACATTTGAAAATAAGCTTATGCACCTAAATGAGAGAGCATAAGTGTCTAATCTAAGAATATAGTCACTATGGCTTAATTTATGGTGCTTAGAAATGGAAATGATGGGGTTGAGTTTAGACAGAATAAGAATAAATCTTAACAAACATTGCTTTCCAAAGATTATATCACAGCACAAAAATGTAGAGGCCTACAAGCTCAATGATTTTCAAACTTCAATTAGAGATTTGAGATTTAAGTGATCCATTCTGCTTTTCTATTTTTAGTAAACAATTAGAGTCTTCAGCTCTCCTACTGTTTGTACATGGTTACTAGTTATTGTCAAATGGTTTTATTAAAATTTTACAATTTATACTTGCAAAGGTTTCTACAATGTATGTTAGACATATAAATGAAGAGCTTATGTTGGAATTTCTTCAACACATTTACTAAAAGTTACACATGGATATATCATCCCTAGTAGCTCAGACAGTAAAGTGTCTGCCTACAATGCAGGAGACCTGAGTTCGATCCCTGGGTCAGGAAGATTCCCTGGAGAAGGAAATGGCAACCCACTCCAGTATTTTTGCCTGGAAAATCCCATGGATGGAGAATCCTGGTAGGCTACAGGCCATGGGCTCCCAAAGAGTCGAACATGACTGAGCGACTTCACTTTTATACATGGATGTATCATACCAATATATAGTCCTAGAGGGCCATACATATCGAGTCATGAATGACTAGGAAAGACTTTTAAGTTCACGTCCCAACACATACTTGAACAAAAATATCTAACAAATTTTGAGGTCGTGTTTATATATAGCAGGTGAAAGTTTATGAGAAAGAGAGAAGTTGTTGAATGACATGAAAGTATATTAAAGAGCCACTTGTGTGATAAAACTATTGGATTTGATGTCAATTTAAACATAAGTAGAATATAAATAAAACAAAAAATGTGGATGTCTTTGAATATTTACATCTGGCAACAGAAGCAGATCAAAGAATGTTACAGAAGTAGGTTGTGGGAAGAAAAATAGAGGAGATGTTGAACTGGAATTGGACTTTTAAGAAATCTGAATGTAGAGCTTGCTTTTCAGGAATGCTTACATATGGAATGTTCTAAGGCAATAAAAAGAGTGAGAAGCCACAGAAACCTGAGAAGAAAACTCGAGTCCACTGATAACTTATATGGCACATCAGGATGCTAGTAAAGTGAAGGAGTTTTAGAAGGGCAGAAAAACCAAGATAAGAGAGGTAAGGATTTTTTAAAAGGGAGGATTTTCAAAAAAAATTGTCATTAATATATTTCAGGTTCAATGAAAATTAACATTCAGTTTAGAATAAAACTGACCTTGATGGCATGGTCAAATACTAGCACAAAATTAACTGCTGCTGCTGCTGCTGCTGCTAAGTCACTAAGTGCGACCCCATAGACGGCAGCCCACCGGGCTCCCCCATCCCTGGGATTCTCCAGGCAAGAACACTAGAGTGGGTTTCCATTTCCTTCTCCAATGCATGCAAGTGAAAAGTGAAACTGAAGTCGCTCAGTCGTGTCCGACTCTTTGCGACCCCATGGACTGCAGCCCACCAGGGTCCTCCACCCATGGGATTTTCCAGGCAAGAGTACTGAAGTGGGGTGCCATTGCCTTCTCCGAGCACAAAATTAACTAAAGGAGATTAAATGGAATGTGGTTTGAAAACAAAACAGAACATGCTACCAAACTGAGAGTAGGGATCATATTTAAATAGGAGGAAACTCACAGAGAAGTTAAAAAAGTTCAAGAATGCAAATAGTGGCTCTTCTTTAAGAGGATGAACTAAAAACAGAGCAGGAAAGCACAAAATGTTGGGGAACAGAAATGGCTGTGCATTATGTCAAATTTTAAGATGTCCCCCAGGTGTTGAACTTTTATACAGTCCCCTTACCCTAAGTGCCTCGACTTTTTGTAGCCAAGTCGGTGTTGCTTAGTTACTAAAGTGATGTCTCCTTGCAACCCCATGGACTGCAGCACTCCAGTCTTCCCTGCCCTTCGTCATCTCCTGGAGTTTACTCAAGCTCAAGTCCATTGAATCGGTGATGCCATCCAACCATCCCATCCTCTGTCACCCCTTTTTCCTCCTGTCCTCATTATTCAGCATTTATTTTTCATTTAAAATAAAGAGCAGAAGATTGAAAGATAAATACTACATATACACATAGAAAGTATTTTTCTTACTGCTTTGAATATCTTATAATTTCATAATTATGTATTATCTATGTTTTCCATATATGTGAATGTGTGCATGTGTGTGTCAGAGAAAGAAAAGTATCAGATGATGTTACTTATATGTACAATTCTTTTTTTTAATTATACAAATGAACTTATTTACAAAAAAGAAACAGACTCACAGATTTAGACAATGAATTTATGATTACCAGGGGTAAGGATAGGAAAGATGAATAGATTGAGTTTTGGGACTGACATGTACACACTACTATATT
This sequence comes from Bos mutus, assembly GCF_027580195.1. Classification (NCBI taxonomy): domain Eukaryota; kingdom Metazoa; phylum Chordata; class Mammalia; order Artiodactyla; family Bovidae; genus Bos; species Bos mutus. Next base: position 50,785,397 of record NC_091636.1, on the reverse strand, counting down.
TAAAACAGAAAACCAACAAGGACCTACTATACAAATCAATTTAAATAACACAATTTTTTCAACTATCCTCTTTTAAACACAAAAAAGAAAGGTGATAAAATGAATTTACTCTAGAGAATTTTAATACTTACAGAGTGTCTTTAAAGCAAATTATTTGGAACAATTTGAATATTTTATGTTTATTAAGCATTACACACTTTACAGAAAGATGCATTTCCCCTAAATCTCTCTCTCTTAATTACTAAACATATATTTTCTTAACTTCATGGGATGGTATCCTTAATGATATTTTCTGAAAATGCTGGTTTTCAAACTCTAGTGACTTTTGTAAATAGACAATGTTCTTTAAAGGATCTTTATTTATTTGAAATTACTCATGTATTTATTTCTTCACTCATTTATTACCATATCTTCACTGAAAGCTTACCATAGCTGTTTTAGGGAACTCAGTTAAATATTCTATAGACAATAATTACATTTTGTATCTAAGTCTTGCAAAGTTTCCTAAAATATTTTAAACTACTGTAGATGCTAATAGTAAATATCTCTGAGAGCTTTTTCATCTCTGTTAACTGAAGGCTAAATGTTTGTTTCATTTACTCTTCAGAGTAACTTGGGATACTAAAGAAAAATACCTCCAATTTTCCAAGAAATCCATTATTTTGAATCTGTTATGGTCTTAATAGCCAATTCCTTGGTTTCCTCATGATTGTGATATAAATGAGAGATTTTATTTGAGGGTAAGTCTTGGATATGGATTCTCATGCAGCCTGTCATCTGGTTTACTGATATGAAAATATTCTATCAATCTATGTGAATGATTCTTACTATATAGCCTGCATACTTTTTGAACTTCAGCAAATATAAATAGTTCCTTTTTGAGAGCTGTTTAATTTTGTAATAATCAGAAATTACCAAAAAAAAAAATATATATATATACATTATTCCCCTCTCTGTCCATGAAAACAAACAGAGGATCTTTCAGTTTAGAGAATGATAGATAATATAGACTATGTTGGATTTGAGTATTTACAGAAAATATAAAGAAGTATCTTTTCGAAGTGGCAAAACTAAAATGTAATAAAAAGTTTTTGGACTTCTTCTATAGAAGACAGTGTTGGATATACTGAGATGTGATATAATGGCAAAAACATAAGGTTTTCATTATGAACCAAGAAAAAAAGCCATCATGATAAACTTTTCAAAGACGTGTTGGCTTGATATTAGAATTGTTACCACTTATTTTTTTCTCCTTGTGACTCCTTCAGTGAGCGGTAGTGAAGGATGTTTACTAAGCAGAGGCAATGAATATCCTGAATAACACCAACAAGCCTACAGTTTTAGATAGAAGTTGCATCAGGCATGCAACTTTTACCTTTAAATACATCAAAAACTTACTGCTACGATATTTTCACCATCAGACAATTGCACCTCTTTGTAGAGCCAAGAATCATAACCCAGGATTATTCATGTAATCTGAGCATTTTCTTCTCTAGATCTTTTCATTCTACAGAGCCAGAGGTACTGTTGTTGAGTTTGGGAGCGGGAGTTGGGGAGAGAAAAGAGGAGAACTGTTCTACTTAGTATTATATTGTAAACCTATCAGAACTTCTATAGAACACTCAGAAACTCCACAATGTACATTAGAGACTTGAGTAACATTATGAATTAATACATCATCTCTCTCCAATCCTGCATGAAGTTGGGACTTTAGCATATCCCACAGCATTCAGTAAAATTTATTATTGTTTGCTCTTGAGATTTCAGGAAACAACCTTGCTGCTTGTGAGTTTTATCAAATGTCTACAATTCCTAGTGTTTTCAACATAGTATATATATTAAAATGAGAAGTTTTCTAGATGGTTCACTTTTCTGTCCATCAGAATTCTTTTAAGAAGTTTCAATCAGACAAAAATAAATCTCAGAAACTAGTTTAAAGCGAACATGTAACATACACACACAACATTAAAGGTGATGAGGGGAGAAAAGCCACATATATCTCCCTTTCTTGATGAGAATTGCTACAGATCAGTTGAAAGCCTAACTATACATATGTAAGTTTCAAGTCTTTTCCAAACATATCTTGGACACACTTGAAAATCACTTTCAATTTTTCAGGACTATCCAGCAACAGTAATATCTCAAAACCAAAATCAAGTATTAATTGCTCAATTACTAAGGCATATGTTGTAGGCTAATTTCCCCCTAAATGTACTGCATTTTTATTTTATTTAAGAGGATAACAAGCTGAAACTCATTATACTTAGTAAATATCCAAAGCAATGTTAATTTGGGATAGGGCAGATATAAGAAATCACCTGAGAAACAACTTGAAGGGCTTGAAAAATGGATTATGGTCTTTCGCTTGAAGGAAATACATTTCTAATATATTATGACAGGGGAAAATGTCTAGAGGAAGCCATCCAAAACTAATTGCCCTGTCACAAGCAAAAATTGGGCCTCAGGTCCTTGACATCAGAAATAGCTGACTCACAAATATATAGTTACCATATACATTTTCAATTATTTTTATGAGCCCCAAGGAGATAATGTTTGTTTTCTTGTCATATGGTACATGATAATCACATTACATCTCTGTACCATGACCATATTTTGAGCAACTTAGAAAAATATTAAACACAAAGCATTTATTTTTATCCCAATGATGAAAATGTATATATTGTGACTAATTTATATGTGGATAAATAACAAAGTAAAGATAATATTAATAAAAGTTAATCTAAAAATCAATAATGGAATTAATTTGGTCACTTAAAATGTAAGATGAATAAGTATTTCAATTCATTCTTGGATTTTAAAGTATTAAAGGCAAGAGACTCAGATTTAATCTGTAACAACAATTACACATAGCTATCTGTTAAGTATTGGGCTGGCCCAAAAGCTTGAGTTTTGCAACATGTTATAGAAAAATCCAGACGAACTTTTAGGCTAATCCAACAGCCATGACAGCTATGTACTAGCAAGGAAAAGTCACAGATAAGAGAATTACAGATCAGCTGTTCACTAGATATGTCATCATAGGAAAAATAGCCTAACATCTCACACCCTAAGGCTTCATTTAAAAATAAGATGTCCATCAGCAGATGAATGGATAAGAAAGCTGTGGTACATATACACAATGGAGTATTACTCAGCCATTAAAAAGAATACATTTGAATCAGTTCTAATGAGGTGGATGAAACTGGAGCCTATTGTACAGAGTGAAGTAAGCCAGAAGGAAAAACATAAATACAGTATACTGACGCATATATATGGAATTTAGAAAGATGGTAACAATAACCCGGTGTACGAGACAGCAAAAGAGACACTGATGTATAGAACAGTCTTATGGACTCTGTGGGAGAGGGAGAGGGTGGGAAGATTTGGGAGAATGGCATTGAAACATGTAAAATATCATGTAAGAAACGAGTTGCCAGTCCAGGTTCGATGCATGATACTGGATGCTTGGGGCTAGTGCACTGGGACAACCCAGAGGGATGGTATGGGGAGGGAGGAGGGTGGAGGGTTCGGGATGGGGAGCGCATGTGTACCTGTGGCGGATTCGTTTTGATGTTTGGCAAAAATAATACAATTATGTAAAGTTTAAAAATAAAATAAAATTAGAAAAAAAAATAAGCATGACATTCCATTTAGACTCTGGACCAAAATGATGATAAGGAGGCTCCTAAATTCCACCTTCCCAAGGGCTTGTAATATACATGGAATAGTTACACACGGAACAATTCCTTTGAAAGAAATGCAGAAATCACTTGAATGATTCCTATGTATTGATACTTCTAAAACATCCACATTAGAACAGGTAGGAAAAGCTGAGATGTACTCATCCTTTAAATCCTTACCTCCAGCACAGTGCCAGTCAGAAAAGAAACAAGCAAAAACTCCCAACTTCTCCCAGAAGAGTTAAGGGTTTGGGCCACACATCTGACACACCAATTTTTAAGGCAAACACCAAAGGAACGGGCCTCCAAATGAGCCCCACATTACTATAGGAACAAAGAACCAGGTGTTAATTGGCACAGAAGCATTCACCATTCCTATCCTAACAGGGATCAGCAACATGCCCATTTCAGTCTTTCCTAGGCAAGGTCTGATTGTGTACTTTTCCACCTGCTGAATGAGACTCTGGTTTCTACTCAGACTGCATTTAGACAATGAGATCCTCCTGTATGGGACATTCATGAGTCTTGGGACACTTTCAACTACTGAGAGCCACTAAGAACAATGACAATGGTTTTGACAATCACAAAGGTTTGAGAGTCAACCAGGAACTTGGGTAGGGATGGTTAAAGAATTTCGTCTTTTACATGAAACTAATCTGTTAAGGCTAGGAGAAGTGGCTGTTGTTTCTAATGACTAAAACTCAATGAGCTTGCCTGGTGGCTTCATGGTAAAGAATCTGCCTGCCAATGCAGGAGACACAAGTTCAATCCTTGGATCAGGAAAATCCCTTGGAAGAGGAAATGGAAACCCAATCCAGTATTCTTGCCTAGAGAATCCCACACATAGAGGTCCCTGGTAGGCTGCAGTCTATGAGGTTTCAAAGAGTCAGACATGATTGAGGATGCACAAGAGCATGTTAGAACCCAATACAGAGATTCAAGGAAGATGAAGAAAGAAAAAAAAAATGTGTTCTAAACAAAAGATCAAGATGAATATCTAGAAAATACTTAATAAAATGGAGATATGTGACTTGCCCAATAGAGAGTTCAAAATAACAGTTCTAAGGATATTCAGTTAAGTAAGAAGACCAATTGCTGAACAAAATGAGGATTTCAACAGAGATTAAAAGTATTATAAAGTATCAAACATAAGTCAAAGCTTAAGAATATAATAACTGGGGCTTCACTGGTGGTGATTCAGTGGTTAAGAATATATCTTGCAATTCAGACGACACTGGTTCAATCCCTGGTCCAGCAAGATCCCACATCCTATATGTTAATTAAAAAATTAAACACAAGACCTAAAATTGTAAAACTCCTAATATAAAGCATAGGTAATGATCTCCTTAACACTGGTCTTGCCAATATTTTTTGGACAATATTTTTTTGACATGAAAGCAAAAGAAACAAAAAACAAGAGGGACCACATCACAACTAAAGAGATCCTGTATAGCAAAGGAAGCAGTCAATAACAAAGAAGTTAACTTACAGAATGAGAGAAAATATTTGCAAACTGCCTGTTTGATAAGGGATTAGTATCCAAAGTATAAGAGAAACTTATACAACTCAGTTTAAGAAAAATAAAAAGTAAAAACAAATAACCCAGTTTTAAAAATAGGCAAAGGACTTGAATAGATGCTTTACAAAGTAGGCATCCGAAAGGTACATAGAAAGGTTCTCAACATCATTAGTCATTAAGGAAATGCAAATCAAAACCACAGGGAGATATGATCTGTTGGAAACAGTATTAAAAAGACAAGGAAAAGCAAGTGTTGAGGATGTGGACTAAAGGGAACACGTGTACACTGTTAGTGGGAATATAAACAGGTAACAACATTATGGAAAACAATATGAAGATTCCTCAAGAAATTAAAAATAGAACTACCATACGATCCATCTATACCACTTCTGGGTATGTATAATGAAATCATTATCTTGAAGAAATTATCTATACTTCCATATTCATGGCACCATTACTCACAATAGCCAATAAATGGAAACAACTTAAGTAAATATTGATGGATGAATGGATAAGGAAAATGTAATATGTAAATATGTATATATGTTATGCTATGCTAAGTTGCTTCAGTCATGTTTGACTCTTTGAGATCCTGAGGACTGTAGCCTGCCAGGCTCTTCTGTCCATGAGATTCTCCAGACAAGAATACTTGAGTGGGTTGCCATAACTTCCTCAGGGGATCTTCTAGACACAGGGATCAAGCCCATGGCTCCTGCAGCTCCTGAATTGCAGGCAGATTCTTTCCCACTGAGCTACTGAACTGTGGTGTTGGAGAAGACTCTTGAGACCCTTGGACTTCAGGGAGATCCAACCAGTCCATCTTAAAGAAAATCAGTCCTGAATATTCATTTGAAGGACTGATGCTGTAGCTGAAACTCCAGTACTTTGGTTACCTGATGCGAAGAACTGACTCATTAGGAAAGGCCCTGATGCTTGGAAAGATTAAAGGTGGAAGGAGAAGGGGACAACAGAGGATGAGATAGTTGGATGGCATCACCAACTCAATGGGCATGAATTTGAGCAAGCTGGTGATGGAGAGGGAAGCCTGGCATGCTGCAGTCCATGGGGTTGCAAAACGTCAGATAAGACTGTGTGACTGAACTGAACTAAACTGAACTGAAAGTTAAAGAAAGACCCATGAGAAGCAGCATGTGTTTCCTGGGGTTATTTTGACTTGAATAAAATACCATATGAATGCAAAGATATATCATTAACATTGTGATCTTGTAGATGTTTTCAGGGGTAAACAGTTCACAAGGTAATGTGCTATGTCATCCCTGAATAGATAATATATATGTATGTGTGTGTGTGCATTTCCCCAATTTAAATCCTTTCATCTTTTCTTCACTAAGGTACTCTGAGAGTCACTGAGATGAATTATCAAAACTATTCTAAAAGGATTTTCCCCAAGACAAGTTATTTATCTAATTGACATAAATTCAAAATTTGAAATTTGCTAATTTCAAAATAAAACAGGATGTTGAACTTAATAGCACGCTCTAGCCAGTCTGCAATAAATATAGTGTATTCATGATATTCTTATTCTGACAATAAAATTACATTTTTATTAATGTCACCCAAATAATTGTTTTTGTTTTTTTTCCTGTTTCTCACTCATATTGCAAGCTCAGTATAAGTTGCTGGTTTACATTAAACTTGCAATTAAAGCTCAATACTTGTAGTGCTTTTTCACAGGAAATGCTCTTAAACTGGTCCTTTCTATTAACTACCAAGTTAGTCCTTTTGAAATTTAATATGAACAGTTCTCTTATGCCCTGTTATTTTCTACATTACAATTCTAAAATCCAAGGAACCAGATTCCTGACCAGACTCATATTGGCTACAGATTCTTGAACTCTTACTGCAGTCTTGATGTTAATTGATAATACAAATGTTACATGTATTGTTTAATAATAAATATGAATCAATTAAATATAGTTAACTTATTAACCTTAGGTTTATCAATGCAATTTCATTAATTGGTTCCTTTTGGATATGTTTGCTCAACCAATTTAAACCATTTAATTGTACAAAGTTCACATTTGTCTTTTTATCTGAAGAGAATATTAAATAAACTTTGTCAAAGTTTACTGAAATCAAAATACACTGCATATAAACACAGCAATTTTAAATTTGTATGATCTCCTAATTATATAAAAGGGGAAAATGGGACTAGCTGTCACCAAGATTCTGACCTCAAGATTGGTTTTAGTAATTACCACATTTTGTCTTTTTTTTTTAAAGGTTATAACCATTCTTTTATTTAGCTTGTTGGCACACTAAAGAGTTATCAGATACTGCTGAATAATAACCAGTAAATTAGGTCAAATAATGTCACAACATGTTTCTTAAAACTAAATCAAGAAACAAGGAGAAAAACTGCTTCTTAACATGTGGTTGTAGAAGCATTTGAACTAAGAAAGCAACTAAATTGGTAAAATTGATTTTATACTGCCATTTTCTTGCTCTGTAAATGTTTGAGAGTTTTTGTTCACCTAGCTCTCAATGTGACCTTTTGGAAGAATCAAGTGATCTTCAAGCAAGTTTTAACTGATCATTGGCTTTATTGTTGACATGAGATGGTGATTTCTCTGTAATTGCTGCTGTATGCATTTAGGTCCTTGCCAAAGCCAAGTAAATGGCATCCATCACAAATGACTTTCTCTTGCATGCCTGTCATTGTTCCACATATGGTACAGCATGTAAAATCTCTCCAACCTGAGCTGGTGCACATCTAACAACATCTCTGAATTCAGACCTTAAGGAAACCATGGTTTTCCTTCAACTAAACAAAAAACTAAAGCTTTCTGTGTCTTATTTACAAATTTTCAGGACAGCTGACCAAAGAGAATAACCATTAAAGCACACTTAGTTGTCTATGCATTTTAGAAAAAGCTTCATCTTCATTATATTACTTCCTTGCACAGTAACTGTGCTTTTTAATGACATATGCCACTAAGCAAATTTTCACTTTGTTGCCAATAACACTAACATTAGTACTTGAAAGTTTTCTTATTAAAATGTACTCATTACTCTGTAGGGTCTTTTGCTTGCATTTCTTATATTCCTCATTACAAAATATTTTTCTTATGCCCAAGTTTATGTAGACTTAAATATGTAAATAGAAAAAAAGAGAAGGAATCATATCCCTTCTTGTCAAATAAATTTTGACAGAAGAAACTACTTTTAGAACATTTTCTATATTTCTACATTAATATCACCTTTCCTTTGCCTCTAAAAGGATTTCCTTTATGCTATACTAGAGACCCAACCCCATTTTGATTGTATATTTTACAAATAGATAATTGTTTCTACAAAATTTGTCCAGGAAAATTTTCCAGAAAAAAAAATGCACATCTCTCTCTCTTTTTTAAATTTGTTTTAGTCATGGACAACATTAGGAAAGCATAAGAACACTCTGACATAAATTGCAGCAATATATTTTTAACTCTATCTCTTCTAGTGCACTGGGATGACCCAGAGGGATGGTATGGGGAGGGAGGAGGAGGAGGGTTCAGGATGGGGAACACATGTATACCTGTGGTGGATTCATTTCGATATTTGGCAAAACTAATACAATTATGTAAAGTTTAAAAATAAAATTAAAAAAATAAAAATAAAAAAAGAGGTTCACAGACTGAAATTATAAAAAAAAAAATAAAGAAAGAAAATAAAAACAAAAATAAACAAATGAGAACTAATTAAACTTAAATGCTTTTGCATAGCAAAGGAAACCATTGACAAAATGAAAAGACAACCTACTGAATGGGAGAAAATATTTGCAAATAATGACTGATAAGAGATTACTATACAGCATATATAAGCAATTCATACAACTCAACGTCAAAAAACCAAACTGGTTAAGAAATGGGTAGAAGAACCGAATAGACATTTTTCCAAAGACAAAATGAAAATGGTCAACATTCACATGAAAAGACGATCAACGTCAGTAATCATAAGGTAATGCAAGTCAAAACCACAATGAGATATCATCTCACACCTATGAGAATGACTGTCGTTAAAAAGAACACAAATAACAAACGTTGGCAAGGATATGGAGAAAGGGGAACTCTGGCACACTGTTAGTACAGCCACTGTGTAAAAACCAGAGTAGAAGTCTCTCCAAAAACTGAAAATAGAACTACTATATGACTCAGCAGTTTTGCACCTGTATATAAAATTTATATAACATATATTCATACTTATGAGTTTTAAATATGAATTTAATAAAAAATATATTTATATATATTATATATATGGTGGTGGTAATTTAGTCACTAAGTCATGTCAGACTCTTAAGACCCCATGGACTGTAGCCCACCAGACTCCTCTGTTCATGAAATTCTCCAGGTAAGAATACTGGAGTGGGTTGACATTTCCTTCTCCGGGAGATCTTCCCAACCCAGGAATTGAACTCAGGTCTCCTGCACTGCACTATATATATATGGGAATTTATATACCACAGTTCAATTTAGTTCAGTTCAGTCACTCAGTCAAGTCCGACTCTTTGTGACCCAATAGACTGCAGCACGCCAGGCCTCCCTGTCCATCACCAACTCCCGGAGTTTATCCAAACTCATGTACATTGAGTCAGTGATGTCATCCAACCATCTCATCCTCTGTCGTCCCCTTCTCCTCCTGCCCTCAATCTTTCCCAGCATCAGGGTCTTTTCCAATGAGTCAGGTCTTTGCATCAGGTGGCCAAAGTATTGGAGTTTCAGCTTCAACATCAGTCCTTACAATGAACACTCAGGACTGATCTCCTTTAGGATGGACTAGTTGGATATCCTCGCAGTTCAAGGGACTCTCGAGAGTCTTCTCCAACACCACAGATCAAAAGCATCAAATCTTCAGCACTTATCTTTCTTTATGTATACCACACATATACACAAACTGTATGTATGTGTATATATATATATATATATATATATATATATATATACACACAAATGTGCCATTAAAAATAACTTTTCTCATTTGCAGAAACAAGGAAGGACTTGGAGGGCATTGTGTTAAGTGAATATGTCAGACAAGAAAGAAAAATACAATATGATATCACTTATGTGTGAAATATAAAAAAATGTAACAAATCGGTGAATTTAGCAAACGAAGAAGCAGGCTCACAGATATAGAGAAACAAGCTAGTGGTGGGGTGGGAAGTGGGTGTCTCTTTATATGGGTGGAAGTGTGGGAGCTACAAATTCCTGGGTGTAAGACAGGCTCAAGGATGCATTGAACAACACAGACGGTATAGTAAGTATTTTGCAAATGGAGAATGGAAAAATAACCTTTAAAGGCTGTATAAAATAAACAGAATTTAAGGCTACATTGTGTCTTAAATTCTTACACATGCTTTTAAAAGATATTCCATTCTAGAAATCTGCCTTTAATTAATATCAATCCCCATTATAGTTCACAGAATCCCTTTTATCCCACTTTCAAGAAGGGTATCATTTCCAACATTAACTTGTTTACATAATTTCTTAAAGAATTTCTAAAATACCAAGCTTATTTTCTCCCCAATTGCCTTCAAATATTTCAGTAATTGGCTCAGTGTGCTCCAAATTGAAAACAAATAGTTCCTATCATTAGCTTTGAGAGTGAATGTCATGTAAATGATTGTTAAAAATGTCAGAAATGTGTCACTTTTCACACAAAAGATGTGAATGCAATCCCCAGATAATATCAACAGTTTTTAATATCAACAGATTTTAATAATATAAAAATAACAATTCAAAATGTATTGAAAATAATGGCTGGAGGAAAATTCAACCTGGGAGTCGGTGCTTCACATGAAAGTTGAAAATGAAACAGGGTACTCCCTGCAGGCACCCTTGGCATCGTTTAAGTTAGTTGAAAGTTGTTCTGAGGTTGACTGCCCAATATGAGCTCTTTTTAAAGGGGATCTACTCATGTACAGTACAACCTGCTGGCAAAGGTCATGGAAAAGTTAAAACTCTTAAAGCTGGGGAGTTTTATATCTTAATTACACACTGAAACATTACTACCCAGTGGAGCATGAATACCTTCTTCAGATTACCTGCAGATAACTGGGAAAAAACCTAACTGGATGGATGTATGGATGGATAGATACAAAAAAAGAATTGAAGAGAACTGAATTTGAATTCCTCACTTCCATTTACCAGGTATCTCACTTTGAACAATATAGAAAACCAGTTTCAAATGGAATATCCTTATTTTAAATATGAGTAAAGTCTAATGTCTAAAGATATATGTTTTTTTCCAAAACAAAAATATTTGTGACTGTAAAAGTCATGTTTCAGCTCAGTTCAGTTCAGTTCAGTTGCTCAGGCGTGTCTGACTCTTTGCGACCCCATGAATTGCAGCATGACAGGCCCTCCCTGTACATCACCAACTCCCGGAGTTCACCTAAACTCATGTGCATCGAGTCGGTGATGCCATCTAGCCATCTCATCTTCTGTCATCCCCTTCTCCTCCTGCCCCCAATTCCTCCCAGCATCAGAGTCTTTTACAGTGAATCAACTCTTCTCATGAGGTGGCCAAAGTACTGGAGTTTCAGCTTTAGCGTCAGTCCTTCCAAGGAACACCCAGGACTGATCTCATTTAGAATGGACTGGTTGGATCTCCTTGCAGTCCAAGGGACTTTTGTTTTCTCCAACACCACAGTTCAAAAGCATCAGTTCTTCAGCGCTCAGCTTTCTTCACAGTCCAACCCAACTCTCACATCCATACATGACCACTGGAAAAACCACAGCCTTGACTAGACAGACCTTTGTTAGCAAAGTAATGTCTCTGCTTTTTAATATGCTATCTAGGTTCGTCATAACTTTCCTTCCAAGGAGTAAGCGTCTTTTAATTTCATGGCTGCAATCACCATCTGCAGTGATTTTGGAGCCCCCCAAAATAAAATCTGACACTGTTTCCATGGTTCCCCCACCTATGTCCCATGAAGTAATGGGACCAGATGCCATGATCTTTGTTTTCTGAATGTTGAACTTTAAGCCAACTTTTTCACTCTCCACTTTCACTTTCATCAAGAGGCTTTTTAGTTTCTCTTCACTTTCTGCCATAAGGGTGGTGTCATCTGCATGTCTGAGGTTATTGATATTTCTCCCGGCAATCTTGATTCCAGCTTGTGCTTCTTCTAGTCCAGCGTTTCTCATGATGTACTCTGCATAGAAATTAAATAAGCAGGGTGACAATATACAGCCTTGACGTACTGCTTTTCCTATTTTGAAGCAGTCTGTTGTTCCATGTCCAGTTCCAACTGTTGCTTCCTGACCTGCATATAGGTTTCTCAAGAGGCAGATCAGATGGTCTGTTATTCCCATCTCTTTCAGAATTTTCCACAGTTTATCACGATCCATACAGTCAAAGGCTTTGGCATAGTCAATAAAGCTGAAATAGATGATTTTCTAAAAGTATTGGATAAATATTTAATGTTATTATTTCTTATTTACAACCCACAAATTATTTGAGAAATATGAAAGTGATTATTATTATTATTATTTATCGTATCAGTAGATTGTCGTTAGTATTACTATTACCATTTGTTGCAGTACTAGTAGCAACTAGATATATTTTGAAGGACAGTGAAGCCTTGCACACAGTCTATGTGGTCTCAAAGAGTCAGACACAACCTACCAACTGAAAACAACTAAAAGCAGTATTAATATTACATCATAAATGCTTTAAAATTTCCCTTATGATGTAGGTCATAGTGGAATCAGAATTGTACCCCTTGTGGATTTCAATAATCTTTAGTGAGTTATTCTGAAGATCGAGAACTTGAGTTAAGCTTTCTGCCTGTGGGGCTTTTTGGCTCCTTTATGATGCTTCATCTTCCAGTCACCAAAACTGAAGTTCATGCCCAGGAAAACTCGATGTGAGGGTTAGAATCTGAGAGCTATTGTTAAGGAAAAGGCTCTTAGTGCAATGTGGTTTAATCTAGCATTAAAATTATAGGCACCAGGAACCACCACAGTCCCCAAGAGAATAAGGACCTGGAAAATCTCACCTGGCCACTCCCAGCACATGCTTCTGTCATTTTGCTGAAATAACTGTTATGACTTCCTTTAAGCCAGAGAGATTCTAAAGCAGAGAGAGTGAAGTCCCCACTCTAAAACCTTAGAAATGCCCTAAAGATCACTGTCAATTTCCTGAGTTTGTGTATCCTGTTTCATTTATTTCTGGTTTTGCTTTGTCTAGTTTTGTTTTGTCTGCTGAACCAAGGTAGTGCAAGGCTAATTTTGTTAGAATAAGAAGGGCTTTATTTTTATTTAAGTTCTGTTCACTTTTAAAGATTTAACTCAGAATGTATTTTTTCATGAAACTATATAGCCTGGGTATAGGCTGAAATATTGGGTGATTTTTCATTACATATATATATATATATATACATATGCACATATATACATATACACATACATATATATGAAATATATTACTTTCATATATACATATATATATATATATATATATAAATATGTATACATGATGGGCTTCCCAACCCAGGGATTGAAGTCTGGTCTCCTGCTTTACAGGCTGATTCTTTCCATCTGAGCCACCAGAGAATATAATTATAAATAAAAATATATATATATATATATATATATATATATATATATGAAAATCACCATATGTATCATCTGGGTATATATTTTATGCATGTAATACCAAGAAGAAACAGCATACTACACTTGAAAGCAAGGATGCTTGAAAGGAAATCATTAATCTGGGATTTGCTAGCTCTGTTACCCTGTGTGCAGCTTCAGTTTTCTCATCTGTAAACTGTACTAATAGTATCACACTAGCGGAATGCTATTTGGATTGAATTAATTCACTTATTTAGCAGATTTACATGGGATGTCCATTATGCTAGGCACATAGAATTCAGCAATAACCAGATATACCCTGTACCTTATACATCAGTATAGCAATGTGAGGAGTGTAGTAGAGCCAGGCAAACAGCAGGCAGTCAATAAATGATAGTTTCTCTCCTCTGGACTGGACCAGACACTTTTAGATTAAAGGAATCATAATCCCTTGTCAATAGCATAAAATATTATACCTAGATTTTTAGCAATATAAAATGGAGTTTATTTTCCTCCATTTTATATGCCTTATTCATAGTTCAACTCTGTTTGTAGTGACCATTTGTTTAGTTTCAATTTTTTAAAATTACATTTTACTCAGTGAATGTGATTTTTTTTTTAATTTAATTTTATTTTTAAACTTTACAATATTGTATTAGTTTTGCCAAATATCGAAATGAATCCGCCACAGGTATACCCGCGTTCCCCATCCTGAACCCTCCACCCTTCTCCCTCCCCTACCCTCCCTCTGGGTCGTCCCAGTGCACCAGCCCCAAGCATCCAGTACCGTGCATCGAACCTGGACTGGCGACTCGTTTCATACATGATATTATACATGTTTCAATGCTATTTTCCCAAATCTCCCCACCCTCTCCCTCTCCCACAGAGTCCATAAGACTGATCTATACATCGGTGTCTCTTTTGCTGCCTCGAACACAGGGTTATTGTTTCCATCTTTCTAAATTCCATATATATGCGTTAGTATACTGTATTGGTGTTTTTCTTTCTGGCTTACTTCACTCTGTATAATAGGTTCCAGTTTCATCCATCTCATTAGAACTTATTCAAATGTATTCTTTTTAATGGCTGAGTAATACTCCATTGCGTATATGTATCACCACTTTCTTATCCATTCATCTGCTGATGGGCATCTAGGTTGCTTCCATGTCCTGGCTATTATAAACAGTGCTGCGATGAACATTGGGGTACACGTGTCTCTTTCCCTTCTGGTTTCCTCAGTGTGTATGCCCAGCAGTGGGATTGCTGGATCATAAGGCAGTTCTATTTCCAGTTTTTTAAGGAATCTCCACACTGTTCTCCATAGTGGCTGTATTAGTTTGCATTCCCACCAACAGTGCAAGAGAGTTCCCTTTTCTCCACACCCTCTCCAGCATTTATTGCTTGTAGACTTATGGATTGCAGCCATTCTGACTGGTGTGAAATGGTACCTCATAGTGGTTTTGATTTGCATTTCTCTGATAATGAGTGATGTTGAACATCTTTTCATGTGTTTGTTAGCCATCTGTATGTCTTCTTTGGAGAAATGTCTATTTAGTTCTTTGGCCCATTTTTGATTGGGTCATTTATTTTTCTGGAGTTGAGCTGTAGGAGTTGCTTGTATATTTTTGAGATTAGTTGTTTGTCAGTTGCTTCATTTGCTATTATTTTCTCCCATCCTGAAGGCTGCCTTTTCACCTTGCTAATAGTTTCCTTTGTTGTGCAGAAGCTTTTAAGTTTAATTAGGTCCCATTTGTTTATTTTTGCTTTTATTTCCAATATTCTGGGAGGTGGGTCATAGAGGATCCTGCTGTGGTGTATGTCGGAGAGTGTTTTGCCTATGTTCTCCTCTAGGAGTTTTATAGTTTCTAGTCTTACATTGAGATCTTTAATCCATTTTGAGTTTATTTTTGTGTATGGTGTTAGAAAGTGTTCTAGCTTCATTCTTTTACAAGTGGTTGACCAGTTTTCCCAGCACCACTTGTTAAAGAGGTTGTCTTTAATCCATTGTATATTCTTGCCTCCTTTGTCAAAGATAAGGTGTCCATATGTGCGTGGATTTATCTCTGGGCTTTCTATTTTGTTCCATTGGTCAATATTTCTGTCTTTGTGCCAGTACCATACTGTCTTGATAACTGTGGCTTTGTAATAGAGCCTGAAGTCAGGCAGGTTGATTCTTCCAGTTCCATTCTTCTTTCTCAAGATAGCTTTGGCTATTCGAGGTTTTTTATATTTCCATACAAATTGTGAAATTATTTGTTCTAGCTCTGTGAAGAATACTGTTGGTAGCTTGATAGGGATTGCATTGAACCTATAAATTGCTTTGGGTAGTATACTCATTTTCACTATATTGATTCTTCCAATCCATGAACATGGTATATTTCTCCATCTATTAGTGTCCTCTTTGATTTCTTTTTCACGAGTGTTTTATAGTTTTCTATATATAGGTCTTTAGTTTCTTTAGGTAGATATATTCCTAAGTATTTTATTCTTTCCGTTGCAATGGTGAATGGAATTGTTTCCTTAATTTCTCTTTCAGTTTTCTCATTTTTAGTGTATAGGAATGCAAGGGATTTCTGTGTGTTGATTTTATATCCTGCAACTTTACTATAATCATTGATTAGTTCTAGTAATTTTCTGGTGGAGTCTTTAGGTTTTCTATGTAAAGGATCATGTCATCTGCAAACAGTGACAGTTTTACTTCTTCTTTTCCAATTTGGATTCCTTTTATTTCTTTTTCTGCTGTGATTGCTGTGGCCAAAACTTCCAAAACTATGTTGAATAGTAATGGTGAAAGTGGGCACCCTTGTCTTGTTCCTGACTTTAGAGGAAATGCTTTCAATTTTTCACCATTGAGGATAATGTTTGCTGTGGGTTTGTCATATATAGCTTTTATTATGTTGAGGTATGTTCCTTCTATTCCTGCTTTCTGGAGAGTTTTTATCATAAATGGATGTTGAATTTTGTCAAAGGCTTTCTCTGCATCTATTGAGATAATCATATGGTTTTTGTTTTTCAATTTGTTAATGTGGTGTATTGCATTGATTGATTTGCTGATATTGAAGAATCCTTTCATCCCTGGGATAAAGCCCACTTGGTCATGGTGTATGATCTTTTTAATGTGTTGTTGGATTCTGATTGCTAGAATTTTGTTAAGGATTTTTGCATCTATGTTCATCAGTGATATTGGGCTGTAGTTTTCTTTTTTTGTGGGATCTTTGTCAGGTTTTGGTATTAGGGTGATGGTTGCCTCATAGAATGAGTTTGGAAGTTTACCTTCCTCTGCAATTTTCTGGAAGAGTTTGAGCAGGATAGGTGTTAGCTCTTCTCTAAATTTTTGGTAGAATTCAGCTGTGAAGCCGTCTGGACCTGGGCTTTTGTTTGCTGGAAGATTTTTGATTACAGTTTCAATTTCCGTGCTTGTGATGGGTCTGTTAAGATTTTCTATTTCTTCCTGGTCCAGTTTTGGAAAGTTGTACTTTTCTAAGAATTTGTCCATTTCTTCCACGTTGTCCATTTTATTGGCATATAATTGTTGATAGTAGTCTCTTATGATCCTTTGTATTTCTGTGTTGTCTGTTGTGATCTCTCCATTTTCATTTCTAATTTTATTGATTTGATTTTTCTCCTTTGTTTCTTGATGAGTCTGGCTAATGGTTTGTCAATTTTATTTATCCTTTCAAAGAACCAGCTTTTGGCTTTGTTGATTTTTGCTATGGTCTCTTTTGTTTCTTTTGCATTTATTTCTGCTCTAATTTTTAAGATTTCTTTCCTTCTACTAACCCTGGGGTTCTTCAATTCTTCCTTTTCTAGTTGCTTTAGGTGTAGAGTTAGGTTATTTATTTGAGTTTTTTCTTGTTTCTTTAGGTATGCCTGTATTGCTATGAACTTTCCCCCTAGGGTTATTCTTGCACATAATTTTTATTTCCTTCTCTCTGAGGTCAATATGATGTTAATATGCTTTATTAACTTGGCCTTCAAGGCTTTTCTCAATTGTTATGCTCTTTTGATCTCTCAATCTATTCCCGTTGTACTAGGTAAGATTGTTTACTTATCGCCAAATATGTCCATTGCTTTCCTAAAACTTTGCATTTTTCACTTGAATACCTTTATTTTAGAATCTCTGTTTCACTACATACCTAGTCTAGCTAATATTCAAAAAACTGCAAATGATAAGCACACTAAAAGATTAGTGAAACTAAGAAAGAAGTCAGTATGTGCACAGTTCTATATTGTGAGCCTCCTAAGAGAAAGGGCTCTTCTATTATTATTTTTTTTAACATATGTGTATAAGTGCTGTATGTGTGATTTATACTTTATGAGGTCTCAATTCAGTTCAAGTAAATTGGGCTAGTAGTTAGCTCAGTTTAATTTCATAGCTTCAAAGGTGGGTGAAAAGTATACAGAAAATAGTAAACTATGATTCCAGATATTTGATGTATTAGATATCAATGTTTCTATTTAACAAATCATGTAAATCATGGGTATCAAAATAAGACTTAAATTTATTAATTTACAAAAATACTTATTGATCAATTTTATTCTTAAAGATTGTAGAGGTCAGAAAAATTTTTAAAAAGTCTTTTACCTATTGTATTTATGCCCAAATAATAATCCTATTATATTTATTGATATGAATCTAAGATTGAAATCCTAATATCTTTATTGAAATGTATGCTAGACTGGAACTATATAGTTAGAATTAGATTGACAAATGTGCTAGGAATTAAACTCATTAGTAATGGAAGATATTGAAAGAAAGCCAGAAGGTGTTACTTTTTCTTTTCTTATGTTTAACTGCAATAATATAAGATACCTTAGTTGCATATTTTTATTCAATATCCAAGTATCTTTACAAGGTATATCCAGTATCCAACTGAACATTATATAATGTGATCTTATTTACCAAGAAAATTTGAAGAAAAATCATATTCACTTTTATCTGTAAAATACTGCTTAGTAAATATGCACCCACCTTTGCACTGATAGTCATTCACAGCTATAATAATTTGACAATCAAAATGCATGTACACCCGTGGTGGATTCATGTCAATGTATGACAAAACCAATACAATATTGTAAAGTAATTAGCCTCCAATTAAAATAAATAAATTTATATTAAGAAAAACAAAATGCAGACAGACAAGTGGCTAGGCATACAGGCAAGATAGTAAAAATATTGTGGAATATTGTTAAATCAAGTTTAAATTCAATTTATTATTATTGTATTATTCACTTAGGTTACTTTTAGTTTTACATTTATAGGCAATGGGGAAGGAATCTAGAAAAAGACGATCGAGATTTAACAGGGTAGTATCATAGTTTCAGAAAGCTATTACCTATTGTCTCAAAAGAAGCTTTCCCTATGTGTTAAATAGGCTCAAGACAATGGAGTTTAGGCAACGAATCTGGCTTTATGGAGTAATGTTTTCATCTTCAATCATTTTCATCTGCTAACATAAAGGTATATTATGTCCAAGTAGCTGCAAAATCTCAGTGGAAGTAAAATTTCACAGAAATATTACTGTGTCCAATAATATAAAAGTTACCCAAGACTATATCATGACTTGTTTGAATGAAGAAAAAACACAAAACTATAAAGATGGAAATAAATCAGGACAGGACTTTAGATATATTAGACTGATAGTCAAAGAAGGCAAAAAAAAAGAAGAAATGGGGAAAGCCTGAAGATGCACTTTGAGCTGTGATGCAGAAGTGAACCAAAGATGGTGGCCTTGCTCAGCCAGTGAACTCAACTGAAATACCTAAGCATGCAGTTTCCCAAATAGCAAGTTGACTTAACAGAAGTAAAATAAAAATTAGTGTTTCAGCATGCTGTTTAAAGTTTACTGGTTCTTCTTTGAGGAAAGGGGAAAGTGATTTAAAAAACTATAATATTTCATGTTATATGTCAATTATATCTCAATTTTAAAAAAATATACTTTTTCAAAATGGTATTATGCCATTTGCCATTTTAAAATTAGTTAATTTAATAAAATGCTATTATTTGGTTCTAAAATGCAAATCTTCAAGGTTATGTATGTTTCACACATATACATATATATTACCATTATATTATACCTATTGGGCTTCCCTGCTGGCTCAGGTGGTAGAAACAATATGCCTGCAATGCAGGAGACCCAGGTTGGATCTCTGGGTCAGGAAGATTCCCCTGGAGAAGGGAATGGCAACCCACTCTAGTATCTGGACAGAGGAGCCTAACAGGCTACAGTCTATGGGGATGCAAAGAGTCAAGACATGACTGAATGACTAACACTTTCACTTCCATATAATATACATATATTATATACTTATGTATTGCCATTTTATATACATTTTAAAAATCATAGTTATGAAACAGCAGGATCATGTGAGGACCTTAAGAGCACAAAAGCCTTTCCATGTCTGCCCTTTCTTGCTTTCAGGAAAAAGTCTTTAGACTCCTAGACCTTCCCTGAGTTTTAACCAGCAGATTCACACAGTTAATAATTAGAATAATAGAGTCACAGGACTCCTAGTTCCTCCTGAAGGGATAATATATAACAATTTGACACATATCTATGAGTTCTTATAAAGGAACTAAGGCCCCAAGTGGAGGATGGTAACTTCAGGCTGAGCCAAGTACACGGACCCCAGACTGGTTGGAACCAGAAGATTGATGACTGAGATTCCTGGAGTTACCTCACCACGAGTTACCTCACCACCAACCACAGGAAGGTCACACACCCAGCAGCCCCCCCACCACATATTTGCCTTTAAAAATACGTCCCTGAAAACCCATCCTAGAATCACTGTCTTTTGAGCACAAGTTATCCGTTCTCCATCGCTTCACTGTTTGTTTGACTTCTTTGTGCATCAGACACACAAACTCTGGTTGGACAACAGCTATTGCCTAAATTGTAAAATATAAAATATTAACAATAACTTGATATTATAAAGGAATCATAAAATATTATTTAAAAAACATTTCCTATTATATAGAGTGAAGTAAGCCAGAAAGAAAAACACCAATACAGTATATTAACGCGTTTATATGGAATTTAGAAAGATGGTAACAATAACCCTGTATACGAGACAGCAAAAGAGACACTGATGTATAGAACAGTCTTTTGGACTCTGGGGGAGAGGGAGAGGGTGGGATGATTTGGGAGAATGGCATTGAAATATGTATAATATATATGAAATGAGTCACCAGTCCAGGTTCGATGCATGATACTGGATGCTTGGGGCTGGTACACTGGGACGACCCAGAGGGATGGTATGGAGAGGGAGGAGGAAGGAGGGTTCAGGATGGGGAACACGTGTATGCCTGTGGCGGATTCATTTCGATATATGGCAGAACCAATACAATATTGTAAAGTTTAAAAATAAAATAAAATTAAAAAATAAAAATATTTCCCTTATTGAACTCTAGCTGGAGAGAAAAAGAAAACGTTTCACTTGGTAAATAAAGATATTTATCTGACTGAAATAGAATACATTTTATCTCACCACTGTATCAAATTTGATTTTTATGTCATTGTTTTTTACTTTCCAACTTTACAAGCAAAATTATCTTTTAAAAATTAAATTCATCAAAAATATTTGCTCTTTAAAATTCTGTAAGGTGTTTGGGATGATACTTTTAGCCATGTTCTTGTAACTCCAGCAGACTTTTTTCTCCATTGTCTAGTTCTCCTTTTATATTTAATAAAATTAAATCCATTCTCGTCTACTAGTCTTCTGTTACTCAGTAGTTTGTCTTAGTAGTTGCTTATTCACTTTTCATGTCATACTTTTGACCCTTTTATCTTCTTTTGTGTTGCCTAGCATTAGGAGACACAGCAATGTCAAAGATTGTAAAATAAAATAAGAGGAAAGGAAAAGAAAAGGAAAAAAAATACATTGTGCAAGTTGCTTTCTGGCAGCAATAGAATTACAGAGAAAAAGAAAAAGTTGAAATCTGACAGGATTAGCCTGCTGACTTGCTGAGTTTACGAGTCTTGTAAAGAATACCAATGAGAGAAAAAATAGAAGATAGAAGACAACGCCATAAATCTTACCCACAGAGTTCTTCACTGAGAGTTTGGAAATAAAATCAAGTTCTGGATACCATTAATGGTTGGTTTGTCACAAAAGACAATAAGTTTGCCATCTGCTTCTCTGTTCAAGATTAATAGAAACACTGGAGGTGGAGCTCTTCGGAAAATAGTTATGTGACCTGCAGGATCAGGTCACATAGTTAGTTACTTCTTATCCCCTCTGACATCTGTACATTATACTAACTGCAATTGGAACTGCTTGGAGATAGACAGTTGAAAACTGCTGAGCTTGTCTTTTTAGTGTGAAAACTAGTAATTCAATTTACTGGGGTTCAAATGAAGACTGAGACTAGATCAAGGAAAATAGGGATTATAACAACATAAAGCAGAGCTCAAAATCATTCTTGCAAACCACAGAGTTCACATGATGCAGGAGCATTGCCAAAGTTGGGTATCAAACAGGTTCTCATTTATGCTATTTAGAGGGATGAAGTGTGTAAATATTTTGAAAGTACCATGACACAGTTGCAAAATAAAGGTTGTTATAGTCATCAAAAGCTTTGCACCACCATGGGGTCCCCAATAGTATTTGTATATTTATTATATCAATTAGATGCACTTTCTAGAAAAATAAAATCACATAATTTATTTTAAAAATGTGAAAGCTTGACGAAATGGGATCATGTCTGGGAATAAATTACCTATGCACAGACACAGAAGTTTTCCAGATAATCAACAGGGAGGAAACAGACCAACTGATATCTACTTAAAGACCCCAAATTAACTATTCGTAGGACTTACTCTTGCCTGGAAAAACCCATGGATGGAGAAGCCTGGTAGGCTGCAGTCCATGGGGTCGCTAAGAGTCGGACACAACTGAGAGACTTCACTTTCACTTTTCACTTTCCTGCATCGGAGAAGGAAATGGCAACCCACTCCAGTGTTCTTGCCTGGAGAATCCCAGGGACGGGGGAGCCTGGTGGGCTGCCGTCTACGGGGTCACACAGAATCAGACACGACTGAAGTGACTTAGCAGTAGCAGTAGGACTTATTTGTATGTTCTAATGATTTTCAGTAACAGTAATAACAATGGAAACAAAGATATGATCTTATTAAAGCAAAATAACCAAATATTCCCTAAATGTCCCACATTATATGATTTGTTAAAAATATCATCATATATCCAAACAGTGAGTTTTATTATATCTTTAAAATAGATATTTTTATTCAATAGTTTACTGCTGTGTTTTACAATTTTGCTGACATATTGAGTGCAGCACTTTCACAGCATCATCTTTTAGAAGTTGAAATAGCTCAACTGAAATTTCATCACCTCCATTAGCTTTGTTCATAGTAATGCTTCCTAAAGCCCACTTGACTTCACATTCCAGGATGTCCAGCTCTAGGTTAGTGATCGCACCATCGTGATTATCTGGGTCATGAAAATCTTTTTTGTACAGTTTTTCTGTGTATTCTTGCTACCTCTTCTTAATATCTTCTTCTTCTGTTAGGTCCATACCATTTCTGTCCTTTAATGAGCCCATCTTTGCATGAAATGTTCCCTTGTTATCTCTAATTTTCTTAAAGAGATCTCTAGTCTTTCCCATTCTATTGTTCTCCTCTATTTCTTTGCACTGATCACTGAGAAAGGCTTTCTTATTTCTCCTTGCTATTCTTTGGAACTCTGCATTCAAATGGGTATATCTTTCCTTTTCTCCTTTGCTTTTCATTTCTGTTCTTTTCACAGCTATTTGTAAGACCTCCTCAGACAGTCATTTTGTTTTTTTTTTTTTGCATTTATTTTTCTTGGGGATGGTCTTGGTCACTGTCTCCTGTACAATGTCATGAACCTCAGTCCATAGTTCATCAGGCACTATTTCTATCAGATCTAGTCCTTTAAAACTATTTCTCACTTCCACTTTATAATCATAAGGGATTTGATTTAGGTCATATCTGAATGGTCTAGTGGTTTTCCCTAATTTCTTCAATTTAAATTTGATTTTGGCAATAAGATCAAGAAAAGGCAGAAGAACCAGAGATCAAACTGCCAACATCCATTGGATCATCGAAAAAGCAAGAGAGTTCCAGAAAAAACATCTATTTCTGCTCTATTGACTATGCCAACCCCTTTGACTGTGCAGCCCACAAGAAACTGTGGAAAATTCTTCAAGAGATGGGAATACCAGACCACCTGACCTGCCTCTTGAGAAATTTATATGCAGGTCAGGAAGCAACAGTTAGAACTGGACATGGAACAACAGACTGCTTCCAAATAGGAAAAGTAATACGTCAAGGCTGTGTATTGTCACCCTGCTTAGTTAACTTATATGCAGAGTACATCATGAGAAACGCTGGGCTGGAGGAAGCACAAGCTGGAATCAAGTTTGCTGGGAGAAATATCAATAACCTCACATATGTAGCTGACACCACCCTTATGGAAGAAAGTGAAGAAGAACTAAAGAGCTTCTTGATGAAAGTGAAAGAGGAGAGTGAAAAAGTTGGCTTAAAGCTCAAAATTAAAAAAAAAAAAAAACTAAGATCATGGCATCTGATCCCATCACTTCATGGCAAATAGATGGAAAAACAGTGGAGAGAGTGGCAGGTATTATATTGGGGGGCTGCAAAATCACTGCAGATGTTCACTGCAGCCATGAAATAAAAAGACACTTACTCCTTGAAAGAAAAATTATGACCAACCTAGACAGCATATTAAAAAGCAGAAACATTACCCACAAAGGTCCGACTAGTCAAGGCTATGGTTTTTCCAGTAGTCAGGTATGGATGTGAGAGTTGGACTGTAAAGAAAGCTGAACACTAAAGAATTGATGCTTTTGAACTGTGGTGTTAGAGAAGATTCTTGAGAGTCCCTTGGACTGCAAGGAGATCCAACCAGTCCATCCTAAAGGAGATCAGTCTGGAATATTCTTTGGAAGGACTGATATTGATGCAAAGAACTGATTCATTTGAAAAGACCCTGATGCTGGGAAAGATTGAAGGTGGGAGGAGAAGGGAACAGCAGAGGATGAGGTGGTTTGATGGCATCACCGACTCAATGGACATGAGTTTTAGTAAACTGCAGGTGTTGGTGATGGACAGAAAGTCCTGGCGTGCTGCAGCCCATGGGGTCACAAAGAATCGGACACAACTGAGCAACTGAACTGAACTGATTAGAACCCATTATTATTTTAAGAAAACTTATTCATATATGCAAAAGCAAGGTTTCTGATGAGTATACCCCCAAAACTTGATAGCTATTTTCTGTATTTCACTCATCAATTTTCCTTATCGCAATCTTCCAGTTTTTCCACATTGAATGTTTTACTTATGCAAAGTAAGCCTATAGTGGTGACACATTTAAACATTGCTATTTCTGAGAAGCATAATGTCACAAGTCTACAACACTGGGTACATAGATTTCAAATGAATTACTTGACTAGAGACAGAAATAATTTAGGAAGAAATGCAAATATGAATTGTGGAAAAGTTACAGAGGCTGAAAATTTTATTTCATGCCCAGTCACCAACACACACAGAAAAGAAACCAAGAAGCAAATTCCATTGGGAAGTGCTGATATTTACATTCAAGTCCTGCAAACCACTGTCCTCTGAAATGAATTTTATCAGAGAGAGAACCACGTTTCTGGATTCAGGAGTTTAGAATAGTTGTTATAAGATTATCAAATGCAACACTGGATCATATGTAAGACTCACCTAGAGAGCACATGAGGAAAAATTTGGAATGAGATGGGCAAAATAAAATAGGAAACCATTTTTCATTACATAAGCACCAGAGACTCAGGCAGCTGGCCATTGTCAAAATGCTGAAGGAGTTTTTGCTAAAAGGAAATAAATGGTCTCTGGTCACTCCTCCTCTCGCAGCCCCTTCCTACTTCCTACCAACACTACCACCATTGTCATTAGCACAAGTGGCTGGAAAAGAAAATCTGGAGTCAGTAATTTGGAGTCAGAAGTTGCCATACACTACCTATAAATGTCTCAACAACACCCCCCCCCCCAAAAAAAAAATAGAAGACAGCAGACACTCTCAGAAAGCATATATAAATTAGGAGAAAAATCCTGACAGCAGAATAGCTTGTCTGCTCTTAGTTCTGGAAGTAAGCAAAGCTGCCTGAAGGTGCCTAGTTGTCAGTATCAGGTCTGATAGAAATATCCCTGACATGGTAGAGATTTGCTATGAGAGCAAAAGTACTGAAAGAGTTGAATAGTAACCATATTTCAAGGCACTGATAAGAGCCAGCTCCCTAGGCAGCACTGACAGATGAATTACACCAAGAAAAACCATTTTTAAGAGATAATAATAAAAAGATACTATAGATGCTTACTAAAGATATTTAAAAACTCTTTAATCTGCCCACTATATTTCATAGTCCTAGATAAAACAAATATCATCTTTGTAATGGTTTATAATTTTCAAAGTTTTCACTTGCATTATTTCTTTATCACTAAGGTTAATAACATCACTATTTTACAAAAGAGGAGGCTGAAGCCTAGGAAATTTAACTGAACTGATTGAGGCCATCTGAGTTCTAACTGAGTAGGAACTCATACCATAGGCATCCCAATCTAGAACCATGCTGTCTTCCAAACCATATAAGCTTGTAAAGAGAGCAGTGTTTTATTGACAGGTATTTATTTTGAGTAGGATTAAGTTCATTGTTGTAAATGATCTCAGATATCTGCTCCATTTGGGCATCATAATGACTTTCATTACTAAGCACATTTGCATTTTGAAGCAGAAATAACATGGGTAATATTTTCCTTTTTGTGAGTAACTTACTGCCAAGGGAGGATTCTTTCATTATACAGTAATAATGCTTTTAAATGTTTTCTGGCTGGAAATCAGAATCTAGCAGGTTTTTAGTGAACTGAAATTATCACCTAGGAACAGTTCTGATATTCTGAAGTCCAAACAAAAGCAATTAAAGGATAGCAAATGTTGGTTAAGTTGGTGGATGTTTTCTCTATAAACTTTACATGTTAAACACTGGTATCCACCCAGAATTTTTATTTAAAATGATACAATTTTAACTATTATTTTGATATATTTTAAAACAAAAATATAGGATTATCACCTTAAATGAACTGGCTCTTCCATGTAAATGTTTGTAAACAGCTATAGTAAGAAAGAGGATCCTGGTTCCTGGTCTTATCCAGATCATCATTTAATCCTCAATCATCCACAATCTTGGCATTTTAGGGCAAGAATTCTTGGCCAATCTCACTGGATCCCACAAGGTGGCACCTGTGGGTTTGGATATGAGTCAAAGACATAATCCTGTACTAATGCATGAAGTGAAGTGAAGTAAAAGTCGTTCAGTCCTTTCCAACTCTTTGTGACCCCATGGACTATACAGTTCATGGAACTGTCAATGCTGGAATACTGGAGTGGGTAGCATTTCCCTTCTCCAGGGGAACTTCCCAACTCAGGGATCAAACCCAGGTCTCCTGCATTGCAGGCAGATTCTTTACTAGCTGAACCCAGCAGAAGACCAAGAATACTGGAGTGGGTAGCTTATCCCTTCTCCAGCAGATCTTCTTAACCCAGGAATTGAACCAGGGTCTTCTGCACAGCAGGTGGATTCTTTACCAACTGAGCTATCAGGGAAACCCCTGTACTAATGCCCAATGTATTATGTATACATGTATTAATGCATAATATACTAATGTAATAATTATTATACATGTATATATATGTACCAATACATAATGTACTAATGCATAATGTGCATAATTAATACATAATGCACAATGTACTAATGCATACATGGTTACATATGCTGCTTCTGCTAAGTCGCTTCAGTCGTGTCGGACTCTGTGCGACCCCATAGACAGCAGCCCACCAGGCTCTGCCTTCCCTGGGATTCTCCAGGCAAGAACGCTGGAGTGGGTTGCCATTTCTTTCTCCAATGCATGAAAGTGAAAAGTGAAAGTGAAGTCGCTCAGTCGTGTCTGACTCTTAGCGACCCCATGGACTGCAGCCTACCAGGCTCCTCCATCCATGGGATTTTCCAGGCAAGAGTACTGGAGTGGGGTGCCATTGCCTTCTCCATTGTGTGAAAGTGAAAGTGAAGTCGCTCAGTCACGTCCAACTCGTAGCGACCCCATGGACTGCAGCCTACCAGGCTCCTCCATCCATGGGATTTTCAAGGCAAGAGTACTGGAGTGGCTTGCCATTGCCTTCTCCATGGTTACATATACATACATATAAATTCATAGTTTAAAATGAATCATAATTCTCTACGATTAAACAACAGAAAGTGATGAATGTCTTATATAAAGGTACAGAAATAAACTTTGGAGTGGGTTATCCCAGTAGCTAAACGGATGATCATTATATATACCACACCACTGGCCTACTGAAAATGTCCCATTAAATAAGCAAACCGTTGATCATTGTTTGAATATTAAATTAACTAAATATAAAATAAAAACTACTAGAAAGATCAAACATATTTATTTATTTTTTTTGCATAGTCCAGTGAGAAAACATTACTTCCCAAAGCCTAAGAAGTAACATACTCAAGTGAGTGACATGAGTTTGAAATATATGTGTCTGCTTATACACTTCTTGCACTAAATAAGTACTACAGTGCTTCATAACCTGAGGTTGTTTGAAGCTCCTGATATGTAACCTTGGCTACCTTGGGCTAATAGGAAAAATATAGGTGAACTCTAGACTTTTTAGAGATCTGGCTCTCATAAACCCCTCCTTGTAAAGAGTTAACTGAATAAACAAAACCCATGTCCAAGCATATCTTATTTTGTGCTTATTAAGATCAAGACAATCTATTTATTATGTTGCTTATGTAAAAATAGGGAGAATAGTAATATTGTCTAAATGTGAAAGCTGATAGTAACAGGTGATGAAACTACACAGGTTTCAAAACTTTACTTACATGACATTATAAACCAGAAAAAGATCACATAACATTTAGTTGAACACATGTTTAATTATACTGCTTACCTGGATTCAAAGCCAACCAAGTTGTCATGTAAAATATTTCATCACCACCCTTACAATGGCCTGTGCATGCTCAGTCGCTTCAGTCATATCTGACTTTTGCAACCCCATGGATTACAGCCCACTAGGCTCCTTGTCCATGAGATTTGCCTGGCAAGAATACTGGAATGGGTTGCCATGCCCTTTCTAGGGGCTCTTCCTGATTCAGAGATTAAACCTGAATCTCTTGTGTTTCTTGCATTGCAGGCAGATTCTTAACCACTTAGCCATCAGTGGTATATAACTGAGCCTCCCTTTACAATGGTATATAACCTGAATGTGGACTGAATTCACACTATCCTTGAGATTTAAATGGAACTGTCTTCATCATTTTCAGGAGTAGCTTGGGCAGGCCTCTGCCATATGTTCATAAATCCTCAGACTCATCAATGTTCATGGTCATTCATGTTTCTGAATTCAAGCAACTGCTGAGCTCCTAATCTCACTTATATCTCTGTCATATCACTGACATAATGATGTTTATCCATTCACCCCGCTGATCTAGAATCTCCAAAAAAAAAAAAGGCAAATGAAAAACATTCATATTGATAAATTTTATCTAACTGAGGAGAAGGATAGATTAAGGCTACATGGCCCACATAGGAAAATAATCTTAAAAAAAATTTCTAACTTTGTATGTGTAACTGATCCACTTTGCTGAATACCTGAAACAACACAGCATTATAAATCAATGATACTTCAATAAAAATTCAGAAAAAATAAAAATAAAAACATTGAAAAAATTTTGACTTTCCAAAAAGCAGGAAAACAAACTAAAATTAAATATTTGATTTGCTAGTGGTTAGAATCCCTTTGACCATTTTATCACTGACTATCTGTATTCTTATTTTCATGAACCAGTTTCCCACTCTGTGACTGCAACTCTCATCACTACTCTGTTATCCATTTCACATCTCCTTATTTTGCTGTTTCCAGCCAGACTATGCCTTCAGGCCATTATCTGGGCACCATTAAATGGCTCACCTAAAAATAAGCCATATGACTTGAAAAATTGGTCCCAAATGTTAAAGTCATCAAATTGTGTACCTGCTATATAAGCATATGGTACTTATTTATTATAAAGCACCATATATAGCAGGTAAATATTGTCACTCTACTTATTTAACTCATATGCAGAGTACATCATGTGAAATGCCAGGCTGGATGAAACAAAAGCTGAAATTAAGATTCCTGGGAGAAATATCAATAACCTCAGATATGAAAATGACACCACCCTTATGGCAGAAGTGAAGAGAAACTAAAGAGCCTCTTGATGAAAGTGAAAGAGGAGAGTGAAAAAGTTGGCTTAAAACTGAACATTCAAAAAACAAGGATCATGGCATCCACTCCCATCATCCAGAAAAATGGGGAAATAATGGAAACGGTGCCAGACTTTCTTTTCTTGGGCTCCAAAAATCACTGAAGATGTTGGCATTACTTTGCCAACAAAGGTCCTTATAGTCAAAGCTATGGTTTTTCCAGTGGTCATGTATGGATGTGAGAATTGGACTATAAAGAAAACTGAGTGCCAAAGAATTGATGTTTTTGAACTGTGGTATTGAAGAAGACTCCTGAGAGTCCCTTGGGCTGCAAGGAGATCAAACCAGTTATTCCTAAAGGATTTCCTTTCCTAAAGGAAATCAGTCCTGAATATTCTCTGGAAGGACTGATGCTGAAGCTTCAATACTTTGGCCATATGATGCGAAGAACTGATTCATTGGAAAAGACCCTGATCTTGGGAAAGATTGAAGGCTGGAGGAAAAGGGGACAACAAAGGATGAGATGGCTGGATGGCATAACTGACTTGATGGACATGAATTTGAGCAAGCTCCAGGAGTTGGTGATGGTCAGGAAAGCCTGGCATGCTGGAGTTCATGGGGACACAAAGAGTTGGACACAACTAGGAGACTGAACTGAACTGATAAACACAATTGTATCATTTGTTAACAAAAAGTTATTGAATATATATATCAAGAAAAGATCACATTTAGGAAAAGAAAATATTAAACTATTGATGACTAGTAAAAAAAAGCTTATATTTGATTGCACCAAGCACTTTACTGACATTTCTTTTTCAATCCTCATGGCAAGTATAGGGGACTTCCATACATACATATATACATATGTAAATGAATATAAATGGCTAAGTCTTAAATAATTCACATATATTGGCTTGTTGGTTTCAATATATTGGCAAATTGTGTCCTCAAACATATTGTCTTGGTGCCTATTTCATACTTTTCACAATTTCATTACTGTTCTAAATAAGATATGGAATTTCTGATCTCAAGGATCAAATGATTCATTTGGTAACATGAACTGCATATGCAAATAACTAAAAATAAAATTGCATATCTGTCAGTTGATGGCATGAGGAGAAAAAAATGATTGTTTCTAGTGGCAAGAAATAAAAAGGGAAACTAAAGTAATTAAGAAAAATAACTTCACTGGAAATATAATATTTTGAAATTTATTTATGAACATTGGGAGACTTCTCTTGAATGGGTCTTTTCTAAATTTATAGCTATGTGTAGACAGAAAAATATGTATAGAGATAGATATAATTTGTATTGCTTCTGCCATTTAAAAAAGACAAACTGATAACATAGTTATTTCTGATACGCCAAGAGTGAGAATGGCAGAAACAGAAAAATGCAGCAGAACTACAAAACTGTCTAAGTTAGGTATTCTCATGAGAGATGAGTGCATTATTAATATTTTCTCTTGTAGCTACTGTCAATTATTTCTGATTTCTGGTATTTACTGATACCTGTGTTTCTATCTAGGTGGATAGTTGACAACTATTTTAAATCTGACATATGAAAAGAGACTGTAAAGATTTTGAAGTTGTCTGCTCACAGAACATCCTTATTAATTATGAACTCAATGTTTCAAAGGAAGATAACATAATCCATGAAATAATGATGGCTATCATAATTATAAAAAAGGGACTCCAACTAATAATAATAAAATACCCTCAGTTTAATGAGGGAAAGGGAAAATTATCATTGATAATATAAATTTATAATCACATTACTCCCATTTTTGTATTTTACAATTCAAAAAAAGAAATTAGTATCATATTAATTCAACAAAAAAGCCTTGTATTGATCCAAGAAAGTGTCCTATTTCCAGTAGGGATATATAAGTCAGTAAACAATTAATAAATAATATGTTCATTATTAACAAGTGAACATTGACCAATTTCTCCTTCAGTTGTAAACAAACACAAAACTCGTAGTATGTACATTTCAATATGAGACATACAGAAGACAAAATAGACAAAATGGGCAGAAAACAAAGTATGTTTGTAAGAGATGGTTTGTCCTGTAAAAGTTCCTATTTAATAAGCACATTTGCTTGTAAAAACATTCTAATCTTATCCAAATTCATGAGCATTTTTGTTTATTTTAATGTATATTTCATTAAATATGGGCTTTCAACGTATGACCAATACTGTTAACTATAGCTGCTTCTGTACAGTAAAATTGCATTAAAAAATCTAAACAGCATTAGTTTTCTGTTCCAATACATCAGTCATTTTCTCAAGCTGTCTATATGTCATCTATGGGTAGATTTTTTAATACTAAAAGCAGAAGGATAGACTCTACCTTGAGAAAACTCAACTAAAGTCAGTGTTCTCAGGTCCAGTCTATGTTTAATACTTCACTGACTATCTGGAATGTCATGAATATGGATAATTCAGCAACAGAATACACATAAGTGAATAAAAACAAAAAGTGATAAAAAATAATCACTTGTATTATTTCCTAAAATAAAATATTATGTGGTATGTAGCCTATCAGTAGAGAATTACTGAATTCAGTGGAAGTTGTAAAAAGAAAAAAGTGTTTAAGGAGAAAATTCATTTACAGTGTAATCAAATAAGCTATTTGTCTTGCCCATGGGAACAATAAGACTAATTAAGCAAGATTCTCATATGCTGCTTTCCCACAGCAATAAATAAGAGGATGCTAGTCCATATAAATTGATTAACTGAATTCTACTTATACTGATGATGGTTCATAAAAATCCAACATTAACAAAGGAACTATTTAACATACAGAGTAAATATATATTCAGAATAAAAGTCTTATATTTATGTTTTCACCTGAAAGACATCTAAAAAGACATCTTTTTAAAAATATAATACAGAATTAGATGAAGCTCTGATGAATCAGTTCAGTACAGTTCAGTTCAGTCACTCAATCGTGTCCAACTTTTTACGACCCCATGAATCACAGCACACCAGGCCTCCATGTCCATCACCAACTCCTGGAGTTCACACAAACCCCCATACATCCAGTCTGTGATGCCATCCAGCCATCTCATCCTCTGTCATTCCCTTTTCCTCCTGCCCCCAATCCTTCCCAGTATCAGAGTCTTTTCCAATGAGTCAACTCTTTGCATGAGGTGGCCAAAGTACTGGGGTTTCAAGCTTTAGCATCATTCCTTCCAAATAATACCCAGGACTGATCTCCTTTAGAATGGCCTGGTTGGATCTCCTTGCAGTCCATGGGACTCTCAAGAGTCTTCTCCAACACCACAGTTCAAAAGCATCAATTCTTCGGTGCTCAGCCTTCTTCACAGGCCAACTCTTACATCCATACAAGACTACTGGAAAAACCATAACCGTGACTAGATGGACCTTTGTTGGCAAAGTAATGTTTCTGCTTTTGAATATGCTATCTACATTGGTCATAACTTTCCTTCCAAGGAGTAAGCGTCTTTTAATTTCATGGCTACAATCACCATCTGCAGTGATTTTGGAGCCCCAAAAAATAAAGTCTGACACTGTTTCCACTGTTTCCCCATCTATTTCCCATGAAGTGATGGGACCATATGCCATGATCTTCATTTTCTGAATGTTGAGCTTTAAGCCAACTTTTTCACTCTCCTCTTTCACTTGCATCAAGAGGCTTTTTAGTTCCTCTTCACTTTCTGCCATAAGGGTGGTGTCAGCTGCATATCTGAAGTTATTGATATTTCTCCCGGCAATCTTGATTCCAGCTTGTGCTTCCTCCAGCCCAGCGTTTCTCATGATACACTCTGCATACATGTTAAATAAGCAGGATGACAGTATACTGCCTTGACATACTCCTTTTCCTATTTGGAACCATTCTGTTGTTCCATGTCCAGTTCTAACTGTTTCTTCCTGACCTGCATATAGGTTTCTCAAGAGGCAGGTCAGGTGATCTGGAATTCCCATCTCTTTCAGAATTTCCCACAGTTTATTGTTATCTACACAGTCACAGGCTTTGGCAAAGTCAATAAAGCAGAAATAGATGTTTTTCTGGAACTCTCTTGCTTTTTCTATGATCCCCAGCAGATGTTGGCAATTTGAACTCTGGTTCCTCTGCCTTTTGTAAAACCAGCTTGAACATCTGGAAGTTCATGGTTCACGCATTGCAGAAGCCTGGCTTGGAGAATTTTGGGCATCACTTTACTAGCGTGTGAGATGACTGCAATTGTGCGGTAATTTGAGCATTCATTGGCATTGCCTTTCTTTGGGATTGGAATGAAAACTGACCTTTTCCAGTCCTGTGGCCACTGCTGAGTTTTCAAAATTTACTGGCATATTGTGTGCAGCATTTTCACAGCATCACCTTTCAGGATTTGAACTAGTTCAACTGGAATTCCATCACCTCCACTAGCTTTGTTTATAGTGATGCTTTCTAAGGCCCACTTGACTTCATATTCCAGGATGTCTGGCTCTAGGTCAGTGATCACACCATCGTGATTATCTGTGTCGTGAAGTTTTTTTGTACAGTTCTGCATATTCTTGCCACCTCTTCTTAATATCTTCTGCTTCTGTTAGGTCCATACCATTTCTGTCCTTTATCGAGCCCATCTTTGCATTAAATGTTCCCTTGGTATGTCTAATTTTCTTGAAGAGATCTCTAGTCTTTCCCATTCTGTTGTTTTCCTCTATTTCTTTGCATTGATCGCTGAAGAATGCTTTCTTATCTTTTCTTGCTATTCTTTGGAACTCTGCATTCGAATAGGTATATCTTTCCTTTTCTCCTTTGCTTTTCACTTCTGTTCTTTTCACAGTTATTTGTAAGGCCTCCCCAGACAGCCATTTTGCTTTTTTGCATTTCTTTTCCATGAGGATGGTCTTGATCCCTGTCTCCTGTACAATGTCATGAACCTCAGTCCATAGTTAATCAGGCACTCTGTCTATCTGATCTAGTCCCTTAAATCTATTCCTTACTTCCACTGTATAATCATAATTTTTAAATGAAAAAATTTAGCAGCTGTAAAGAGAAAATTAATGATTAAACTGTACTTAATACATAAATGGAATCATCCCTTATGATTATACTGTGGAAATGAAAAATAGATTCAGGGGATTAGACCCAATGGTCCATCCAGTCAAAGCTATGTTTATTCCAGTAGTCTTGTATGGATGTGAGAGTTGGAGCTATAAAGAAAGCTGAGTGCTGAAGAACTGATGCTTTTGAACTGTAGTGTTGGAGAACTCTTGAGAGTCCCTTGGACTGCAAGGAGATCCAACCAGTCCATCCTAAAGGAAATTGGTCCTGAATATTCATTAGAAGGACTGATGCTGAAGCTGAAATTCCAATAATTTGGTCACCTGATTGGAAGAACTGACTCTTTTGAAAAGAGCCTGATGCTGGGAAAGATTGACAGTGGGAAGAGAAGGGGACAACAAAGAATGAGGTGGTTGGATGGCATCACCAACTCATTGGACATGAGTTTGAGTAAACTCCAAGACTTGGTGTTGATCAGGGAAGTCTGGTGTGGTGCAGTCCATGGGGTTGGCTCAGAGTCGGACATACTGAGCCAACTGAACTGACTAAAATGTAACACAACTGAGTCTGTAAATGAATAATGGAAATGTCACAAGTTTCTTAAATTTAGCAACATAAACTTAATTTATAAATGCAGATGACCTTTATCAGCATATTTTTGTCCAGGTAAATTTAAATTTTTAGTAAATATTTTGATTTATAAATGACAGTTCATTTGAGAAACACTGAACTTAGGAATGAAAGCAACTAAAATTATATACCAATTAGATGATATATAGGCAGGATATGAAAAATATTTGTGTGATGTCTATTAAATATGTGAAAAAGACAGTTCTCTAAAAAGCTTTTCTCAGAGCTAGTCTCTATTGATTGAAATTATCTTCAAAAGTGTAAAACACTGGAATTTAATAAACTTCTTCTTCTGCTCTTTCTTCATCCCAAATGTCTGTGTCCATGGGATGTTAAACAAATTAATCAAGAAAACCTTGACTGCTGGCTTGTTCATCTAGGGCTTCTAAGACAAAATAGCACAGACAAGGTGGCTAAACAACGCACATTTATTTCTGAGTTCTGGAGGCTAAGAAGACCAAGATAAAGGAGCAGGCAGATTCAGTTCTTAGAGAAGAATCTCATCATTGTTGGCAGACAGTGGCTTTCTAACTGTATCTTCACATAGCAAAAAGAGAGATCTCTGAGATCTTCCTCTTCTTAACAAGGAAACTAATCTAATTGTGAGGACTCCACCTTCATCACTTCATCTAATCCTAAATCACCTCCCAAAGGCTTCACTTTCAAATACCATAACATTGGGGTTTAGAGCTTTCATATATGAATTTTGGAGGACACAGATATTTAGTCCATCATAATTGCATGTACTTGTATGTATATATGTTTGCTGTTTGAATAATCCTTCAGTGAAATAAAAATCTCACAGATTTAAGCTTTAAAAAAATGCATTTTGAGAACTAGAGATTATGTGGATATAAACAAAATGTATCAAGTAGAAATAGAGACAATACTGCATCATCTTTAACCAAACCAAGTAAAATTTGATCATGAATTATTAGATAACAAAAAGAGCAATTTAGACAAATGAAAATAGATGTTCCTTAGCAGGCTCCTTATATTCTGCCGATCATCATTCTATTTTTCTTAAATATTTTTCATAAACAGTGCCTTTTTCATTGCCTTTATAAAGGCCTTATCCAGTTGCTCTGTCTTATTACCCCTCCCCCAATAGACTGCCAGACTGTGTAGTTAGCAGTAAAGCAGATATTGACATTGATACCAAGAAATGTATTTGTAGTTTCCAATTTAATAAAGTTCAGGTTTAAAGGATATATAGAGCTTTGTGCCAAAATGGTATGCATGACCCAGAAGAAATAAAATTATAAGCTTTTTAAAATTTTCAATATATCATGCACTATGGATTACAGATCAGATAGACAAGAGTGCCTGAAGAAATATGGACAGAGGTTCGTGACATTGTACAGGAGGCAGTGATCAAGACCATTATAAAGAAAAAGAAGTGAAAAAAGGCAAAATGGTTGTCTGACGAGGCCTTACAAATAGTTGCAAAAAGAAGAGAAGCTAAAAGCAAAGAAAAATGCAGAGTTCCAAAGAATATCCAGGAAAGAGAAGAAAGCCTTCTTCAGTGACCATTGTAAAGAAATAGAGGAAAACAATAGAATGGGAAAGACTAGAGATCTCTTCAAGAAAATTAGAGATACCAAGGGAACATTTCATGCAACGATGGGCACAATAAAGGACAGAAATGGCATGGAACTAACAGAAGCAGAAAATATTAAGAAAAGGTGGCAAGAATAAACAGAAGAACTATACAAAAAAGATCTTCAAGACCCAGATAACCATGATAGTGTGATCACTCACCTAGAGCCAAACACCCTGAAACGTGAAGTCAAGTGGGCCTTAGGAAGTATCACTATGAAAAAGCTCTTGGTGGAAGTGATGAAATTCCAGTTGAGCTATTGCAAATCCTAAAAGATGATGCTGTGAAAGTGCTGCATTCAATATGGCAGCAAATTTGGAAAACTCAGCAATGGCCACAGGGCAGGAAAATGTCAGTTTTGATTCCAATCCCTAAGAAAGATAATGCCAAAGAAAGTTCAAGCTACTGCACAATTGCACTCATCTCGCATGCTAGCAAAGTAATGCTCAAAATTCTCCAAGCCAGGATTCAACTGTACGTGAACCGTGAACTTCCATATGCTCAAACTGGATTTAGAAAGACAGAGGAACCAGACAACAAATTGCCAACATCCACTGGATCATCAAAAAAGCAACAGTGTTCCAGAAAAATATCTACTTCTGTTTTATTGACTAAGCTAAAGCCTTTGATAGTGTGGATCACAACAAACTGTGGAAAATTCTTCAAGAAATGGGAATACCAGACCACCTGACCTGCCTCTTGAGAAACCTATATACAGGTCAGGAAGCAGCAGTTAGAACTGGACATGAAACAACAGACTGGTTCCTAATCAGCAAAGCAGTACATCAAGGCTGTGTATTGTCACTCTGCTTATTTAACTTATATGCAGAATGCATCATGTGAACTGCCAGACTGAGTGAAGCACAAGCTGGAATCAAGATTTGTAGAAGAAATATCAATAACCTCAGATATACAGATGAGGCCACACTTACAGCAGAAAGCAAAGGAGAACTAAAGAGCCTCTTGATGAAAGTGAGACAGAGTGAAAAAGTTGTCTTAAAACTCAACATTCAGAAAACTAATATCATAGCATCTGTTTCCATCACTTTATGACATATAGATGGTGAAACAATGGAAACAGTGAGAGACTTTATTTGGGGAGACTTCAAAATCACTGCAGATGGTGACTGCAGCCATGAAATTAAAAGATGCTTGCTCCTTGGAATAAAAGCTATGATCAACCTAGACAGTGTGTTAAAAATCTGATGTATTACTTTACCATCAAATGTCCATCTAGTTAAAGAAATTGTTTTCCAGTAGTCATGCATGGATGTGAGAATTGGACTATAGATAAAATTGAATGCCGAAGAATTGATGCTTTTGAGCTGTGGTGTTGGAAAAGACTCTTCAGAATCCCTTGGACTGAAAGGAAATCCAACCCGTCCATCTTAAAGGAAATCAGTCCTGAATATTCATTGGAAGGACTGATGCTGAAGCTGAAACTGCAATAATTTAGCCACCTAATGCAAAGAACTGACTCACTGGAAAAGACCCTGATGCTGGGAAGGATTGAAGGCAGGAGGAGAAGGGGACAACAGAGGATGAAATGGTTGGATGGCATCACTGAATCAATGGACATGAGTTTGAGTAGGCTCCGTGAATTGGTGATGGACAGGGAAGCCTGTAGTGCTACAATCCATGGGGTCACAAAGAGTCATACACAACTAAGGAACTGAACTAACTATAGAGTATGTATGTCGGGAAGGAAAAGGAAAGAAGGTTTTAGAAAGCAAGGTTATATGCCCTTATTGAAAGTGAACTCCAGTGTTCCCTGAAGCATTATTTATGATAACTAAGACATGGAAGCAACCTAAATGTCCATGGATAGAGCAACGAATAAGTAAAATGTGGTACAAGTTTACAATGGAATATTAGTCTGCCATAGAAAAGTAATGTCTTGTGCAGCAATACGATGTACTTAGAAATTATCATTCTAAGTGAAGTAAGTCAAAGAAAGACAAATATTATATGATATCATTTATATGTGGAATCTAATTCAATTTAAATAAATATGATTGTATTTACAAAATAGAAACAAACTTATACATATCAAAAACAAACTCGGTTACCAAAGGGAAAATACAGGAGGGGAGGGGTGAATCAGGAGGTTGGGATGCACATGCACACACAACTATATAAGAATCTGAAAAAGAACGAATATATTCCTGTGCAAATCTGAATCATTTTGTTTACATCTGAGACTGATACAACAATTTAAGTCAACTATATTTGAATAAAATTTTTAAAAAGATTGAAGGAATGAAAACACCATGCTTCAATAAATGGTGCAGTTTATGAGGTTAAAATATTAACCAAAGAAGGTTTCTAGGTGAATTGTTAATATAACATAAGAAGATGCGATATGCAATCTAATTTTGTGTATCTCCTGAGAAATCACTTACCTAGTTCATGATAAATTTGTAATGAATATTCAACAGTTAGGGTTGCACCTGGCAGTTTTTCTGTGTGGTAAGTTACAGCAGGAAATAAGGAGGCTTGTATTAACAGAAGAAAGCTATAGGTGAGAAAAAGAAGTGTAGAAGGATCGGTAGATCAAACCAAAATATAATAATAACATTCTCATAGGGTAGGAAAAGACATGACTGAGCCATCTTAGTACCTAGAAGTCGCATAGCCACTACTCAATAACTGATTGAGTGAATAAATGAATGGACAGCTTCAGAGAAACTTATAAAAGAATAATTCATCAATGTTACCTGATTATCATGCCATCTCTATATAATACTTTCATGAATTTGGTCTGCGTTCAGATTGCTATGTTGTGAATATGAGGATGGGGCAGAATTCAAACATGACTGTATCAGGGACAAATGGAACACTTAAAATAGAAGAAATTAGGTCAATAAAAAGATTCAAGAATTTATATATTTTGTCCACACTGACATCAATGTAAATACTTATTAAGAAGAAAAAGCAACAATAGAAAATCCTAATTTACTCACTAAATACAAACATATATTAAGCAGAACTCTAAAATGTTGAGTGACAGTGAAACTGCTTCCTTTTCCTTCACTCTGACCAAGTTTAATCAACTTCAAACACAAATACTTGTATTCACTTAACAGTAACTAAGCATGTCATTGTATTTGGTATACTTCTCTCTCTAGTTTACCAATGGTTATAGTGACTAATTTTGAGGGTGGAAATATTGTTTTTTCTTTATTAATGGATAATAACATGAAAAAAATAGTGAAGCTCAAAATTTAATCTCTTCAAAACATTTAGAAATTGGATCTATCTGATAAATGTTACTTACTTTTCCTTTAAATTCATCTCATCTCTAGTTTTTTAGTAATACACTTGCTTTGTAACATTTAGAAAGTAATTCTGTCCCCAAGGGACATTCATTCAATGCCATTATTAAATAAATTCTAGTGCCCAGCTCCTGGATTACACGAGATAAATCAGATACCCATGTCATTTTCAAAGAGGTTATACTCCTTAAGGCGTTCAATAACATATGTAAATATGTATGTGATAAACAGTTAATAATAAATGTCACAACATGAAAAAAGGAAAAAAGTCCTATGAATGCATAAAGTAGAGGAAGTTAACTGGGTGGATTAATTAAATCTCAGTGGAGAAAAGCTATCTTCTTAATGAAATCCAGTGCCAGTTTGATTTCAAAATTAATTAATATACAAAAAATTCAACTCCCTTGTACCTATTATCTTTAACTACTTCCCTCACCAAATAAAGTGCTTCAGTGCCATCATCCTGCCATTTAATTTCAATATGTCAGATCCAAGTGGAGAAACAAACAAAACATTAGTCTAACTGCTGTACTAGTTGGGCTTCCCTGGTGGCTCAGGTGGTAAAGACTCTGCCTGCAATGAGGGAGACTAGGGTCCCATCCCTGGGTTGGGAAGATCCCCTGAAGGAGTGAACAGCTACCCGCTTCAGTATTCTGGCCTGGAGAATCCCCATGGACAGAGGAGCCTAGTGGGCTACAGTCTACAGGGTCACAAAGGGTCATACACAACTGAGCGACTAAAGATAGGACAGCACTGTACAAACTAGCAGGAAAAAATGGGAGAAGAGGAGAGAGAAAAGCATGAACATTTACTTTTTTATTCAGTGAATTACCAGTTGTGAGTGAAAACTGCTCAGTCATGTCTGACTTTTTGAGACTCCCATGGACTATACAGTCCATGGAATTCTCCAGGT
Source organism: Bos mutus (assembly GCF_027580195.1). Taxonomy (NCBI): domain Eukaryota; kingdom Metazoa; phylum Chordata; class Mammalia; order Artiodactyla; family Bovidae; genus Bos; species Bos mutus. The sequence goes on along the minus strand of NC_091636.1, from coordinate 50,743,890 downwards.
CCAAATATTGGAGTGGATAGCCTTTTCCTTCTCTAGGGGATCTCACCAACCCAGGTATCGAATCCAGGTCTCCCACATTGCAGGTCGATTCTTTACCAGCTGAGCCACAAGGGAAGCCCAAGAATACTGGAGTGGGTTGGCTATCTCTTCTCCAGTGGAACTTCCCCGGGACCCAGGAATTCAATTGCTGTCTCCTCTTTTCCCATCAGCTCTCCAGCACTACCTCGTGCCTATCCCTCATTGCTGAAAGAGAGGACGCAGTTATAATTAGATCAATTACATCACTAGGTCCCTGCAGTAAAAGTAGAACAAAAAGAAGGACACACTGTTATAAGGACAAAATGAGATTTCCCTGTGTGAAAAGGAGTTGGAAAATGGTTCATAACATTCAGTCCATCTATCTAGAAAATAGTTCTGAATGAACAACTTCTAGAAAATAATAAAAAGGGAACTATTATCCCCTTTGTTTGTGTGTTCAATTTTGTTCGTATTTCACACAGTGAAATCTCATTTCGTCCTTATAACAGTTTGTTCTTTTTGTGCTACTTTTACTACAGGCACCTAGTGATCTAATTGATCCAATTATAATTGCCTCCTTTCTTTCAGCAATGTGGGATGGGCAGGAGGAAGCGCTGGAGAGTGGAGACACTGAGGGGAGAAGAGACTGAGTAACAGGCAGTCAAGAAGAGAAGCTGGGATCAGCAGACTCTCCATGGGATATTTGGTGGCTTGCTGTCCAGAATATTATATACATTCCCTCATTCTGTATTCCCACAAATATTTAATGAAACATTCATTAGTGTGCTATAGTCTCAGAACTGGGTATGTGTTTCTTGAAATAAACTGCCAAGTCTGACCTCAAGGCAGATACACTTTGTGACATAAGAGACTGCCCAGGGACCCTCAGTCATGTTTTTGATTACAAATTTTTCCACATTTACTGTACAATCAGAGGCTTCCTTATCCTATTTCTATTTGGCTTATGGTGTATATTTAGGTTTTATATTTTAATATTCATATTAGGAATCTACTTCTAAGAATAGAGAATATACTATGGTTTTTTTATTCCAAGATTTGTCCATTTTTTCATATACTTCCTCAAAATTAATATTATAACTTATCTACATGGAATCAATAAATTAAAATTGTGTTAAGTATTGTGGGCTTCTTATGGAATTTTTTACCACTGTTTTCAAATAACATACTATGTCCATAAAAATATTTATTTAAATGAGACAGATTAATGCATTATGTTCCCTTCCAGAACATGGACTAAACATATGTACAGTGAGATCCACCTCCTTTCTCTATGCATTGCCACCAGACACGTGAAATTAAAAATAATCACTAAACACCGATATCACAAGAAAAAAAATAGTATTCTATTTCTATAGAAACAGGTTAATATAAGTTGATTTATATCTGTGAAATTAAAATCAGATACATGTTCACTGTAAATCACATTTGTATACACAAATGTATACAACTGTATTGTATACATTTACATTTTATACTTTTATCACATATTTATATCATTCATAATATGGAAGCTCTAAACCAGTTAAATAGTTCCTTGAGATATTTATATTTATCTTTCTTTGAAATTTGATATCCTTCAAATCCATATTAACAAATATTTAAAGGCAAAGCATTGTCTTCTGCCTAATAGGCTGAAGCTTACAAGACAAAAACCTTCTTTTAGAAAATACTATAATGCTATTTTCTAATATGTAAATAGCATTTGATAAAAATTATAACTCAGAATAAAATTAGTCTTTCTTTCAATACATTTAAAATACATTTTCCCCATCATTTATTTCTAGAAATTCTCCATTAAAGTGTCACGGAAAGGGTATTATATTTAATTCCCTGCATAATAGGGTTCTTTAGAAGAATTCAAATAGAAAAAAATCAACACAGCTTTTAAGATTTCAGATTTTAAGGAGAAGCTTTATTTGACTTCTTAAATATACCTTGAAGTTAGTGTAATCAATTTTGGCACACAAAATGAAAGAATCATTACCTTTAAAGGACTAAAGAGATTTCATCATCTTACTATATTTGAGTGCTAATGATGTCCTTTTAAGATCCTCAAACAAAAATCTCAAGGAATCAACTTCTGAATTTGGTGATTAAAAATTAAATTTGTCCCATTGTGCTATTTTCAGTACCCAAAAATATTCACAGTGACTGTCAGAATATGTGGAAGTAAAGTAGTGAATCAATTAAGCATTACTATTTACTAGTTACTAATCACTAACTTTTAACCAAATTTGATAATCAGTCATATTTTCCTTAAAATACTGTATCAGTTTAAATGCTTCAGACACAAAAACCCAAGGAAAAACCCAAACAAGATGACCTCAGCAATATGAATGTTTAATATACTTAAAACATTTTCTCAGATACATTGTTTCAGTGATTCTATAATATTATCACAGCCATTTTTTTATTGACTATAGACCTGTTTTGTCTTTGATCACCTTCAAGGACAAAAATGCTGTAATAATCAAATGGAAATATTAAGAGCTGAAAACAAGAAGATATACTTTCTATGCCCCATTTCAAAGAGACAAATTATTTGTAAACACTTCCCACCCCAGAAGATGTTATTTACTTTCTATTATTGAGAACTGTGTACCATGCACCAATAATCATTAAGAAAATGTAGATCAAGTATTTTATGGAATACTGAATTATCTTTGAGTATTTTGTTAAGAGAAACAATATCTCATTTTCAAAAATTAAAAAAATAAACATAGGATCTTGTGATGTTTTATATGCCTATGCTTATGTTAGTCAAGATTATATTCACATTATAGATATAATATGGTCACATTCAATAGGAAAATTTACTGAACTTGAGGAAAAAGTTAAACATAAAGAAATATAAACTGGTAGGTTGTGTGGGCAGCAATGATTGCCTAAGAACTAGTAAACCTGCCTTCTCTGACATCAACAAGAAAAAAAATCTCAAAGGCAGACAGTTGGAAAAATTCTATAAGATGTAATAATCAGGCCCTCAAGATTAACAAAGGGATGCTCCATGCTGAGATTCTTAGGTGTAAACACACACAGAAAAAATAGACTTCTTTTAGAAAAATATATTAAAGATCTTGGAAAGAAGATCATGTCACCATCTCATCCTCTACTGTCCCCTTATCCTGTCCTCAATCTTTCCCAGCATCAGGGTCTTTTCAAATGAGTCAGCTCTTTGCATCAGGTGGCCAAAGTATTGGAGTTTCAGCTTCAACATCAATCCTTCCAGTGAATACCAAGGACTGATCTTTAGGATGGACTGGTTGGATCTCCTTGCAATCCAAGGGACTCTCAAGAGCCCTCTCCAACACCACAGTTCAAAAGCATCAATTCTTCAGCTCTCAGCTTTCTTTATAGTCCAACTCTCCCATCCATACATGACTACTGGAAAAACCACAGCCTTGACTAGATGGACCTTTGTTGACAAAGTAATATCTCTGCTTTTCAACATGCTGTCTAGGTTGGTCATAACTTTCCTTCCAAAGAGTAAATGTCTTTTAATTTAATGGCTGCAGTCACCATCTACAGTGATTTTGGAGCCTCCAAAAATAAAGTCAGCCACTGTTTCCACTGTTTCCCCATCTATTTGCCATGAAGGGATATGACCAGATGTCATGATCTTAGTTTTCTGAATGTTGAGCTTTATTGTAAACTTATAGAATATCATGGGCTAAGTATTTTTTTTAAACCATCTCCACTGTATATTTTTGCTTTCTTTGTTGTAGAGTAATTGACCATAAATATGTGGGTCTATTTCTGGGCTTTCTATCTTGTTCCATTGACCTATACGTTTGTTTTTGTGCCAGTACCATTCTATTCTGATTGCTCTAGCTTTGTAGTATAGTCTGAAATCAGGGAGCCCAATTCCTCCAGCAGCATTCTTCTTTATCAAAATTGTTTTGGCCACTCATGGTCTTTTGTGTTTCCATATAAATTCTAATTTTTTCATTCCTCTTCTGTAAAAAATGTCATTGTTAATTTGATAGGGATTGCATTGTATTTATAGATTGTCTTGATGTCTTTCCATCTGTTTCTGTCATCTTCATTTTCAGCATCTTAGAGTTTTCAGAGTACAGGTCTTTTGCTTCCTTTGGAAGGTTTATTCCTAGATATTTTATTCTTTTGGATGCGATGATAAATGTAATTGCTTCCTTAATTCGTGTTTCTGATATTTCATTGTTAGTGTGTAGAAATGAAAATACTTTTAAAGCTCAAATAAAAATTTTCAAAAAATAAAAAAACTGGGCAGAGGACCTAAATAGACATTTCTTCAAAGAAGATATACAGATTGCCAAATAGCACATGAAAAGATGGTAACCATTACTAATTATTTGAGAAATGCAAATAAAAACTACCATGAGGTATCACCTCACACTGGTCAGAATGATCAACAAAAAGTCTACAAGTAATAAATGCACAGAGGGTGTGGATATAAGGGAACTCTCCTACACTGTTGATGGAAATGTAAATTGGTGCAACCACTATTGAGTACAGTACAAAAGTTCTTTAAAAGCTAAAAATAGAGTAACTATATGATCCAGTAATCCCACTCCTGGACATATATCCAGAGAAAACTCTAATTTGAAGAGATTCATGCACCTCAATATCCATTGCAGAACTATTTATAATAGCCAAGACATAGAAACAATCTAACTGTTCTTCATAGAGGAATGAATAAAGAAGATGTGGTATATATTCACAATGGAACATTACTCAAGTATAAGAAAACAATGAAATAATACTATTAGTATCAATATCATCGATCAATATGGATGGACCTAGAGATTATAATACTAAGTAAAGCAAGCCAGCAGAGAAAGACAAATATCATATGATATCCCTTATGTGTAGAAATTTTAAAAAATGATACGAATGAAGTCATTTATAAAATAGAAAAAGATGCACAGACAGAGTAAACAGACTTCTGGTTACCGAAGGGGAAAGGGGAAGAGGGATAAATTAAGACTTTGAGACACAAATATACACACTACCAGGTGGCACTAGTGGGAAAGAACATGACCCTCAGTGCAGGAAGTGTAAGAGGCACGGTTTCATCCCTGGTTCGGGAAGATCCCCTAGAAGAGGACACAGCAACCCACTCCAGTACTCCTGGGTGGAGAATCCTATGAATTCTCCTCTCCAGAGGAGCCTGCTAGGCTACAGTCCTAGGGTTTCACAGAGTGAGACATGACTGAAATGACTTAGCATGCATGCATGCACCAAATACACAATAGACAACCAACAAACACCTACTTATAGCACAGAGAACTATACTCAGTATCTTATAGTAGCCTATACTGGAAAAGAATCTGAAAAAAATTGTATATGTGCATATAAATATATGTATATATTTATTATTTTCTGTACAACTGAAACTAACACTTTGTAAATCAACTATATTTCAACAAAAAAATTAAAAGAGAAAGCTAAAAAAAGTTCTCTACATTGCAGGCAAACAGAAATTCCTATTTGAATTGGCTGAATCCTTAAAGAAAATGTATTGGCCTATAATTTACCACTAGAGGTATTATGGGACCTTGCTGAAGACAATAAGAAACCTCAAAATACAACTTCTTTATTTGTTCCTACCAGTTTCATTAATGCTGTATCCTAGTTAAGTATATATCCAGTGTTCTTGCCTGGAGAATCCCAAGGATGGAGAAGCCTGGTAGGCTGCAGCCCATGGGGTCGCACAGAGTTGGACACGACTGAAGCGACTTAGCAGCAGCAGCAGCAGCAGTTAAGTATACAGTGTGCTCCTAGAGTGAATACATGAGTTTTGGTTCATGTAGCAAAGTATCAAGGCAGATTACTTTTTTTTTTTTTTTGATTGTTTCAAAAGTATGTGCTGTGCTTAGTTGCTCAGTCATGTCTGACTCTTGGCAACCCCATGGACTGTAGCCCTCCAGGCTCCTCTGTCCATGGGGATTCTCTAGCTAAAAATATTGGAATAGGTTGTCATGCCCGTATAGTTTTCTCCAAAAATTTTAGTGCACCATAAACAGGCTTCCCTTATGTAGAAAAAATTACATATTAAAAGACATTTATATTCTCAAGAAAATAGTTTAATTAGATATCATTTGTCTATATTTGCTCTTATTTCTTTTGTCATAGAGACTGATCAAAAAATATATTGCTACAATTTATTTCAAAGCACTTACTTCCTTTGTTCTCTCCATAGAGTTTTATGGTTTCAGGGTTACATTTAGGTTGTTAAACTATTTTGAGTTTATTTTATTTATGGTATGAGAGAATGTTCTACTTTTATTGTTTACTCAGATACCAAACACAGATAAAGACACTACTAAAAGAGGAAATTACAGGCCAATGTCTTTGATAGATATAGATGCAAAACCCTCAATAAAATATTAGCAAATTGACTCCAACAATATATAAAAGAATTATACACACACCATGATCAAGTTGAACTTATGCCAGGGTCATTAGGATGGTTCTATATAGGCAAATCAATCAATATACTACACCACATTAACAAAAGGAAAAACACAAAATCACAGGAAGGTTTCAATAGATACAGAGAAAGCATTTGCTAAAATGTGACATCCATTCATGATAAAAACTCTCCTCAAAGTGAGTATAGGGATAACATTTCATGACATAATAGAAGCCATTTATATTAAACCAACACACAATATGATACTCAATGGTGAAAAGCTTAAAGCCTTCCCACTATTCCGACCTGGAGAATTTCACGAACTGTATTGTCCATGGGGTCGCACACAAAGTTTCAGAAACGACTAAGTGACTTTCACTTTCACTTTTTCCCACTAAATTCAGGAAAACAACAGGAAGCCCATTCTCACTGCTTCTATTTATCCTGGTATTGAAAGGCCTAGCCACAGTGCTCAAAGAAAAATAAATGAAAAGAAGTATCTACATTGGAAGGGAAGAGGTAAAACCATTACTACTTGCAGATGACATGATACTCTATATAGAGAATCCTAAAGTCTCCAACCAAAAACTCTGCTGCTGCTGCTGCTGCTGCTAAGTTGCTTCAGTCGTGTCCGGCTCTGTGTGACCCCATAGATGGCAGCCCACCAGGCTCCCCCGTCCCTGGGATTCTCCAGGCAAGAACACTGGAGTGGGTTGCCATTTCCTTCTCCAATGCATGAAAGTGAAAAGGGAAAGTGAAGTCGCTCAGTCATGTCTGACTCTTAGCAACCCCATGGACTGCAGCCTACCAGGCTCCTCCGTCCATGGGATTTTCCAGGCAAGAGTACTGGAGTGGGTTGCCATTGCCTTCTCAGATCAAAAACTCTAAGAACTATATAAATGAATTCAGCAATGTTGCTGGATACAAGATTAATGCAAGAAGTCAGTTGTGTTTCTATATACTAATAATGAAGTATCAGAAAGAGAAGGTGAAAAAAGTAATCCTGTTTAAAATCACATAAAAATATCTAGCATTAAACGAGGAGGTGAAAGACCTACACTTTGAAAACTATAAAACCTTGATGAAGAAAATTAGAGGATTCAAAGAAATGGAAAGATGCACCATACTCATGGAATGGAAAAATTAAAATTATTAAAATAACTTTCATATTACCCAAAGAAATATACAGATTTAATTCAAACCTCATCAAAATACCCAGAGTATTTTTCACAGAACTAGAACAAATAATTTTAAAATTTATATGGAACCACATAAAAAGGTGGAATTGTCAAAGCACTCCTAAGAAAATGAAGAAAGCTGGAGGTAAAATTCTTCCAGATATCAGATTATACTATTAAACGACAGTAATCAAAACCCCATGATCCTGGCACAAAAACAAGCACATAGATCAATGGAACAGAATAAAGAGCCAAGAAATAATGTCATAGATCTATAGTCAAGGCTGATTCATCTTGATATTTGGTAGAAACAAATGCAGTTCTGTAAAGCAATTATCCTTCAAAAATAAATAAAACAATAAAAAATATAACAAATGAGACAAGAAAATGGAGAAAAGACAGTCTCTGGCAAGTGATGTTGGGAAAACTGAACAGTCACATGTGAAAAAAATGAGATTAAGAAAACTCATTTTAGACTAAATCTAGCACTGTTAATATCAGTGTACAAAGAGAAACTGTCATTGGCCACCTTGTTGAAATACTGAATTTTGAATTGAATACAAATTATTATAAACTCTAGACTTACTACTGGATATTGCAACAACGCAATGGACCTAGAGAAGATTTTGCTTAGTGAAATGTCAGACTAAGAAAGGGATACATATGATACCACTTATATGTGAAATCTAAAACATGTACAAAATAATGTATATATAAAACAGAAACAGAATAACAGATGTAGAAAACAAACTTGTGGTTACCAAAGGAGAAGGACAATGGGGAGAGACAAATTAGGAATAAGAAATTTCAAAAACTACCATATACAAAATAGATAAGCAACAAGGATATGCCGTATGGCAAAAGGAATTATACCTGGTATCTTATAATAACATATAATGGTAGATAGTCTGTAAAAATTACTGAATCACTATGACATACACCTGAAACCAACACAATATTGTAAATCAACTATGCATGTGTGTGTGCTAAATCACTTCAGTCATGTCGACTCTTTGCAACCCCATGGACTGTAGCCCACCACACTCCTCTGTGCATGGGTTTCTCCAGGCAAGAGTACTGGACTGGGTTATCATGCCCTCCTTCAGGGGATCTTCCTGACCCAGGGACTGAATTTAGGTCTCTTATGTCTTTTGCATCGGCAAGTGGGTTCATAACCACTACCGCCACCTGGGAAATCCAAATCAAATATACCCCAATATTAAAAAAAAAAAGAAGAAGAAGGGGAGAACAGACAGAGACAAGAACACCCAGAGAAGAATGCCAAGTGATAACATAAAGACCCAAAGGGAAGATGGTCATTAAATGACAGGGGCAGAGATGAAAATTATGCCCCTGCAAATCAGTGAATCCTTCCCAGGCAGCACAGTTGATACAGAACACACCTGTCAATGCAGGAGACACGGGTTTGATCCCTGGGTTGGGAAGATCCCCTGGAGTTGGACATGGCAGCCCACTCCAATATTCTTGCCTGGAGAATTCCATGGACAGATGAGCCTGCCAGGCTACATACAGTCTATAGGGTCAAAAAATCAGACACAAATGAGCACACACACATGAATGCAAACCAATGAATTCCAACAATTACTGGCAAACATCAGAAGCTAAAGAGAATATGGCCATGCTTACAAATTGATTTCAGAACTCTATTCTCCAAAACTGTGAGATAATAAATTTGTTTGTTTGTTTTAATTAAACAAAAAAATAAAAGAGTTTTCCTGGTAGAATATGCTTGCTTTCGCTACAGTGAGGGCTGAATGCTTCCTCACTTGTACCCAGCTTGAGAGGTCAGGGACAGAAATAGAAATCTGTCATGAGATTTACATATATTTTTCTAGTTGAACTAAATATTTCAGAACTGCCTGGCCAAGATATATCTCTTATTTCCCTTCCTATACATCTTATATCTGATAAAATCTATTCCTTTCCAAACCCCACTTCCTGTGTCAAAATTTCAATATTATACTTTCAGTATTCAGTGACACTTCAATAAAGCCACATTTCATTTCTTATTTCATATGTAAGATCTCCTTATAATGTAAGGGAAGAGAGGTGAATGGTACCCTAAATTCCTAACGCTAAGAGCTCAGATATGCCTCATGGAATTTAGTGGCGTGATAATACTAAAGAAAATCTGTTGCATTTGGAAAGTCTTATGATAGTGATTTGCTAATCTACTAAAATTTGCTGAAAATTTTATGAGGATTTAATTTATAACCAAGTGTTTTTTAATTCTCTAATGAAGGAAAGTAATTTAAAGATATATAAAGTTTGTTAAGATTTAGGAAATCATAATTTATGATTACTATCATGATTTTCCCACACTACTTGTGGTGCAAAAATGTGCTTTGTGTTTAATTTTTAACATCTTAAATATTGATCCTGAATATTTTAATTCCAGAATAAAGCTGTAAAATGTGCGGGTGAAACCATTAAGCGTATATAGTGAATCATTTGCTCTTCAGAAGCTATTGAAATTCAAGTTGAAATGAATTAATATACTGGAATGGAATCAAATGAAGGACTTTTTCCTCATTTTTAAAATTTATACTTTTTTCTCTGATAAATATAGATCACAATTATTACTACAGCTTTCCTTCAAACTATTCATTGGAAATATATATGACCTATTTTTTGGTTTGCTTACTGATGAATGGCTTGGAATGCTACCATTAACTGAAGAAGTGGTATCATAACTCAGCTACAGTAGACATATGTAGCAAAAGTAGTTTTGATAAGTAAATTCATACAGTTTTTAGAATGGAGAAAAATAAACTTTGGTTAAGATGCATACAAATAAAGAATTATAAATTAGGATTTAAATCACCTAAAATGACCCTTATTCTAACTTCTGGAAACAAAAGGGGGATTATTTTATATGTTCTTGCACTAAAAAAATTAAAAACAAATCTTTTATATATATATATATGCTGTTTAATGCCCTTGAGTAGCATCTTCTTATACAAGTCATTAATCTTTCTTAAACTTAAGAATAAAATCAATAGCAACAAATTATTTAAAAGTTACATTATACTTTAGGAGAATTATACAACATTTGATCCAAATTAACCTGTGCAGAGTGACTATTAAGAACTAAGAAAACTGTCTTTAGAAATGACATTTATTTTTCTAGGTCACAAGGTAGTAATTAATATATCTTTTGCTTAATGAATGATTTTATTTGAAGCAACTTTTAAAGCTAATGAAATACAATGGAATGGATGCTAATTGTTTTTATGTAATGCATTCTCCTATTTTTATATAGATTGCATATTTAGTTATCAAATTAACAAATAACAGAAAACAAAAAGAGCAAATAAGAAAACCACTTAACATTGTAGCAGTAAATACCACAGTCTGAGAAACACAGATAGTTTTCCAGAACCTAGAAAAAAATAAATCATGGAGGGTTATGGAATTGTATCAAAAATCTCAGTACAGTCCTGGTGAAACATGAACACTATTTTTTTGCCTTATAAAAAAAGCCTGTTTGCAGCAAAATATGACTGATGAAAAGACATTGTGCTCTAGGATGAATTGTTTCAGGGTAAAGTTAATGCTCATTACTTGGTGTATTAGAAAGGGTGGAGGGATAATATAGTGAGCAGATATAGAGTTAGCACTTTAGTTATTTCTGGCTAAAAACATAAAGACTATTTCTTTTTTTTATATTCAATTTTAATTAAAAAAAAATTATACATGTGTTCCCCATCCTGAACCCTCCTCCCACCTCCCTCCCCATACCATCCCTCTGGGTCGTCCCAGTGTACCAGCCCCAAGCATCCAGCATCGTGCATTGAACCTGGACTGGCATCTCGTTTCATACATGACATTTCACATGTTTCAATGCCATTCTCCCAAATCTTCCCACCCTCTCCCTCTCCCACAGAGTCCATAAGCCTGTTCTATACATCAGTGTCTCTTTTGCTGTCTCGTATACAGGGTTATCATTACCATCTTTCTAAATTCCATATATATACGTTAGTATACTGTATTGGTGTTTGTCCTTCTGGCTTACTTCATTCTGTATAATAGGCTCCAGTTTCATCCACCTCATTAGAACTGATTCAAATGTATTCTTTTTAATGGCTGAGTAATACTCCATTGTGTATATGTACCACAGCTTTCTTATCCATTCATTTGCTGATGGACATCTAGGTTGTTTCCATGTCCTGGCTATTATAAACAGTGCTGCGATGAACATTGGGGTACACGTGTCTCTCTCCCTTCTGGTTTCCTCAGTGTGTATGCCCAGCAGTGGGATTGCTGGATCATAAGGCAGTTCTATATCCAGTTTTTTAAGGAATCTCCACACTGTTCTCCATAGTGGCTGTACTAGTTTGCATTCCACCAACAGTGTAAGAGGGTTCCCTTTTCCACACCCTCTCAGCATTTATTATTTGTAGACTTTTGGATCGCAGCCATTCTGACTGGTGTGAAATGGTATCTCATAGTGGTTTTGCTTTGCATTTCTCTGATAATGAGTGATGTTGAGCATCTGTTCATGTGTTTGTTAGCCATCTGTATGTCTTCTTTGGAGAAATGTCTATTTAGATCTTTGGCCCATTTTTTGATTGGGTCATTTATTTTTCTAGAGTTGAGCTGTAGGAGTTGCTTGTATATTTTTGAGATTAGTTGTTTGTCGGTTGCTTCATTTGCTATTATTTTCTCCCATTCTGAAGGCTGTCTTTTCACCTTGCTAGACACTAATAGATGGAGAAATATACCATGTTCATGGATTGGAAGAATCAATATAGTGAAAATGAGTATACTACCCAAAGCAATTTATAGATTCAATGCAATCCCTATCAAGCTACCAACAGTATTCTTCACAGAGCTAGAACAAATAATTTCACAATTTGTATGGAAATACAAAAAAACTCGAATAGCCAAAGCGATCTTGAGAAAGAAAAATGGAACTGGAGGAATCAACCTACCTGACTTCAGGCTCTACTACAAAGCCACAGTTATCAAGACAGTATGGTACTGGCACAAAGACAGAAATATAGATCAATGGAACAAAATAGAAAGCCCAGAGATAAATCCAAGCACATATGGACACCTTATCTTTGACAAAGGAGGCAAGAATATACAATGGATTAAAGACAATCTCTTTAACAAGTGGTGCTGGGAAATCTTGTCAACCACTTGTGAAAGAATGAAACTAGAACACTTTCTAACACCATATACAAAAATAAACTCAAAATGGATTAAAGATCTCAATGTAAGACCAGAAACATATAGACTATTTCTAAAATATCCATATCTCCAGGGCTCAAGTTACTCTGGATCACATGAAGTCATAATCCAAGTCTGGATCATCCATTGGACAAAAACAAGCATCCCTGGCCTGATTGAACGACTCATTTATCTGGGTACTATGAAATAGTGATACCTGAAAAATAGCAGAAATTTCACTGAAATCAAGGTTCATAGATCTGTGCTTAAAGTATGCATCTTCCATTTATCTGATGTACAACCTTGAGTTTCTGGTCTTCATTCATTTCCTTACTAATGTATTGGGAAAATGAACAGACATTTCAAGAGACCATTGTGGGGCTCCAGCGGCAAAATGCATTTGATGTGTGTGTGTGTGTGTGTGTGTGTACACGCATGTGCGCTCAATCATGTTTGACTCTTTGTGACCCCCATGGACTATATAGCCCACCAGGCTACTCTCCATGGATTTCCCAGGCAAGAATATTGTAGTGGGTCACCATTTTCTACTCCAGGGGGTTTTCCCAACCCAGAGATCAAGCCCACGTCTCTTATGTCCCCTGTATTGGCAGGCAGATTCTTTACCACTGGCACAACCAGGCTAGCCAATGTGTTTGATACATGAGGTAAATTGTGAAGTCTTATTCAAACTTTAGAAATGCTCATTTTAATGCTAATGTAGTATTACAGTATACAGCTGTATATTGGAAATATACAGCTGAATAGAGAAAAGGAAGGATAAACCCACTGAGGAGCTGAGGCACAAAGAGACTTTTGAGTTAATAAACTTAGAAAGTGGCAAAATCATTAGTCCTCAAGCAACATTAAAATAAATTGATTAATCCCCACTGGGGATCTTTTAGCATATATCATACTAATTATTTCTTCAGAAAGGCTGAGCATATCCAGATTTCTTTGGCCCTTTTAAATTATTTATTCTCAAAAGCTCTTTTAATATTTCTCTTTCTAAAATACCTGAAAAGAATGAGGTCAACTACAAATGCCTTTTCTAACATATTTGTAATTTATAATAGTTTCATCGAATAGGTTTCAACTTTGTCAGAGTATTTTGTATTTTTTATTGTTATTTTAAAATTTAACTAATGATATAACATGAATAGAATAAAATATAAGCTACTATACATCTCATACTGAAATTATTTCCAGATAGGCATACATATCAAGAATAGGTACATTCTAAAAATAGTGTATTATAATTTCTAAGCCTAATATATCTATTTTTATGATATATGAATAGCAAAACAGTTGCATCTTGCTAAATTAACTCAGACATCTCTTACTACATTAACTTACATTAACACAGGCATCTCTTACTATTTGCAGTTCATGTACTATTTATAGTACCATAATTTTGAAAATGTGCATAAGAATGTACAAATGATATAAAGCTCATTTTAATGTAAACAGAGTAATTAATACAGACATCTCAAATTCTCTTAACTGTCAAAATCAATATGCTTATAAGTTTAAAAAAAATCCTGGCTTATTGCCTTGAACAACTTAGAAAATATTAGCTAATTGACTTTCAGTACAATAAATATTCATAAAGGATGTAAATGAGACCCAATGAGGTATTATATAAGAAATGGTGGAGGATATGATACTGAGTCATACTTTATTTCCTCTATGATAATAAAAAAGATAAACTATGACAATGCTCATTTGAACAGAAAAAAGGTAATTGATCTTAGCATAAGAGAATAAAAATTGACTTAGTTGATCAAAACTGCAAACTATCCTATCTTTCCCTGGGGTAAAATATCATTCTTATATATGTTCATCAAAATTGAATTAGAATAGAAGTGTACTAACTGACTCTCCTCCCTCAAAATGTGTGAAACTATTATGCACATGTCCAAATCCCAAGCAGTTGTCAATTAAAAATCATGCCCTTGATCTATAAACTAAAAAAAAAAAAATTAAAAACTAACTGAACCAAAAAGTAAATTATAAAGTAAATATGTTTGATGTCTCACAAGGGTTGATATAACTATATTCAGAAAATCTTTTAAATCATTTAAATAGCTAGTACATATTAATAAAAACAGAAAAAGCAGATTTAATCTTTGGATTGGCCATTTGGTGACTTCTTACAAAGTAGAAACCCATGTTCCTCTGGAACATTATTTTTGCTTTTCTTAAATGTTTTATTCCTACGCATTTTCTCTGTTTTTCTTTACTGGATCTCTTATTATTCAAATAATGGGCATCTGTTCAACTGACTCCACTTTTTGAGGGGTGAGAATTGATCAAAATCTTAATCAAAAATTCTTCTCATACAGACTATAAATAATACTCTCTGTCAGGAACTCTGATTTCTTGGTCAAAAAGCTGGTTTAAAACTCAACATTAAAAACAAAAACAACAACAACAAAACAAGGTCACCACTACATCTAGTCCCATCACTTCATGGGAAATACATGGGGAAACAGTGGAAACAGTGTCAGACTTTATTTTTGGGGGCTCCAAAATCACTGCAGATGGTGATTGCAGCCATGAAATTAAAAGACACTTACTCCTTGGAAGGAAAGTTATGACCAACCTAGATAGCATATTCAAAAGCAGAGATATTACTTTGCCAACAAAGGTCCGTCTAGTCAAGGCTATGGTTTTTCCAGTGGTCATGTATGGATGTGAGAGTTGGACTGTGAAGAAAGCTGAGCACCAAAGAATTGATGCTTTAGAACTGTAGTGTTGGAGAAGACTCTTGAGAGTCCCTTGGACTGCAACAAGATCCAACCAGTCCATCCTAAAGGAGATCAGTCATGGGTGTTCATTGGAAGGACTGATGCTGAGGCCGAAACTCCAATACTTTGGCCACCTTATATGAAGATTTGACTCATTGGAAAAGACCCTGATGCTGAGAGGGATTGGGGGCAGGAGGAGAAGGGGACAACAGAGGATGAGATGGCTGGATGGCATCACTGACTCGATGGATGTGAGTTTGGGTGAACTCCGGGAGCTGGTGATGGACAGGGAGGCCTTGGCATGCT
Source organism: Bos mutus (assembly GCF_027580195.1). Classification (NCBI taxonomy): domain Eukaryota; kingdom Metazoa; phylum Chordata; class Mammalia; order Artiodactyla; family Bovidae; genus Bos; species Bos mutus. Next base: position 50,728,030 of record NC_091636.1, on the reverse strand, counting down.
GCGATTCATGGGGTCACAGAGTCGGACATGACTGAGCAACTGAACTAAACTGAAATGGAACATACATATATGAACTTTCAACTTGCCTCTGGTTGTAAGCCTAGTTTCACTTCTCATCTAGGGTCACTCAGTGACACCAATTATTGAGTGACCAGTAGGTCCTACAGGGTTGCACCATGGGTATTTCATTGTAAGGGGTCTTGGCTTTCTCCTCTGCCATCTCAAGATAGATTTCTCAGATTCACTAGGTAAGTTTGAGCTAGTGTATCTGCATTACACCTTCAAGAATGTTTTTAATAATGTGTCATCTCAAAATTTCTTGGTTTATAACACTAATAAAACATGTTAATGAATTTCTTAGGAGGAAGTGACTACTAGTATGTCTATTGTTGTTTTTTATTGTTTAGTTTTTCAGTAATGACTGACTCTTTGTGCCTCCATGGACTGTAGTCCATCAGCCTCCTCTGTCCATGGGATTTCCTAGGCAAGAATAGTGGAGTGTGTTGCCATGTCCTCCTCTAGGGCATCTTCCCAACCCAGGGCTTGAACCCGTGTCTCCTGTGGGTCCTGCATTGGCAGGTGGGTTCTTTACCACTGAGCCACCAGGGAAGCACAGTATGTCTATATACACCTTTAAACAGAAGCTTTCTTTTACTTCATAAATGTAGTGAAATCAGTATTCAGTATAATGGTTATATTTTAAATATATAAAAAATATTATTTCCAAGAGCTGAGACTGAATCAATCTTGGGCTAAATTCAGTAATAACTGTAATTGCAAAATCTATGAGGATAGCAAGGTGAATAAGTATCCCTGCTCTCAGAGGACTAGTACTATAATTGGGGAGATTCAGTAACTACAACTGGATTCCCTGGTGGTTCAGACAGTAAAGAATCCACCTGCAATACAGGAGACCTGGGTTCAATCCCTGAGATGGGAAGGTCCCTTGGAGAAGGAAGTGGCTACCTACTCCAATATTCTGGCCTGGAGAATTCCATGGATGGAGGAACCTGGTAGGCTACAGTCCGTGGGGTCACAAAGAGCTGGACACAACCGAGTGATAACTTCACAATAACTACAACAATGTGACTAGGAAGTTAGAAGGAGTGAGGAAAATGACAATAAAAATGTGTCAATACCAATCCAATAGGTTATATAAAATAAGATATACATTTAAAGTAACTCAAAACAACTTAGGAAAGTGTCAATCAAGATGAATTATGAAAATATAGGGCAAGCATTGTAGCTAGCAATGCTACAGATTGACAGTGTTTCACTAGGGATGGCGAAGGTTATGCTTGGGGTGTCATTTTGTCACTATAAATAATATAAAATATTATAGAATATAGTGAAAATATAATAGAAGACAAATTTGATGGCATGTGGTAATTATAAAAAGTTCAAAATGTGAATTCTTTTTACTTAAAAATATAATATGCACAATTATTAACTTAAAAGAGTTATATTAAAATGTGTTGACAAGGTTGACTCAATTTGAACAGATCATTTGTAAAGTAATGATTATAAAGGGTTGGCTACAAATATTGGATGTTTTATAGACATGAAAAATTACAATCGGTCTTTCTTTCTGTAAAGTAACCAAGTTTATTCTGTGCCTAGGTAATACAAGTTCCCTTTTATCACCAAAATATTTATTAATTCTTTGAACTTTGGCAATTCCTAAATTATTTTGATGAAAAGTATCTTAACAAGCTACCTTTTATAAAGCCACTGTGCATTTTAAATGTATTATCTATAACTAATGTTTTCCTAGTGGTTGTGTAGCTTGTTGCTTCTGAACCCCCTTCTTTATTTTCTTCACAAAAATTCACACCAGATGTCTTTTAAACCTAAACTATCTTTGGGTTTTCTAGAAGTACTTAAACTAAAAACAGACCATTTGATAGCTCTAATGATTGGCATCAACTTTGTGGAACAAAAGCCTGTTGACTTCCAACTACAATTTGGATGGGAGTCTGTTGTACCAATAAAGTGATGCCTGCCTTAAGGATTATCCCAGATAAAATGCTGTATTAATTTTGTCCTCACTCTTAGAAATTAGACAACTCTTTTTAGATCATTTAGATAATATAACTTTTAGAGGAGGAATACAACCTTTGTTTGAACTAGTAAATGTAAGATGTGGAATGGTGAATTTTGTCCCCCAATTTTTCTTTTATCTTTGTGTTTTATAACAGTCATAGAATAAATAGACAATGTCATCCTATAGTTCAGAAAACAGACCATAAGACATTTTATCAAAGAGATTCATGAAATTGAACAGGCAGTGTTTCAATTAGGGTGACTGTAAAAATAATATTGCCTACTTAAGGCCAAAGAATTGATGCTTTGGAAATGTGGTGTTGGAGAAGACTCTTGAGAATCCCTTGGACCACAAGGAGATCCAACCAGTCCATTCTAAAGGAGATCAGCCCTGGGTGTTCTTTGGAAGAAATGATGCTAAAGCTGAAACTCCAGTACCTTGGCCACCTCATGCAAAGAGTTAACTCATTGGAAAAGACTCTGATGCTGAAAGGGATTGGGGGCAGGAGGAGAAGGGGATGACAGAGGATGAGATGGCTGGATGGCATCACCGACTCGATGGATGTGAGTTTGAGTGAACTCCGGGAGTTGGTGATGGATAGGGAGGCCTGGCGTGCTGCGATTCATGGGGTCGCGAAGAGTCCAACATGACTGAGCAACTGAACTGAACTGAATTGAAGGTATATTTTATAATACTGCCTTAGGTTAGTGTTGTTGCATTTACAATTCTATAGACTTATAATTTATATGAAACATTACTAAAAAATTAGGAAAGAAAAATCATGAAACGATGATTTGGCTAATACCCCAATAAAGATCTTTGACGGCTTTATGGTGTGGATAGGGTATGTTTTTGTTGTTCTTGTTGTTCAGTTGCTAAATCATGTCCAACTCTTTATGACCTCATGGACTATAGCAAGGTAGGCTCTACTGTCCTCCATTATCCACTGAAGTTTGGTCAGATTCAAATCCACTGACTTAGTGATGCTATGTGACCATCTGATCTTCTGCCACCCCTTTTTCCTTCTGCCTTCAATCTTTCCCAGCATCAGGTTCTTTTCCAATGAATTGACTCTGCACCAGGTGGCCAAAGTATTGGAGCTTCAACTGCAGTATCAGTTTTCCAATGAATATTCAGCATTAATTTCCTTTAGCATTGACTGATTTAATCTCCTTACAGTCCAAGGGACTCTCAAGAGTCTCGTCCAGCACTACAAATTGAAAGCAATTCTTCAGCACTCAGCTTTCTTTATGGTCCACCTCTTACATTTGTACATGACTGCTGAAAAAACATAGCTTTGACTATGTGAACCTTTGTGAGAAAAATGATGTCTCTGCTTTTTAATATGCTGTCTAGGTTGGCCATAGCTTTTCTTCTAAGAAGCAAGAGTCTTAATTTCATGGCTGCAGTCACCATCTGAAGTGATTTTGGAGCCCAAGAAAAGAAAAGAAAGTTTGTCACTGTTTCCATTGTTTTCCCATGTATTTCCCATGAAGTGATGGGACTAGATGTAGTAGTGACCTTGTTTTGTTGTTGTTGTTGTTGTTTTTGTTTTTAATGTTGAGTTTTAAACCAACTTTTTGACTTTCCTTTTTCACCTTCATCAAGAGGCTCTTCAATTTCTCTTCAGTTTCTGCCATTAGAGTGGTAATGGCAACCCAATCCAGTAACTTTGTCTGGAGAACCCCATGGATATTCTTGCCACTACTTTGAATTCTCTTGGCTCCTTCCTTAGAAGTGAACTGCAATTCTGATTATATCCCTTCACTTGGATGCACAATGTTTCAATGCTCAAATGAGTGACTCCAAGAGAATTCACTGTTTCTGTGCAATTTTTAGCTAATCAAATGATCCAACAAATTACCTTTCAGAAGACTGTAAAGTAATTATCCTTCAATTAAAAATAAATACATTAAAAAAAAAGAATAGAAAACCATGACACAAGGTTTAGGATGGGGAACACATGTATACGTGTGGTGGATTCATTTTGATATATGGCAAAACCAATACAATATTGTAAAGTTAAAAATAAAATTAAATTAAAAAAAAAAAAAAACTATGACACAGATTTTGGAACAGCTACCTTCAAAAATTTATCACAGGTTCGATGCACGATACTGGATTCTTGGGGCTAGTGCACTGGGACGACCCAGAGGGATGGTATGGGGAGGGAGGAGGGATGAGGGTTCAGGATGGGGAACACATGTATACCTGTGGCGGATTCATTTTGATATTTGGCAAAACTAATACAATTATGTAAAGTTTAAAAATAAAATTAAAAAAATTATCACATTACCACAGTGTCCATTGCTTATACATTATGCAGAGGTGGAGATCTACACTCATTACAATATTATATCTTTAAACTTAGGCTAAAGAATCCATCTAGTCAAGGCTGTGGTTTTTCCTGTGGTCATGTATGGATGTGAGAGCTAGACTGTGAAGAAAGCTGAGCGCCGAAGAATTGATGCTTTTGAACTGTGGAGAAGACTCTTGAGAATCCCTTGGACTGCAAGGAGATCCAACCAGTCCATTCTGAAGGAGATCAACCCTAGGTGTTCTTTGGAAGGAATGATGCTAAAGCTGAAACTCCAGTACTTTGGCCACCTTATGTGAAGAGTTGACTCATTGGAAAAGACTGTGCTGGGAGGGACTGGGAGCAGGAGGACAAGGGGACAACAGAGGATGAGATGGCTGGATGGCATCACTGACTCGATGGACATAAGTTTGAGTGAACTCCGGGAGTTGGTGATGGACAGGGAGGCCTGGCGTGCTGTGATTCATGGGGTCACAAAGAGTCGGACACAACTGAGCAACTGAACTGAACTGAACTGAAAGAATAATAAAAGTTGTAATGTATGGACTCATAATTGACACCAACAAAATTCTTTTTCCTTGTGATAAACTATTCTGAAACCAAATGGGGACTAACCAACAATAAACAACAACAACAAAAAAACTAACAAAAGCAAAATATTTTTTATTTGAAGAACTACTGGTTTCTATGTTATAGATTGTGAACCATTTAAACAGCTGGTGATGGACAGGGAGGCCTGGCGTGCTGCAATTCATGGGGTGGCAAAGAGTCGGACATTACTGAGCGACTGAACTGAACTGAACTGAATACAAATTATTAGAGTTGAAATATCAGCATTAAAATGACGCAATCCAGGCTCTAAAGTCAACCCTATAAATACCCTTCCCTAACTCATGTATCCAAAGAAATAAGTAAGACTAACTGCTTAAGATAATGCTATTCTTATTTCAGGAAGATACCTTGGAGAAGGGGACAACTACCAACTCCAGAATTCATGCCTGGAGAATTCTGCACACAGAGGAGCCTGGAGGGCTACAGTCCATGAGGTTGCAAAGAGTCAGACACGACTGAGAGACTAACACACACCCAGTAATAGTGGGACTCTACTAGGAGTTACATGCCTCTAAAAAGAGTCACTGCTACAGAGACTGTAGGAAGTTGACATGAGTGCGGGATCAGGCTTCCAGAGAACATAGGAGGCCTAAATTTTTTTTTAAAAAGAGTATTCTCCATTGATGTGAGATTTACTTGTACGTTATAGTCTTAAAATATATTCAATAGGAAAATATTCTCTCACGTGTAAAGGAAACATGAGTAGTTATGAGAAAATAAAATTCTATGAATTTATAATAAGATATTTTATTAAAAAATAAAAACCTCTAATTTAGTATATGTTTTAATATCTAGAGATTATGTGACTATTTAAGAATAAAATAATGAAAAGTGACATAATTTTCTGAGAATATAAAGATTAAAAAATATTTCACATTAAGATCTGGTAAGTACATTAATCACAATTACTTATTTTATGTGGAAAGTAAAATAGGAACCCACTCCAGTGTTCTTGCCTGGAAAATCCCATGGACAGAGGAGCCTGGTGGGCTATAGTTCATGGGTCGAAAAGAGTCAGACACAATTGAGCCCACACACACATACATACACACACACACAAATTTCATGACAAGGAAAAAGGGACGTTTTAATGTACTCATTCATTATTTTTTGATGCCAAATCATTATTTATAAATCCCAATTTGAAATATCTCAACAAATTACAGTTTCATGACACATTTTGTATAAAACCCTTGCTTTTACAAAACAGAGTCAGTTTTAAAAGCTATTAAAATTATAGAGGCTTAAAAAAAGCTTCTCAAAAAATAAGAAATAATAGCAGCTTTAAATATACACAAAGTATCACCATCTAAATGAGAGATGCTTTAAGAAAGGTATCTAGATGTTACCTTAAATATGATTTTTCTGAAAACTCTTAAATGTAATTTGATCTATATTTGGGATTACAGGAGAAGCTTTGACTAGCTATGAAAATCTATAGCTGGAGGGTTTATATTTATTTTTTGTAATGTTTCCAAGAAAAGGAAATAATACAAGTAAAGTACCACAGCTGGAGTTTAAACAAATGGCCATCCATTAAAGTTTTTCAAAGCACTTTAAACATCTTTTCTCATGATTCTTGACAGCCGAGGGCAAACAAGGTTCTTCGTCAATTTATGACTAAGCTGATCCCTAAAAGATCCTCTGAGATTACTGTAAACTCTAACTAATGTCCATTTCCTTTATGCTACATTTGGGCTTTCAAGAGTGATGCCCTCCCAGGTGGCATCCAGTCTCAAAGACTCATTTACCCGAGTACATAAAAGGAAAAGTGATGAGCTTTTGGGGTGGACTTACTATTTGGCACATTAAAGCTAATTTATTATAGATTAATCTGACCTTAATAATACCACCTCTTCTTCACTTTATTTTACCTTTCAAGTAAGGAAAAAGATCTTAAGTAGATAAGAACAAGCTGAAATAGATTATGTATCACAAATAGATGATGCATTACAACATAGATGCTGTATTGTCAAGTTTTATGTATGTTTATATTGTATATACACATATGATCTTTATTTTTTAATATAAATTTATTTATTTTAATTGGAAGTTAATTACTTTACAATATTGTATTGGTTTTGTCATACATCAACATGAATCCGCCACGGGTATCCATGTGTTCCCCATCCTGAACCCTCCTCCCACCTCACTCCCTGTACCATCCCTCTGGGTCGACCCAGTGCACCAGCCCCAAGCATCCAGTATCCTGCATCGAAACTGGACTGGCGATTCGTTTCATATATGATATTATACATATGTCAATGCCATTCTCCCAAATCATCCCACCCTCTCCCTCTCCCACAGAGTCCAAAAGACTGTTCTATACATCTGTGTCTCTTTTGCTGTCTAGCTTACAGGGTTATTATTACCATCTTTCTAAATTCCATATATATGCATTAATATACTGTATTGGTGTTTTTATTTCTGGCTTACTTCACTCTGTATAATAGGCTCCAGTTTCATCCACCTCATTAGAACTGATTCAAATGTATTCTTTTTAATGGCTGAGCAACGTGAGTCTGAGTGAACTCCAGGAGTTGGTGATGGACAGGCAGGCCTGGCGTGCTGCGATTCACGGGATCGCAGAGTCGGACACGACTGAGTGACTGAACTGAACTGAACTGAATACTCCATTGTGTATATGTACCACAGCTTTCTTATCCATTCATCTTCTGATGGACATCTTTAGGAAATTGAAATCCTATGTTTTTATAGGAAATATAAAATTAGTTGAAATAATATTTTTATTGAAGTAAAAGTGAGTTTTAATTGAAATATCAATATAGGCAAAAATATGAATGGACTCTGCTATGCAAATAAAATGTAGATGAGAAGACCACCCTAAATTCTATTCCTTTACAAAAGAAAAGTTTGTATAAAAATAATACATAATACTATGATATAAAATATGTGATAAACAATGTAGTTAGAAACACTTTTAAGATAAAAAATAGATACTAAAAACCACACATATATAAACATAGATACAGGTATTGATATAGATCTATAGATAAACTGTGGAAAATTCTGAAAGAGATGGGAATACCAGACTACCTGACCTGCCTATTGAGAAACCTATATGCAGGTCAGGAACCAACAGTTAGAACCGGACATGGAACAGCAGACTGGTTCCAAATAGGAAAGGAGTATGTCAAGGCTGTATATTGTCACCCTGCTTATTTAACTTATATACAGAGTACATCATGAGGAACGCTGGGCTGGAGGAAGCACAAGCTGGATTCAAGATTGCCAGGAGAAATATCAATAACCTCAGATATACAGCTGACATCACCCTTATGGCAGAAAGTGAAGAGGAACTAAAAAGCCTTTTGATGAAAGTGAAAGAGGAGAGTGAAAAAGTTGACTTAAAGCTCAACATTCAGAAAACAAAGATCATGGCATCTGGTCACACCACTTCATGGGACATAGATGGGGAAACAGTAGAAACAGTGTCAGACTATTTTGGGGGGCTCCAAAATCACTGCAGATGGTGATTGTAGCCATGGAATTAAAAGACGCTTATTCCTTGGAAGGAAAGTTATGACCAACTTAGATAGCATATTCAAAAGCAGAGACATTACTTTGCCAACAAAGGTCCATCTAGTCAAGGCTATGGTTTTTCCAGTGGTCATGTATGGATGTGAGAGTTGGACTGTGAAGAAAGCTGAGCGCCAAAGAATTGATCCTTTTGAACTGTGGTGTTGGAGAAGACTCTTGAGAGTCCCTTGGACTGCAGCAAGATCCAACCAGTCCATTGTAAAGGAGATCAGTCATGGGTGTTCATTGGAAGGACTGATGCTGAAGCTGGAACTCCAATACTCTGGCCACCTCATGAGAAGAGTTGACTCATTGGAAGAGACTATGATGCTGGGAGGGATTGGGGGTAGGATGAGAAGGGGACGACAGAGGATGAGATGGCTGGATGGTATCACCAACTCAATGCATGTGAGTCTGAGTGAACTCTGGGAGTTGGTTATGGACGGGGGGCCTGGAGTGCTGTGATTCATGGGGTCGTAAAGAGTCGGACACGACTGAGCGACTGAAAGGAACTGAACTGATAGATTTTCTAGTATCCTTGGAGACATATGTCATTCAATCTCTTTCTTAATATATCTGTAAATATGCTTGTCTAATATCCACTGAAAAATTATGGAAAACTCCTATTATCAGAGGAAATGATGTTGTGACCATAGAATGCATTTGTCAAGACTCCATGCTAACACTTAAACTCAGCACTATTTTTTTAATTATCTACTATTAGAGCTCAAAACGGAAGCTTTGCTAAATTGGACTTATGCTTCTTTATCTTTAATAAAAAGTGTTTCTTAGCAGATGCAATGTGGCTTAGCATTTCTGAACTTGCGATAATAAAATTACCCAAGTTAAAGCCTGTACTCCCAACTCTATTTATTTCAAAAGCAAGCAGTTATAAAACTAAGCCTGTTTAGCCATTAAAATTACTTCAAATGATCACAGATTTTCTCTGTGAAAGCACACCAGAGTCACTTTAGCTTCTCTCAAAGAGATGTTGTTACTGAAGTAAAGTTAGTCTATAACTATAATCAAAATTCATAAAATATTTTTATTATAGGCATTTTAGATCTAAAGCAAATTTTTAATATAGTGTTAGCTTGAAAATTCCCAAAGCTTTAAGATATATATATATATATATAAATATATATGTATATGTTATGTATGTATGCATAAATATATACAATTTTAAACTTGTTAAAAAATGGCATCCTCTAGGTTTAAGAGAGAAGCTGGTTTGACAGTTGCAATTTTAACAGTGGGAAAGACAGAATCATGGCCAAGAACACAAGGGCAAACCTTACTTGCATATAAAGCATCACATAAGACTGTATAAAAATCATTCCAGCATAATACTTTTAATCTACAATCTTAAGTATAATTTATGTCAAAAGACAATTAGAACTTAAATATAGCAGCCTTAATCTATTGAATTAAAACATGACTTAATCATAGGTACAGAAAACAAACAGGTACTTTCCAGGAGGGAGGTGAGTGGTATCCTTTGCATATCTGAGGTTATTGATATTTCTCCTGGCAATTTTGATTCCAGCTTGAGCTTCATCCACCCGGGCATTTTGCCTTATGTACTCTGCATATAAGGTAAACAAGCAAGGTGACAATATACAACCTTGATGTACTCCTTTCCCAATTTTGATCCTGTCCATTTTTCAATGTCCAGTTCTAACTGTGCTTCTTGACCTGCATATAGGTTTTTCAGGAGACAAGTAAAGTGTTCTGGTATTCCCAAGTCTTTAAGAATTTCCCACAGTTTGTTGTGATCTACAGAGTCAAAGACTTCAGCATAGTCAATGAAGCAGAAGGAGATATTTTTCTGGAATTCTCTTGATTTTTCTATGATCCAACAGATGTTGGCAATTTGATCTCTGGTTCCTCTGCCTTTTCTTCCAGCTTTTACATCTGGAAGTTATTGGTTCAGGAACTGTTGAAGCCTAGCTTGAATGATTTTGACAATTACCTTGCTAGCATGTGAAATGAGTGCAATTGTGTGGTAGTTTGAACATTCTTTGGTGTCTCTCTTTTCTGGGATTATAATGAAAACTGACAGTTTGCAGGTTTTTGGCTGAGTTTTCCTAATTTGCTGGCATATTGAGTTCAGCACTTTAATAGCATCATCTTTTAGGATTTGAAATAGCTCAGCTGGAATTCCATCAGATCTAATGATGGAATTCCATCAGATCTAATGATGGAATTCCATCAGATCTGATGTTTCCTACAGCCCACTTGACTTCACACTCCAGGATGTCTGGCTCTAGGGAGCTGGGAGGAGAGGAAATTGGAGAAGGCATTGGGACCCCACTCCAGCACTTCTGCCTGGAAAATCCCATGGACGGAGGAGTCTGGTGGGCTGCAGTCCATGGGGTCGCTAAGAGTCAGACACGACTAAGCGACTTCACTTTCACTTTTCACTTTCCTGCATTGGAGAAGGAAATGGCAACCCACTCCAATGTTCTTGCCTGGAGAATCCCAGGGACAGGTGAGCCTGGTGGGCTGCTGTCTCTGGGTTCGCACAGAGTTGGACATGACTGAAGCGACTTAACAGCAGCAGCAGCAGCCACAGTAGAAAGGTACAGGTGTCCAGGAATAAGGAAAAGTATTGGGGATGTAATAAAGAACATGATAAATATAACTAGCACTACTGTACATTGTATATGAAAGTCATTAAACGGGCAGATACTGGAAGTTATCATTACAGAAAAAATAGTAAATTTATTTCTTTTATATTGTATCTATATGATATGATGGATATTCACTAAACTTACTGAAGTAACCATTTTATGATGTAAGTCAAATCATTATGCTGTACACATTCAACTTACACAGTGTTTTATGTCAATTATATCTTCTTCCTAGGTTGCAGTAGTGGTACACAACCCATCTGCCAATGCAAGAGACACAAAAGATGTGAGTATGATCCCTGGGTTGGGAAAATCCACTGGAGCAGGGCACATCAACCACATCAGTACTCTTGCCTGGAGAATTCCACAGAGAAAGGAGCCTGGCAGAATAAAGACAGTGTGGGTGCAAAGAGATGGACACAAATGAAGCAACCTAGCATGCACACATTACAATTCCAGTAGAGTGATCAGAAAGGTATCAAGTTTATCTCATTCAGGTCTTTGTTGAGTAAAGAAAAAACAAAAATTGGTATTGATTAAAAGTGCAACAGAAAGGCTGGAAGAAGAACTAGAGGCAGCAGTCTAGATGAGAGGTGAGGCTGATATAAAGTTGGACAGCAGTTTTATAGAGATAGACTGAGTTTGGCAGAGAGATTGCTTGGAAAAATTTTTAATACTGTTCTGCTGTTTATAACACTTCCAGACAAATTTCTTAACCACTGTCCATCACCCGGCAGAAATTTTCACTGTGGATAGATTACTTACACAATCTTCTGCAGGAAGGATCACTATTTTCTCTTACACAGGTATTTCCTATAGGTAGTAGGTTGAATGATAGCCCTCAAAATGATCTGTCCACATCCTAATCATTGGAACCTGAGTATGTCACCTTATTAGGAAGGGGGAAAAAAAAAAAAAACAGTCTTTGCAGGTTTAACAAAGTCAAGAATCTTGAGTTAAGGAGATTATCCTAGTTTATGTGAGTGAGCCCAAAATCCAATGATATATCCTTACAGCAGAAACATAGAGGGAAATCTGTCACAGAGAGAAGAAGACAGAGTAACAGATCCTGTGTCATTGGCTTATGGAAAGGTGTCCACAGCAAATAGCAAGGCCTCACGTTTATGGACTTACAATGCAATGGTAAAACATGGTAAAAATCCCCTGCTTCCCTCATAAGACATATCATGTACAAGCAGGTTGTTTAATGGGCTTCCCTGATGGCTCCTCCTCTGTAGTCCCCTTCTCCTCCTGCCTTCAATCCTTTCCAACATCAGATGGTTGGATGGCATCACCAACTCAATGGACATGTTTGAGCAAGCTCTAGGAGTTGGCAATGGACAGGGAAGACTGGTGCACTGAAGTCCATGGGGTTGCAAAGAGTCAGACATGACTGAGAGACTGAACTGACTGACTGGCTGGTGGCGGATCAGATGGTAAAAAATCTGTCTGCAATGCCAGTGACCTGGGTTCAACAACTGGTTTGGGAAGATCCCCTGGAAGAGGGCATAGCAACCCACTCCAGTATTCTTGCCTGGAGAATTCCATGGAGAGAGAAGTCTGGTGGACTATAGTCTGTGGGGTCCCAACGAGTTGGACATGACTGAGTGACTGTGTGGATCACGACAAACTGTGGAAAATTTTCAAGAGATGGGAATACAAGATCATGTGATCTGCCTCCTGATAAATCTGTATGCAGGTCAGGAAGCAACAGTTAGAACTGGACATGGAAAAACAGACAGGTTCCAAATCAGGAAATTAGTATGCCAAGGCTGTATATTGTCACCCCACTTATCTAACTTATATGCAGAGTACATCACAAGAAATGCTGGGCTGGATGAAGCAAAAGCTGGAATCAAGATTGCCTCAAGAAATATCAATAACTTCAGATATGCAGATGACATCACCCTTATGGCAAAAAGTGAAGAGGAACTAAAGAGCCTCTTGATGAAAGTGAAAGAGGAGAGTGAAAAATATGGCTTAAAACTCAACATTCAGAAAACTAAGATCATGGCATCTTGTCCCATCACATCATGGCAAATAGATGGGGAAGCAATAGAAACAATGAGAAACTTTATTTTGGGGGCTCCAAAATCACTGCGGATTGTGACTGCAGCCATGAAATTAAGAGACTTGCTCCTTGGAAGAAAAGCTATGACCAACCTGCTGCTGCTGCTAAGTCACTTCAGTTGTGACTTTTGACTCTGTGCGACCCCATAGACAGCAGCCCATCAGGCTCCCTCATCCCTGGGATTCTCCAGGCAAGAACACTGGAGTAGGTTGCCATTTCTTTCTCCAATGCATAAAAGTGAAAAATGAAAGTGAAGTCGCTTAGTCGTGTCCGACCATCAACGACCCCGTGGACTGCAGCCTACCAGGCTCCTCCATCCATGGGATTTTCCAGCCAAGAGTACTGGAGTTGGGGTGCCATTTCCTTCTCTAATGACCAACCTACAAAGCATATTAAAAAGCAGAGACATTACTTTGCCAGCAAAGGTCCATCTAGTCAAAGCTATGATTTTTTCCAGAAGTCATATATGGATGTGAAAGTTGGACTATAAAGAAGGCTGAACGCTGAAGAATTGATGCTTTTGCACTGTGGTGTTGAAGAGGAGTTTTGAGAGCCCCTTGGACTGCAAGGAGATCCAACCAGTCTATCCTAAAGGAAATCAATCCTGAATATTCATTGGAAGGATTGATGTTGAAGCTAAAACTCCAAAACTTTGCCCACCTGCTGTGAAGAACTGACTTGCTGGAAAAGACCCTGATGCTGGGAAATATTGAAGGTGGGAGGCAAAGGAGTCAACAGGGTATGAGATGGTTGGATGGCATCACCAACTCAATGGACATGCGTTTGTGTAAGCTCCGAGAGTTGGTGATGAACAGGGAATCCTTGCGTGCTGCAGTCCATGGGGTCCAAAGAGTTGGACAAGACTGAGTAACTGAATTGAACTGAGAAGCTAAGCACAGCACAGGTAGTATAATAAGTTAAATTTTTATGGGCTGAAATATGTTTATCCATAATACATACCTTGAGGTACTAATGCAGACCTCAGAATATAAATGTATTTGGAGATAAAGTACTTAAATATGTAATGAATTTAAAATGAGGTCATTAGGGTACACCTCACCCATTAACTTGTGTCCTTATGATAGGAGATTAGAACAGAGATTCAAACAGAGGGATGGTGACCATGTGAAGACAGAGAGAGATGGCCATCTCTAAGGGAAGGAGGGATGCCTCTGAAGAAATCAGCGGTGCTGACACCTTGATCTTGGACTTTAAGTATCTAGAATTGTGAGAAAATAAATTCTGTTGTTTAAGCCACTTTGGTTGTAGCACAGTTTTATGGCGGCCATGGCAAATACAGAGATAATCAAAGCATACTGTGTATTAACTATTCTTGTCACTATTAGGAGAGTCTGATAAAAAAGAGAATGACTTAGCACACAGAGAAAGATGCGAAGAGAGATGAGAGGGGTGAAGAATAATTCTTCTGCATTGAGGAAGCTCTTCTCTGAAGATAGCATGCTGTTCTGTGCTGTGCATAGTCACTCAAGTCATGTCCAACTCTTTGGGACACCATGGACTGTAGCCCACCAGGCTCCTCTATCCATGGGGATTCTCCAGGCAAGAATACTGAAGTGGGTGGCTATGCCATGCCCTCCTCCAAGGGATCTTCCCAACCCACGGATCAAATACAGGTCTCCCACATTGCAGGCAGATTCTTTACCATCTGAACCACCAGGGAAGCCCAAAAATACTGGAGTGGGTAGCCTATCCCTTCTCCAGGGGATCTTTCCAACCCAGGAATTGAACCAGGGTCCCCTGTACTGAGCTACCAGGGAAGCCCATACACATATTTATCAGCAATCCAGTAGTATGATACATGATTGAGTTGAAAACTCAACTGCTGCTTGAAGCAGCTCTAAGCATCAGCTCTCAAGGTAAAGGCTTAGCAAAAGATTGAGCTGTGGCACAGGTCTTTTTTCCAGTGCCTGCCACTCTGAGTTCTCAGCCAAACAAGGGGTATCATATTTGATTTGGATTGCTGTTTCATACTCCACCTCTACCTTTTACATGATTTTTAATTATCAATCACAAAACTAGGAGAGCTGGGGTTGTGAATGGAACCCAAATTCTGTAAGTTTTCAGACTTAAAAATTTCATCTAGTAAGTTGATTGGTGTTTTAAGGCACTCCTCTCCAGGTTTCTTGGTATTTCCAATTTGTCTATACCTCCCAAGCAACAGAAATTTGCATGTTTTAATGATAGAGAAATTTTCCTTTTCTTTTCCCCAGTACTTTCTGCTCTTTGCATTCTAAAGGTGGTAGATATATGGAGCCCTTTTCTTTTAATTCCTTTCACCTGAGACACCTGTTTCTGTTCAAAGCATAATAAAACCTTTCTTATCTCTCCAGGAGCCAAGGTTTACATTCCTAGTTGGAGAATTTCTCCTTCTCCCCTAGGAGGAGATCTGTTTACATTCCAGAATAAAAGATAAACTCTTTCTCTTAACTCCAGAGGGGAGGAGGAAATGTGTCTGCACCCATATAAACTTCAAGATTCATAAGTTCGAAGTTCCTCTCCTGTGGTGCAGACCACTCTGTATGTTCACGGAACAGTTGCCTCTCATTACATAGCCCCATGAGGGAGTCAGCAACTGCATTAGGTATTCCGTGAGTAAGTAAAATAGTTTTTGTTTTGTTTCTTTTTTTTTTTTTTTTTCCCTTTTGACTCTGATCAAGATCTGGTGTTTCTGCTAGCGTGTTTGTATATGTGTATATTTATTAATTTCTTCTATCCAATCTTTATATCATACATATCTATATCTTTCTATCTAAGTGTACAAATAGGGTAATATCTCAAATTCCTCACTCTTTCAGACTTATAAGGTATATGAAAGTGAAAAGTGAAAGTGCTAGTCACTCAGTCATGTCCTACTCTTTGTGACCGTATAAACTGTAGCCCATCAGGCTCCTCTGTCCATGGAATTCTCCAGCCAAGAATACTGGAGTGGGTAGCCATCCCCTTCTCCAGGGGATCTTCCCAACCTCGGGATCAAACCCAGGTCTCCTGGATTGCAGGCAGATTCTTTACTGTATGAGCCACCAGAAAAGCCCCTACCAGCTATATACCTAAAGTCAAATGGATATCACAAAGAGCAAATATGTAAGAAGTCTTCTAAGTTTTTTGTTGTGGTTGAGAATTGTATCACAAAAATATAAAACAAAACAAAAAACAAACATAAAAAAATATTGCAAGCCTAGCCTACAACCTTTCAAAACCATTTCTAGGCCAACAAACCTACATCAATATAATTGTCATTTTAAAGCCATTCGGCTTCTGAAAAGAACATCTGTTTCATTGCCAATCTCACATGTGGACAGAGAGTATAATGGACAAAAATAAACCTTCCAGAAAGAAGGATCCAGAGGCCATAGAGAAAAATGAAAAAGGCAGCTCATGCCAAAGAACAAACCCAGCCACTAACAGATGGTCTAACAGAAATTAACTGCACTGCCAGTGCAAGGAACCTTCAATTCCTTCCCCGACTAATGACTGCCTTGTGTTTCCCATTCTTCCTTTTTCTGAATCCAGGTTGTAAAATGGGTTACTCATTATCTAAGGACAATTGCATACTCAATGTGTTAGGGACACATAACTTGAATTTTAATTTGCAGGTATAGAGTCCACTATTCCACCTAGTACAGCACTTAAATAGAAAATGTTAAAACTGACTGTGTGTTTTATCACAACTGGCAAATGCTATGAAAAACAAAATGATCTTTGATTGACCTCACTATGTCAGAACCTCACTGGACTGGCCAATGAACAACTGTTCTTGTTTGAATCATTTGTACGCAGACGCCTAGACTTATTCCTTCCTAACCATAGGACAACTTTACCATCTCATTACCATCACTATGAAGAAATAACATAACATATTTTTTCCCCTTTCTAGGTGTTGTGTGTTCATGGGATTGTCCAGGCAAGAATACTGAAACGAGTTGCCAGCAATTAAGCATATCTAATTTAGCCCCTGTAGTGTTTTTTTTTTTTTTCCACTAGTAGGTCTCCTTGTTTGGCAAGTTAAATTCAGTTTGCTGATTTGTTTTTTTTTTTAATCGTGCCTTTTTAAAGATTACCAGAAGTTGTTGTTTCCAGAGGTCAGGGTACAATAAAGAGCCATATCTAGACCTGATAAAAGAGGACTACTTATCACATAGAATTTCAGAGATTGAGTTGAATGAAGTAACTGGTTGGGATGTTAGGGTATTTCCCCCTTAGGAAAGAGACTGAATGAGTACAATAAAAAAGTGAATGGCATAATTATGTAGTTAAGACAGCTATTGGAACAAACAATATATTTCCTTCCCATCTTTGATATCAAAATATCATTAGACTGTCAGATATTTTGCTGTCCATGTAAAACTTTTGTAGCCTTATTGCTATGACTATGCATGGTATGAAAATCCCATGGATGGTGGAACCTGGTAGGTTACAGTCCATGGGGTCTCAAAGAGTCAGACACGACTAAGCAACTTAACTTTCACTTTCATGACTATGCAGAAAAGTTCTGATCACTGGGAAGTAAGTAGAGGTATATGAAATTTCCAGGAATGTTCTTGAAATGATACTTAGCCTGCTGTTTGTTTTTTTTTGTCTTTTCTTCTTTGACCTGCTTCTTCATGAGGATTGGAATGCAAATGAGATGGTTGTGGTGGCTTGGCCAACAAGGAAGTAAGTTGACATAGGGACTAAAGGCTATAGAAGGTGGGACAAGTTAAAAGTAAATTGTTTTAGAAGCTCTAGGAAACTAATAGAGATTTTCTGCCAGAAAATAGGAGGCTGGTGTAGTGACACCTAAAACTTTTAGGTTTTAGGGAATGGATAGAGGCTGGCAAAATTTGGAGATGCACCATAATAAAAGTCATTATTTCTTATGAAAAAATGGTTGGTAGAAACATGGGTATTAAAGACTATCCTAGTGAGAGCTCAGAGGAAGCGAAGAACACTATTGAGGAAATTTCTATTATCTTAGAGAAAACATATTATCATGAGCAGCTGTTGTAGAAATATGATCATTAAAGGTGCTTCTGAGAAGTGATGGAATGAAATGAGGAACAGGATACTTAATTGGAGCAAAGGTGATCCTTTTTATAAAGTTTCAGAAAATTGAGCTGAATTGTTTTCTACTGTTGGATGTTCAGTGGTCAGATATAAGTGATGAGACTGGACATTAATCTGAGAGATTTCTAAGGAAGGTGATGAAGCTGAGGCTTGGCTTTTCCTTACTAAATATATTAAAAGTGTGAAAGGAAAGAGATAAATTGAGAAAGGAACTGCTAGCAAGAAGGAATCCACATTTGATGTGGAAGATACTTAGCTCATCTGGATTGTTAAAACTAAGAAATCACTGTTGTAAAGTGTGCTCTGGAGATCGAGTAAAGTGTGAAGCTGGAAAATCATCCTGAGGTGATCAGGTGTGTGATTCAAAGATACATTCAACCTTCTTAGGACAATTTAGGAATAGAAACAGGATTATTTAGGAAGGATTTATGCACAATCCCCTTTCTAATGATGTGGTTCCTCTCAACATACACAGGAAAATTCACATTTTTTTGACAATGCCATACAGAAGAAACACTAGCAACTTTGACCAAAAGGGAAAGAGATGGAACAGAATGAGGGCAAGTTATCAGTCTGAGATTCTACATTGAGGAAATGGGCTGAGAGTTACTAGGCTCAAAACATGTGCTACCTTCAAATACAGGAGGAATGACTACAAAGATGCTGAATGCAATGAATTCAGTGCCAAAGGTAAGAGAGACATGGAACAGTCTTATAAACTTGACTGCACTTCCCAATTAATTTTATCCTTCTAATAAAGCAATCTGCCATTTTTTGCTCATTTCTTATTGTTTTATTAGTTAAAATACATAGGAGCAACATCATAAGACCTTAATGTGTAGAAAAAATGTGCTTACATGCTTGCCTAAATTATGTATTTGATTAAAATTGCTCTAACAGCCATGCCTTTCTCAACAGTAAAATGAATCTCATGCATCAAGGTAATGACTAGACCTTTAACATGATGTATTATACAGTAAAATACCTGTAGAAATGAGTATGGAAAGAATAATTACAAATAAAGTGTGTGTTTGAGAAAACAGCTTTGCAATTAGAGGCATGCCGGTATTTCTATGTTTGCCCTGTGCATTTTCAATAACACCAGCATGGCATTTTAACAATTATAAGATATTACAAACTATTAAATGTGATAATGAGTGTTTATCTATGAAGAATATTTTAAAGTTAAATACCTTGCATCATTTTATATTTATATGTCAAATACATACAATGATTATTTTGCTTACAAGATAGTAGCAATTTATTTTCTAAGGTTAGCTTATGTAACTTATTAGCTTCATTAATTTGCCCCCTCAGTAACTTGATTCTATGGCACTAGGAATATAAACTGGAAAATATATGTATATATACTTAAATAAATGTTTTTGAGAGTAATCAAAATTCCAAATTTTTTACAATATTAATTCAGCTTTCTGAAAATATTTTCTTGGAACATATTTCTGAAATCTTGAAAGTTCTCATACATTACCATGCAGAAGCAAAGGACTGGTCTCCAATATTAGGCCAATGATAGAAATTTAATGGAAAAAAAAAAAAAAGTTCAAATCCTAATCATGTTGCCTGAGACAGAAAAAGATGGTAGCCAGAGTGGGAAATAAAGATGTCTTTCAAAAAATTTAGTTACAGTCAAGAGAATTTAATAATGAAAAAGGAATTGCAGTAAACAAACCAAACTAATGAATCATAAGGTTGCAAAAACAAAAGCAAAACCAACACCATAATAACACATTTTTAAATATTTAATTATCACTGCAGGTTACAAATGCTATCATAAAGATAATCTATTTGTATTTTAATTTTAATGTTTACAATAGCCTTACTAGTTTGGAAAGTCAAGACTTCGTTTTTCTACTATTTTGATTAGAAACTAAACCTTTAGGAGGTAACACTGTCTAATTAATAGCCAGCTGAAGTGCACTAGTGAGCATCATCACTCATCACTAGGTCTTCTCAGTCTCTTTATCTTCCTACTACCCTAATTTGCAGTTACTGGCATCAAAATGCCACCCATATGATATTAAAGGTAAACTGGTTAATTGTAATTTCCTGAGCCATAGTTTACAAAGAATACTTAGATTTTAAAATGTTTGTGGTTATTGAATCTGGGATTTGTTTAAAGCTGAGGGCCCCTCAAAAGATATCATTATTTCCATTCAAAGGTAATGAGATTATAAAATGCAGCTTTGTGCAAAAACAGTGATCCAACAAACACATTTAGAAGATATTCAGAACAAGATCAGAACGGCTGATAGTAGAAACTGTGTGGTAAAACAGAAAAGTCATACCTGTTTGTTAAGTATTGATTATTTAGCAAACAACTTTTTGAAGTGTGTGTGTGTGTACATATAGATAGATAGAGAGATTTAACAGAGTTGCAAGAACATATACCTATAATGGGTATTTCCCTGGTATCTCAGTGGTAAAGATTTGCCTGCCAAGCAGCAGACAGGGTTTCAGTCCTGGGATGGGGAATATCCCCTGGAAAAGGAAATGGCAATACACTCCAGTATTCTTGTTTGAGAAATCCCACAGACAGAGGAGCCTCTTGGGTTCCATGGGATTGCAAAGATTCAGACACTACTTAGCGATTAAACAATGAAAACAGCAAATACCTATAATGAACTTATAACAAGCATATGATCATAGCCTTGGAACAAACTCATATTGAGAAGAAAAGCAGTAGCCATGAAAGAATATGAATCAGAGCAAATGCTATTATTTAATTCATACCTGACTGTGGTCATTTACCTAATCCTAAGTAAAAAGAGAATTAAAAACTTTGATTTCAGTGGTTTTTCTCTTTTAAGGACTTCCACTAGGAGAAAAAAAAAAATCAGCCTTGATCTCTCAGCAGATTTTCACATCAATGCACATACTGTTCAGTCCCTAACTAATGTCCAACTCTTTTGTGATGTCATTGACTGTAGCTCATCAGTCTCCTCTGTTCATGGGATTTTTCAGCCAAGAGTACTGGAGTCGGTTGCCATTTCCTTCTCCAGGAGATCTTTCCCACCTTGTACTCAAACCCATGTCTTTTCTATTGCAAGTAGATTCCTTACCACTGAGCAACTAGGGAAGCCCATGACTGGTTATAAGATTACCTAATAAATAAATAAATAAATAATCTTTTCTCATGGCTCTCTGCCTGAGACTGTCGTGATCTCTTCTATGCTTACCTGTCTACATGTCCTTCACCAGTGATCTACATCATCTCTCAAATTATGTGCACTCTACACTTTAATAACACCAAATCCACTGGGTTGCTTTGTTCTATAAAACTCCTGTCTATATTGTTCCCTCTGTTTATAATTTCTATCCTTTTTTTCTTTCATTTAACGTACCAAAACGATCGGATTACTGGTCCTTTATTTGGTAAACCTTTTCTTTTCTCTGTTAAAATTTAAACTACAGGTTCAATCACATTGCCATGTAGTACAAGCTTCATATATCTGCATTCCACTTACCATACTATATGTAAATTTCTTGTCCTTCTCTATCTCTCCACCAATTGTGAGTTTAAGGATGGCACATCATAATTTTTTGTCCTCCATCAAATCCTTATAGTCTAACTTTTTTTTAATAA
Organism: Bos mutus; assembly: GCF_027580195.1. NCBI lineage: Eukaryota > Metazoa > Chordata > Mammalia > Artiodactyla > Bovidae > Bos > Bos mutus. The sequence continues at coordinate 50,706,145 of NC_091636.1, read as the reverse complement.
GGTAGAATTTTATGTTGTTTTTCAATATTAAAGAACTTTATTTTGTGTTTTCATACATTTTTTAAAATGTAAAACCTCATTAGTTATTGGTATCGACAGTAACGTGGACTAGGTAGACATTATCTTCACTAAGTTAGCACAGGTGAAAAAATTGGATAGCAGAGTGGAGATTTCCATTTTTTTATATTAGTATCTGTAAAAATTAAGGATTGAAGTGAAGTGAAAGTTGGTTAGTTTTGTCTGACTCTTTGTGACCCCATGGATAGTCCATGGAATTCTCCAGGCCAAAATACTGGGGTAGGGAGCATTCCCCTTCTGCAGGGGATCTTCCCAACCCAGGAGTCAAACCCAGGTCTCCTACATTGCAGGCAGATTCTTTACCAGCTGAGCAACCAGGGAAGCCCAAGAATTAAAGAAGCTAACTTATTAAAGATAAGAAACCACAGATGGCTTAGAGTTTCAGAGATAATTTTTATTTGAGAAATGGTGTTTATAATTGAAATCAATGCCTCCACCACTATAATAAGGGATAATCTAGCATAGAAAGATGCCCCGTGCTTGTGTTTCAAAATAACTGATCTCAAAGCAGGCCAACTATTCAATGTACAAGTTTTTGGCTACCAAAGTCATTTTTAACACACTCTTCAAAGTATCTTCCAACCTTACTCCCTGAATTAACAGAGGTGGTAGTAGTGAAACTTCAACTCACTACCAATGGGCATTCTAAGATTCAAATTATATATTCAGTTCAGTTCAGTTCAGTCTCCCAGTCGTGTCTGACTCTGCGACCCCATGAATCACAGCACGCCAGGCCTCCCTGTCCATCACCAACTCCCAGAGTTCACCCAGACTCACGTCCATCGAGGCAGTGATGCCATCCAGCCATCTCATCCTCTGTCATCCCCTTCTCCTCCTGCCCCCAATCCCTCCCAGCATCAGAGTCTTTTCCAATGAATCAACTCTTCGCATGAGGTGGCCAAAGTACTGGAGTTTCAGCTTTAGCATCATTCCTTCCAAAGAAATCCCAGGGCTGATTCTCATTATACATACACAAATTCGATATATTACATACAATATGGATTGATTATTTATAATTGTATATTATATATGAAAAAGTATATCATATATCCATATTATGTACAAATGTATTATTTACATATAAATTAACATGCATATATTTATACTGCAGCCAACACTGCTAAATTAAACCCAACATCATTTAAATCAAAATAAACAGAAGAAACAGATTTTACCACATCCAAAAAGGGCTTCTTTGGTGGCTCAGGTAGTAAAATACATGTCTGCAATATGAGAACTGGGTTCAATTCCTGGGTCAGGAAGATCCCCTGGGGAAGGGAATGGCTACCTAATCCACTATTCTTGCCTGGAGAATTCCATGGACCGAGGAGCCTGGAGGGCTACAGTCCATGGAGTGGCAAAGAGTTGGATACCACTGAGTGACTATCACAAAAAGTCCCTAAAATGATGACCAATTGAAGTAGTAAAATTATTCTTCGACATTTACCTTACTTTTCCTCAACAATGGTAATAGATTTTATCTCCACTAAATAATGTTGTAAAGACTTTTTTTTTCCAGGAGATAATAATTTATCTGAATATGTACTATCAGTATTCCTTACTATGCCATACTGGCTTACCTATACTGAAAGCATTAAACCATAAACTATAGGCTAGTTTATTTAAACTAATACACTAACAAAGCTCCAAGAAACTATTTGCACATATAGTACCTAAAAATACATCTCTAGGGATTATCTACCAGAGAAGGCAATGGCACCCCACTCCAGTACTCTTGCCTGGAAAATCCCATGGATGAGGAGCCTGGTAGGCTGCAGTCCTTGGTGTCACTAAGAATCGGACATGACTGAGCGACTTCACTTTCACTTTTCACTTTCATGCATTGGAGGAGGAAATGGCAACCCACTCCAATGTTCTTGCCTGGAGAATCCCAGGGACAGAGGAGCCTAGTGGGCTGCCGTCTATGGGGTCGCACAGAGTCGGACACGACTGAAGTGACTTAGCAGCAGCAGGGTTATCTACAGTTGCTTCAAGGTAGTGTTTGTGTAAGGAAAAAAAAAAAAAAAGAGCATTAAAGTCTCATGTAAGTTCTCAAAGAATAAGAAAGTACAGTCTTAGAACTCCGTTTTCTGTATTAAGGACTTCCATAGCAGCTAAGCTTCTTTGAGTTTTAGAAAATTGTGTTTGTCTCCTCCTCTTTGAAAACCCTCTCACATGTGGTTTCTTCTGTTTGTTAGTTTGCTTCTCTGAGGTACACAGTTGTAACACAGCATACTTCTAGTCTCTAGGCCGATATCCAAAGAGTGTTTATGAACTAAAAACAAAACAAAAAAGAAAACTCTACCTCAGGTTTTATTTATTTATATATGTTTCTTATTTCCCCATTAGAAAAATTCATTGAAACGCATTGCATTCTACAAAGATAAAGATGAAACTTATTGATTGGTTTAGAATACCACAGCATATTGATTTTAAAATCTAAGGGACAAAATGAGAGTCATGTCTCCTTTCTTTTTCTTTTGACAAAATCCATGTTAACTGCCAAATAAAAACCCCTTCTGCTTCAATCTTGGTTTGCATTTCCTTTTTTATCTATAGTTGAAGATGAATCTATTGTTTCCACTCAATGTCCCTTATATAATATTAATAAATCTTATTGCTGTGATGAACCATTGAAATAGAACAAACAGGCTTTATTCTTTTGAGAGGACAGAAGACAAAAGCCTGCATACTACTGCTGAGCTGTTGGTAGCAGTTGCCCAGAGCATGGTATTATTAAAGGTTTTGAGACTGCAATGTGGTAGTTCTAGGGAAGAATGTCTGAGTCAAGCAGTGCTTTTTCACAACTGAAAGCTAAATGCTTAGATAAGTGGCTGCTACATAGTAAATATGGCCAAGGTGTACACTATAATTATTTTATGAAAACAATGATAATATGATTATTGCTGCTCTTATTAAAATTTGGCTCAACAGTTAAATAAAGCTGACATTTCATTTAGCATATAACCAGAAAAAAAATGGCAGACAATGAAAGTGTGTATATCTTTCCAATGAAGAAAAGTAATGCTAGGTTTGAAAAATGATGGCTAAAAAAATCCGTCTTGGATAAAGAAGAAATGGTACATGTTAGATTTCATGCAATAGAATTCTGAGAGATGAGAAACAGCAGCTGCTGAAAAGAAAGTTGAAGGTAGAAGTAGTATTATAGGCACCAGATTTTGAACATGCCACACCAACCTGCTTTTCTACTTGGTCAGTTATGAAAAAAATAGAATAGATAAGAAATAGAAAGAAAAATGGATATAGGAGGAAAGATGGAATCTGAAGTGCAAGATAAAGCTAAAGGGGACTGAATGTTGATACCTGTGATTGTGAAGTAGTTTTGGAAGTAAACTTGTCCAAAGAGAAAGATATATTGTTGAAAAGATAGCAAAAAAAGGAGATATTAAAATACTGAATTTCATTTATTAAAATCAATTCACAATGATCTAAAAATATATGAAATATTCTGTATAGTATAAACTTTTCTCTATTAATAGATTTATTTTAACAACTGACAACACATTTCTGTGACTATGTATTACTGGTAATTATTATACTGTATCAAAAAGGAAGGAATTATTATCTCCACTTTATAGATGATAAATTGGGGTTCATTGATGCCATTAGCTCAACACATATGATTAGTAGATGGTTACAGACAGGATTTATACCTTCATCTTTCTAACTCATCCAAGAGATCTGCAGACCATCTAGGTAAACTTCATCAGGTTATTTAAACCATAGATAAGCACCAAAGTATTGATGCTTTCAAACTATGGTGCTGGAGAAGACTCCAGAGAGTCCCTTGAAGAGTAAGGAGATCAAACTAGTCAACCCCAAAGAAAATCAATCCTGAATATTCATTGGAAGGACAGATGCTGAAGCTGAAGCTCCAGTATTTTGGCCACCTGATGCAAAGAGCTAACTCACTGGGAAAATCCCTTATGCTGGAAAAGATTGAGGGCTGGAGGAGAAGGGAGTGGCAGAGGATGAGATGGTTGGATGGCATCACTGACCCAAAGAACACAAGTTTGAGCAAGTTCCCGGAGATAGTGAAGGACAGGGAAACCTGGTGTGCTGCATTCCATGGGGTCACAAAGAGTCAGACATGGCTGAGTGACTGAGCAACAACAAAGACAGCAATATCAAGGATATATTGGTCAGCACAATTTAAGCTTAAAAGAGTCATCTATGTCACTACTTTCAAACATTATTTCTTCCTTGAGGAAAATTTAAAAAGTACATAAGTTCTAGTATTCAAATCAATGAAAGTTATTCACTTTTATTATTGAAGTGTGATTCTTTTTAACTTACATATTTTTGACTCAATGTTTTTGTTGATATATTTGAGAAATGGAGGCAAAGCAGTTTCAATTTATGTGATCTTTAATATGAGAGTCCTGATTCTTACATAGCTTTCTTGAAAAATCATGACTTTGTGTGCCTATGGGTTCAGTCACTCAGTCATGTCCCACTCTGCGACCATATGGACTGTAGCCCACCAGGCTCTTCTGTCTATGGGATTGAAGGGTGGGAATATTGGAGTGGGTTGCCATTTCCTCCTTCAGGGGATCTTCCTCACCCAGGGATCGAACCCTCATCTCTGTTTCTCCTGTGTTGGTGGGTGTATATTTTGCCACTATATCACCTAGAAATCATGACTTTAGACGATAGGGGTATGTGACTTTCAGGAAGACTTCAGGGATACTCTGCATTATCTGTTGAGGTAATGGCTGGGTTAGGCTAATTGGATGATGATTGAATCCTGTATTCCAATGTTTACTCAGTTAAAATATTTTGGCTTTCTTCTTTGAAGACAGTCACCTTATTCAGTTGACAAGTGACAATATTAATAGAATATGCAGAATAACGTACTGTGCTTTTTTTAAACCTTGGTTGTTTTTAATTTAAAATGTCTTTCTTCATCCCCATGGTAGGCACACATCAATAGTGTGAAATTTCCATAGACTTTCTAAGAAAAGGATTCATTTGGCCAGAGTTTTCCAATCTTTACTATGCATAAGTCAGTATTCCTTTGATGGTGTTTTCCAATCTTTATTATGTATAAGAAGCAGCTAGCTTCCACAATTCCAATAGAGATAAAAACAAACTGTTGTGTTTAAAATGAAATACTGATGACTGTATTCATGTAGTATTACTATTAAAATATACACATAATTCGACCTGGGTCCATATGATATAGCTAATTGAATTAGAATTCAATGTTCTATTGCAATTCAGAAATATGTGCATGTTTTTCAGTTTCTTTTACAGGGCCACTGATAGTTAACTATTAGAATTTCCTATTATGAAAAGCTTGCAATACTAAAATAATTTTGAGTCATATTTTGAAAATATGTATATGTTTAACTAATGAAAGAAAAAAAAGAAGTGAAGCTGCTCAGTCGTGTCTGACTCTTTGGGACTCCATGGATCGTAGCCTGCCAGGCTTCTTCATCCATGGAATTTTCCAGGCAAGAATACTGGAGTGGGTTGCCATTTCCTTCTCCAGGACTTCTTCCAGACTCAGGGATCAGATCCAGGTCTCAGGCACTGCGAGATGATAGGCAGACTCTATCATCTGAGCCATAGGGAAGTCCTTATCTAATGAAATACTTGTTGAATTGATGTTGATCCGTTCCTTGCTCTCTTATCTTCATAGAAAGTTATTCTGAATAGGATGATAGTACATAAAAATACTGTGGTAAATATCAAAGCTGCCTCAAAAATATAAGCTAAAATCTACATTTTATTTACCACATAGTTGCTTAATTATGACTTATATTGTTATAAATAGATTATTTGTAGGTTTCCCATTTTTATAACCTTAACAATAATTGAAAATGATTAAATATAATTATTATATTCATTATTGAGATGGGAAATGTGACATAGCTAAATGAGGGAAAAATCACATTATAAAATATGCCTAGTATTGAGCATGAGAAATCCATGCCTACTCTTGGTCTATAATAAAAGCTTTATATAAGCAGTCATTTAAAATTTTAATCCCTTTTGTTTTTAAGAAAATGATGCACCTCTTTTTGCTCAGGTCCAGTTTCTCCAGCTGTGTGATATGCTCCTATTCTTTCTTTCCTTTGTAGGAATTTTATTCCATTTGTAATTTACAGTCCATTGTATTTTCAATATTTCCCTCCTTCCAGCTGTTTTCATCAAAATAGTAAAATGCTCTATCATCAAAGTAATGCTCCTTCAAGCCTACATCCTGGTAGACATCAGCTATCATCCTAGCTTTTGTCTTACATTAACATCAATTCCTCTAGAAAGATAATTATTACTTCATTATTCTTGCTGGATTTTTTAATATCTCATTCAATATTTTATTGACAACTCTGTGTGCTACTGTTACCTAATTAGTAGTTCTACTTTGGGAAAAATTTGAACCTAGCTCTATAGACTTGGGAATCATCGTAATGTAATTAATTCTTGGAACTTCATAAAGAAAAAATATCCCCCAGGGATTATGTATGGAGTGAAAATTCAGGGGAGAAAATACTGAATTCAAAGTGTCCTGCGGCATAAGAAAACAAAGGGGGAGAACCTGAACAAGCATGACTGCCTAGAAAAGTTTCAGGAAAACAAGAATGGAGTGCTAGGAAGCATACTGAGAGATCAGTGTTACAGAGAAAAGAGTGATCAGACAGCTAAGAAAGCACATGAGGGAGTAAGATTCACCAATAAGAAGATCACAGTAAACCTCCACAGAGGCATCTCTAGAAGGAAAGCATCTGTGATGAAAATTTCTACAATAATAGCTATGGCTTGTGAGCTTAAGGCAAAGATGTGTTTTAAAACATTCTTTACATTACCTTAGCATTTGTTGTTGCTGTTCAGTCATCCAGTTATGTCTAACTTTTTGAGACCCTATGAACTGCAGCACGCCAGGCCTCCCTGTCCCTCACCATCTCCCAGAATTTGCCCAAGTTCACATATACCTTCGTGAGTTTGAGTGAACTCTGGGAGTTGGTGATGGACAGGGAGGCCTGGCGTGCTGCGATTCATGGGGTCACAAAGAGTCAGACATGACTGAGTGACTGAATTGAACTGAACTGAACACATACCTTCACATTATCTATCAGTGTGCTACTATTTTTTTTTTAACTTTTCCTTCTTTTTTTTGGTTTCTTAACTTTCTTCAGAAATTTTTGATATGTTGATGGCATGTTGATGGCACTATTTTGGAAAAATAATGCCAACTGAATTGAAGTTTTCTGGATTTATAGCAAATGGAATATTTTCTGTCTCTTTACATCAGTTCAGTTCAGTTGCTCAGTCATGTCCAATTCTTTGCAACGGGGTGGATCGCAGCACAGCAGGCCTCCCTGTCCATCACCAACTCCCGGAGTTTACCAAAATTCACGTCCATTGAGTTGGTGATACTATCCAACCATCTCAACCTTCATCATCCCCTTTTCCTCCTGCCTTCAATCTTTCCCAGCATCAGGGTCTTTTCAAATGAGTCAGTACTTCACATCAGGTGGCCAAAGTATTGGAGTTTCAGCTTCAACATCAGTCCTCCCAATGAACACCCAGGACTGATCTCCTTTAGGATAGACTAGTTGGATCTCCTGGCAGTCCAAGGGACTCTCAAGAGTCTTCTCCAACACCACAGTTCAAAAGCATCAATTCTTCAGCAGTCAGCTTTCTTTATAGTCCAACTCTCACATCCATATGACCACTGGAAAAACCATAGCCTTGACTAGACAGACCTTTGTTGGCAAAGTAATGTCTCTGCTTTTCAGTATGCTATCTAGGTTGGTCATAACTTTCCTTCCAAGGAGTAAGTGTCTTTTAATTTCATGGCCGCAGTCACCATCTGTAGTGATTTTGGAGCCCCGAAAATAAAGTCCACCACTGTTACCACTGTTTCCCCGTCTATTTGCCATGAAGTGATGGGACTGGATGCCATGATCTTAGTTTTCTGAATGTTGAACTTTAATGTCTCTTTCCATAGATCACTAAAATTTTATACTTTTTAATTGTCAAATACCGTTTAATTAAAGATTTCCTAGGCTTCAGATTAATTATACTTATTTCCAAAATTCAAGGAAAATAATTTATACTCAGATAATTTATGTATATAACTTATGTGTGTACCTACATGAACATACTTCACATTTATAAGCTTTTTTCAAAGGAGGAATATTTGAGTTATTAAGCAGCAAAAACATATAGAATTAAAATCTATTTAAAGTCTGCAGACATAAGTCTAAATAATCAATACATATGGTCTCTCCATTGAATCACTGAGTCAATAAAGAAACAAAATGCATATTGCATATTAACTATTCTAGCATTGAAGTTTGAACTGTGATTATTGCATTTCAATTATTAAATTTTAGAAGCCAAATGGAATGTAGTTTTTCTGAATTTACTTCATAAACCAAAAAAAAAAAAAATTTAATATATAAGAGTGAAAAGCTTAAAGAAATCATTTTAAAATATTTTCTGTTTATTTATTTAATAAATTACTAATATCTCTTAGAGCCATATAATACAATGAAGCCTGCTTATTTTAGTAACTAATACATTGCTTTAGCATCAGAAGACAAATCTCAGGTAAGCCATTTCTATTAGTAAAATATCCCTGAGCTCACATATGGACACACAGAAATATCCATTGCAAATATACTTTGAGTTTTTTAGACTATACATTTCTATGAAAATAATATAAGAATAGTAAAATGTTTAAAATGGTTTGAGTTCTCACCCACTATCTAAATAGTTCATGTAGTATTATTGACATACATAAACAAATTATATTTGAAAGTATATTATGTAATAAATGATCTGTTTATATATTATGTTTTTTCATTAAACACATAAGAAACAACAGAAATGAAGTAATTAACACTCCATTTTTGCTTTTAAAATTTGACCCACAGTTGGAAGTTTTAAAAAGAACAAGTTGTCCACAGTATTAAAGAATGATGGTAGGAATATTTTCAAAATCAGTATCTCTTCTTTGTGGGTTGCAAAGATGGCCAGATTCTTCCCTTCCTGTGTCCATATCCTTCTCTGTAAAATTTTGCCTTTCATTATGACTTTAGAACAAATCATATGATTTGCTTTGTTCAATGAGACATTAATGAAAATGACAGTAGCAAAGATGAATTTCCACAATGGGATTTGTTCTTTTTTGCTATTTTTGATTCTTGCCAATACCATCAATATGCTCAGGCTGATCTGCTAAAGGATGAGGACAAATGGCCCATATACTCAGTTAAAAATAGGGCTGCTCTGCTAAGGGCAGTGGCCCACAAATAAGTAAAGCCACCCAAGCCAGACTGAATAGCAATGTAAATAATTAAAAAGTGTAAAAGTATAATTTGTTATGCAGTATAAGCTTACTGTTACAGAAACTGGTTCTAGGAGTAGTGCACTGTTGTAAAAAAAAAAAAAAAAAACTCTTAAAATTACTAGCTTTGGAATCAGGTTTTGTGTTTGGGGGAAAAAAAAAAAAAAGGAAGCCATGGGAAAAAATCAAAGGAATTGTTAGCAAAGACTTGAAAATGCAAAAAGAAATTAAAACAAAACACAAATAATGACACACATCATATAGTTTAGCAGCAAATGGGAAAAGTATGTCCTGTTGTATATTTGAAGATAGGAAATGTGAGTATAATATACTAGTAGACCTTGGTAAGATGATTTCTTGGAATGTGATAAAAGCATCAATCGGTTGCTATAAGCTATGCATGATAATGTACAGAGAGAAAAATGAGCTATTAGAGTGAGGCTGAAAACATAAACCCTTTCTTAATTCCCATTTTTCAAGGCAGAAAGTACAAATGGCATCAGGTTAAAGATGAAACCAAGTGTGGCTGTAATATACTTTTTAAGATCCCTAAAAAATTTAAAACATTGACTGACACAGTCTCTCAGAGCAGAAAACTTTTTAAAAGTCTAAGGTTTCTATTTACAGCAGTCTGGTCACCAAAGATTACAGAGGCCTCTTATCTTACAAAGAACATGAATATGGCTTTTAGGTCATGGAATAGACTCACGTTGGAAATTTGCAAAATTTTTAAGGGAGCTGTCCTGTCATCTTAGATTGAAAGGGAATAAGACAGTTGGACATTAAAACAGGCCTCTCTGGTCTTAACTTTATATCTTGTATAGTCATGATTAGAAGTCTCTTCAGCTGCAAATGTGGGTCATTTCTCAATAAAAATTGTCCTCTCTAAGGGCAGAGGCATGGACCAAAGAGAACAATGGTGTTGAGCTATAGTCCTCAAATCTTTATTCTCATAAGACTTTTTCAGTCCTCAAAGAACTTCTCAGTATGTGTTTATATCACATGCTATTTAGTAATTGAATATTAAAAGAACGGATCTTAAAATCAATTCATCTGAAACATTAATAAGCAATGTGCTAATTGATTAAAAATTACTTTATTTTCCAAAACAAAATAATTGTAGTGCAAAAATGGCCTTGGTTACATATTTTACAAATCTTTTATATTTGGCTAAATAGAATACAACTGGTTCTCATATACACTTTTGCTTTCAAACTTTTGTGATTTGTTGTCATAGTTGAAGTAAAACTCAGCCACATATTAATATATAGTAGAAAAACAGAAGTGTATTTTAACAATGTTTTCAGATAATTGTGCATATTCTTCTTTGATAATGACTCAAAAGATGATAGATTATGGATTCTACAAAGTTAAAATTGATTCAATTATCTTACAGTTTGAATAGATATTTATTCATTCATGATTTTGTAATATTAAATATCATACACTGATCACTTGGAGAACAGTGGTCATTAAGTAATGCATATTTAAAAATGTTGATGTTTCCTTATATAGCATAAAATAACATTTGCTAATATTACTACTGATATAATAAAAAAAGCTTTATATATTGAGATGCTCTCAAGCTTGTGCTATACATACAAGTTTTTTCAAATTCTCACAGGTGCTTGAATGCTCAAATTTTGTCACTGGTCACAAGGACAGTCATTTGTCTTCCTTAAATATATAGGCTTGTTTCATCCATTTTTCATAAAATATCCACAAACTAAAGCAGTCTGAATTACTATATTTCTGTCAGTTATTGTATCAAATAAAAATTAGATTACATGAAAAAAATGCCTAGTTCAACTTGCCACACAGTTACATGTATGTGCTTTTCCTTCATACAAGTGTCCCACCTGAACAGGTATTACATAACTTTATGTGCAATTCCCACATCATCACACATTATGTTAAAAGATTAGGTACCTTCTTGCCATGTATATTGTCACCCTGCTTATTTAACTTATATGCAGAGTACATCATGAGAAACGCTGGGCTGGAAGAAGCACAAGCTGAAATCAAGATTGCTGGGAGAAATATCAATAACCTCAGATATGTAGATGACACCACCCTTATGGCAGAAAGTGAAGAAGAACTAAAGAGCCTCTTGATGAAAGTGAAAGAGGAGAGTGAAAAAGTTGGCTAAAGCTCAACATTCAGAACACTAAGATCATGGCATCCAGTCTCATCACTTCATGGCAAATAGCCACAGTAGAAATAGTGGCTGACTTTATTTTTTTGGGCTCCAAAATCACTGCAGATGGTGATTGCAGCCATGAAATTAAAAGACGCTTACTCCTTGAAAGGAAAGTTATGACCGACCTAGACAGCATATTAAAAAGCATATTTGTCACAAAGGTCTGTCCAGTCAAGGCTATGGTTTTTCCAGTAGTCATGTATGGATGTAAGAACTGGACTATAAAGAAAGCTGACTGCTGAAGAATTGATGCTTTTGAACTGTGTTGGAGAAGACTCTTGAGAGTCCCTTGGACTGCAAGGAAATCCAACCAATCCATCCTAAAGGAGATCAGTCCTGGGTGTTCATTGGAAGACTGATGTTGAAGCTGAAACTCCAATACTTTGGCCACCTGATGCGAAGAGCTGACTCATTTGAAAAGACTCGGATGCTGGGAAAAACTGAGGGCAGGAGGAGAAGGGGACAACAGAGGATGAGATGACTGATTAGCATCACTGACTCAATGGACATGAGTTTGGATGAACTCCAGGATTTGGTGATGGACAGAAAGGCCTGGTGTGCTGCAGTTCATGGGGTTGCAAAGAGTTGGACATGGCAGAGCGACTGAACTGAATTGCCATGTATCAGTGAGTGGGGTCTTATTCTATCCGAACTTGAACCTATGTCTTGCTTTGTTCAAGGAGATCCCAGTAAATAGGATGTAAGCAAAGGCCTGTTTTCTTTCCACGTCTGTTAAGAATTTTGTGAATAACGAGTGTCATGCAAAATGCACAGAAATCATTTTATCCTGTCATTTTTCAACTTGGTCCCACAAGTATTTCTAATCTATTTTCTTTTACACACTATTATTTTTTGTTTGTTACTAAAGAATAAAATAAGTTCTTAAAATTATAAACACATATAATATTGAATCATACATATGGCTCATTTATATTCATTTCATGTTTAGAAAAACCTTTCTATTTGTCTTTATAGGATGGAAAGTTGTTGAGATAAATAAAACACAAACTAATAAGTCAATATGCCACAAATATTCTAGAGCTAGTGCTAGTGCTTAGTCATTCCAATCATGTCCAACTCCCTGACTCCTGTTGGACTGTAGCCCTCTGGACTCCTCTGTCCATGGAATTCTCTAGGCAAGTATACTGAAGTGGGTTGCCATTTCCTCCTCCAGGAGATCTTCCTGACCCAGAGATAGAGTCCAAGTCTCCTTCATTGCAGGCAGATTCTTTACTGTCTGAACCACCAGGAAAGCCCTACTTAAATCTAACTAAATATTTATTGATATAAATAAATATTCAGTACTAATATGAAAATGATGTGAATCAATAACAATATAAGATACATTTGTTTACTTTTCTGGCCTTTCTGATAAAGATAAACTTACTTATAGAAAATCAATCTGTTCTTGGATAAATTGCCTTCTGTCATTACAGTCTATTATTTTTTCTACTTTATAGTTAGTCATAGAACCACAGTCATTCTTAGCTTGTATTTTTTCATTTTACAAAATAGGGAAAATGGGACTTTTAGACAAAACTACTCTAAAGGGTTTGGATGTTTTCCTGATGCACCTCCTGGTTAAGTGAACTCATCTTGACATTTCATAGACTGAAACTCTTTACTCTACCTTCATTCTTCCCATCCCCACCTCAACTTCATCCTTTCTTCAACTTCTTCACTTTCTTCTCCCTCCTTCTATTTCTTCTCTTCCCTTATTCTCTCCCCTGTATTTCTACTTCTCTCCCTCTTTTTTTTTTCCCTCTCTGAGAGATGAATAATTGGATACATAGATGAATATTAAGTAACTATCAGTTTTTCCTAGAAAGATTGTACTCTTCATGGGAAAAATGAAATAATTTCTATCAGAACTAGACCACTTACTTATAAAACTAAAACCACTTCTGAGCTTGTGTTCTATTTGCTCATTTTTTTCTTTTTCCTTATCTTTTTTATATTCTTAGAGTACCTGCATACACTCAGTAGGTAAATTGATTTTCATTTGGAAAATTGAATTTTAAAAACTTTAAGACACTGCTTCTTTCCATGAAGTCCTCCAATGATTATAGGTAGGATTCTTTTGTGTAAACTGATGATATGTCTGCTTTACAAGGCTATAATGTACCCTATTTATTACATCATAAAAATATATATTCAAATACATAAAACATATAGAAAATAATGGTTCAGGGCGTCTGCCTGCAATGAAGGAGACTTGGGTTCGATCCCTGGGTCGGGAAGATCCCCTGGAGAAGGAAATGGCAACCCACTCCAGTATTCTTGCCAGTATTAAAATTGTTTTTTTTTTTTTTCTCTCTCTTTTTCTCTCTTTCTTTTCCTTCTTCTTTTCTTTAACATTGCATTTTTGAAATTCCAAACTGTACTCTAGATTTTTAATTTTTGCTTTTAGGTATTTGTTACCAATTTTGTACCTTTAAGAATCCAATCTTCAATACCCATTTTTCACTTGGGAGCGAGATTACTGGCTTGACTGCTCTCTCCCCCTTTGGACTCTCCTTTTTCTCCACCAGGTCGCCTGTGTCTCCTCCCCTAACCCCTCTCTAGTCTACCCAACTCTGTGAATTTCTGTGTGTTCCAGACAGTGGAGAACACTTAGGGAACTGATTACTGGCTGGATCTGTCTCCCTGCTTTTATTCCCCTCTTTTATCCTCCTGGCCACCTCTATCTCCTTCCTCCCTCTTCTCTTCTCTGTATAACTCTGTGAACATCTCTAAGTGGTCCAGTTGTGGAGTGCACTTAAGGAAGTGATTACTGGTAAGCCCGCTCTCCCCTCTATTGATTCCAACTCATCTAATTCAGGTCACCTCTAACTCCCACCTCCCTCTTCTTTTCTCCATGTAATGCTGTGAACCTCTCTGGGTGACCCTTACGGTGGAGAAACTTTTCATCTTTAACCTAGATGTTTTATCAATGGTGCTGTATAGAAGGAGAAGTTTTGAGACTACTGCAAAAATAAGACCGATAACTGGAAGCAGGAGGCTTAAGTCCAAACCCTGACTCCAGGGAACTCCTGAATCCAGGGAACATTAATTGACAGGAGCTCATCAAAACCTCCATACCTACACTGAAACCAAGCACCACACAAGGGCCAACAAGTTCCAGGGCAAGACATACCAAGAAAATTCTCCAGCAACACAGGAACACAGCCCTGAACTCCAAAATACAGGCTGCCCAAAGTAACTACAAAACCATAGACATCTCATAACTCATTACTGGATACTTCATTGCACTCCAGAGAGAAGAAATCCAGCTCCATCTACCAAAACACCAACACAAGCTTCCGTAACCAAGAAACCTTGACAAGCCACCTGTACAAACCCACACACAGTGAGGAAACTCCACAATAAAGAGAACTCCACAAACTGCCAGAATACAGAAAGGACACCCCAAAATCAGCAATATAAACAAGATGAAGAGACAGAGGAATACCCAGCAGGTAAAGGAACAGGATAAATGCCCACCAAACCAAACAAAAGAGGAAGAGAAAGGGAATCTACCTGATAAAGAATTCCGAATAATGATAGTGAAATTGATCCAAAATCTTGAAATCAAAATGGAATCACAGATAAATAGCCTGGAGACAAGGATTGAGAAGATGCAAGAAAGGTTTAACAAGGACCTAGAAGAAATAATAAAGAGTCAATATATAATGAATAATGCAATATATGAGATCAAAAACACTCTGGAGGCAACAAATAGTAGAATAACAGAGGCAGAAGATAGGATTAGTGAATTAGAGGATAGAATGGTAGAAATAAATGAATCAGAGAGGAAAAAAAGAAAAACAAAGTAAAAGAAATGAGGACAATCTCAGAGACCTCCAGGACAATATTAAACGCTACAACATTCGAATCATAGGGGTCCCAGAAGAAGAAGACAAAAAGAAAAGACCATGAGAAAATACTTGAGGAAATAATAGTTGAAAACTTCCCTAAAATGGGGAAGGAAATAATCACTGAAGTCCAAGAAACCCAGAGAGTCCCAAACAGGATAAACCCAAGGCGAAACACTCCAAGACACATGTTAATCAAATTAACAAAGATCAAACACAAAGAACAAATATTAAAAGCAGCAAGGGAAAAAAACCAAATAACACACAAGGGGATTCCCATAAGGATAGCAGCTGATCTTTCAATAGAAACTCTCCAAGCCAGGAGGGAATGGCAAGACATACTTAAAGTGATGAAAGAAAATAACCTACAGCCCAGATTATTGTACCCAGCAAGGATCTCATTCAAATATGAAGGATAAATCAAAAGCTTTACAGACAAGCAAAAGCTGAGAGAATTCAGCACCACCAAACCAGCTTTCCAACAAATACTAAAGGATATTCTCTAGACAGGAAACACAAAAAGGGAGTATAAATTCGAGCCTAAAACAATAAAGTAAATGGCAATGGGATCATACTTATCAATAATTACCTTAAATGTAAATGGGTTGAATGCCCCAACCAAAAGACAAAGACTGGCTGAATGGATAAAAAACAAGACCCCTACATATTTTGTCTACAAGAGACCCACTTCAAGTGGGTCTTCAAGGGGACACACACAGACTGAAAGTGAAGGGATAGAAAAAGATTTTCCATGCAAATAGAGATCAAAAGAAAGCAGGAGTAGCAATACTCATATCAGATAAAATAGACTTTAAAACAAAGGCTGTGAAAAGAGACAAAGGAGGTCGCTACAAAATGATTAAAGGATCAATCCAAGAAGAAGATATAACAATTATAAATATATATGCACCCAACACAGGAGCACCGCAATATGTAAGACAAATGCTAACAAGTATGAAAGGAGAAATTAACAATAACACAATAATAGTGGGAGACTTTAATACCCCACTCACACCTATGGATAGATCAACTAAACAGAAAATTAAAAGGAAACACAAACATTAAACGATACAATAGACCAGTTAGACCTAATTGATATCTATAGGACATTTCATCCCAAAACAATGAATTTCACCTTTTTCTCAAGCGCACACGGAACTTTCTCCAGGATAGATCACATCCTGGGCCATAAATCTAGCCTTGGTAAATTCAAAAAAATAGAAATCATTCCAAGCATCTTTTCTGACCACAATGCAGTAAGATTAGATCTCAAGTACAGGAGAAAAACTATTAAAAATTCCAACATATGGAAGCTGAACAACACGCTGCTGAATAACCAACAAATCACAGAAGAAATCCAAAAAGAAATCAAGATTTGCATAGAAATGAATGAAAATGAAAATACAACAACCCAAAACCTGTGGACACTGTAAAAGCAGTCCTAAGGGAACGTTCATAACAATACAGGCATACCTCAAGAAACAAGAAAAAGTCAAATAAATAACCTAACACTACACCTAAAGCAACTAGACAAGGAAGAAATGAAGAACTGCAGGGATAGTAGAAGGAAAGAAATCTTAAAAATTAGGGCAAATAAATGCAAAAGAAACAAAGGAGACCATAGCAAAAATCAACAAAGCCAAAAGCTGGTTCTTTGAAAGGATAAACAAAATTGACAAACCATTAGCCAGACTCATCAAGAAACAAAGGGAGAAAAATCAAATCAATAAAATTAGAAATGAAAATGGAGAGATCACAATAGACAACACAGAAATACAAAGGATCATAAGAGACTACTATCAACAATTATATACCAATAAAATGGACAACGTGGAAGAAATGGACAAATTCTTAGAAAAGTACAACTTTCCAAAACTGAACCAGGAAGAAATAGAAAATCTTAACAGACCTATCACAAGCATGGAAATTGAAACTGTAATCAGAAATCTTCCAGCAAACAAAAGCCCAGGTCCAGACGGCTTCACAGCTGAATTCTACCAAAAATTTAGAGAAGAGCTAACACCTATCCTACTCAAACTCTTCCAGAAAATTGCAGAGGAAGGTAAACTTCCAAACTCATTCTATGAGGCCACCATCACCCTAATACAAAACCTGACAAAGATGCCACAAAAAAAAAAAAACTGCAGGCCAATATCACTGATGAACATAGATGCAAAAATCCTTAACAAAATTCTAGCAATCAGAATCAACAACACATTAAAAAGATCATACACCATGACCGAGTGGGCTTTATCCCAGGGATGCAAGGATTCTTCAATATCCATAAATTAATCAATGTAATACACCACATTAACAAATTGAAAAATAAAAACCATATGATTATCTCAATAGATGCAGAGAAAGCCTTTGACAAAATTCAACATCCATTTATGATAAAAACTCTCCAGAAAGCAAAAAAAAAAAAAAACTCTCCAGAAAGCAGGAATAGAAGGAACATACCTCAACATAATAAAAGCTATAAATGACAAACCCACAGCAAACATTATCCTCAATGGTGAAATATTGAAAGCATTTCCTCTAAAATCAGGAACAAGACAAGGGTGCCTACTTTCACCATTACTATTCAACATAGTTTTGGAAGTTTTGGCCACAGCAATCAGAGCAGAAAAAGAAATAAAAGGAATCCAAATTAGAAAAGAAGAAGTAAAACTCTCACTGTTTGGAGATGACATGATCTTCTACATAGAAAACCCTAAAGACTCCACCACAAAATTACTAGAACTAATCAATAAATATAGTAAAGTTGCACAACTGAGCGACTTCACTTTCACTTTTCGCTTTCATGCGTTGGAGTAGGAAATGGCAACCCACTCCAGTGTTCTTACCTGAAGAATCCCAGGGATGGTGGAGCCTGGCAGGCTGCTGTCTATGGGGTCACACAGAGTCGGACACGACTGAAGCAACTTAGCAGCAGCAGCAGCAGGATATAAAATCAACACACAGAAATCCCTTGCATGCCTATACACTAATAATGAGAAAATAGAGAAATTAAGGAAACAATTCCATTCACCATTGCAACGAAAAGAATAAAATACTTAGGAATATATCTACCTAAAGAAACTAAAGACCTACATATAGAAAACTGTAAAACACCAGTGAAAGAAATCAAAGAGGACACTAATAGATGGAGAAATATACCATGTTCATGGATTAGAAGAATCAATATAGTGAAAACGAGTATACTACCCAAAGCAATTTATAGATTCAATGTAATCCCTATCAAGCTACCAACCGTATTCTTCACAGAGCTAGAACAAATAATTTCACAGTTTGTATGGAAATACAAAAAACCTCGAATAACCAAAGCTATCTTGAGAAAGAAGAATGGAACTGGAGGAATCAACCTACCTGACTTCAGGCTCTACTACAAAGCCACAGTCATCAAGACAGTATGGTACTGGCACAAAGACAAAAATATAGATCAATGGAACAAAATAGAAAGCCTAGAGATAAATCCACGCACATATGGACACCTTATCTTTGACAAAGGAGGCAAGAATATACAATGGATTAAAGACAATCTCTTTAACAAGTGGTGGTGGGAAAACTGGTCAACCACTTGTAAAAGAATGAAACTACAACACTTTCTAACACCATACACAAAAATAAATTCAAAGTGGATTAAAGATATAAATGTAAGACCAGAAACTATAAAACTCCTAGAGAAGAACATAGGCAAAATACTCTCCGACATACACCACAGCAGGATCCTCTATGACCCACCTCCCAGAATATTGGAAATAAAAGCAAAAATAAACAAATGGGACCTAATTAAACTTAAAAGCTTCAGCACAACAAAGGAAACTATAAGCAAGGTAAAAAGACAGCTTTCCGAATGGGAGAAAATAATAGCAAATGAAGCAACTGAGAAACAACTAATCTCAAAAATATACAAGCAACTCCTACGGCTCAATTCCCAAAAAATAAATGACCCAATCCAAAAATGGGCCAAGGAACTAAATAGACATTTCTCCAAAGAAGACATACAGATGGCTAACAAACACATGAAAAGATGCTCAACATCACTCATTATCAGAGAAATGCAAATCAAAACCACTATGAGGTACCATTTCACGCCAGTCAGAATGGCCGCAATCCAAAAGTTTACAAGCAATAAATGCTGGAGAGGGTGTGGAGAAAAGGAACCCTCTTACACTGTTGGTGGGAATGCAAACTAGTACAGCCACTACGGAGAACAGTGTGGAGATTCCTTAAAAAACTGGAAATAGAACTGCTTTATGATCCAGCAATCCCACTGCTGGGCATACATACTGAGGAAACCAGAATCGAAAAGAGACACATGTACCCCAATATTCATTGCAGCACTGTTTATAATAGCCAGGACATGGAAGCAACCTAGATGTCCATCAGCAGATGAATGGATAAGAAAGCTGTGGTACATATACACAATGGAGTATTACTCAGCCATTTAAAAGAATATATTTGAATCAGTTCTAATGAGGTGGATAAAACTGGAGCCTATTATACAGAGTGAAGTAAGCCAGAAAGAAAAACACCAATACAGTACACTAATGCATATATATGGAATTTAGAAAGATGGTAACAATAACCCTGTATACGAGACAGCAAAAGGGACACTGATGTAAAGAACAGTCTTTTGGACTCTGTGAGAGAGGGAGAAGGTGGGATGATTTGGGAGAATGGCATTGAAACATGTATAATATCATATATGAAACGAGTTGCCAGTCTGGGTTTGATGCATGATATTGGATGCTTGGGCCTGGTGCACTAGGACAACCCAGAGGGAGGGTATGGGGAGGGAGGAGGGAGGAGGGTTCAAGATGGGGAACACATGTATACCTGTGGCAGATTCATTTTGCTATATGGCAAAACCAATACAATATTGTAAAGTTAAAAAAATAAACTAAAATTAAAAAAAAAAAAAAAATAATGGTTGGCATACAAAATGTGCTTATACTGTTCAAAATTATGTTTAGGTCTAAGAAACAGATATCCCCAAACTGTCTATAAGACAAAACTTAACTCTCATGTAAATGTAAATAGAGACAGGTTATCCACAGATGGTGTAGCAACTTTGCAGCTAAAAGCCTTCACAGATGAAAACATCCTTCTAGTTTATGGTCTATCATCCCTAGGGTGTGATTCTTGTCTTCATGATCCAAGATAGTAACTAGATGTCAAGCCATTACACTAATGTTGCAGGAGCATGATGAATGGAGAAAAAATAACAAAGCGTGTATCCTTTCTAACAGAGGCCCAAAGGCTAGGCACCATCTTTCTGTTTTCTTTCCCAGTTGAAAACTAGTTACATGGCCACATCTGGCTTCACAAAAAACTGAAAACATGTTTTTATTCTGGAAAACTAAATGTAGAGATAAAATATGAAGGTTTTATTGCACATTTATGTGAGAATAGAAGATCAGAGAAAATGGTACTGAGTGATCTGCAGTTGGTTGAGTACCAGGATGCAGAACCTTGGATATGGAGGACTGACTATAAAGTTAATGCAAAATTTTGACTATGGAAAGCAGAGAGATGCCCCTATATGCAGTGTTGTTCAAAGGTCACTTGAAGGGATAGATAGCTAGTGATAACTTTCTATTAAGAGATATGCTGTCCATTAATTCAATTCTTTGGATACTTGCTATATGCTGGGCCCTGAGTCAAGCACTCCACAGACAGGCATCATAACATGAGCAGATGAAAACAACAAGGCAAAGAAAAGTGGAAAACTTGGAAATCTGATGCAGGCAGATGGCTAGTCTGTCTGGATATTAAATCAGTTTTCTTTACTCTTTCAGTGTATCTACTTACAAAACAGAGAATAACATTTATTTTGGAATATGTTGTTAATCCCAACACCAACACCACAAAACAAAATCACATGTTCTTCAAGACGTCAGAATGCTCTTTGCAACTTTACACCTTTTTTACATGATACATCTTGACTGAGACTCAATTAAGAATAGACCAGGACTTCCCTAATAGTCGAGTGGTTGAGAGTCAACCTGCCTGCCAATGCAGGGGACATGGGTTCAATCCCTGTTCCAGGAAGATTCTACATGCCACAGGTAACAATGCCCATGCACTGCAGCTTTTGAGCCTGTGCTCTAGAGCCTGTGTTCAGCAACAAGAAAAGCTGCTGCAGTGAGAAGCCTGTACACCACAGTTAGAGAGTGGCCAGCACTTGCTGCAACTGGAGAAAGCCCATGTGCAGCAACAACGACCTAGTATATGTGAGTGTGCAGGCTCAGTCCTGTCCAATCTGTGTAACCCACGGACTGCAGCCCACCAGGCTCCTCTGTCCATGGAATTCTCCAGGCAAGAACACTGGAGTGGGTTGCCATTTCCTTCTCTAGGGGAATCTTCCCAACCCAGAGATCAAACCCAAATCTTTCGTCTCCTACATTGGCAGGCAAATTCTTTACTATAAGTGCCACTTGAGAAGCCCAACAAAGACCTGGTACAACCATAAATAAATAAATTAAAATAACTAAGCAATAAAAGGAATAGACCAACATTTCACCAATCTTCACATAAAATATCTTTAGAATCTCTGAAACTACTAAGTTACCTCTTATTTAGCCCCAAATCTTTCTGTTATTCAATATCCCATCTTCTTTTAACTACTTTCAACTCACCCTCCAAGGAAAGCATTTTTTTAAAAATAAAATTCTTAACTATCACTCATTTGCACATCATTCTATGATGCTTATTTTATGTCTATAAACTAAATATGAATTTTTGGATCAATGTAACAAAAATATTTCCATAGAGATTACTCTTTTTTTGAAGTAGGTATGTTTCATGCTAAGTTATCCATATCGGAATCTATCGAATTTTGTGGTTTCTGCAACATCTATACAAAGCTCTTATTAAAATGTGCAAGTCAGTAGGTTGTATTTGTAACATCAAAACAATCAGTCTCTAAAGTTAATTGGACTGTTCAAAGTCATAGAATCTTTGAATGAGCAATGAAGAGTACCCAATTAATATTGATAGCCAGATAATAAGGTAATAAAGTCTGAAGGAGACTAATAAAACCTCAATGCAAATATACCTCCACAATTATCTCAGTGTAATATACCAATTACAGTACCTACCATTTATCATGATCAAGACTGACTACTTTTCCATTTGCCTTTTATATATACCTGAACCTCTTTTACTACTGATGGAAATACCTTCAATACATGCAGTTGTAGTGGGGGAGTGATCTTCTGCTAAATTAATTCGTTAGAAGTAATCTACTGACTGCCAATGTATCCCTTCCATACTCAGACACTCTAGTTATTTCAGGTGTTCAAACTAATAGTCCTCCCAGTAATAATAGGGATCACTCAAACCTCCTGAGGACCACTTGCATCTCGTGGTTTATGGCAGACAGATGAAAGAATTTTCCATGATACATCTCTGAAACAGGTACAGAGAAACAGGATACTGGTGGCTATCTTGTGCAGATAGAAGAATAAAGAGAAAATAAATTTATCATTGCATATAGATATGAAGATTTAGAAAAGTCATTTGGAAAATGAAGAAGAATTAATATTCATCTGAATAGCTAGCAAACTGAGATAGCAAATTCATGGGAATTTTTAAAAGTCTGGTTTTATTTACTTAGCATTTTTCATATTTCTTCTCATTTTTTCTTTCTCACTGAGTCCTGCAGTTATTGAAAATCACCTTCAAGACTGTATCTGTCCTACCTTTTACAGCATATGTTACTTCTGAATAGGTATACTGAAACAAATTGTTACTAAGCAATTGAGAAACTACACCTGGAATAAGAGGCAATCACACAGCAGAAATATTGGCAAATGGAATTGTTTACCATTGTATGTAATGGGACAGCTCGCAATGATTTGGTTTTGTGTTTCCTGCCTACCAAGAAGCTAAATTTAGATGCTATTTTTTCTTGGCAAGTAGCTCACTTTCAATCTCCTGCAGGTTAAACATTCTTTTGAGGTTTCTTTGTAGTAGGTTGTTGATTTTATTTTATGTAAAAGACAATAAAAATATATATATATATATATATATATATATATATATATACACACACACATTTACTAGTCACATCACAGTACAGCTTATTTATATTAATAAGAACATACTAAACTAAGAAAGATTCCTATGCCTATATGTTTGCAGTGGTCTTACAATCATAGTTAATACAGTCTCCATAATTTTGCCTTTTCTAGAATGTCATATAGCTGGAATCATATGGTATATATAGACTTTCAGATTGGCTTAATTCACTTATTAATATAATTCTAAATTTCTTTCAGGTCTTTTTATGAATTCATAGCTTATTTTTTTTTTTTAGTACTGAATAATATTGTGCTGCCTGGAAATACTATAGTTTGTGTATCCTTTCACCTACAGAATATACTGGTTGCTTCCAAGTTTGGGCAGTTATGAATTCAGTTAATATAAATGTCTCTGTGCAGATTTCTGAGAGGACATAAGTTATCTTTTTTATTTTTGGCCACACCACACAGCACATGGCATCTTAGCTCCCCTAACTAGAAATACCCAAACCCTGTACATTGGAAACCTGGAGTCTTAACCCCTGGACTGCCAGTGAAGTCCCTAGTTTAGGGGTTTTTTTGTTTTGTTTTTGTTTTTGTTTTTTTTTTTTTTGAGCAAATACCAAAGAACTTCCCTGCTGTGTCATATGACACGAGTCTTTTAGTTTTGTAAGAAACTTCCAAACTGCTTTCCAAAGCAGCTGAACCATTTCTCATTCTCAGCAGCAGTGATGAGAGTTCTTTTTGCTCCACCTCCATGCCTCTCATATCTTTGTGGACTCTCCTGCCTACAAAATTAAAATTGCTTTTCTCCCATAAATCTGTCTTATGTCAATTTAGTTATTAGGGCACCTAAAAAACCTAAAAGGGAAAAATGTTTTCCTCCCCTACAGAGTTGCAGAATGAGGATTAAAACTCAGAAACCAGAATACAGTCTTCTATATTGGCTCAGACAGTAAAGAATCTGCCTGCAATGAAGAGAGCTGGGTTTGATCCCTGAGTCAGGAAGATCCTCTGGAGAAGGGAATGGTAACCCACTCCAGTATTCTTGCCTGCGGAATTCCATGGACAAAGGGGCCTGGTGGGCTACAGTCCGTGGGGTTGCAAAGGGTCAGACATGACTTCACCACTAATACTTTAAATAATATACAGCCCTGCTCTCTTGTAAAGGAAATTGTTTCCCCGACTAGACTATGCAATCTGTAAATTCTCTGAGACTTTTCAATCACAAATCATTTCTCACAGATATATGTATGTCCAGAGCCAGTACATCACCTTTTATATGATAAGCTTTCAAAAAGACTAAAGAATTAGAGATGCATCAGAAATAACTGCACAAATATTTATAGAGCTATCCAGATATGTAACCTGCATGGAAGGTTAATGCTCATACTGAAAAACAGATAGAGTAGGTAGAATTTGGAACAATGAATAGAGAGAAGATAAAAACTCAAAGTCAAATATTTTCTCTAAGTACACACTTTTATCTGACATCTAATATGTGACCAAATACTCAAATTGCCTCCTACATGTCAATTTTCTTTCATGACTGAAATTGACTTAGATTTAAAGAGTTTCCCTGGTGGCTCAGTGACAAAGAATTTGCCTGCTAATACAAAAGACACAACTTAGGTCTCTGGGTCAGGAAGATTGCCCAGAGTAGGAAATGGCAACCCAATCTAGAACCTGTGCATGGGAAATGCCATGGACAGAGGAAATTGCCCATGAGTCACAATGAGTCAGACATGACTGAGCATTCACTACTACTACTTGTACTACCACCATCCCTACTTCATTGATTTACTAGGCATTTCCCATTTGGGAACATTAAAACAGCGACAAAATAAGCCTCATCATCTTAATCCCAAAACAGTCTTTTACCTCTATTTTTCCTCAGTTAAATAGGACAATTATCAACATCTTAAGCCTCCCTCTCATGTGCCTTGCATCCATTCATCATATTAGCAGCACAGTATCATAGATTGTACACATATAATTTAGGCCAAGTGTAGATAATGATTATTCTTCTAATCACAACCAAGATGGTGCAGAGTCCTCTCAAGCATTGTATTTGAATATACAACTAAAACTGTAAGTAGGAATATGTGTTAAGTACATAGTATACTTTTTTAAAATCTCAAAAAATAGGAAATTTAATCTTTAATTCAATGTAAAAATCAATGTCAGTTATACCCTTTAATTATAATTTCCTTAAAATTGATTTTATCTTTTTAATATCTAAGAGAGAACAAACAGTGACCAGCTGGAGAGCTTGAATCTTAATTATACCAGTTGCTCATCATAACAAAAAAAAACTTCTGTTATTAAATCTCTAGAAAGGGAATATTTTCTATCCAGTAAATATTTGACATAAATCCTTCTCTCTCCAAATGTTACAATGATCTCTTAATCTTATAAATCAAATACAAAACCTATTTCAAATAATGTCTGCATAAATTAAAAACACAACATTTTCAAAAAAGTTTGAAGCAAATTTCATCTAGATAGGTTTAGCACAACAAAGATAATATGATAATTGATGTGCTCAAGTCAATCTATTGACAAATACCAGGACTTTGTGAACAAAACATATTTTCTCAATAATTTTAAAGTTATCATTGATTATAATATTATTTAATGGAAAATAATATTTCAGTGAAGGCACAAAGTCTAGTCTGATTGAGTGGCCTTGCGTGCTCAGTCACTAAATCGTGTCCAACTCTTTGTGATCCCATGGACTTCAGTGTGCCAGGCTCCTCTGTTAATGGGGGTACTCCAGGCAAGAATACTGAAGTCTCCAGATCTCTAGCATCTCCTGAATTGGCAGGCAGTTTATCACTGAGCCACCATAGAAGTACACATTTCATCAAGTTTTACCCCTCAAGTCATAATACATTTTAATAAAATGGTATAGATGTTAACTAGATTTATTGTGATTATTTCACTATATATACATCTACACACACACACAAACATATATATACACATATATATGGAACCATTACATTGTATAGCTGAAACTAATGCAATTTTATACATCAATTTTACCTCAATTAAAAAGCAAGGTCACAGTTAAGTAATGTGGTGATTACCCAATTTTTTTGTTTTTTCGATGTTGTAGACAAAACACAGCACTTGGGAAGACTTCATTCTTCTAAATGCCAGTTTCCTCAAGGCAGTCTATTTTTTTTTGGGGGGATGTGGTATTATAAAAATTAAATGAGATAGTGCTGAAAGTACTTAGCATAAGATCTAGTGAATAATAATGGTTAATAATGCAGCTTGTAATATTCCCTAAATAGACTTTTTTAAAGCAACAGACCATAAAGAAGTCATGTTTAGCCTAAGTAGTAGTGGCATTGTAGTTGCCTGCATCTAACTTTTACACTAAATGGTACAAGAACACCTCACAGGAAAATGAAATGGAGCAAGGCTAAGAATCACCAAAATATGACAAGGTTCTCCGCCTCCATTCTCAGTCCAGGGTGGATGGATGAAATGACCAATGATAGATTGGAAAATCTGCCTTTGGCAAAATGTTGAAAATATTGCAGAAGGAAAGTAAATTGTTAGGGATGCAAAACTTCCTAAGAAACCTACCAGGAGCACTATCTAACAAGATGCTCCCTGCTCTTTATTTAACCATATATCAGCTAAGGTTGAGTTTTCCTTGTGACGCAGCCGGTAACAAATCCACCTGCAATGTGGGAGACCTGGTCTGATCTCTGGTTTGGGAAGATCCCCTGGAGGAAGACATGGCAACCCACTCCAGTGTTCTTGCCTGGAGACTATCCATAGACAGAGGAGCCTGGTGGGCTGTAGTCCACAGGCTCGCAAAGAGTTGGACACAACTGAGTGACTAAGCACAGCACGGCACAACTAAGATCATTTACTGAGGAAATAATTATATAATGAAAATAATATAAAACAGATTCAAAGTAGACTATTGATGAGCCAGCACTTTAAAAACAGAAAAGCAAATAAAATAATATCAAACTAAATTAGAACTTTAATGTGATGAACTTTAGTGTGATAGAACTTTATGATAGAGGTACCTGAAGTATAACTGGGATTTCTAAGTTATAGTCAGAGGAATCTTTGATGGAAGTCATGTTACTAAGAATCCCCACAGAAATAGGAGAAGAAGAAGGGGTTAGGGAAATGATCAGGAGGGAGAGGAAGAAGAGAAAAGGCAGGAGAAGGAGGAGAAGAAGCAAAGAAAAAGACAAAGACAAAAATTTCTATGATTACAAAAGTTTAGGAAAAGTATTCTTAGTTAAGATGTTTTCCAAGACTTGTTATACCCAAGATTCCAGTATAACCAAGGTGCCAATACATTTTACCTTAAATATACCCAAGGTTCCAATAAGTTCTAGCACACAGAAATTTATCTTGGTCAAATCTATCATTTCCAAATATATTGGGACATAAAAATCATGCTTTTTGTCATAAAGTTTTTTAATGGAACAGTTGTTTGGGATTGATGAAAGCTCCATACTTAGATCATTTGTTTGCTACTCCATAAATTTTTAAGGGCAATGAAATCTCTTTGAATCTTTAGCAACTAGTAGAATACATGACAAATTAGTTGTATTTTTCTTCACCTAGAAATCTCTTAGCACTTATTTTCAGCTAAAAGTACAACAATCACTTACTTCTGGAAGTTTTCCAGACCCATCAGGCCTGGTCAAGTCTCCTGTCTCATATAATTTCATTTAATTTTTTACTTTACTTCCAGAGCCCCATCACAATTTTAATTAAGCAATTTATTATGACATCATTAGCATCACATTTTTTTTCCCTACAGAATGGGAGGAGGTATCAATTCTGATGTAATAATCTTTGTAGCTATAGGACTTAACACAGGTTGCAGGATTTGATGGATGCTCAAAAAGAAACTATTATTGACTGGATGAAGACTGATGCTCAGAGAAGTGATGTGACTATCTACAATAGAACCAGTTAAAAAGGAACAAGCTTAAACAATCCAGATCTAAAACACAGCTCATAATTCTTTCTTTTAGTCTTTATACTTTTTCAGTTTGGTAGCCAAAAGGCACTTCTGTCTGTTTGAATTTAAATTAGTTAAATACAAATTAAAGTTTAGGGACTTATTCAAACTAGCCACATTTCAAATGTTAAGTATCTTACATGACCAATGGATAGTACCCTGGAGAGTGCAGACAAATTTTCCCATCTTGGCAGAAAATTCTACTGGACATCATTTCTCTTAGTTTACTCTGTCAAAAAAGTGATGAATTCTCTTGCAGAATTTAAATGTTAATTATATCTACTGCAGTACTATGTCTTTATTGGAGTCTTTATTTCTCAATGGAGTTATTACTTTAAAAAAGCACAAAAAATCCAAAATTCAGCTTGAAACATAAACTTGAATAGTTTTAATAAACAAGTTAAAATATTGTAAAATGGTACTGTGAAAATAACAATGAGCCTCTGACTTATTTTTGCTGATGACAGACAGTAAGAAATTAGTTTCATTTTGATAGGAGAAATTTAATTAAGACAGATAATTTGACACCGCTTATTTCTACAAAGAACAATGTAAAATGAGGGTCAGTTTAATTTGATCAGCACGGATAAGCCAAATAAAGAGAAAGAATAAAGAAATGCATTATGACCTCAATATTAATGTAAGACATATAAATTGACCTCATTATCTGGTTATTACAATTATTAAAATTGGTAGAGTAAAAGACAAGGACATTAGGAGAGTAGCAAGGTATATTACGCAGAAATAAAAACTGACTCCTTCTATTGGCAAAAAAATAAAAATAACAGGAAAATATTATTGTCTACATTTTAATAAAATATCTTAAAATTCATTTCTGTTGTTTTTAACTTTTTTCAATGTTTATGGAATTCATTTGCATATTTTAAATGAGGTGGTCAGTTCTCTTACATAAGCAATGATCACGCTGATCTTTTGAAAATATAAGTTTTCTAACATTGATTTTATTGGAGTACAGTTGTTTTACAATGTTGTATTAAGAAAATGTTTATGACATTCTAAATCATTACATAGCATTACTAATTGTTTAATGTAAAAATGGTTTAATGTGTAGATGTTCAGTTAATTCATTTAGGGAATAACAGAGGGTGAGAAAACAATGAACAATCAATTGTACCAACTTCAATGTTACCGAATTGGCAATATATTTTTAACATTTCAAAGGTGAAAACTGCTGAGCTCAATGGATGCAATATAGACATTTTATTTTTCAAAATACAAAGGCATCATTCAAAAATGTATCTTTAGGGAGACCTAAATCCTGATCCTGTTTACACATTGGTGTTCCTAGAAATTCTCCTATTCAGAAAATAAATACTCAGAAAATCTTGGGTTATTACCATTTGCACACATCAAATAAGCATGTGAGAAAGTAGATATTTTCCAAAAGCATTAGGGGTGGTGAGCAGCATATTAAAATCCCCATGAAAAAATAGTTTGCTTTACTACAGACTTTTTTAGGTTCCTAAATGTAATCTGAATTAGGTAATGTAATCTGGGTGTTTAGGGAGCCTGAAGATTCTGCTTATTAATGAACATGTGTAGGAAGCTCTCTGAAGACAATTTCTTGCATCCTTTTCTTATACACATTTACACTTATAACTGTCATATTGAGATACTAGCAAAATAATAATTATTAATACTGTGTTCATTATTGCAAAATTGATGAACATCAACTCTGCTAAGAAGTTAAAATCATTAGAGAGAGAAGGAACTTCTATATTCCTGATTTTCACCTTTATAATATAAGACTAGGTTCTTAAAAATAGATTAGTATATTGGGAATTGCTGGAGGATATATAGAATGGTATGCCATCAAACTACAATATATGTGGCCTGAAACAGAAAGGTAATTTAAAATAATTTTGTTCATATACATTATTTCAGATTGTTCTAATAGCAAAAAAAAAAAAAAAAAAGATATAGAGGTAGAAACTATTGCTAGTAAATGAGAAACTCAAAGTATGAATTGTTGTGCAAGATGAAGTTTTTTGGATCCAGTTTTACTGGCTGATGATGCTGAAGCTAAAACTCCAATACTTTGGCCACCTCACACAAAGAGTTGACTCATTAGAAAAGACCCTGATGCTGGGAGGGATTCGGGGCAGGAGGAGAAGGGGATGACAGAGGATGAGATGGCTGGATGGCATCACCGACTCGATGGACATGAGTTTGGGTAAACTCCAGGAGCTGGTGATGGAAAGGGAGGCCTGGCATGCTGCGATTCATGAGGTTGCGAAGAGTAGGACATGACTGAGAGACTGAACTGAACTGAACTGAACTGAATGCAAGATTCTGGAATAGATAGTGTCCATGTTAACTATGATACTCACAGTTTCTTTAGGGCTTCCTTGGTGGCTCAGATGGTAAACAGTCTGCCTGCAATGCAGACTTTATATTTTTCCTGTGAATTCCTTTCAGAGGATGAGAACAATTTTCTTCTGGCTTCCAAACTGATTTCAAACTCAAATTATGTTTCCCATGCTTTCAAGTATAATTTTGGTTTAAAAATATATCCTTATTAAAATTTCTTGTACCAAAGTAATTATACAGTTGAAAAAAGCAACTCAATTCCCCCCAAAAAGGGATGATGAATTATTGCTTTAAAAAATTAAGTAGTGCCAACATCTCATTGTGCACATTTTTTGAGAATGGAACTGAAATTTCAATCAGCATGAGTTTGAGAATGACTGTACTATTGAATATAAAAATATTTTTATTTATAGTTGTCAGTTAGTGATAAAATTTTAAATGCTTAGTTTATGGCTGTAGAAAAAGGAAATGTAAGAGTTCTTTTTCCCAGGAAGTCTAAAAATAACAAGAGTAGCTATCTTTTTTTAATGATACTCAGTGACAGACTGAATGGCTATATTTAAAATATCACTTAATTATTCTCATAGTAAGTTACTCATGATTAAACTATTTTCATTCATTAAGGTATAAAAGACTGAGTAGAGAATACAGGTGCATGAAAGAAAGGGATAGCAATAATTCATAATATTAATAACTTTTAACACTGCTCTTGCTGACTTCCTTCTTTTCACACATTTTCCCACTTTGATACCCTCTATTTTTGCTGTCTTTTCCTTTTATGTTTTTGCATGTTAATAGGCAATATTAGGTTCTTCCCAGTGGCACTGGTGGAAAAGAATCCACCTGCCGATACAGGGACACAAGTGAAGTGGATTCAATCCCTGGGTCTGGAAGATTCCCTGGAGTAGGGAATGGTTCCCACTCCAGTATTCTTGCCTAGGAAATCCCATAGACAGAGGAACCTGGCGGACTACAGTCCATGGAGCCTCAAAGAATCAGACATGACTGAGTGACTGACCACGGGCAATATTAGTACCATCTGACTGAGGTTTTAGAGTCCTGTATTTAAGTCTCATTGTGACACTAGATACCTTCTGTGATCTTCAGGCTTTTTACTTTGTTCATATTGCTGTGCTATTCTTGAGGTGACTCAGTACAAAGACTACATGCCATTTGCGTCCACTCACTAGGAGGGGGACCCTGAGGATGATCCACTGCTGCTGCTAAGTCGCTTCAGTCATGTCCGACTCTGTGCGACCCCATAGACGGCAGCCTACCAGGCTCCCCCATCCCTGGGATTCTCCAGGCAAGAACACTGGAGTGGGTTGCCATTTCCTTCTCCAATGCATGAAAGTGAAAAGGGTAAGTGAAGTTGCTCTGTCGTGCCTGACTCTTAGCGACCCCATGGACTGCAGCCTACCAGGCTCCTCCGTCCATGGGATTTTCCAGGCAAGAGTACTGGAGTGGGTTGCCATTGCCCTCTCCGAGGGTGATCCACAGCAAATAGTAAATCAGAAGGTTTGACAGTGGACATGGAGCCTGGAGTTTTATCACAGATTATCTTTGATTGACTGGAAGTCTGGAAGTGGGTGAAGAGAATATAAAGTTGAAAGAATACTCCGGGTTCCAAACTTGGGTATATAATGACACAATTAAGTCAATAATCTCATCATTTTAAGTTAATTATATTAAAAAAAAAAGCCCCCCAAACAATGCATTTATCCACATTGTGTAGATGAGATAGTATCTGGAATGCTTTCTCTTCAGAGTCCAGTAATAGCACAAGCATTGCATAGTCAAATTAAACTTATTTTCATGTGAGCAGAACATTATTTATCTGGATCCCTTCACTCTTGAAGCAGTGCTCAAAAGTAGATTTAATGGAAACCTTCAGTGATAGGAAATATCTATGAGTGCAAACTGCTACTTTGAAACAGAAGTCTAGATGATATATATATATATATATATATATATATATATATGTATTAATCAATTTCAAATGATTTCCTTATGATTTTCTTCTATTCATAGACTTTCTACTCAGACTAACCCACCAACACTAACATTTCACTAGACCACATATTTATGAATCACCTTTTAGAGAATTTCAAAGCAGCGCTGGTAATTGATAACTAATTGTTTAAGTACTGAGATGTCATGTGTAAATGGAGAACAGAGTGACTTGTTAAATTCTAAAACTATCACACAACAAAAAAGTAGCATACTGATCATAAGTAAGAGTTAATGCTTAAAAAGTCTCAGACGATAGTTGTCAAATAAATGGTATATTGTGAATGTAAGAATTTTAAAGCAGTCCTGGTGTTTTATTAACTCATTTAATTTTCATAGCATAGACCAGAAAATAGAAAGTGATTTTGACACCAAGTTTGCATTTGATTTAAAATATATTCTCAAATTATCACAATCAATGTTACAAATACATTGGAATAAATCAAAATTATAATCATTGCATCATGATGCATCAATCAATGGTTACTAGAAAAAAATGCCACCAAACTAATGAAAGTTAAGTTGAAATTTAACTATAAGCTGAAAGATTTAAAATGAATATATTCCAAGTCTGTTTTTGGTTCTAAAGAGTTTCAGTTTTCTTAAATAATGAACTAACTTTTTCTTACAGTATATATACACACAGAGAAACACACACATAAAGATATGTGTGTGTGTGTGTGTATATATATATATATACACACACACATACACACATTGTCTGAGCACCAGGGAACCCTGGCTTCCCTGGTGCTCAGACAGTAAAGGATCTGCCCGAAATTCAGGAGACCTGAGTTTAATTCATGGGTCAGTAAGATCCCCTGGAGAAGAGAATGACTTCCAACTCTAGTATTCTTGCCTGGAAAATCCTATGGACAGGGGAACCTGGTAGGCTACAGTCCACAGGGTTGCAAAGAGTCAGGCATGACTGAGCAACTAACACTTTCACTTTTTTGCATACATGCATACATGCACATGTATCTGTGTATGTGTGTTTTCAATGCAAACCAGGAAAAAGTATATAAAAAGAAGCTATAAGTTTTGAGTATTTCAGGAAAATTTAGAACAGTGATGGAAATGCTGTTAGTTTTCAAAGCAAACTAAGAGCTCTAAGAGATTAAAATGGACAAGAGATTTTTAATTAAAATAACCAATTAAAATCATACAACTCATAAAATTAAAAAAAATATGCAATAAATAATGTGACTCTGTAACTTTATCCTAAATTTAGTTCATTTTGAAATGCCACTGAAACACAAATATGATTTCTAGGTAGTTATTTGCTGTGAATATACACATTTTGGAATATAATGGTCATATAGTTTATATCTGTTTTGCTGCTTCCATGTTCAAAAACATTAGTTTTCATAGGGAAAAAGTATTTCAGGTGAGGCAGAAGGTAGATAGGCCTCTTGTGTGTGTGTGTGTGTTTATGTGTGTGTGTGTGTATGCATGCATGCTATGTTGCTTTATTCATGTCCAACTCTTTGCAACTCTGTGGAATATATAGCCCTCCAGGCTCCTCTGTCCATGGGATTCTCCAGACAAGAATATTGGAGTGGGTTGTCAGGCCCTCCTCAGCTGGTCCCGTAGGGCAAAGCAAGTGGAAATCTTTCACCTATGGACCAAAATCCCAAGACAAGAATGGTTGGATAAGCAAGGGAGGAGGCTGGGCCCTGCCAAGATCAAAGATAAGAGGCCATATACTTTTCATTCTCAAAGTCAGGAGACCTCCCCAACTGCACATGAGCAGAAAGGTTCCTTGGAGGTCAAAAGGGGAGTGATGTCAACTGATACCCCTACCCACAGGCCTCTTCTGTAGAATCCATCTTGGTTAAGAGATTCAGGCACACATGAGAGGATCCTGGATACACCAAATACAGACTCTACCAGGCAAGTCAAAGTGATTGATCAAAGGAAACCTGGAAGTAATGCCTCATAGTTGACTTAAACTGCCACAAAATTATGTCTCAGGGATTCTTCCTCTTGCGTCTATCTTGTGTCTGCTCTTGTGTCTATCCACACATACTGTACTCTTTTTCCTCCTAATACATATTTTACTTGCTCCACTGCTTCCTGTGTTTGTGGGGGTTCTTTTTCTGCAAAGCTGAAGGGCCAGGGCCTTGTCACTGATCACTAGTCACCACGACTCAACCTCAATATCTGGCCAGAAACTGAAACTCTGCTTCAAGCCATAAGTCGAGGCCACCCAAGTTCACAAGAACACTTTTGGCTTCAGTTTGTAGTTGTGTAATTATGCATGCTAAATATAATTTCCCTGGTGACTTAGACAGTAAAGAATATATCTGCAATGCAGGAGACCTGGGTTCTATCCTTGGGTCAGGAAGATCCCCTGGCGAAGGGAATGGCAATCCATTCCAGTATTCCTGCCTGGATAATTCTAGGGACAGAGGAGCCTGGCATGCTACAGTCTATGAAGTTGGAAAGATTCAGACACAACTGAGCAACAAACACTACACTTTCATTATGAAATTTCATTATGAAATTTCAGTTTTCCATGAAAACTATATCCTCCTTAAAGGGACTGAATGATATGAAAAGAGACAACATGCCATCCTGTTTTCTTCCTGAAGATGCAAAGAACCACCAAAAATGCTGATGTGGTCACAGAGTTTTCCATAATTTTTCCAGTAAACTTTTAGAAAACATGTTTACCTGATTTGAGAAGAGCTTTTAATCTTCAAGTCAAGAAACTGACTTGGGTGAAACGGGAATAAACAATAATGCTCCAAAGGCCCATTTACTTTAGTTGCTTATATCAGCAGTTTATTTTGAGACTTTTAAGCAGAAATACATTCCTGAAATCCAATTTATTTGAGGAGTATTTCAGATAATGATTTAAGTAACTGTAAGGTAAATACTCTATTCTTAATATTATCAGCTATTTCCTTACATATGAAAAGAATTTTAAGAGAAGAAAAAGACAATTTAGCAATAGGTCCCATTATAAGCAGAAATAAAATATATAAACTGAAGAGCAGACACTATAATGACATTTTGATAAAAATGTAAGAAATGAAAACCTTATTAAAAAATCTGATGTTAATATCTTTCTAGTTTTCAATATATCACATTTTTTTTCTTTTGTAAAATAACATATACAAATAATTTTAAAAGAAGAAAGTTACATATTAAATTATTTTACTAGTTTTACACTGTGTATAATATATTCTCAAGATTGGACTGAATTTTTCAAACTTAATATTTAGAAGTTATGTTATCCTAAATAATTAAATATTGTTTTTAATGAAAATGTGTTGTCAGAAACACTTCAGTTACTATAAGAAGACAAATGGAATAACAAAGATATTTTAAATGTAAAAAATGTGTATTTGGCTTAGAAACAAGGAAAGAATTTCAGACACATGCTGCAAATACTTTTTAAAGTTTCCATAGATATAGCATAGAGTACAACCAAATGATGAGAAACACAAAGAACTGTCCCAGAATCCTCTCTTGAGAATATCTGAGGAAGTGAATAGATATGAACCCTATAAACCACTAACATTTCCAAATAAATAAGTGTAAAAGTGAGATTGGATCCTTAAAAAGTAGGATGAACAAGGTAAACAGAAAAAATACCGTTAGAAGACAGCTTTCTGCCCTCCCATTCTCCACCTGTGTTGCCCAAGTAAGCCTGTTTTGTGGGATTAGTTCCATCCTTCCTTTTTGGGGAATCCTAAGGCATGTCACAATGACTCCTCTGGTCATTGTTAGATAATCAAAACCTCTGCTTTCTTTAGTCAAGAAAAATTTTGGTTTAGTTCAACCTATTTTTGTAATCAATATATCTAGTCCTGGAAAACAAGAAACAAATCATAAGGGAAAAAAAAAAAACAAACAAACAAGTTTTTTCCCTTCTGCATCCAAATTTCCTAACCACCTCCAAAAATGGAAAGAGGATGAACGTTGGAAAAGAAACAATAAGTGAAGGGCAGGAAAACTCTGCTTTGACATTGTCTCAAGGATTCAGAATTGAAACACAGTGTTTAGTATCTTAAGGAAGCTCTATAGTGTTCTCCATAATGGCTACCAAATTACACAGCAATCCCACTACTGTGTATATAACACAGAGAGAACCCTAATTCCAAAAGATACATGCACCCCAATGTTTATTGAAGCACACTTACAATTGCCATATTATACAGGACATAAGTGAAAGGGAAAGTCACCCAGCTGTGTTCAACTCTTTGAGACCCCATGGACTGTAGCCTGCCAGGCTCCTCTGTCCAAGGAATTCTCCAGTCCACAATACTGGAGCAGGTAGCTATTCTCTTCTTCAGGGGATCTTACCAGCTGGGGGATTGAACCCAGTTCTCCTGCACTGTAGGTAGATTCTGTACCATCTGAACCACCAGGGATGTCCATACAGGACATGAAAGAAACCTAAATGCCTATCAACAAAGGAATGGATAAACAAGATATGATACATATATACAATGGAATATTATCCATAAAAAAGAATAAAATAATGCCATTTGCAGCAACACGGATAGACCTAGAGATTGTCAAACTGAGATAGACACAAAGAAAAATATCATATGATATCACTTATATGTGGAATCTAAAGAAACAGGTAAAGTTCAGTTCAGTTGCTCAGTTGTGTCTGCCTCTTTCTGACCTCATGGACTGCAGCATGCCAGGCGTCCCTGTCCACCACCAACTCCTGGAGCTTACTCAAACTCATGAAAAATGGTACAAAAGAAAAAGGTACAAATGAACTTGTTTACAAAACAGGGATAAATCGGGAGTTTGGGTGTGACATATACACAGTAATACATAGAATATATAACTAATAACCTGCTGTGTAGCCGAGAGAACTCTACTCAATACTCTGTAATGGCTTATATGAGAATAGAAAAAAAAAAAACGAGTAGATATATATAACTGATTCACTTTGTTGTATACCTAAAACTAACACAATATTATAGATCAACTATACTGCAATAATTTTTTTTAGGAAAGAATTGGTACCCTATCGGCATAAATGTTCTTTGAAGCTTGAATTTTTTCCTCAGGTGGCACTGTGTCAACTCTTCAGTGTCTTCTTATGCACTAAAACCATATGGATATCTTACCTCCACATTCCTCTACATAGACACATATGTCTTTCCATATGTAGATACGTCTACAAATCCTTTTTAAGCCTTTTAATATCTTAAAAGGCTATGGTACACTCCTAGCTTCTTTGCACTGATCTCCTCTTGCCTTCCTCAAGTAATAGAGGGTGTGTGTGTCTCTCTCAAGGTTCTCTGGTGAACATTCGCTCATTCCTTGTTCTGAGAGATGCTGGACAATCAGGCAACTCCCACTCAAGCAAATACTATGTACTCTCTATATAGAAGAACTACCATCTCTGAACTCTCAGCCTTTGAATTGCTTAAATTTAAGTCCAATGCATCTATTGTGTCCTTGAATTTCAGGAGACACATATCAGTTACCAAAGCATGCAAGGTTCTCTCTCAAGGTTTGTGGACCCAAAATGAACTGAAGCACCTGCAAAAATTTTCTTTCTGAGTCCAGCTCTCTGACTACCTCACTTTGAGACTTTTACAACTTCTAGTGAGTAAGGTATCGAGTATACCTTAGGTATTCCTAAGGTATCAAACCCAGTTTCTTAGCAACATAATTGTCTATACTGTCTAAATAATCTTATTTAATAATATGTGAATATTTGGTTTATATTATCTTTAACCAAAGTAACATTTTAGTTCACTGAAACCCAAAATGTCAATATTAACTCTTGCCATCTCCTGTTTGACCATTTCCATTGTACTTTGTTTCCTGAGACCAAGTATGGTGGAGACAATGAAGATAGTGGTGATGTCCTTCAAAAGGTCCAGTGGACACACTACTGACTCAGTGCCCTGGACCTTTGCAGCAAACCACCGCCAACCCACACTTCCACCAGAGAGCACAATTGCACTCACTTCACATGCTAGCAAAGTAATGCTCAAAATTCTCCAAGTCAGGCTTCAATAGTATGTGAACCTTGAACTTCAAGATATTCAAGCTGGATTTAGAAAAGGCAGAGGAACCAGAGAACAAATTGCCAACATCTGTTGGATCATTGAAAAAGCAAACTGGAAAATTCTTCAAGAGATTGGAATACCAGATCATGTGATCTGCCTCCTGAGAAATCTGTATACAGGTCAAGAAGAAACAGTTAGAACTGGACATGGAACAACAGACTGGTTCCAAATTGGGAAAGGAGTACATCAAAGCTGTATATTGTCACCCTAATTTTTAACTTGTATACAGAGTACATTATATAAAATGCCAGGCTGGATGAAGCACAAGCTGGAATCAAGATTGCCAGGAGAAATATCAATAACCTCAGATATGCAGATGACACCACCCTCATGGCAGAAAGTAAAAAGGAACTAAAGAGGATCTTGGTGAAAGTGAAAAAGGAGAGTTAAAAAGTTGGCTTAAAACTCAGTATTCATAAAACTAAGATCATGGCATCCAGTGCCATCACTTCATGACAAATAGATGGGGAAACATTGAGAGACTTTATTTTTGGGGGCTCCAAAATCACTGCAGATGGTGACTGCAGCCATGAAATTAAAAGGCTTGCTCCTTGGAAGTAAAGCTATGACCAACCTAGACAACAGATTAAAAAGCAGAGACATTAGTTTGCCAACAAACATCCATCTAGTCAAAGCTATGGTTTTTCTACTAGTTATATATGGATGTTAGAGTTGGACTATAAAGAAAACTAAGCACTGAAGAATTGAAGCTTTTGAACTGTGGTGTTGGAGAAGACTCTCGAGAGTCCCTTGGACAGCAAGGAAATCAAACCAGTCAATCCTAAAGGAAATCAGTCCTGAATATTCATTGGAAGGACTGATGCTGAGACTGAAACTCTGATACTCTGGCCAGCAGATGCGAAGAACTGACTCACTGGAAAAGACTCTGATGCTAGGAAAGATTGAAAGTAGGAGGAGATGGGGATGACAAAGGAAGAGATGGTTGGATGACGTCACTGACTCAATGGACATGAGTTTGGACATGAGGCTCTGGGAGTTGGTGATGGACAGGGAAGCCTGGCGTGCTGCAGTCCATAGGGTCTCAAGGGATCGGACATGACTGAGCAACTGAACTGAACTGAAGTAACCAAATATGAGACTATATAGCCTTCACTTTAACAGTTCTTCCAGTCCTTTGCATTGGCTTATTTGCATATACCTTGGATGGAATGCTTATAAGCAAATGAAAAATGAAGATGTGGAAAGGTTTCCTTCTGGTATATTCAAATTCTGACACATCAGATCACATCATTTAGAAGGAACCCATTAAAATCAATTATTGTGCATGGAATGTAGGTAAGCAAAACAAAAAGCAGACATCTTGGGTTTACTGAATATAGTCATAATTATCCTGAGAATTGACTCATTTCCTCAAAATGTATACTTTTCAAAACCTTTTGTACTCTATCAGCATCCACAATATATCCATTATATAAAAAGTGAAAGTGTTATTTGCTCAGTTATGTCCAACTCTTTGTGAACAATGGACTATAGCCCTCCAGGCTCCAGTGTCTAAGGAATTCTGCAGGCAAGAATACTGGAGTGGGTAGCCTTTCCCTTCCCCAGGGGGTCTTCCTAACCCAGGGATCAAATCTGGGTCTCCTGTACTGCAGGCAGATTCTTTATATTTTGTAGTTTTAATCATGAAATATGAGAAGTATTAATAATGGAACTTTTTAGGTCTATGTGATGATGTGTGTGTATATATATAATCAATGAATTGAAATAGCCAATATCCATTTCTTACAGTTATCATGAGATTATATTCTGTTTTCCTTAATGATAAGTGTTATCATTCTCCTTAATGATAATAAGTGTGTTCTCTATCGAGAATACTAATCACACACTTACATACAGGAGACATTTCTTTGTGTCAGAATACTAAATATACTTTTCAGCATGTACTTGTTTACATATATAGGAATGCTTTTTCCTTTATATTACTAAACACCATAACAATGAGGAAAAATATTATATTTTTCTTGTATAAGGCTCCTAATTCCTTATAGTAGGATTGCATAAGTGTCTCGTGTGTTCACATCTGTTTTATTTCTGTACTCAATTGGCCTCAAATGTACTTGATTACATAATTCTCTGTAATTAATTATTTTTGGACAAGTTATTATAGTATAATATAGCACAGTATAGTAAAATGCTTACTTTTATCAATAGAGACATATTGACAGACAAATCTAAAGAACAATCATAAAGAGTAGCCTTTTCACTCATTCAGTGACACCAAGACTTACTGAATTACAAATAAATGTATTTATAAGCCTAATGCATGGCTAATGTATGTCATTTACAAATCTGGGATTAACACAAAAAACTCCGATGTATTCATTCAGTGTAGATAGTATCACAGGAAGGCAACTCTTTACTTCTGTATTAAAAACAAATACTTGGATGAAACCACATGTGTAGGGATCAATTCTAAATTTATTAGTTAGTAACTATATAACAATAAATGAGCAGTTGCTCTTTTGTCAAATTATTTTTCTACTTTGGTTTCACTAATCCTTACACAGGTCTTTGGAGGTAAATAATGGCTAGCAAATGAAAACCTCTGTCAGCTTCTCAGTGGTTCTCATATTTTCTAACTTTTGAAAACAACTAAACCAATAAAACACAGCAATTAAAAACAAAAACATATCTGGGGGATAAGTTTAGCACTTGCTAGACTTTTCTAAAATAAAGTTTTTTAAATAATAATATTAAATTATATACATTGAAACATTATAAATGAAAAAAATAAGCAATAAACATTTAAACAAAATTTAAAAATGAGGCATTATATTTGTTTTATGAATTCCCTTAATATATCTTCAAATTTTTACATTACTCAATGCATAAAAATTATGCCACTAAATAAGTTCAATTTTCTTCACCCTTTTTCTATCTCTCTCCAGAATAAATAAATAAAACAGGCACATTCCAAGCCAGATAACTATAATAAGATTCAGTTTCTCAAAAGGGCATTCAACAGACAAGAAGTTATATAGAGGCACAGATTGCAATGTCACTATCTGATAAATTATGCTGATACACTTAAGCAATTTAAATAATTTAGAGGAATAACAAGGGGATTTAGTCCTTTGGCTAAAACCCTGAATAATTATTAATCCAATAACTTTAAATCTCTTTTTAACTGCATGGTTCCAGATATAGTACAATAAAGCAGCAGTAAGTTTCAAATTATAAAAGCATTTGAAGGAGAAAGTTTTGAAGATTAATATTTTAATATATTTATAAAGGTAAAAGAAAACATTTTGATCTTAGATGAAAAGTAAATATTTCCTACATTTTTTCAAAATATTTCTTCCAGTATGAATAATATTTGGGATATCTTTTGCTCTTGGGCAGTAAAAATTGAAATAATGGTATATACATACAGGCTTTATGCTGACTTTTTCAATAAATGTCAACTGAGTACTAAGTACAATTGTGTTAGAGTGACAAAATTTCTTATCACTGCAAACGCCTTCATACAGAAAAAAAAAAGAAAGAAAGAAGAAAAAAAAGCACAATTTAAAATGAACAAAAGGAGAGAAAAAATAAAGATTTCCAGTTGATCATCTAATGCATAACGCTTTTTTGAATATATTGTTTTATTAATTTTTGGTTCTGTTGTCATGGGATGAAGCTTTTCAATGTCACTGCCTGTCTTATAAAAACCAATATAATACTTGATAAGAAGCAAATAACATTGACAGAATAAACAACCATTTTCAATAATTAGTGAGGGGAATTATGCACCTCTTTCAGGTTAAGGAAATCTGAAACTCCTTGTTTAGGATGCAATGTGAATGTCTCTTTGCAGGAAGCACATCACATTTCTCATTTCATTTCTCACCTCATTAACTCCCTTGACAAAAGATGTATGCAGATTTTGGAAGGGTTCAAAGTCTTTCCTTTGAAAGTCTCAGATACTATGAACTGTACGAATGGGAGTGTCTATCAATTTCACTTGGATAAGAAGCATTTTTCAAAAATAATATTTTTCTTAGGGTTCTACAAATTCTTAAGATCTTACTGTGTGTCTGAACAACTCTACTTTTGAATGAAATAGAAGAAATATAATTAGAAAATAACTTTGAAAATTAAGTGATTTGTTATATTCAAATGACACAATTTGGAAACATTGTAATTAACTTTTCACTCAATACTATTTTATCCTCTTAATGAAGAAAACTACTAGAATGGCTAAAGAGGAAGAGTACTTTTTTAATTAAAGTTATATGTACCTGCTTCTTTGAATGAGCAATAAGTAATATGGAGATGTAATGGAAGGGTATCAATGCTACATGAAGATCCTAACACATTGTTTAGTTCAATAATATGGACAGTATTGCAATTTTATTTTATTGAGAGTCATGCTATTGTTAATCTCAGTGACTTCGTACACCTACTTTTTAAATACCTACAAAACTCACTGATTACCAAACAATAAAATTATAATGCTAACTACTTGAAATTAGAATGAACAAAACATCCTTAGCAACTTCCTTTTTAATTACAGAAATGGTTGGAAGTATTTCACAATTACCATTTCTATGACATCTCTTGGAAATGATAATAACCTCTTTCAAAGCTCACTGAAGTCAATGAATAATAACTTTACAAGAATACCCTGCATAATTGCTTA
This sequence comes from Bos mutus, assembly GCF_027580195.1. Taxonomy (NCBI): domain Eukaryota; kingdom Metazoa; phylum Chordata; class Mammalia; order Artiodactyla; family Bovidae; genus Bos; species Bos mutus. The sequence continues at coordinate 50,662,611 of NC_091636.1, read as the reverse complement.
CCTCTTTCTAAGCTAAGTGACCTCCCAAGTTAGTAGCAACAAAATATGTAGCATATTCTTATCACACATCAGGTATCAGATTTATATTAATATCCTTTTATGAATAAATATGTAAAAACTAAAAATCACTGTGGCCAAACAGAAATATGGATTTAAGTTCCTTCTAAAGTCTGCTCATTCAGAGTCCTCTTTTGGTACAGACAACCTCTCTTTATCCAGTTGCTGAAGCCAAATCTAAGGAGAACACATTTATGCGTGTTTTTTCACCTTTCATATCTGTTCATTTTAGCATATTTTTCCAAATCTAGTGCGTTGTTGTTGTTGCTGTTTTTTAATTTGCTGCATCTGTTCTTAGCTGAGGCATGAGGGATATTTCATTACTGAGTAGTCTCTCTAGTTGCGACACACAGGCTCAGTAGTTGTGTCATGCAGAGTCTAGAATGTGCGGGCTCAGTAGCTGTATAATTCAGGCTTAGATGCCCAGTGGCACGTGGAATCTTAATTCCCTGACCAAGCACCAAACCCACGTCCCCTACATTGCAAGGTTCCCTGGGCCACTGGGGAAGTACCCCTCAACTCTAAACTCATATTCTTACTGTGTCCATTTTTTCTGTCTCTCTTAGTATTACATAATTTTGCACTAGGAATATTGCAAAAAATTTCTTATTTTGCCTCCATTTCTGCCCCATATTACTTGGCTGGTCAAATAATTTAAAATATAAATTACATGATGGAATTTCTCATATTAAAATCCACCAGTGATTTCTATCTTATTTCACAGAAAATTCAATTCTGCCTTCACTAATAAATTTTGATTTACTAATCTGGAAGACTTGCTTACTGCTGTGAACTTATAGTCATTGGTCTTGCTATTACAGTTTTCATTAATCCATGAATATTTGATATTTAAAATTATTGTGCAACCCAAAGTAGGTGAGACATTTAACAGTTTGAATATGAGATATCAGTATAGAAGTAAAATATGAAGCAAAAAATGAAAATCCTACTTTAAAAAAATTCTTAAATGCATATTCAATGTAAACTAAATGCAGTTGTTAATACATAATGTATTCCATGAATTCCCTACAATCTCATTAAAACTTGCATTCCATGGGGGTGGTACAGAAGGGAAATGTGAATTAACCTTTATTTTAGACTTCAGAGATTCTGCCTATCAAGGCCTAGTTTTTGAATTTTAAAAAAAATTCTAGATGATTTCAACAAAAGCCAAAGATTGAGAACAATGCTGTAAAGGATACACAAGAAAAGGTCAATTATAGAAATTCATAGATTTCAGTGTAGAAGTTTGAGACAGAGATAGCAATTTGGAAATGATCAGCACATAAATAACATTTAAAACCATGGGGATAGTTGAAATTACCTATATTGCATGGGATGAAACAGCAGTGCCAGAACTGAGGCCAGTATTTCCAGTTGGCTTCTAGGAGCCCCTAGAAAGACAGGGACACTGGGAATGTGATGTAGTTTTAATTCTGGCAATGAGTTTAGTTTCCCAGGTGGTGCTAGTGGTAAAGAACCAGCCTGCCAATGCAGGAGATGAAAGAGTAGCAGGTTCTGTCCCTGGGGGAATGGCAACCCACTCCAGTATTCTTGCCTGGAGAATCTCATGGACAGAGAAGCCTGGCAGGCTACCGTCTATAGGTTCTCACAGAGTCGGACATGACTGAAACGACTTAGCACACACACAATGAGTTTGGAAAGTTACTTTTAAATCCTTAAAACTTTACTTTGTGAAATGAGGCAAATCTCTTCAAAACACCTATTTTATTTTTGTTGCAATTTTTAAAAATTTTATTTTATTTTTAAACTTTACAAATTGTATTAGTTTTGCCAAATATCGAAATGAATCTGCCACAGGTATACATGTGTTCCCCATCCTGAACCCTCCTCCCTCCTCCCTCCCTATACCATCCCTCTGGGTCATCCCAGTGTGCTGGGGACCAGCCCCGGGTGATCCAGGGTATTCAAAGCGGGACGGCGTCAGTGACCTATTTATTTAAATATTTTATCAAAGATATAAAGAGTAATAGGATGAGGATAGCTCAGTAGGAAAATTCAGTGGAGAAAAGAGGCTGAGTAGCTTGGTTTACGCGGGAGACCAATAAAACTTCAAGACAAGAAGTTTGAACCACTTACGTAGGCCGCAGGCGTCCTTCCGTTCTCCCGAAGGAGAGGAGACACCGAGGCCTCCCTGGTCGGATCTTAGAAGCCCAGGCATGATTAGCAAGCATGGTGGGTTCCGCGCTCCAGATGGAGACTCAGCCAGAATTTGAGAGAGAGAGCGACATGGGGAGACCAAGTTTCGGTGAACAAGACCCGCACTTTATTTTCCAAAGTAGTTTTTATACCTTAAGTTGTGTATAGAGGATAATGGGGGAAGGGGTGGAGTCATGCAAGGACAGCAGTTCCTGGTCCTAATCGAAGCCAGGCTTTCAAACTTATCATATGCAAAAGTTCAGGTGAATTACATTATCTTCTGGCCAGGAGGCCTGTTAACATTTTAAGAAACTTAACTTTCTCTAAAGGTGATTATTTCAAAGTCAGGCACCAGCCTCCAAAAAAGCACTGGACAAAGCTGCATTCCTATAGTGCAAAGGTGAGGTGGGCTCAATCAAGAAAAGAATTAACTCAAGGGTCCAAGGTTACAAACATTGAGGCTACTACTTACATTTCTATACACCCATTATATCAATCAATACACTGCCAAGGACAGAGTAGGTAAGGAGTATGGAGACTTAGCAGCAAACATTGGCCCAATAAGTGAAAAAACCTTTCACCAATACAATTTCTAATCAATCTTTTAACTACTCAAAGGAATCTGTGTTTAGACAGTTTAGAACATCTCCTGCCTCTCACAGTTGGGAGGCTCTGAACAATCACATGTGGCCAGAAAAACCTATTCAGGCAGGCTAGAGGATTTCCAAAGGAGTTTGTAGGTTGAAACACTGTTACACCCAGGAATTATTAACTGGAGCTGTAAGCTAACTCTTTTTTCAGAGAGAGGTAGTGGGGGACAGCCCCCTGTAAAGTCAGAGGTGTAGGTGAGAGCACAAAGCAGAAAGTAGGCAGACTCTGGTTTTGGGGGGTAGATGCTCGAGAATTTCCAGGGGGACTCCTGAGGCTTGATCCTGCCTTTGCCTATGCCGAGCCTCCTTCCTCATGACCTTTGTCATGGGCGGAGTTCCTCACGCTGGCTCCCGGCAGTGATAGAATTCCAGTTGAGCTATTCCAGATCCTGGAAAATGATGCTGTGGAAAGTGCTGCACTCAATATGCAATATGCACTCAATATGCAGGCTCCCGGCACCAGTGCACTAGCCCTAAGCATCCGGTATTGTGCATCGAACCTGGACTGGCAACTCATACATGATATTATACATGTTTCAATGCCATTCTCCCAAATCTTCCCACCCTCTCCCTCTGCAACAGAGTCCATAAGACTGTTCTATACATCAGTGTCTCTTTTGCTGTCTCGTACACAGGGTTATTGTTAGCATCTTTCTAAATTCCAGATAAATCCATGCACATATGGACACCTTATCTTTGACAAAGGAGGCAAGAATATACAATGGATTAAAGAAAATCTCTTTAACAAATGGTGCTGGGAAATCTGGTCAACCACTTGTAAAAGAATGAAACTAGAACACTTTCTACCACCATACACAAAAATAAACTCAAAATGGATTAAAGATCTAAACGTAAGACCAGAAACTATAAAACTCCTAGAGGAGAACATAGGCAAAACACTCTCTGTTGCAATTTTAAATAAAAAAATTCACTCCAATTTATTAGCTTTATCATTCTTTTGAAATATTTGTTTTTGAGTCATGAGAATATGTATTCTTTAATAAAGATCTGTGATAAGAGTATAATTAATTAGGGGGAAAACTAAGTGAAAAAAAGAGGAAGTAATAAACAATGTCCACAGAAGCTAAGTTCAGCACACTTTAAAAAGTGCTGGTTTATGTCTAATAACTGGCTCTCCAGGAAAAGAAAAAAAAAAGATGAGGAATATATGCCAATTTCTGTTCTGTAACTTTCAGCAGGTTTCATCAGAGTTGGTTAGAAACATATAATTGCATTCTATTATATAGTATTTCTGCCAAAAAAGTAATAGATATAAAACAACATCAAACACAGAGAATATATTGTTAAATGTAGTAAAATATTAGAAACAAATGAGTTTTTATTACTAGCTTCATATAATTAGTACAATGGAAACAGTGTCAGACTCTATTTGGGGGGCTCCAAAATCACTGCAGATGGTGATTGCAGCCATGAAATTAAAAGACGCTTACTCCTTGGGAGAAAAGTTATAACCAACTTAGATAGTATATTCAAAAGCAGAGATATTACTTTGCCAACAAAGGTCCATCTAGTCAAGGCTATGGTTTTTCCAGTGGTCATGTATGGATGTGAGAGTTGGACTATAAAGAAAGCTGACTGCTGAAGAATTGATGCTTTTGAACTGTGGTGTTGGAGAAGACTCTTGAGAGTCCCTTGGACTGCCAGGAGATCCAACCAGTCTATCCTAAAGGAGATCAGTCCTGGGTGTTCAGTTGGAGGACTGATGTTGAAGCTGAAACTCCAATATTTTGGCCATCTGATGTGAAGTACTGACTCATTTGAAAAGACCCTGATGCTGGGAAAGATTTAAGGCAGGAGGAGAAGGGGACGATGAAGGTTGAGATGGTTGGATGGTATCACCAACTCAATGGACATGATTTTCGGTAAACTCCAGGAGTTGGTGATGGACAGGGAGGCCTGGTGTGCTGCAATCCACCGGGTTGCAAAGAATTGGACATGACTGAGCAACTGAACTGAACTGATGTAAAGAGACAGAAAATATTCCATTTGCTATAAATCCAGAAAACTTCAATTCAGTTGGCATTATTTTTTCCAAAATAGTGCCATCAACATATCAAAAATCTCCAAAGAAAGTTAAGAAACCAAAAAATAAAGAAGGAAAAGTTAAAAAAAAATAGTAGCACACTGATAAGATAATGTGAAGGTATGTGTTCAGTTCAGTTCAGTTCAGTTCAGTCACTCAGTCATGTCTGACTCTTTGTGACCCCAGGGACTGTAGCCCACCAGGGTCTTCTGTCCATGGAATTGTCCAGGCAAGAATCCTGGAATGGGTTGCTATTTCCTTTTCCAGGGGTACTATATAATATGTGTTCATAAATTAAATAGCACAGAGCTTGACATGTAACAGTTACCCAATAAAATTATTGATTTGTTGATAAAACTATGCCCTGCTTCTTTAACATCTAAAAGTCTTTCAATGGAAAGACTTTTCAACGGAGTATTTCTGTAGAAGACGTTGAAATCTATGAAGGTTAAATCTCATTTGAGTTATATTCATGATATAAATGAATTAGCTCATACCGGTTTCAATTGTGACATAATTTATGTAAAATCCTGACATATTGCGTCCAATTTAAGATGCATGTCACCTAGAAATACAGTCTCTGCATGGTTGATTTTTGCTAGAGCTTCAAAATAAAAAGACAAACATGATAATCATAGCAAAAGAGATCAAGAGGGTGTATGACAGTTTTGAGTATGTTTGGGAGCTCAACCTGATTAATTGAACTGAATTATTAATGGATTTTTTGTTGTTGTTATTGGTGTTCAGTCTCTAAGTGTCTGACTCTTTGTGACCCTATGTACTGAAGCATGCCAGACTCCCCTGTCCTTCACTATCTTCCAGAGTTTGTTCAAACTCTTGTCTATTGAGTAGGTGATGCTATCTAAGTATTTCATCCTCTGAAAGCCCCTTCTCCTTTTGCCATCAGTATTTCCCAGCATCATTTTTTTTAAGAACCATGGAAGTGATTTTTTTCTAAAGTAAAAGCAAACCAAGGTAAACTTATCTTCTAAAATTTCTGAGTCCTTTCCATGACATGAAAACTATCAGAGACCTTGGATATTGTTCTGAAACTTTGAGCATGAATGGAATTCATCCAAAACCAAGTTATTTTTCTTTGCCAAAAAAGTGCCCTTTGTAATTTCCAGGGGATATATTCAAATGCCCCTTGCTTGTACTAGTTTCCTGAGGATGCCGTGACAGAATGCCACAATCTGGGTGCCTGACAACAACAAACTTATGGTCTCTTAGTTCTGAAATGAAGGTGTCAGCAGGGCCATGCTCTCTTTGATATCTTTAAGGGAGAATCCTTCCCTGCCTCTTATTAGCTTCAGGTGGTTTTCTAGCAGATCTTGGAATTACTTGGCTTACAAATGCATCACTCCAATTTCTGCCTTTATTGTCATATGGCTGTCTTTTCCCTGTGTGTTTCTATCTTCTCTTATAAAGACACTATAATGACCTCATGTTTAATTAATTATATGTGCAAAAAGCTCTACTTCCAATAAAGCCACATTCATAAGTACTCTGTATTAGGACTTCAATGTAACCTTTTTTCAGACACAATTCACCTTATAAAGACATCTTACTAAGTATATCTCATTCTGTCTTTAAAAGAGGAATAAATACCCTTGGATGTACCATAGATTTTAGCTGACAGTCTAACTATTTCAGATTTAATTATACGGTTGTGTCTGTGTGTGTGTACTCAGTCATGTCCAACACTCTGTTATGCTGTGGACTGTAGCCCACCAGATTCTTCTGTACATGGAATTCTCCAGGCAAGAAACTGGGGCAGATTGCCATTTCCTTCTCCAGGTGATCTCAACCTTGTGATTGAATCTGGGTCTCTTGTATCTCCTACATGGGCAGGCAGATTGTTTCCCCCTGAGCTATCTAGGAAGTCCCAATTATACAATTATGGTTACATAATTAATAGTTATGAATTTTGAAAAATGTACCATCCCCAAATTGATATTATCCATTTCATATATAATAAATAATGCATCCTTTTAGATATTTTAGTGATGCATTTTAGTTTATAGTTATATTTCTATGACACTCACTTTATACACAAAAAAATTGTATTTAATGTGAGGAGCAAAACAGTTTCCATTCTGTTACTCATTTTAATTTATTTCAGTAATAGTTAATCATGTTTCCTGTTCATCTCAACTTTAAAAACCCCTAATGACAGAAAACATCCTTTAAAAGAAATCTGTTAAAGCCTGTTTCCTTCCATGCACCTTGAATAAGTATATACATCTAGTAGCACCATAAAAAAGTTGATGGGACTGTAATGAGATCATTAACTTTATTGCTACAATCATGGTATTAGGATAAAATATACCCTAACAACAGAAGTAGTATCCAACTGTTTCAGGTGTCTAAGAATTTTCACAGTACAATATACAATCCTTTGTTACTAAAATTAACTACTTTTCATCTTTTAGTTTTTCATTTTAAAAGAACACTTCATCAGATGAGTTCATGAAGCAGATTTTCTTATTTACACATCTTGTGTTTGGTTTGTTTGATGCATGAAATAAAGTTTATATAATAGTTTTAAATGATTATAATTATTATTCTTAGCTTAATATGAAAATTTAATTCCAGCTATTATGTACTTTACATAATCTTATACAATTAATGAAAAATTTGAAATTAATATTTAATCAGATAAATTAAAAGCTCAATAATATAGCATTCAAATTACTCAATTATTTTGTGAGCCAAGAAGCATGAAGACTAGGGCTCTCTGTTAATTGAGTTGGTTCATGTGTTTTGAATGAGTGAACAAGATGTATGTGACTATGATAATAATAGAAACAGAGGAAATTATTTTGCTGTAAAATTATAGCACATAAAAGAGAAAAACATATTCCTGGGGTGCCCATTAGAAAATCAGTAAAATAATGTAAAACAATGACTTTCAAAGAATAAAATAATTGCTATGTAAAGTGAGGCAAATAAATAATTGTGAATTAATAAATGGATTAATTCTCAAATAAATACATGGAAAATTAGATAAAGCAAGTGCAGGAAATAAGCAAAAGTAGTAACTAAAGGGAATTGTGAATATCGAGTTTAAAATATAAAACTTCTTGGAAAGGCACCGGGAAACCAAGAAATTTTTTTCTGTTTCTTTTGAAAAGCCAAATATGAACAAAAACAAACAAAAAAAAATGTGGTACAATGTTATTTAGCTTAATTTTAAGTCTCACTAATTCAAATTTTTAAAGAACAGCTCAAAAATTACTCATAATGTGATACTGCAAACCAAAACAAAGATAGAGCTTTAACTTTTAACTTACAAAAGAGTTAAGAAGTTTTATAATATCCAGTAATTTCAAAGACATGAGAAAAGAAAATGTTCATAATCTTTTGGTGATAATTTAAATGGATAGATTCAACTTTTTGAGAGAGCAACTGGCACTTAAATATGCTTTATTTTGATCCAGTGATAAAGAGAAGTGAGTACAGGATAATCAGTTGCTTGTTATTAGGAGAAGCAGAAATGTATTCAAGTGAGGCCAATCAGTTAAACAGCCTACGGGTCATTCACAGGTTAAAATAAACAAACAGGCACAAAGCCCTGTGCTTTCATGAAAGTGAAAGGTAAATCTCCAAGAGCCAAAATGTATTCTAAGATTATTAGCAAGCACAGTAAGCTACAGAACAGTGTGTGTACTATGGGTGATTACCTTCATGAAAATAGTTTTAATTCACTACAAATAACAAATACAAACCTTTGGAAAGGCACTGAGTAGAGGGTAATTGCAGATTTCATATTTCACTTCGTTATTGTACCTCTATTTGCAACATGATTTATTCACTTACTTATTTCAATCACGGTTAACTGGGAGATAGTCTTTGCTGTCTCTACAGTTTTATCACTATACTTCTCAATTTTTGTAGAAATGTATTAAGCATTACATAAACATATGAAGAGTACAGGAAAAAGTGAAGGAAGGGCATTTGATAAATTCTGCTGAAATTTCTTAACAATCAGAAATGAATCAATTCAAACCCTTACCACATTGTACAAATTACCTCACACTATATATAGTCATTCATTTCAGATGAACCAACGTGTCACTGAAAAAAACCTGAAACACAAGATTTATCTATCAAAAACTGAAAGAACAATAGCTTTTGAATCTTAGAGGTCTAACAGAAATGACAATAGTAACCCTCAAAAACTATGTGTGTGCATGTGAGTTACTCAGTTGTGTCTGACTCTTTGTAACCCCATGGATTGCAGCCTTCCAGGCTCCTCTGTCCATGGGATTCTCCAGGCAAGAATACTGGAGTGAGTTGCCATTTCCTTCTCTAAGGGATCTTCCTGACTCAGGGATCAAACCCAAGTCTCCTGTATTGCAGGCAGATGCTTCACCGTCTGAGCTACTACGCAAGATGGAAATAAAGAATTTGTTGAGGATATTCCAAGAAGTAGTTGTGTTAGTCACTGAGTTGTATTTGACTCTTTGCCAACCCAGGGATGGTAGTTTGCCAGGCTCCTCTGTCTACGGAATTCTCCAGACAAGAACACTGGAGTAGCCGTTCCCTTCTCTAGGAAATCTTAACTCAGGAATCGAATCTGTCTCCTGAATTGCAGGCAGATTCTTTACCATCTGAGCCACCAAGGAAGTCCTATTACAAGAAAATCCCTAATATATAAGTCAGGTAATATATCAAAATATTAAAAATCTATAGTTGAGTGAAAACCAAAGATAAGAAAACAAAGAGGAAGTCAAGGCCAGAAACATAAGAGGAGGAAGGTGGGAAGTTAAAACCAGGAACTGATACACCCCATAGGAGCTGGTATTGAATATCAGTGTAACACTGGGACATAAGGCTGGACCCAACATTTGGAACATGATTGGAAGTGTGCTTCTTGTACACATTTGAATTGAGATGGGACTTTCAGCCTCTCCAGCTGGAACTAGAAAAATACTCCTGACTCTAGAACATGGTATGGTGGCAGACAGCCTACACCAGCTGTAGGTGTGGCAGTGGCCATTGAAAGAAAACTCATATACTACCCACCTTGGTGATAACTAGAGTCCTAGGAAACATTAACATGAAAATTGAACTAGAAGAAACATAATCTGTTGAATCATGGTAGAATTAAAAACAAAATCTGCCCATAGGAATATTTATAAACATAGGACACCTGCAAAATCCCCAGAGAAGAAAACGCACCCTGGAGGTTTACTCACAACATATAAGGAAACACATGGAAAACCACCAGGACTATTCAGCAAAGCAGAAAAGAGCCCAACTGAGTCCATATAAATAGTTAGTTTCATTAACTGGGTTCTTTGTCAGGAGGTTTAAAAGCACGACCAAAATCTATTATGGAAAATTTGCTTCACTAAAGATGCCAAGAGAAAAACTTATCACTAAGTGAAGAAACAATATAAGAGGAAAATAGCTGTGATTCTAGTAAATGAACAGGCAGACCGCAAACATATAATTTACAAACATACAATTAGGAATAAATCAAGAAAAATGGTCAAACAAGACACAAGTAAAGAACATAAGAGTCAAAATATGAATAATATCTCTTCCACAAATCTAACTAACAAAATATGTTAACCAATGCTGGCAGCAATGAGCTGTAAGGGATCACTCTTATAATTACATCTGTGTGTGTGTGTGGGGTGGGTTGTGTAAATAACACAGTGCTTTTCAATAGGATATTGGCAGTACGCATACAGAGCCCTAAATAGTCAATGATTGATTTCTTAATTCTTTTTTAAGATCTTACTCAATGAAAATTATATCAAATGTATAATATTCTGTTAGTGCAAATATGTAATGGTACTATGTTAATCCACAAAAGTCTCACAATATGAGGTTAAGTTATTTAAGCCAAAGTATATGGTTCCTCTGTACATGGAATTCTCCAGGGAAGAATACTGGAGTGGGTAGCCATTTCCTTCTCCAGGGGATCTTCCTAACCCAAGGACTGAACTCAGGTCTCCTGAATTGTAGGCAGATTCTTTACCATCTGAGCCACCAGGGAAGCCCAACACACCATATATTAATACAAAAGAGTCTCACAATATCGGGGTAAGTAATTTAAACTGAAGTATATTTTCTTGGGCTCCAAAATCACTGCAGATGGCAACTTCAGTCATGAAATTAAAAGACACCTGCTCTTTAGAAGCAAACATATAACAAACCTAGAAAGCTTATTAAAAAGCAGAAACATCACTTTGCTGACAAAGGTACATATAGTCAAAGCTATGGTTTTCTCAGTAGTCATGTATGGATGTGAGAGTTGGACCATAAAGAAGGCTGAGTACTGAAAAACTGTTGCTTTCGAACTTTGGTGCTAGAGAAGACTCTTGAGAGTCCCTTGGACAGCAAGGGGATCAAGCCAGTCAATCCTAAATGAAATGAATCCTGAATATTCATTGGAAGGGCTAATGCTGAGCTGAAGTTCCAGTACACTGGCCACCTGATGCAAAGAGCCGGCTCATTGGAAAAGACCCTGATGCTGGGAAACACTGAGGACAGGAGGAGATGAGAGTAACGGAGGATGAAATAGTTGGATGGCATCATTGACTCACTGCACATGAGTTTGAGTAAACTCCAGGAGATAGGGGAGAACAAGAAAGCCTGTTGTGCTGTAGTCCATGGGGTCACAAAGAGTCAGACATGACTGAAAACTGAACAACAACAACATATACACCCAGGATATTTTTGCCTAGATCTAAAAAAGAATGTGTATAGAAAATGCATAATAACATCTGGTACTAGCCAAATGCATGGTGTATAATGGTTAAAAGTATTTGTTGAATAGTGAACAGATGAGAGGAGCTACCCCACATCCACAGTCAGGGGTGACAGCTGAGAGGAGATACCCCACGTCCAAGGTAAGGGGTGACGGCTGAGAGGAGAACCTCACATCGAAGGTAAGGGGTGGCGACTGAGAGGAGCTACCCCATGTCCAAAGTAAGGAGCAGTGGCTGCGCTTTGCTGGAACAGTGGTGAAGAGATACCTCACATTCAAGGTATGAGAAACCCAAGTAAGATGGTAGGCACTGAGAGAGGGCATCAGAGAGCAGACAGACGGAAACCACAATCACAGACAACTAGCCAATCTGATCACGTAGACCACCGCCTTGTCTAACTCAGTGAAACTAAGCCATGCTGTGTGGGGCCACCCATGATAGACCGGTCATAGTGGAGAGGTCTGACAGAATGTGGCCCACTGGAGAAGGGAATGGCAAACCACTTCAGTATTCTTGCCTCGAGAACCCAATGAACAGCATGAATGGGCAAAAAGACAGGACACTGAAAGATGAACTCCCCGGGTCAGTAGGTGCCCAATATGCTACTGGATATCAGTGAAGAAATAACTCCAGAAAGAATGAAGGTATGGAGCCAAAGCAAAAACAACACCCAATTGTGGATGTGACTGGTGATAGAAGCAAGGTCTGATGCTGTAAAGAGCAATATTGCATAGGAAGCTGGAATGTTAGGTCCATGAATCAAGGCAAATTGGAAGTGGTCAAACAGGAGATGGCAAGAGTGAACATCGACATTCTAGGAATCAGCGAACTAAAATGGACTGGAATGGGTAAATTTAACTCAGATGACCATTCCTGCCCACTACTACTGTGGGCAGGAATCCCTTACAAGAAATGAAGTAACCTTCGTAGTCAACAAAAGAGTCCAAAATGCAGTACTTGGATGTAATCTCAAAAATGACAGAATGATCTCCGTGCATTTCCAAGGCAAACCATTCAATATCACAGTCATCCAAGTCTATGTCCTGACCAGTAATGCTGAAGAAGCTGAAGTTGAACAGCTCTATGAACATATACAAGACCTTCTAGAACTAATCCTCAAAAAAAATGTCCTTTTCATTATAGGGGACTGGAATGCAAAAGTAGGAAGTCAAGAAATACCTGGAGTAACAGGCAAATTTGGCCTTGGAGTACGGAATGAAGCAGGACAAAGGCTACTAGAGTTCTGCAAAGAGAATGCACTGGTCATAGAAAACACCGACTTCCAACAACACAAGAGAAGACTCTACACATGGACATCACCAGATGGTCAACACCGAAATCAGACTGATTATATTCTTTGCAGCCAAAAATAGAGAAGTTCTATACAGTCAGCAAAAACAAGACTGGGAGCTGACTGTAGCTCAGATCATGGACACCTAATTGCCAAATTCAGACTGAAATGGAAAAAAGTTGAGAAAACCACTACGCCATTCAGGTATGACCTAAATCGAATCCCTTATGATTATACAGTGGAAGTGAGAAATAGATTTAAGGGAATATATCTGACAGACAAAGTGCCTGATGAACTATGGACGGAGGTACAGGACATCGTACAGGAGACAGGAATAAAGACCATCCCCAAGAAAAAGAAATGCAAAAAAGCAAAATGGCTGTCTGAGGAGGCCTTACAAATATTTGTGAAAAGAAGGGAAGTGAAAAGCAAAGGAGAAAAGGAAATATATACCCATTTGAATGCAGAGTTCCAAAGAATAACAAGGAGAGATAAGAAGGCCTTCTTCAGTGATCGATGCAAAGAAACAGAGAACAACAGAAGGGGAAAGACTAGAGATCTCTTCAAGATAATTAGAGTAACCAAGGGAACATTTCATGCAAAGATGGGCTCAATAAAGGACAGAAATGGTAGGGAACTAACAGAAGCAGAAGATATTAAGAAGATGTGGCAAGAATATACAGAAGAACTTTACAAAAAAGATCTTCACGACCCAGATAATCACAATGGTGTGATCGCTCACCTAGAGCCAGACATCCTTGAATCTGAAGTCATGTGGGCCTTAGGAAGTATCACTACGATCAAAGCTAGTGGAGGTAATAGAATTCCAGTTGAACTCTTTCAAATCCTGGAAGATGATGCTGTGAAAGTGCTGCACTCAATATGCCAGCAAATTTGGAAAACTCAGCAGTGGCCACAGAACTAGAAAATGTCAGTTTTCATTCCAATCCCAAGGAAAGGCAATTCCAAAAAATGCTCAAACTACCGCACAATTGCACTCATCTCACATGCTAGTAAAGTAACGCTCAAAATTCTCCAAGCCAGGTTTCATCAATACATGAACTGTGAACTTCCAGATGTTCAAGCTGGTTGTAGAAAAGGCAGAGGAACCAGAGATCAAATTGCCAACATCCACTGCATCATCGAAAAAATAAAAGAGTTCCAGAAAATCATCTACTTCTGCTTTATTGACTATGCCAAAGCCTTTGACTGTGTAGATCACAAAAAACTGTGGAAAATTCTGAAAGAGATGGGAATACCAGACCACCTGACCTGCCTCTTGAGAAACTTGTATGCAGGTCAGGAAGCAACATTTAGAACTGGACATGGAACAACAGACTGGTTCCAAATAGGAAAAGGAGTATGTCAAGGCTGTATATTGTCACCCTGCTTATTTAACTTATATGCAGAGTACATCATGAGAAACGCTGGGCTGGATGAAGCACAAGCTGCAATCAAGATTGCTGCAAGAAATATCAATAACCTCAGATATGCAAATGACACCACCATTATGGAAAAAAGTGAAGAACTAAAGAGCCTCTTGATGAAAGTGAAAGAGGAGAGTGAAAAACTTGGCTTAAAGCTCAACATTCAGAAAACGAAGATCATGGTATCTGGTCCCATCACTTCATGGCTAACAGATGTGGAAACAGTGGAAACAGTGGCTGACTTGATTTTTCTGGGCTCCAAAATCACTGCAGATCAGCCATGAAATTAAAAGACACTTACTCCTTGGAAGGAAAGTTATGACCAATGTAGATAGCATATTCAAAAACAGAGGCATTACTTTGCCAGCAAATGTCCATCTCGTCAAGGCTATGTTTTCCAGTGGTCATATATGGATGTGAGAGTTGGAATGTGAAGAAAGCTGAGGGCAAAGAATTAATGCTTTTGAACTGTGGTGTTGGAGAAGACTCTTGAGAGTCCCTTGGACTGCAAGGAGATCCAACCAGTCCATCCTAAAGGAAATCAGTCCTGGGTTTTCATTGGAAGGACTGATGTTGAAGCTGAAACCCCAATACTTTGGCCAACTGATGCAAAGAGCTGACTCATTGGAAAAACCCTGATACTGGGAAAGATTGAAGGTAGGAGCAGAAGCAGGTGGACAGAGGATGAGATGGTTGAATGGCATCACTGACTCAATGGACATGGGTTTGGGTGGACTCCGGGAGCTGGTAATGGAGGTGGAGGCCTGGTGTGCTGCGATTCATGGGGTCTCAAGGAGTCAGACACGACTGAGCGACTGCACTGAACTGAACTGAACAGATGAAAGATCGGTTGAATTAATCAAAATGAAAGCAAAAATCAATACATAATATGTACAATGTTAGGTTGAAAATACAGATAAGCTAAAAACATCCCCATGTAAACTATAAAGTTTTGAGTATATTTGTATAAAGTTCCTAAAAGTAAAGCCACTGAACTTTAAGTCATTTAATCAAATGATTTATTAATACATGAGTAAGTTAATTTACTAGATATATTCAATGTTATTTAGCCTTTCTATGGTATCCAGGTGGCTCAGCAGTAAAGAATCCACCTGCAATTCAGGAGTCACAGAAGGTCTGGTTTCTACCCCTTGGTTGGGAAGATCTTCTGGAAGAGGGAATGGCAACCCATTTCAGCATTCTTGCCTGGAGGATCCCATGGACAGAGGACCCTGGTGGGCTACAGTCCATAGAGTTTCAAAGAGTATGACACAACTGAAGTGACTTAGCACACAGGTACACTTGCTTTCTAACTGTTTAACATCAAAGTAGTTATTATTTTACACTAAATAATAAAAAGATAATTTTTTAAAGTGTAACTCAACATTCACAAATTCCTCCTAAATGGTAAATTCCCATGATAGTCTATAGTTTTGTCCCATGGTTGTCTTAGCTTGGGCTGTTAAAACAAAGTACCAGATACTGGGTGGCTTAGATAGCAAAAACTGATTTCTCATAGTTCTGGAGGCTGGAAAATGACAGCTGCCCTCTTGCTGTGTCCTCAAGTGACCTTTCTTTGGAGAGAATGAACTATCATCTCTTTTTTTCTTGGGGCTCAGTTTCTCAGTCATGTCTGACTGTTTCTGACCCTGTGGACTATAGTCCACCAGGCTCCTCTGTCCATGGGATTTTCCAGGTAAGAATACAGGAATGGTTGCTATTTCCTTATCTGGAGGATCTTCCCAAACCAGGGATGGAAACCATATCTCTTGCATTGACATGTGGGTTCTTTATCATTTGTGCTACTTGGGAAGCCCTCTTCTTTTTATAAGGATATTAATCCCATCTAGAGGACTCCATTTTCATACTCTAATTTAAACCTAATGACCTTCCACAGGCTCCACCTCCAAACATCATTTTATCAGTAGTTAGGAACTCCACAAAGAAATTTTAGTACAACGCAAGCATTCAGTCCATAGAAATGATTCTGTAATGAAATTGTATTATATTAAAATTTAAATATATATATATTTATTTATTTATTTTGGCTGCATCATGCAGCATGTGGGATCTTACTCCTCAACCAGGGATCAAACCCTCACCCCCTGCTTTGGAAGTACAGAGTCTTAATCACTGGACCACCAGTTAAGTCCTAAAATTAAAAAGTCTTTATGAAATATTTTATTGTATTTTTCATTGACTTCTTGCCTTGCATTGGCTCTTTCCTCACCTCTTATAAAGCAGGTATCATTATGGAAAAAATCCTTCTTTCTTTAAACTCCTCTCCCTTTACATTAGTAAAGTTTGTTCTATTTCTACTTTTCTTAAAGAGTGATTTTTCCTATTGTGTGACCTAATTCTTCTTCTAATAAATGCCAGAATCCCCTCTTCCTTGCTGCTTTATATTTGGTTTTATTTAGCCCTGCATGATATTGTATTCTTTTGTGGAATTGCATTGTATTGTATTGATTTTTTGTTAAGAAATTCATTTTATCTCTCCTGCACCAGAAAAGTGAGCTCAATGAGAGGAGAGAATTGGTCTCCCTTTTTATACTGTATTGCCACCACTAAGAACACTGGGAACATAGTAGTTGCTCAATTAATATTGGCTGGATAAAATGAAACCATGGATATAATGTCTAAACGTGTATAATATCTAATATAGCATCTGAATAATATTTAATGACTAAATATAACTCATATTTGTAACTAGTTTTCTTATCTCTGCAATTTACTGTATCAAAGAAAACAAAGGTCACGTTTATAAATTGTTAATGGGTTTACAGCGATTTATTCCCTTGAGCAATCTTAGGAATTTTGCATTTTTTTTTAATGACTTGTAGTGCTTTGGGGAAAAAATCACAATCCTTTCCCTGAAGTTCTAGGCCTCTAAAATACAGACTAGAATTTTCTAACTTTAGCCTTAGTCTTCACAGTAATTCAAGTTCAAATGGCTCTGCTTCGTCTATGAATTAAGACTCAACATCCCAACAATGGACATTCTACTTTCTTTTTTTAAATTATTTTTTAGTTTATTTTATTTTTTAACTGTACAATATTATATTGGTTTTGCCATATATCAACATGAATCCGCCACAGGTATACACGTGTTCCCCATCCTGAACCCTCCTCCCTCCTCCCTCCCCGTACCATCCCTCTGGGACGTCCCAGTGTGCCAGCCCCAAGCATCCAGTATCCTGCATCAAATCTGGACTGGCGACTCATTTCATATATGATATTATACATGTTTCAATGCCAGGAGAGGGAGAGGGTGGGATGATTTGGGAGAATGGCATTGGACATTCTACTTTCAAGTAACTACAAACTTTCCCAGAGAGAAGAGTCTGGTTCTCTTAAATAGCTGGGAAATAAATGCCAGGTTCCCAGAACTAGATTTAGTGATATCTGAACATAGAATGTATTTCACTTTTATTAAGATGTATTCTATAGCTCTCAACTATTTTAAGGTAACTAGTATGTCTTTAGTACTATGTATATAGCTTTAAATAAACTTTATTGAACTTCTTTAACTTATTTCTTTTTTAAGGTAAAATTTATGATAAAACTTTGTTTCTAATATAAAATTATATCCAGTATAAACGAGTATATCTCATATAAATAGATACAGATACACACACCTTTATGTTGCTCTTAAAATAGTGAAATATGTACAATGTTTAAGATATTGGAAATAATTAAAGTTTTCCCAAATAACATATCACTTTCTTCTGTCTTTCACACATCTGAAAATGTTATAATTGTTTACATTACTGATACAACTCCTAATAAATTACAGTTTTGCTGACTTGCCTGAGGTTTCAGTTTACCTAGCATTCTTAATGTTCTCATTCTTGAGCCCTAACATAAGAGGAATCAAAATCTTTTGAGGGTACCAGACTAGAACACTTGTCAGAATCAAACAGCTAGGTACACCCACTACTCTGAATTGCCCTGTGATTATACACCTCAAATTAACATCCAGAATCAAACAGAAAGCAATAAAGTATTTTCTAACTGAAAATTAAGTGGCTCTTTTGTTAGCTAACTAGGGCTGCCATAACAAAAGTACTGTGAACGGGGAGGCTTAAACAACATATATTTGTTGTCTCAGAGCTCTGGAGGCTACAAGTCCAAAGTCAGGGTGTCAACTGTGTTTGTTCCTTGTGAGAACTGGGAACTAAGGTCCTATTCCAATCCCCTTCTCCACCCCAGCCCCTCGCCTGAAACCAATATGAAGACAGTTGTCTTCACCCTAAGCCATTTTAAATTATCCCTCTATAGCTCAAATTTCAGAAAACTAAGATCATGGCATCTGGTCCCATCACTTCATGGGAAATAGATGGGGAAACAGTGGAAACAGTGTCAGACTTTATTTTTCTGGGCTCCAAAATCACTGCAGATGGTGACTGCAGCCATGAAATTAAAAGACAGTTACTCCTTGGAAGGAAAGTTATGACCAACCTAGAGAGCATATTCAAAAACAGAGACATTACTTTGCCAACAAAGGTCCATCTAGTCAAGGCTATGGTTTTTCCAGTGGTCATGTATGGATGTGAGAGCTGGACTGTGAAGAAAGCTGAGCGCCGAAGAACTGATGCTTTAGAACTGTGATGTTGGAGAAGACTCTTGAGAGTCCCTTGGACTGCAAGGAGATCCAACCAGTCCATCCTAAAGGAGAGCAGTCCTGGGTGTTCATTGGAAGGACTGATGCTGAAGCTGAAACTCCAGTACTTTGGCCACCTCACGCGAAGAGTTGACTCATTGGAAAAGACTCTGATGCTGGGAGGGATTGGGGGCAGGAGGAGAAGGGGACGACAGAAGATGAGATGGCTGGATGGCATCACCGACTCAATGGACACGAGTTTGGATAAACTCTGGGAGTTGGTGATGGACAGGGAGGCCTGGCGTGCTGCGATTCATGGGGTCACAAAGAATCGGACACGTCTGAGCGGCTGAACTAAACTGATCTGTGTCAAATGTCCTCTTGTAATACACCAGCCATACTGAGTTGGGGCCCATCCCAACGACCTATCTTTAAATTGATTATCTCTTCTAAGGCCCAATCTCCAATGAAGGTCACATTGTGAGGTAATAAGACAAGTTTGGGGCCTAGGACTCTGTTGCCGTGCTGCAATGCTTGTACTTGGACACATCACTTCTCGAGCTACGAATATAAACTATATGGAGCTAAAAATAACTGTGTAAATGCACAACTGAAGCAAATCTCTGGATCAAAGTATACCAAAAAATAACCCCGAATGCCATTTATGAAGAGCCAGGAGCAAAAATTGTGTGTTGAGAGCAAAAACAGGTACTGCACATGTCCCTGCACTCAATACCACCAGAGGGGTGGGGAAAACACCTAAGTTGTCCCTCCAGCCCAACCCCTTGGTACACCCCTAGAAGTGAAGTGAAGTGAAGTGAAGTGAAAGTTTCTCAGTTGGGTCCGACTCTTTGTGACCCCATGGATTATACAGTCCATGGAAGTAACTCTCTAGGCCAGAATACTGTAGCGGGTAGCCTTTCCCTTCTCCAGGAGATCTTCCCAACCCAAGGACTGAACCCAGGTCTCCCACATTGCAGCTGGATTCTTTACCAGCTAAGCCACAAGGGAAGCCCAACACCCCTAACTTCACCCCACATAAGGTCCAAGCACCCCTGTCTCTTTGTTCAGGGAGCAAGCCAGGGAACTGTTACTTGCTTTCTCTCCTTCCTGCAACTGGTGCAGGAGCCCCAGTAAAGCCTTGCTGACTTTCTTGTCTGGCCTCTAATCAATTTCTATTAATTGGGGAAGGCCAAGAACCCTGGTTGGTATCAATACCTGGGTGGAGGTGGTAGAGAGGTGTTAGGATCCCAACATAGGAATTGGAGGAAGGGACACACTTCAAATTGTAAAAGGTTCAATGGAAAATATTTATTTTCTGGTTTGCCCACCTCTATTTAAATGTCCGAATTATTAATAGGTATACATTCTCCATTCATTTTCTTTCTCAACTGTCTTCTGTCAACCACGGGACGAGACTCACAAAGCTGACTTTGTCCTCAAGGTGAACGTGTACAGACCCGGTCTTGGAAGGAAGCACCAGTCCTCAGTGTGCCATCTTATGGAGAAATTTCTAATTTGTTTCTGCCAAAAACTTCAGAGTTGGAGTAATTTCTCAAAGCCCTGCAGCAATTCTCTTTTCTCATTTGACATAAAGTGAGTCTGCATGTCTGTTTCTTTTTTTTTGAAAGGGAAAACAGAAACCCTTAAGACAAGAGAATGAAAAGTGCTGGGTTAACTCTGGCAGAGGTGAAAAGATCAAAGATGAGGTGCAGCCTTCTGGCAGAAATCTTTTGTCATGATGAATAATTAACGAGCGCTAGAGAGCACAGGCTTCTGCTTCCGGACAGATGTCCATGCCTAGCATGGTATGCCTGTGCATCTCAAGCTGTATTGAGCAGAATGATTTTCAGTTTATAAGCAAACACCTTGAGGATCTGGTATTAGACTATGAAGTTTTTATCTTACAAAATTGGCTTAAAAGACAAAGAGATTATGAGGTTAAAGGAAACGATCAGTTTCTTAAGTTGGTTGTGCTTCTACCATTGATCCTTTAAAATGTCTACTTTTACCTCCCTTCATTTTTTTTTTTTATGAAAAATTGATACAGTTATTCTCTCCATTTTTAAGATAGATAATGGTTCTCAGATTAATCGATAGATATGAAGGTATGGCCATAGGTAAGCTGTTAAGTACAGGGTGTTTATGAGCCTTTGGCTTCCTTGTTACTCTGTTGTACTTAACTGGCAAAACCCTAATTCTTGTTCTATCTACTACTACTACTCCTCCTACTCCTACTACTAAGTCGCTTCAGTCGTGTCTGACTTTGTGTGACCCCATAGACGGCAGCCCACTAACACCCCTGCATTTATTTCTAAAACACTAAATTTGATTAGAGAAAAAGACACGGTCACGGTAACTCTTATTTTAAATTCACAAGCATCTCCCTGAAGGGGTCCATTAGTGTTACCTGAAGTCCAAGTAGATTTCCCTGATCCCTTTCCTCTCTGTCTCACAAAGAGGATAAGTCTACTCTTCTACACTTGTCAAAATTCTCATGTACTCCTCGCAGCTGATGACCTTGCTATTTTCTAGAAAATAGGAAGCATTCTTAAGAAATATTGCAGTTTCTTCCAGTAATGCATCTAGAGACTGTCTGCTTGCATGGACACATGTGCCTTTCTCTTTCATAAGAATTGTCATGCTCTTCTCTAAGTACAGTGTCAACCTGTCCCTCGTGCATGGAGTCTTATCACCTCTCTCCTACTCACACATTCTACTCTTGCAACAGTCTTCTGTTTTTCTGTCATCATTATTTTATGCCTTTCCAATGAGTCATTGCCAGAGATATAGAAGTATTCTCTCACACCATAGATCTTAAAACAAGCAAGACTTTCTTGATCCCGCATTCATTCCTCTTCATATACAAGGCTACACCCTCTCCAATTTTTGCTCCTTGGAAGGAAAGTTATGACCAACCTAGACAGCATATTCAAAAGCAGAGACATTACTTTGCCAACAAAGTTTTGTCTAGTCAAGGCTATGGTTTTTCCTGTGGTCATGTATGGATATGCGAGTTGGACTGTGAAGAAGGCTAAGCGCCGAAGAATTGATGCTTTTGAACTGTGGTGTTGGAGAAGACTCTTGAGAGTCCCTTGGACTGCAAGGAGATCCATCCAGTCCATTCTGAAGGAGATCAGGCCTGGGATTTCTTTGGAAGGAATGATGCTAAAGCTGAAACTCCAGTACTTTGGCCATCTCATGCGAAGAGTTGACTCATTGGAAAAGACTCTGATGCTGGGAGGGATTGGGGGCAGGAGGAGAAGGGGATGACAGAGGATGAGATAGCTGAATGGCATCACTGACTCGATGGACGTGAGTCTGAGTGAACTCCGGGAGTTGGTGATGGACAGGGAGGCCTGGCGTGCTGTGATTCATGGGGTCACAAAGAGCTGGACACCACTGAGCGACTGATCTGATCTGATAGAAAAACAAATCTATACCTTCTTTCTGCAATTCACCTTTCATTTTCTCTGGAACAAATTCAAAACAATATTTTATCCCTATTTCTTCAGGTCAGGCTCCATTTAAGGTTACCAATAACTTCACATTCCAGTAGGTCTTGGTCATTGTGAGTGTGTGCTCAGTCATGTCAACTCTTTGCAACTCCATGGACTATAACCCACCAGGCTCCTTTGTTCTTGTAATTTTCCAGGCAAGAACACTGAAGTGAGTTGCCATTTCCTCCTCCAGTGGATATTCCTGACCCAAGGCTCGAACCTGTGTCTCTGGGGTCTCCTGAATTAGCAAGCTGATTCTTTACCACCGAGCCACTTGGTAAGCCCAGGTCTTGGTCATTATCTTCCTCTAACAGCATCATAGGGCAGAAAGCAATTACTTTACTATCTGATAGTGCTTTCTTGATTTAGTTTCTAGAACATCACTCTCCAGAGCCTCACTCTCTCTTTTTCTTTCAGCTTCATGAATTCTTTAATCTTTTACATTGTCTTGCTGAATCAGTTATAGAAAAAAATTACTGACATTTTTTTTTTAATTTTAATGATGGAAATATTTTTGAACTGTGGTGTTGGAGAAGACTCTTGAGAGTCCCTTGGACTGAAAGGACTCCAACCAGTCCATCCTAAAGGAGATCAGTCCTGGGTGTTCATTGGAAGGACTGATGTTGAAGCTGAAACTCCAATACTTTGGCCACCTGATGCGAAGAGCTGACTCATTGGAAAAGACCCTGATGCTGGGAAAGACTGAGGGCAGGAGAAGGGGATTACAGAGGATGAGATGGTTGGATGGCATCACTGACTCGATGGACATGGGTTTGGGTGGACTTCGGGAGTTGGTGATGGACAGGGAGGCCTGGTATGCTGAGGTTCATGGGGTGGCAAAGAGTCAGACACGAGTGAGCGACTGAACTGAATGGAACTGAGAGTTATTGCAATAGGGGAGAGAGCACTAAACTCTGAACACATCAAAGACAGCTGCGGTGTTATAGACAAAGAACAGAGTGAGGACATCAGTGGATAGAAAATTACTAAAAGAAGACATCCAGGTTAGAGACATAATTGCAAAACTGTTTTAATAGATCAAGGATTTATAAATAAAAGGTGAGGGGATGATTAAAAACAAAAAACAAACAAACAAACAAAAACCTTAACCAGGTACCAAGAGTGATTGGATATCAAGGATGGGTGTATTCCCACTAATGACTTAGCAGGACTCTTGCTAAGTCTAGGGTGGACAAACCAAAAAAAGGACAGGGACCTTACTAAAGTTTGGTCAAGGTTAGAGTATTTGTCAAGTCCCATTTTTACCGCATTCTGAATTTTCAAATGCCACAAGGCTTTCTCTTCAGACTCTTTCTCTTCCCTGTTTCTAGTTTCCTTCTAGGTGATTTAACTCCAAATATATTATTTTAATTTTCATTTTTCAGTTTATAACCTGAATAGTTTCCCTAAATTTAGACATGAATATTCAACTGGTCACTAGACATGTTCATTTGAATTACTATGAAAATGTCCATGTTACTACAGAGAACAAACTCCGGCTATACAGGAGATGTGGGTTTGATCCCTGGGTCAGGAAAATTCCCTGGAGAAAAAAGTAACAACCCATTCCAGTATTCTTGTCTGGGAAATTCCCTGGACAGAGCAGTTGGTAGGCTACAGTCCATGGGGTTGCAAAAGAGTTGAACACAACTTAGCAAGTGAATAGCAACAATAGAGAACAAACTAGTGGTTACCAGTGGGGCGGGGGTGGGGGGGTGGGGAGGAACAATACATTGAGTACAAATTATTGAGTATAAGATAAGCTCAAGGATGTTTTGTACAACATGGGGAACATAGGCAATATTTTGTAATAACTGTAAATGGAAAGTAACCTTTTAAAATTATATTAATTTTTTTAAAAAAAGAATTTGGCAGGGCTGCTGAATATAAGATCTCTCTATAAAAATGAAAGAAATTATTCCAAAATGACCATTTAGAAAATACATTAAAGTCATTCCATTTATAATAGTATTAAATTATAAGAAAATTGTAATTAAGTGAAAAACAAGACATTTATGCAGAAATGTTTAACTCTAATAAAGAAGCTAATGTATGAAAAAAAATTACATCTTAGGATTTCCAAATCTACCCTTGATTTCTTCCCCAAATCCTCATCTCTTCTTTCTGTATTTCTCATCTCAAAAAATTACATTAAGTTGCAGAGCTATACTTGACATTTTCTTTTATTCCCACATTCATTCTATCAAGCCATTGTGACACTATTATCAAAGCACATGCAAGAGTTTACCACACTCAGCGACGAGACCTATGCTCACCATATGTTCAGTTCTATTACACTATCCTCCTGCCAAGGCCTCCTGTTTCCAGATTTGTCTTCTTGTTTTGTATTCTTCATTCAGAAAGGAGAGAAATCCTTTTCAAGGGCAAGTCATACAGCATTACTCCTTTGCTCAATGCCCTTCAAGGACTTCCCATCTTAGATGAATATTGCAATATATTCCAAGTTCATTACCATGACCTTAGAAGTCTTACCTGATCTGTTATTAGAATTCTCCACCTTTGACTACTCCTGCATCTCTTCTCCCTTTCTTACTGTCCTGCAGCCATGATGACTGATGAGCTTTGAGCTCTCACATCTATGCCTTTGCACTGGGTATTTGCTCTCCCAAATACTGTCTGTTAATTTGGGATATGACTCATTTCCTCACTTAAGTCACATATCTGTTCACATATCAATTTATTCAAGAAGGCTTCCCAAATCTTTGTATAAATAGATCTGCATCCTGATCCACCACTATGTGCTTATGCTGACTTATATTCATCATAACACTTAGTATTTATCAAGGTTTACTACATTGATTGAATATCATTTGCCCACTGCTTTCTACCACAAATTAAATTGCAAGAGGATTTTGACTTTCTTTTTCACTGTTATATCCTAATACTTCAAAC
This sequence comes from Bos mutus, assembly GCF_027580195.1. Classification (NCBI taxonomy): domain Eukaryota; kingdom Metazoa; phylum Chordata; class Mammalia; order Artiodactyla; family Bovidae; genus Bos; species Bos mutus. The sequence continues at coordinate 50,637,241 of NC_091636.1, read as the reverse complement.
CATTCATGAAAAAAAGTGAAAGTGAAGGTGAAAGTCTCTCAGTCATGTCCGATATAGTCCATGGAATTCTCCAGGCCAGAATACTGGAGTGGATAGCTGTTCCCTTCTCCAGGGAACCTTCCCAACCCAGGGATTGAACCCAGGTATCCTGCATTGCAGGCAGATTCTTAACCTGCTGAGCCAATGGGGAAGCCCTCAAACCTTTCATGGTAAGCATTAAATACACATTTACTGAGCGAATAAAATATACAGTGTGTTCATCCTAGTTTAATACTTTCCAGTTTGGAAAGTATTCATTTTGGAAGCACATGGATAAAAAACACTTATGAGTGATGATACAGAGGTAATGTTATTAAAATTGAAGAGAGACTGTATAAGAATGTTCTATCTTTTATCAATTGCAAAAAAAAAAAATTAACAAAAATCTTGACTCTGGTAAGAATGCTTTTAACTTTAAATTAAGGAATTAAAATATGAAAATAATATTAAATTAAGTTAGTAATAACTGCCTGACTCATGTGAGTACATATATCACAGACATTCCTGAATTGGTAAACACATCTGGGCTTTATTTTTGACAGTTTATAAAGTTATAAATGAGAGGCTTAGTTGATAAAGAATCTGCCTACAATGTGGGAGACCTGGGTTTGATCCCTGGGTTGGTAAGATCCCCTGGAGAAGAGAATGGCTACCCACTCCAGTATTCTGTCTTGGAGAATTCCATGGACTGTATAGTCCATGGGTTTGCAAAGAATCAGACACGACTGAGTGACTTTCACAGTGTAGTATAAATTGGTATAAATATAGTATAAATTGGAACTCGGTTTTCTCTTTTTCTCCATGTTAGCCTCTATCTATCTCCCTTTCTCAATAACACTGTAGTATCTCAGGAAATCTGTATTCAAACAGAATAATGACAGAAGTCTATAGATTTGAAGAAAAGGAAAACTCATGCCTTGAGAAATAGTGAATTTGAATAACTGGCACAACTATTAAATGGTGAAGCAACAAATTTATAATCCAGAGCCTCTCAGATAATATAAAATATAGCAAGACAGTTGGGTTGTCTAAAAAATTCATAATAAGGAGTCACAAGCTATGGTATGATGTTGAAGACTGTTTTCTTTCACATATGTTTGCTAAAAATGGAGAAGGAAATAATACTGATGACCTGGTTAGAGGGACTTCAGTTTATGTGAGAAAGGAAGAACTCTGACTGCAGCAAAATCCCAAAGGAAAAGGTGAGAACTTTCATTTTTAAATAGTTGTGTTATAAACCAGGACAGACATGCTGGTGGAGAGGTGTGATGTCAGAACAATCAACCAGGAAACTGCAGAAATTAGACAAAGGCAAACTATTCTCATCAGAGTAGCATGACAGAATAAAAAAGGTAAACCCAGTTGATGTTTGTAAAAGATGCACAACTGAATGTTCAAATAGATAGTGCTAGAAAATAAACCTTGTCACAAAGAATTGAAAACATTGTAGTAAACTGATAGCAGAGGAAAATGGTATGTAGGGAATTAATTTGGTAGAGGTCTGGTGATGCCCAATGATTACTTCCATGTGATCTCATAAATAAGTGGATAAACATGGCTGAACTGACCAGAACACCTAGTATAATAAAGCTAGGATGATGTGTAAAGAATCATGTTATTAGTGGTTATACATACATTAAATGGCTTGGCATGTGAATATATAGCATTACAGAGAAAGTATTCTTGACTTCTGCATTGTGTATAGGTGGTGCTAGTGGTAAAGAATCTCCCTGCCAATGCAGGTAGGTGTAAGAGACACAGGTTCCATCCCTGAGTTGGGAAGATCCCCTGGAGTAGGAAATGGCAGTCCACTCCAGTGTTCTTGCCACAGCACAAATGGAGAACCAAATAGCATATGTCTCGGTGAAAGCTGATGAATCAAGCTAAAGATTATTTCCTGTTTTCTTACCTTGAAAATTAACTTTTATCACAGCCTGAAAGTCCAGCCTAGGGAGATGGAGTCCCATCTACCATCATCCAGGCTCTGGAAACTGTCTCTGATTGGTTGGTCAGAGAGTATCTGGGTACCTGATAGATACTTTAACTTGAATTTGAAATGCAGCCCTTCTTGGTGAAAGGAAGGGCCAGAAAACATCCTAAACTAGGCAGATAATCCTCATTCCTGAATCTTAAAACAAACAAACAAAAAAATGGATGCCCCTGAAACAGCATTGTCACTTGGGCAGTAAGATTTAGCATGATTTTAAACTCAGTGTCCTCAGTCGCTCAGTCGTGTCTGACTCTGCAACCTCATGGACTATAGCCTGCCAGGCTCCTCTGTCCGTAGAATTTTCCAGGCAAGAATACTGGAGCAGCTGCCATTTCTTCCTCCAAGGGGTCTGCCTGACCCAGGGATGAACCCAGTCTGCAGCGTCTCCTGTATTGGCAGGCAGATTCTTTACCACTGTGTCACCTGCTAAGCCCTTGTACTTATTCTACTTTGTGATATTTGACTTTTATTCAGGAAAAGGTTTTAAGTTTACATGCCAAATAGAGCAGCATGGATGTTTATATTACCACCCGGTCCAGGAAAAGTAACTCAAATGCTAACAGGAAAAATTTTTATCACAAACTTTGCAAATCTATAATTTCTATTTTAGGTGAAATGTATAAGACAAATATTATGAACACTTTCAACAGAATAAGTGGAGATAAAAAATATTGACTACGTTAATATATTTCCAGTAAAGGAAAAGTATAATAATACTATGCTATGCTATGCTAGGCTAAGTCGCTTCAGTCGTGTCTGACTGTGCGACCGCATAGATGGCAGCCCACCAGGCTCCCCCATCCCTGGGATTCTCCAGGCAAGAACACTGGAGTGGGTTGCCATTTCTTTTTCCAATGCATGAAAGTGAAAAGTGAAAGTGAAGTCGCTCAGTTGTGTCCGACTCTTAGCGACCCCATGCACTGCAGCCTACCAAGCTCCTCCGTCCATGGGATTTTCCAGGCAAGAGTGCTGGAGTGGGGTGTCATTGCCTTCTCCTAATAATACTACATTTAACACCAAAACAAAAGTTTCTATTTGATATCAGAGCCACTATAATTCAAACTAAAATGCAGATGAAGTTAAATTAACTTTGTTTCACAAAGAAAACCACAGAAATATTATAAAATGGAAAGACACTAGAGATTTTTCCTCTAAACTTTCATTTAGCTTTAGCCAACTCCCTTTATTCCAAAACTAAGTAATTGCATTTTAATCTTTAAAGACATATATAGTAGTTGGAAAAAAATATCCAGTAACTGAAATATTTGCCAAGAAACAAGACATTCTAAATGTAAATTTCAGATCACTTTGAATACCAGAAGTTGTACTAGCTGTATTTATCTGGTCTTAAAAAATAACATTTTATAAATCACCCACAGAATTCCCTAGAGATTATTTTGTTTTCCTTTGAGCCATCAATGTACTAATAAAATATGTAATAAAAAGCTGCCTTGTATCCAAATGCTAAATCCTTAACTGTATATTTTATGAAAAAAAAAAAAAAGTGCTTTCACCTATAAAATGGCTTTGTGAAAGTATGCCTCTCTTCATATAACTATTTTACTTCTCTGTCTTTGTAGCTATTTGAGGTTAAATGAGGTAACTTATTATGCATTTAATGCTCTACAGTTCTCTGCTTACCCTATTTGGAAATACTGATTATTTTGATTAATTACAATGTGAGTTTCCATTAATGCTATACTCAAATTAATGGATTGATAACATATTCATATAAGAATTTTATGAATTACAATTCTTAAAATATAAATTACTTGATTTTAGTGTCCTTGAGATAATTTCATAATACAATCTGTAAGATGGCTTACTCTTTATTAAATGGCACATTTCATAGAGCGATTAAACTGATTTTAAGAAATGATTAATTCAATTGAATATAAAATTAATGCCAAGAAACTTAGGGTCATTTCACAGTTGTAAAGTAATCAGTCTTTTCTTTTCTACCTCCCATTTTTATGAGTCAGTGACACTGTCAATGGTACCTGGGAAACTTCTCTCAATACTGTCCAACCTCTCCACTCCTCCTTGTTCTTTGTATTTCTTTATAAAACTTGGCATTACTGAAAATATTGAGATTAAATGGATTCTAAATAATATTTCAGTCATCATATCAGTAGGGAATATATTTAATTTGTATGACACCACAAAAAGAGACATTCCTACAGTGAAGTTAAATATCTTCAAAATTGAATTCATGGATAAATATATCTTCACATTGTGTACTAAAACTGTGTATAGGATGTTTTAGTGTGCGTTATATAAGATACACTGTACTGGACATTTGGAATTTTAAATCATATAATATAAGATGTAATCTCTGATTGCATTGCTTTCCAAGCTGAAGAGTCCCAGTCAAACATTTTTTACCTATGTTTCTGATTGGGGAAGGTGGTAGATACAGGGTAGAAAAGTTACCATAACTAAGTCAATTGATATGGTTTACCAAGAATTTGTGCCAAGGCTCAGGATACCTTGTACCTAGAGAAATGTTAAAGCTTATCCACCAATCTCAACTCTTTTACACATACACACATACATGCATATACACACACCACATATACGCATATTCATTGCTCCTGGGCAGTTATAATGCTATTCAATCATCCTTGTGGCTAAAAAACAAAGCAACAACAACCAAACAACAAATAACAAAATCTCAGAAGTAACAGGAATCTTAGGGCCTCCACTTTTTCACCTGCACTGATTATAATAAATGGTACTGCAAAAACAATATAAAATTTCACATCTTGATTCATATCCACAAATCTACTCTGGTGAAAAATGGGTGCTTTCTGAGAATGGTAAAAGCAAGTTAACCTTTCCATTATCAGTCGTGTCTCCTGGCATTTTCTAAATAAAATCACATTACTTTAAATGTGAAAAAAAAACTTCCAATCCAAGTTGTGGATCTGACTCCCATTATGTACCGTGAGAGATTGCTGTGTCTTTTTAATATGTTCCTGATGAGAGAGAAATCAGCGTGAAGCCAAAACTTATTTGTAAATTACCAGGCAAAAAATGAGATTCTTTTTGGTATCTGAACTTTATTCAAGTTGAGAAATCATTTTCAACAAGTTGATTTTGTCAAGCACACCAAAACAATCTAGTAAACAATCTCTTGTGGGTCAGCTGGTAAAGAATCCAGCTGTGGGAGACCTGGGTGCGATCCCTGGATTGGGAAGATTCCCTGGGGAAGGGAAAGGCTACCCACTCCAGTATTCTGGCCTGGAGAATTCCATGGACTGTACAGCCCAAGGGGTCACAAAGAATCAGACATGACTGAGCTACTTACACTTTAAACAATCAGCAGCAGCTAAATATATTACTAATATGTGAAAGAGAAATGTGTGTCCCAATAGAGAAGGTCAAATATTCAAATAAGTAATAGCAAATATATGATAATATATTTACTTCTAGCCATTGAGCCTAAAAGACATGCTTTGCCTTAAATATCTAGTTACTAGAAGAATTAGATTTATGGGGAAAGGAAGCCCCATTTACTGTTAATTATGAATTTACATTCACAAAGTGCATCCATTTACTGACATAATTAAATCCTGTGCATCATAAATTCCTATCTGAGTGTTATCGTTCTTTTCCTTTCTTAAAAATGCTAATGGACAAATACTATCATTTAGATATTTTTGAAAGATCTTTTCCAGCATAATTGAAGAATGACAATGCAGGAAAACATTTTCTGTTAGTTCTTTATCATAGAGAATGATACCATAAATCCAATTAACTATATTAATATTTCAAAGTGTTCTAGCATGTTTATGTTTTAGGTTCTTATTATTCATTGAATGATTTAGAGGCTATTAACTGGATACATGAGAAAGAAAAGCAACTCAAAACAGAAAATTCATATTTCAAACATCAAGCCATGTGTGCCCTAGTATTTCTGAGGAGGGCATTTACAGTGAACATTTTCTTGTATCAGATACACTTTCTGAAGATAATACAATTAGTTTTATACATAATCTTCACAACCTGCCTTATGATTAATTTTTCCCTATTATTTAGCTATCTTTCTTCACCATCTCCTCCGAATTTCAGTAGAGAATCAACTTTAATTACTTAACATTTTTCAGAATATAAGCTTTCTTTGCTTCAGTTTCCATACTGATATGCTTATACACTCTCTCTCCCACTATACAATAAAAAGAAACCTGGCTCCTTTAAACTTTATACTCTTAGTTTCTGGAGCAGTCACTGGTAGACTATAAGGAATCTTTGTTTAACATACTTTAATATAAACAAATAAACAAATGTACCAATCCACTGCTAAGTGCCCAGCCCTATGCTAATTATGCTTCAAATAATTAGTAAACAGTGGAGTTAACAGTTCAGTGGAAAAAGCAGGCGCTAAAGAAGTGAAACCTCAATGAATCTCACACAAAGTTTAGCACAGTACATAGAGGGACCCATTGTACAGAGAAAGAATGTCCACAGAGAAATCATGGTAGGCAGGAATGGACTCTCCCAGGAAAAGACATTTTTCCTGAAATCCAGGGTTAGAGAGAACCCACCAATCTGAGACTGAACTGATACTCTGAATAGAAACTTCCTATTTTTATTTAAAGGTTTATTAGCCCAGTGTTCAATACTTAAAACAACAACTGAGTAGCTGCCTATTTGTTGGAAACTGGATGACACAAACCTAACATAAAAAATTGAAAGTTACATTCCAATACATATTGTAATATTATAATTCATTAAAATATATCAAAGGCAATACTTGAAAGAGGAATGCACATTTGTTTGAAGTTTTAATTTTTGTAGCTTATTGTATGCATTTATTATCACACAAAGCCAAAATAAAACCAAAGGCAAATGCATTAAACTCTTAGTATGCTGTGAATTTCTTTGAATGTCCTCAGAAAAATTATTTAGTCTCTATGATGTTATTTTCAAATAATTCAAAAAAATTCTAGCCTTAATTTGAAAAAAAAAAAAAAAAAAAAAACTACCTTATTAATTCCAACAATTTAGGCAAGTTGTTTTTAAAATGTCAGGACTTTGAATCTTGAGCAAGTTTTGTGACAACTAGATTTTTCTGATATTTCACCTTGGTAGTTGATGTCCACAAACTAGATTTAAGTAAAAGCATATATTTCAAAATGATCTTGGTGCTAAGTTATTTTTATGAAATCATATTTCTTTTGAATAAATTGTCCATTTTCTTAGACATCACTAAATATCTTTAAACTCACTAAATATATTTATAAAGTACATTTAAGAGAAACTTTTGATTTAATATATGAGTTACAGGCTTCCCTGGTGGCTCAGATGGTAAAGTGTCTGCCTGCAATGCGGGAGACTTGGGTTCAGTCCCTGGGTAGTGAAGATCCCCTGGAGAAGGAAATGGCAACCGACTCCAGTACTCTTTCCTGGAAAATTCCATGGACGGAGGAGCCTGGTAGGCTACAGTCCAAGGGGTCTCAAAGAGTCAGACACTAGTGCGTGACTTCATTTTCTCACTCACAGCCCAAGTCTATGAGCCTAAACCTAACAAAAGCACACAAACTTTTCTGGAAATCATAGATTCTGAAGGTGACTCTGATCACTAGGCTCTAGGGTGCTTCATTGTGAAATGTCCTTGTGCCACACTAGATGAACAGAGATCTGGATGTAATGACACATATTCAAGTTTCCTTTTATTTTTTCTATCTAATTGCAAAGCAGATTATCAGTATGTGTAAAATGGTGAAAATTATTTTGATGTGCAATATTATTTAAAAAAAAGAAATACAGATATTTTTTCCAGGAAGAGATCGTTTATAGCATATTTCCTTTAGATTTATTTTTTATCAATCAAGATAAAAGTGAAAGTCACTCAGTCACATCCAACTCTTGCGACCCCCACGGACTATATAGTCCATGGAATTCTCCAGGCCAGAATAATGGAGTGGATAGCCTTTCCCTTCTCCAGGGGATCTTCCCAACCCAGGGATAGAACCCAGGTTTCCCACATTGCAGACAGATTCTTCACCAGCTGAGCTACAAGGGAAGCCCATCAATCAAGTTCAATCATGTTATTTAATCTTTGTTGGTTACCCATTATTATAAAAATGAAAGCTATTGTATAATGGCTGTGTTGGTAACATCACCTAGTGTCTCTCATGCTCATATATGGCAATTGTCTTCAGCCTGTTTAAATTCACTAGTTACCACAATAGGGCTTCCCTGATGGCTCAGCCATAAAGAATCTGCCTGCAAATGCATGAGATGAAAATTTGATCCCTGGATCAGGAAGATCAAATGGAGGAGGGCATAGCAACCCACTCCAGTATCCTTGCCTGGGAAATTCCATGGACAAGAGAGCCTCATGGGCTGCAGTCCTTAGGGCCACAAAGAGTCAGATATGACTTAGCATCTAAACAACAACAGCAATAACAGTTGCTATAATTGAAGTAATAAAATAAGTGAAAATCGATGAAGCTTATGTAAGTTTCATAAACAACAATGCCTATAAAATCTTGATGTCTTCACATAGTCATACTTGAGAAAATAATTCATAAAAGTTAAAAAGAATAGAATACAAACATTACATATTATTTGGTAAGGGTCTTATATTACAGATGAGAAAAGCAAGTTCTGAAAGAACCAGGATCTCCAATTCACAGTCTGGAGGACTTACTCATGAATTTCATCAGTAGAATATTCCCTCTTCATAAAATCATTGTAAAGTACCCCACTTTAAAGCACCTTGCATATGGGAGCAGGTCATTTGTTCTCTTAGCTCCATCTTGTCTAGACTCAAGGTCAAAAACTCTCCAATTTACTCCAAGAAGGATGTTACTTTTTTGCATGTCTTTATGTGGAGCAAAACTAACTAAAACTAGAGGAAAACATTCTTAAAACACACCAATGATATCAGATCTATTGGGTTTGCCCAAAAGTTCATTCAAATTTTTCCATCAAGACATTACACTGTATCAGTTGAATTTTTGTGCTCTTTTCCCTGTGTACGTGGTGGTTCTATTTTTCTCCAATAAAACTTTTTATTAAAAAAAAAAAAAAAAAGACATTACAGAAAACCCAAATGAACATTTTAGCCAACCCAATATTTATCCCTATGTAACAGAATACTCAAATAAAATTATCCATAGTAAAGTATAGTTTCACCATTCTTTAAGTTTTTTTTTAAATGAAGTGCAATTTAGGCAAAGTTTAGCATATTATTCTTATAGTTTAATTCTGTCACTATGAGAGAATCATGTAATGTGTTCTTTAACAAGCTATTAAAATGTAATACATTCCTCTGAATATTCTTTTTTTTCCTCCCTATCTCATGTTAAACTCATATATCATCATCAAATTTCTATTAAGGTAATAAATATGATTGTGTCAGAGATTTTCCCAACAAATACCATTCACCTTGGAAGATGATGAATTGATATATGTTCCTCGTAAAATGTCCAAACTAATGCAGTCAATTCAATCATATGGCCAGAGTGTTCTTTCAATGATGGACATCTTCTGACAATTTAATGCTTCATGTGCTTAGCTGGTACTTCATTCAACTTTCTCAAAAAATTGTCTAGTGACTTTCAGAAGGTATTAAAGAAGACACCACTACACATCTCACTTCCCACTACCACCCTGTGTCTTCTCTTTGTTTTTTGAAATGTATGGTTTTTCAAAAATTAATTATTGTAGTTATAAAAGGAAATATAGTCTTTGGAAAGAAACAGTTTTGAAGAAAATAACTATTGATTGAGACTATGAAAGTGTTAGTTGCTCAGTTGTGTTCAGCTCTTTGGGACTCCATGTACCATAGTTCACCAGGCTTATCTGTGCATGGAATTCTCCAGGCAAGCACACTGGAATGCATAGTCATTCCCTTCCCCAGGGGATCTTTCCAACCCAGGGATTGAACCTGGGTCTCCTGCATGGCAGGAGGATTCCTTCCCAGATGAGCCACCAGGGACTGAGATTATGCCATGTCAAAAAGTTTGCCTATCAAGTCATTCTGACCCTATGATCCTTGCCACCCCACTCCCCACCCCCTGCCATATTCTCAGCTTGCCTTTTGTTTGTGGAAAAGCTTTGGCCAAAGAATAATTTAATCAGAGAAGTGCAAAAATGCCAGAAACAAAGGATAACAGTCAAAGTAATAGTTTAGTCATTAGGCATATTCAAGAACCTTTAGTTGCTTCTCAAGGGCTACAGATAATATCCTGAGCCACATCCTATAAGCTGTCTTAAAAATACTGAAACCCCCACAAGGTGGAAGAACTTAATTACATGATGACCAGACTGCAGTCACAACAGAAGCTACCCCAGTTCCCGTAGCTGGCCTCAAACAAATGAGAACACACCAGTCCGGAACTAAAGACTAATCGTACTTAAAACAATCAAGATGGTGATGATGAGTTACTGCACGACCAGTTTCTGGATGACGTCAGAGATGACTGCGCTGTTTCTGCATGTTATCCCCTCACTCTGTTTATAAAAGTGCATAACCCCTGATTGCTGGTGGGGATATGTGTATGAGAGTTGGCCTTTGGACAGATGTCTGCCATTCCCCCCGTTGCTGGCATCAAAATAAAGCAAACTTTCCTTTTCACCAACCTGGCCTCTTCATTGGTGTTTGAGCAGGGAGCAGCCAGATCCCACTTTCATTACAATTATAAGTGTATGAGGAGATATACAAAGAACATAAGATACTCTCACTGCCTCAAGTCTCTCAATCCCATTAGAGAAACAAAATTTACATAAAAAGGAAAGGAAAAATATATACAAATATATTTATTTATAACTCAATAATTGTTTGTTGAACACTCTGTGCCAGAAGCTATTTTAGGTATTGAGAATACAGCAGTAGACACGGTTTCGGCTCTCATGCAAATTTCTTTCTAATGGTGCAAGACAAATGATACAAAGCAAATAAACAAAGTGATGTGAGGGAATAGTTTCTGGGCTTGCGGTTCTAAAACTGCATTGTAGAAAAGACCTGTTAAGAAAAAACATCTGATCAGAGATCTAAACACAATGAGACAATGAGTTTTGTAAATTCCTGCTGGAAAATCTACCTGCAGAGGAAACAGCAGCATGAAACCCTTAGGCAAAAGTGAACTTCATCTATTCAGGGCCAAGTAAGTACTTGGGCAGAGAAAGCGAGCAGCAGAGAAAGTAAGAAGTGGAGAAGACTTTTGAGAGGCCCTTGGATTGCAAGGAGATCAAACCAGTCAATCCTAAAGGAAATCAATCCTGAGTATTAATTGAAAGGAATGATGCTGAAGCTCCAATACTTTGGCCACCTGATGAAAAGAGCCAACTCATTGGAAAAGACCCTGATGCTGGACAAGATTGAAGGCAGGAGGAGAAGGGGATGACAGAGGATGAAATAGTTAGATGGCATCACTGACTCGATGGACATAAGTTTGAGCAAGCTCCAGGAGATGGTGAAGGACAGGGAAGCCTGGCATGCTGCAGTCCAAGGGGTCACAAAGAGTTGGACACTACTGAGTAGCTGAAACACAATAACAAAGAAAGCAAGAATAGGTAATAACGGAAGATGTCGAAGGAATGCCAAATTCATAAAAGTGTTGTTAACATTAAGGAATTATTTATATAATTATTATTTATCTAAGTGAGGCTGTGTTGTGTTAGTCTCTCAGTCATGTCTGACTCTTTGCAACCCCACAGACTGTAGCCCGCCAGGCTCCTCTGCCCATGGGGTTCTCCAGGCAAGAATACTGGACTGGCTTGACATTCCCTTCTCCAGAGGCTCTTCCTGACCCAGGGATCAAACCCTGGTCTCCTGCATTGCAGGCAGTTTCTTTTAATCACTTGAGCTACAAAGTCCTAGGTGAGGCTATATCATGATGTTAAACTTAAAAATGAAGAGGAGTATATAGAAAATTCAAGAAAATTACAGATCAAAATATTGTGTTATCTTTAAATGCTGTGTTATGCATGATATCTATTACTTATTTTTGTCCTCTAGTGATTTTTCACATTTTAAAAATTAATATCTATAGTTTTTAAAATGTAAGAATATGTACAGTTGGATCTTGAACAGCACAGGTTTAAGTGCATAGGTCAACTTGCATGTGCATCTTTTTCAGTAAACATGTACTACATTTCAATACTACATGACCCATGGTTGGTTCAATCCATGGATGTGGAACCATGGACACAGCCCAGGCCTCTGTAAAGTATATGGATTTTTCACTGCTCAGAGAACCAGCACCCCTCACTCCTGCACGGTTCAAGGGTAAACCATATTATGAAACATATTTGTGCTAAAATAATATTTAATACCTGATATCTTCTCAACAGTTGCTTTCTTGAAAAGAAGAGATTCTCCCAGTTCAGATCAGTTGCTCAATTTTTTCCGATTCTTTGTGACCCCATGGACTTCAGCACACCCATAGAAATTCTATGCATCAGTCTTAAAGGCAAATTAACCAACAAAAGAGTAATTTAAAAAATCATTGTGCAAGAAAGTAAACTTTGGCATTAAACAGATCAGGCCCAGCACTGGCTGTATTTAGATTTGAAATCTCTCCTTCAGCACAACTTCTATAAAAGAAATAAGATAAATATACAATGGTCATTCTGTTTGAGACATAAATGAATATGAAAGCATTGTGAGAACTTTCTAATGAATACTGTAGATGATAAACCCTGAATTTAAAAGGACAGATGATCACTGTGAACTTGCACTTGTTAGTACTAATATGTATTGCAATTTTTCAAGCCCAGAGGCTTTCAGAGAGTAAAGGTAAACTTCATTACAAATAATGTGGAGCCTTGATCATCAACGAGATGCCAGGACAACCAAAATGCAAAGAACAACACAATCACAGAGGATGACAAATTGATACATACTGGCATCCAGGCTACTCCTGGCATATGGCAACTTCAAGAATATTGTACAAATCTAGCAATGTTCACATTTCACAAATAAGAAGTTAATTTTTTATTCAAATTAATGTAGCATATTTCTCCAATTTCTGATTTATGCAATAATGTGTTACTACATTCTTCAAGAGTCTTTGGATACATAATTTAAAATATTTAAAGAATATTAGGGAAAATAAAATTTTACCAATTTTAGAAAACATGTATGCAAGTTTATTTTTTGAAAACAAAGTAAATTTGATGTACTTTTCCTAGTTGATATTTCAATGAAGACATTCAACATGAGTATTACTAAATGGTGGAGAAGGAAATGGCAACCCACTCTAGTATTCTTGCCTGGAGAATCCCGTGGACAGGGGAGCCTGGTGGGCTACTGTCCACGGGGTTGCACAGATTCAGACACGACTGAAGTGACTTTAGCATGCATGCATGCATTACTAAATGGCACAACTTAAAATGTTACTCTCTTCAGTTGTGTCCAATTCTTTGAGATCCCATGGACTCTAGCCTGCCAGCCTCCTCTGTCCACAGAATTTTCCAGGCACAAATACCAGACTGGGTTGCCATTTCCTCCTCCAGAGGATCTTCCCATTCTAGGGTCTGAATCCATGTCCTTTACATCTCCTACATTGGCAGGCAGATTCTTTACCTTTGTGCCACCTGGGAAGCCCCTATCCTCTCTGGAAGTGGCTGATTCATATCAATGTATAGCAAAAAATACCACAATAGTATAAAGTGATTAGTATCCAATTAAAATAAATTAATTAATTTAAAAAAAAACAGTGTTCTTCCTTTCTCCATTCTAATGTATTTCTACTTTTACATCATAGAGTTAAATCCTCCAGATTTTCTTGACTTTTTTTTTTTATTAAATTTCGATTAAATTTGGCCTATTATATTTGTAGTTTAATTTTCCATTTTCTTTCACGGTAGCTTTAGCCCTAAGTTTAAAATATAGCTTTAAGTGAAATTTTAGATCAACTTATGTATTCTATATATTCAGGAAACATTTAGAACTTGTAAGAAATCATTTTTAGTTTTCCAGGAAATAGAGAAAGACACCTTTATTACAGGGAAGAAATTAATCATAGCAAAATAATGAAGCTAAAACTCATTTTTCCATTTTTTAAGAAATTTACTAAAAAAAAAAAAGAAATGTACTGGTTCTTGAAGTGACATGAAAGTCACTTGCTGCTATTGCTACTGCTGCTAAGTCGCTTCAGTTGTGTCCGACTCTGTGCGACCCCATGGACTGCAGCCTACCAGGTTCCTCCGTCCATGGGATTTTCCAGGCAAGAGTACTGGAGTGGGTTGCCATTGCCTTCTCCTGTAACTGCATAGTGATACACCAATTCAACTTACTGCTATGGGGGAAAAAACACCATTTAATGAGACATGAAGATAAAGCACAAACCTGACTAAGGGGACACACGCTGTGGACCACAGCATGGCTGTGACCAGAGCAAGTGGGGGGACAGGGGAGGGGAGATGGTTGGGTAAACTACAGCCTCGGGGCGGTGGCGGGGGGTGTCTGGATTGACGACGACTAAGCAGACAACAGGATGAGACAGGAAATCAAAACCAATGATGAAAGCAGACACACCATCAGAGAGCTCCAACAGCAAGGAAAACATATAGAACTGTTCTTTAACAAATATTTGGAAAGATGAAACCACAGAGAAATCGTCAAAGAATTTTAAATATCAACTAATTAGCCAATGATGCAAATTATAAAAACAGTGTGTCAAAAGACCACAAAATGGACTAGTTACCACTTCACAGGCCGCTAAAATGAAACCTAGCCAGGCCTAATACCATGGCCCCAGCCCTTGCCCTCGGCAATGGTTCACACCCTGAAGAGTGGCTTCTCTCTGGATCCTAACAAATCCACCTCTTATCGCTTTGTCTCTCAATGCATTTTTGCAATGAGACATCAGAGCCTGAGTTTCTTTAGTTTTGGCCGGGCTTGAGTCCCGGGAGACAGCTGAAGGACAGAAGGGAAAAGCAGTGGGAAAAACGTGCCAAGGAATCCCCTTCATAGCCTGCCGGAAAATTTGCTAAATATCTGACCAGTGCTTTGTGTAAACCCATGGACTGTCCAGGCCAGAATATTGGAGTGGTAGTCTTTCCCTTCTCCAGTGGATCTTCCCAACCCAGGGATTGAACCCAGGTCTCCCACATTGCAGGTGCATGCTTTAGTAGTTGAGCCACAAGGGAAGCCCGAGAATACTAGAGTAGGTAGCCTATCCCTTCTCCAGGGGATCTTCCCGACCCAGGAATCAAACCTGGGTCTCCTGTACTGCAAGTGGATTCTTTATCAACTGAGCTATCAGGGAAGCCCTCTACTGGTAGGTAATATTTTTGTCAAGAAGTGTTTCACTAACAGGTTTTATTGTTGTTGTTTAGTCACTAAGTCCTGTCCAACTTTTTTTGCAACCCCAGGAACTGCAGCCCACCATATTCCTCTGTCCATGGGATTTTCCAGACGAAATACTGGAGTGGGTTGCTGTTTCTTTCACCAGGGGATCTTCTGTACCCATGGATCAAACCTGCATCTCCTGCATTGGCTGGGGATTCTTTACCATTGAACCTGGCTAAAGAATTACCCTGGGTAGCCTTCACTAAGAGAATACCAGCACAACAAAGATATACAACCCAAGAGTGGCAAAAAGTTCAGGTACTTCTTGTCTAATATCTCCCACAATGGCCTGGGGAGCTTTAAGAGACAAACAGAAGCACCAGCACAGGAGGTAGAGTGCCGTCTACTACTAGCTTCCCTCAGCTGCTGCCCATGCCTGCTTCTTCTTATCAGACCTCTTCTGTGGGTCACCCGAGCCAGACCTGCCTTTCTGCTTCATCCCATGATCTCATTCTTCTCCCTTATGACTTCATGTCACCCTAGCCTTAGTGATAGTCCATGAAATCATCTCCTCTCTTCCCTTCCACTAGTTCCTTTAGTACAGTGTCCCTATACATAAAAATCTTCACCCACGGACTACTATTATCTCTTCATGTGCTTTCCAGATTGAGTTTAGAAAAACAGCAGCAACAGCAACAACAACAACAACAAAAAAACACTTCTATATAAGCACCGTCTATATAAATCACATAGACTGACAAGGAAAGATAGAAGAAAAAAGCAAAGATGACCTGAATCAAATAAAAGAAATCAGTGTAATTCTGCTGCCAGATGAAAGAAAACGAAACTGAAGGACACAGAGAGTAACAAATACAAGGAAATGCATTAAATGGTCAACAGCAAGAAAAAGAAAACTATAAAGCTAAACCAAACAACCTTAATGTTGCATCTTAGAGTTGCAGAAATCTCAGTGATATGCCATAGAGATAAAAGTCTTAAAAAATGTCTATCCTTCTTTAGTAAATAGTTAAAAATCAGATACAATATTGAAGAAATATATATACGTAATTATGTATATATATATATATAATACTTTACAGTGATAGATGTTGTATCAAAATACGTTATTAAAACAATTTATTAAAACAATAAAAATAAAAATAAGTAATTAAAACAATTACCAGACATTCCTGTTGTACAAAATAAATCAATATATATTCTCTGGTGGCTCAGCTGGTAAAGAATCCACCTGTAATGTGGGAGACCTGGGTTCTATCCCTAGGTTTTGAAGATCCCCTGGAGAAAGGAACGCCTACCCATTCCAGTATTCTGGCCTGGAGAATACCAGTCCATGGGGTCACAAAAAGTCAGAGACACGACTGAGCGACTTTCACTTTCATTCATATATATATGTATATACATATATGTATATGTGTGTGTATATATATATATATATGCCCACACATATTCAAGCAAACAGGTTTCCCAGCTGGCATAGTGGTAAAAAGTCTGCCTGCCAATTCAGGAGACACAAGAAATACAGGTTCAATGGCAGCCTACTCCTGTATTCTTGCCTGGAGAGTCCCGTGGACAGAGGAGCCTGGTAGGCTACAGTCCATGGGGTTGCAAAGAGTTGGACATAACTGAACAACTGAGCACCACCACCATACACACCAGCACTTTGCAGAAACATAGGACTTTGTGTGAGCATCTGGGAACAGCATGTAATTTTGGCATGGAATCTTCGATACTAAATTTTAGCATTTACCAGAATTATATGCTTCACTGGTTACATAAATCCATCATATTCATTTTACTTAACAGGAATGTCTGGTAATATAAATGCCAATTGTTTTCAATAACTTATTTTGACAACATCCATCACTGTAAAGTATTAATGGCAAAAGCAAAAATCATGTAATATGTTCTAGAATCAGGAATGATGTAACTCAGAGGAAAGCACTTTGTAACAAAGGAACATACTGGTGTAGTGTTCAGATTTAACATGGTCTGACATACCTAATGTAGAAAAGTACTAGAAATGACAGCTAAGTAAGTCTTCAAACAAACTCTGACAATATTCTTTGTCTGTTTTTCCTTCACTACTTTTAAATTATGAAGCAAAAATGACTTAATCATTTAAATCACAAATAGAAGGACTTTAATGGCTAACAGAGCAAAAAATTAAAGAAACATTCCACTTGAATCAATTTACCTTACCATTATTTTAACGTTTTGACTTTTCTAGTGTAGAAACTACTACATAAAAACACAGATTCAAAAATCACATTTTTTTGTACACGAAATCAAGGGAGTACAGCTTGTAGCACATGACTTTTATTTTCTACATCATTTTCTACATGATGCTTTGATATAAAGGGCTCTTGCTAACTCAGTAGGGTTGCCCCTCACAGAGTTATCTTCTTTCTAAGAATAGCAAATAACTCACTAGAAGTACATCTTCCAATAGTGCATATATGTCAATCCACACACATATAGTCTTGATACCAAGAATAAAATAGATATTTTATTGTCCCATATGTTCTGATGGGAACATACTGCATAGCACAGGGAACTCTACTTAATGCACTCTAGCGAAGAGTTGACTCATTGGAAAAGACTCTGATGCTGGGAGGGATTGGAGGCAGGAGGAGAAGGGAATGACAGAGAATGAGATGACTGGATGGCATCACCGACTTGATGGACATGAGTCTGGGTGAACTCCTGGAGTTGGTGATGGACAGGGAGGCCTGGCGTGCTGCAATTCATGGAGTCACAAAGAGTTGGACATGACTGAGCGACTGAAATGAACTGAGTGTCCTAAATGAGATGGAAATCCAAAAGAGAGAAGATGTATGTATATGTATGGCTGATTCATTTTGCTGTACACCAGAAGCTAACACTTCTACTCGCAGAGTCAGACACAACTTAGTGTCTGAACAACAACAACAGACGCTAATACAGTCTTCCCTGGGAGCTCAGTGGTAAAGAACCTGCCTGCCAAAGCGCAAGATGTGGATTTGATCCTTGGGTCAGAAAGATCCCCTGGATGAGGAAATGGCAACCCACTCTTGTCTGGAGAATCCCATGGACAGAGGAGCCTGGTGGGTTACAGTCCATAGGGCTGCAAAATTATCGGACCCAACTTAGTGACTAAACAACAACAATAGAAGCTAATATAACATTGTAAAGCAACCACACTCAAATAAAAAATAATCAATAAAAAGAAGTACATCTTTTACATGCAAGCCAACCAATTCAGATCCCACACTTCTTGCCATCTTCTCTTTAGGGATTCCAAATTCTGGGCCATTATCGACACAGGATCAGGCACCAGACAACTAAGGACAGCCTTTATACCTCAAAGCCGAGTGAAAGGACTCAAACTAGGCAATCTGAAATCTACTTGCCCTATCTCATTCACTACTTCCCACCAAAACCGCAGTGTTTCTGTGTATGTTCTCTCATCCTACAACTCTCCCTCACCTTCTGATCTACCCAGGTGCTTCCCCGTGTGACTCTGCATAATGTCTATGCCTCCTGTTTCTAGGAAACTATAATAACCACTTTCAATGCAGCCATTTCTGATTCTGCATATATTATCACGCCTGATTAAAGCAAACCCTGGGTACTACTAAAACAGTACTCTTTTCTGTTAAATCTTAAAAAGAAAAGCCATTTGATAATAGAGTTATCAAGGTGTTCTCTCTCTCTCTCTCTTTTTTTTTTTGGTTCACTTAATAGACATTAGAATTAAAATAACTGTATTACTGAAAAAAAATTGGTTAAAATTTGGATATTGAATATATGATCACAAAATAATGTTAAGGAGTTTAAATTTCAGTTGGACACGATTTTATCAAAGTCTTTAATTGTGCAAGTATCAGTGTAATGGTTACAACTGTAAAGTCTTTATTTTTAGACTACTTTATGATGACTTGTGTGCAGTGAAACACTTTCATGAAAAAGTATGTCAATTCCTATTTTCATACTGTTCTTTGATATATTGGGTTTGCCTATTGAGATACAAAAGGTATGCTTTTAAATTATGTTATCATTTAACATAATTAGCAAAATGTTAAAGGCTGAAACAATAACAACAAATACATTGGTTTTCCTTTTCCTTTATTATACCTAGAAAAATTATTTTCATCCTCGAAGAACTGATACTCTTATTAAGGTGGTGTAAGGCTATATTCTTTATTCACTTTCCCAATTTTAAGTCAAAGTTGGCTGCAATTATGGGAAGATATATACTATATAAATTTAATATTTATTCTCTCATATCATTTCTTTGCAGTCCTTTCCTGATGATCCCAATTGTGCTGCCTCAGATTCAAAGCAACTCATTTTGTCTAGATTCCATGGAGCACTGCTTTGACATTATTGTATTGAATAATAATGTGTTAATCAAACCAAGAAGTTCCTGCCTAACAAGACTTCTCAGATGAGGATATATGTCAGAGAACAGGATAATCAAGAAAGAAAGCCCTAATAAATATCTACTGCTTGTTCCTCAAGGACAGAAAATCCATAGACGAAAAGGAGAGAGATATAGTACTCTTCAGATTTCTCAGTTTTGGAATTTCCTTAATCAGCAATCTTTTAAAAATGTGGGGATGAGCTGAGCTTGTCAGCTTTTTTCTACTAAATATAAATATTTAAATGAATCTTACAAACTACTAGCTACTATTAACATCATTTCCTGTATAAGTAAAGAGTTTTTCTTTTTTATAGCAAAAATGTAAGACGGACATAATACCTTTGATTATACAACTTAGAGGTTTTGTAGAGAACCAGCAAATCTGTTTAAGATTGGTGCTGTGGGCTGGGGAAGTGGAAGCACAGCTCTCTTTAATCCTAGTTTTCTTCTCTGACATATAAAGTGACCTGATTTCCACTGAAATAGACAAAGCATTATCATGACTTCATGGGGCTAGTGTATTACTTTATGAGTGCTGCTTTAACCGCGTATCACAGTAGATGGCTTTAGTTCAGTTCAGTTCAGTCGCTCAGTCGTGTCCGACTCTTTGTGACCCCATGAATCACAGCACGCCAGGCCTCCCTGTCCATCACCAACTCCCGGAATTCACTCAGACTGACGTCCATTGAGTCGGTGATGCCATCCAGCCATCTCATCCTCTGTCATCCCCTTCTCCTCCTGCCCCCAATCCCTCCCAGCATCAGAGTCTTTTCCAGTGAGTCAACTCTTCGCATGAGGTGGCCAAAGTACTGGAGTTTCAGCTTTAGCATCATTCCTTCCAAAGAAATCCCAGGCTGATCTCCTTCAGAATGGACTGGCTGGATCTCCTCAGACAGCAGAAATTCATTGTTTCCTAGTTCTGAAGGCTGGAAGTTCCAGATAGTCAATATGGTTGTTTCCTTCTGAGGACCATGAGAGAAGATCCAGATCTCTCTCCTTGGCTTGTCAATGGATGTATTATCCCTGTGTCTTCATACCATCTCTCTTTTTCTGTGTCCAAAAGTATTCTTTCATGACTTTCATATTGAATTAGGGTTCATTCTAATAATTTTTGGCTTCCCTGTGGCTCAGCAGTACAGAATCTGCCTGCAGTGCAGGAGATGTGGGGTCCATCCCTGAGTCGGGAAGATCCCCTAGAGGAGGAAATGGCAACCTACTACAGTATTCTTTCTGGAAAATTCCATGGACAGAGGAGCCTTGTGGGAAACAGTGCATGGGATTGCAAAGATTCAGACATGACTGAATGACTGAGCATGTATAACCTCATTGGTTGGTGAAAAAGTAATTGCAGTTTCGGACCATGAATTCTAAATCATTGTAATTAGACTCAAAACACACCTCTATTAATCAAAATAGGAACAATTATAATCAACACATTTTTGTCAACAAGAAATAAGTTTGTTTATTCCTGTCGTGTAAAAATACATGCTTTGGGATTTGACAAACTCTTGAAAAGTCTTTTCTGCCTCCTGCTGGTTGTGGAAGTGTTTTCCCTGCAAAAAGTTGTCAAGATGCTTGAAGAAGTAGCAGTCAGTTGCACCAACCTAAATAATTTAATTACCCATTTAAGGACCTTATTTCAGTCATACCCTAAAGTAGTAGGAGTTAGAACTTCAGAATGTGAATTTTGGAGGAGGACAAAATTCAGTCCACAACAGATGGTATTCCTGATTATTGTAAGTTATGACCAAGAAACTGTCTTGCAGAAGCAGATACAGCAGGCCCATGATGAATATTTCTCTCTTACCTGCAGAATTCAGTGTGTAGGAGATGCAAAAGAGAAGGAGCTGGGCAAGTGCTCTATTACAGACATCGAGTGAAGATGACAACAGGACATAGAAATTATCTTCCCAGACTTCTTTATAGACAAACATCATACTTAAAAGGCATGCAGCTCTCCTGTTGTAGATAATTTTCTATCTCCAAAAACTTCTTTCACTTTTTTATTCTTCTACCATTATGCACTTTCTTTTAGAAGAAAATCTTTTCTTTAATGAAAGTTCTTTAAATTTCTGCCATAACATTCTCACTGATGATTTCTGTGCACCTGACAATAAATGTTTTCTAATCTAACAAAAGCAAGATGCTGTTTCTAATGGTTTGTCTTGCTATGTTAATATATGACTTTGGAAAATTTATTGTTTTTAAGATTGAAGATTCCCATCATACAAATGAAGCAATAGCCACTTAAGGCATCAAGCTGAGAAAATGTACTTCTGATCTTTGAGGTATCTGTGCTTATTCACTTTAATCATTTTAAAGCCCCATTCATTTTTACATATACCGGGAAAAAATGTGGATTTTCCTAATGCTGAAACCTGTCACCTAATGCATAACTCCTGTCACATTCTTCATTCACATACATTACAGCAGAGTTACATAATACCAGGATACAACAAAGATACTCATTAACTATTTCCCAACTTAGATTCCACTTTTGGGGTAAAATCATGAATATGTGAACAGAGAAAGATGACCAGGAACAATGACTATTCTATATCACTCTGAATATTTTACAAGCTACAGATAGATCATACACTTTTGGTTCTGATTTATTTGTCAAAAATACCACTCATTCTTCAAGGTCTGTCTCAGTGCCTAGCTCTTCCAGGATGTCATGTCATCATTTCTGTATTCTTGCACTGTAAATGAGCACTTCCTGTTCTGCTCTCCCCAGAAGGTACCACCCATTTTCTGTTTTGTCATACTATTCATTTGTTTAATATGTTGTCATGACCAGTGATCACAACAGAAAATCCATGCTCCTCATCATGGCCAAAAAGACCTGCAATATCTTGCTCCTGACAATTTCCTGGACTTTATCCTCTCACTCAGTCACAATGTTTACTCAATCTGGCCACACTGGCGTTTTCTTTTGTCCCTCACATTTGCCAAGTGTTCCTCTGGGGACGTTTACACTATTTCTTGCTTTGGCCTAGTAAACTCTTCCTACATGTAGGCACATCATAGATCCCACTTGGTCATTCGCATCCGGCTTAATGATTTCACCTAAGAGATAGTTTCTCCGAGCACCCATCAAAAGTGAACTCCTAGTGTCTTCCTAATACACCAACTTGCTTGTTTGACATCATTGTACTTTCCCCCATACTTTATGGGGGAAAAAAATGGATTAGTCATGTCTGATTCTTTGCCACCCCATGGACTGTAGCCCACCAGACTCTTCTGTCCATGGGATTCTCCAGGTAAGAATACTGGAGTGGGTAGCCATTCCCCTTTCCAGGGGAACTTCTGATCCAGGGATTGAACCCAGGTCTCTTGTACAGCAGGGAGATTCTTTACCATCTAAGCCACAAGTGAAGACCCAAAGTAAAAGTGTTAGCCGTTCAGTCATGTTCAACTCTTTGAGATCCCATGGACAGTAGTGTGCCAGATTCCTCTGTCCCAGGAATTCTCCAGGCAAGAATAGTGGAGTGGGTAGCCATTCCCTTCTCCAGGGGATCTTTAGCTTTACTAAACTCTAATCATTTCTTATAAATTAATAACTCACTTCTTGATTTTCTGTCACATTCAGTTACACTGTAAACTCCAGAAAAACAGAAAAATATCAGGTTTGTTCAACATTAGCCCAAGGCAATCAAATCGGCACTTGGAATGAATCAGGGAAAATTGTCAAATAAATGAATAAATCAGTAGATGTATACACAAAATAAATCTTACTCATGCATACATGAATATATACTAGACATTGTACTTGGCAATGAGAACAAGTTTAAATTTTAGGGAGCATATATTACTTCAAAGTTGCTGTTATCATTGAAATTAGAATAAAGTTTTTAAGTTAGGTAGAAAAGATTCAATGTCTCCATTCATTTAAACTATTTTTTTTTTTTTTTGTAATTTTCATTTGGACCTCCAAACATGAATGTGTTTCCTGTAGCATCTTCTCTTGTAGGGAGGTATCTACGTGTGCTTCTCTGGTGGCTCAGATGGTAAAGAATCCACCTGCAATGCAGGAAACCTGGGTTCGATCCCTGAGTTAGGAAGATCCCCTGGAGAAGGAAATAGCAACCCACTCCAGTATTCTTACCTGGAGAATTCCATGGACTGAGGAGCCTGGCGGGCTACAGTCCATGGAGTTGCAAAGAGTTGGACGTGACTGAGCGACTAACACTTTCACTTTCACATCTATTTCTGCATCTCAAGTTCAGCTAGCTCTATCATTCAAAAGAAGAAATATAAAGATCTCAAGCTTTCAGCAAGATTAGAACCAGGTTGTAATCTCTGCTTTCTCTCTAAGCTAAAACTCTAGGCTAAAACTTAACTTTTTAAATATCTATATCTTCATCTAAAATGGTAGTCTATACAGCAGTCATTAACCATGTGCATGCATCATTAAGCATGTAAAATGTGGCTAGTATAACTGAGGAACCAAATTTTAAAGTTTATTTAATGATAATTAATTAATTCCCATACCTCCTTCAGTGGAAGCCTGGTGTCTTAACCACTGGACTGCCAGGGAAGTCCCAATGTTAGTTAATTTAAATTGAAATTGAAAAATTGGAGCAATGTTAAAAATGCCCTATACGAAAAATCTGAAATTATTTTGTTAATAATGATAAATTTGCTTCCTATTAAAAAATGAAGATGTCACAGTCATCCTCCCCTTATGTTCCTATTAGGTAATGTGTAAACATATCACATGTGTGAGAAGCCCAAACTTAAGTCCTGATATTATTATGTATGCGTTGGCATCTGGGAAAAACCTGAAGGGCCCCGAATGCCCTAATGGCAAGTGCTCCTCCCTACTGTATTCCTACGGATAAATCCCTGGTTAAACAGCACCCCCTAGTCATAGAGGCCAGCAAAGTGCCTGACTTCCTCTAAGGGGGCTAAATCTGACAGCCTGACAGCCTAAAGGCTTGTTCACATAAGCCAATCGCATCCACCTACAGGAACCAGAGATCATCTCATCCCCTTGTCATTCTGAAGCCTGCCTGCCACAGCCCTTGCCCATTCATTCTTCTCAAAAGCAGTCCCCTCTCAGCTGCGGCCCCCACATGGCTTCCCCCTGCCCCAGGCCGTCAGTATAAGGGACTAATAACCTGCTGTCAGCCTCAGCTCCTGTCCATTGTCGGGTGTTCTGCCTTCAGCCACCGCCATAACCCTGGGGCAAAGTTCCCTCCACCAACAAGGTGAAAAGAAGGAAATCAAGACACAAATATCATTTGATCATTGTGAATATTCTTTTATTTGATGGCAATAGTTTACGTGTTCAGGGTATAAATTCAAAATGTATGAGTATTAAAGAAAACTTTTAAATAGCATCCTTATCCAATGGTTTGTGAGAAATGACTGTTTCCTGCCATATTAGTAAACAAAGTACGTCACAGTCATCAGTTATTTCAGCCCTCCAATGTAAGCCAGTGAGCCCTGAGAAAACTCAAAAAAAAATACCTGCCATCGAGCAGCCAAGGACTGCAGCCACTTCCCACAGTGAGCACTGAGGAAACTCAGGATGTGAAAACGAAGGATACTGGCCCCAGATAGCTGAGGTGCAGATCAAAGGAATGATTCAGTGAACACAGACCCTTGCATATTCTCATACATAGAAAAGTCCTAAATTCCTTAACTTGGGATATTTGGTTTTCTTTAGTTAGCAATCATATTTTGATGTCCTGACTACATGCCCTTTGTTGCAAAACTTCTATATAACCTGGCTCCCCGTCACCTCCTTGGAGCAGTTATCTCAGGGTTACTGCAGATGCTGTTTCCTGGGCTTGAAGTCTTAAACATTCCCACCAAGCAAAACATAATTCTCAACTTTTAGGCTGTGAATATTTATATTTTTAAATCCACAGTTATTACCTTTATCCAATGGTCTATTAACATTGTCAATAACCAGTGTTTCTTTTAATTCTTATTATCAGGGCCATTCATATGCATACATATAAGTAATAAGAATGCCAATATTCACTCATCTTTTACTCTTCAAAAGCATAAGTTGTGAATAGTTCAACTTAATATTTGAAAAAAAATATTGTTTCACACTAAATAGCAGTATTTAACAATGGTCTGTTGCTTCACTGAGCAGCTAGCATCCAAATTCTTTCAATTGTTGCTTTAAGTCTGGCAGGTTCTGGAAAGTAAAATTCTATTTTCCTGATTCTTCAAAAGCTTTAAGTGGTTTATTTTCTGCTAATGAGATAAGATCAACTAAGAATTCAGCTAAGAATTCTAAGAATTCAACTGGGAACCAAGTTATGCAGAAAGAAAGAAAAAGGACAATGATGCTCGGATACACCCAGTGTACATCTGGCAGGAGGGCACCTATCTCAGCCAACTCTTTCATCACAGTTTCTGGAAACTTGGTTTGCACTGAAGGTATCGTGTTCCTGCAGCTAACTGTGCTGTGCTGGATTCTTGATCAGTGATCATGACTAAGATGGTTTTGCTCTGGTGTCAGCAGGACACCTTTTCCTTGGTCTCTTTACTGTACCCAAAGGAGAAAAGCCTAGGGCAGACCATTCCTTTGATAGTATTCCAAATCTCATCCCAGGAAGTAAGAGAGTACCTGAAACTCTTACCCTACCATATTTTAAAGTGTACTCTGCCTAAAAATTAACTTTATGCTTAACATATTGACTTTTGTTATCTTTAATTGAACTCTCAATTTATACTAGTTGATTGGAGTGAACCACCATGATAATACAACCTTCAACAACATAGTTTTAGGTGTATTGTGACAAGCAATCACTGCTATCTTCATCATTTCATTGCCTGGCAGTGACATAAAATGGCTAATTTTATATGATTAAATGTTTTGAACCCACATAAAGTACAACAGCATACTTCATATACTTTAGAATCATACCTAAATTTTCTAGGCCCCTAGAATCACTGACGATGATCATCTCGAACTCAAATTATGAGCTGAACATTTAATGCAGTGTAAGTGCTGCTTAGAATTTAGGCTCATTTTATCTAAATCACTAGATGCACCCCTTTTCAAATCTATTTTTTCCCTGAATAAGTATCCTTAGAGATGATGTAGCTGAGTAAAATTTTGCCATGTAATTATGGATGGGAGGGGATAAATTTGTTCTTTTATATACAGAAAAATATTTAGATCCTCTGAAGTGGGAGGTAAGACTGAGTGATTGAAGGAAGGTCAGTGCAAGGGAAATATATTGGACTGGGAAAGAGCCATTGGACCCAACATACAGTCAGGGACTTTGAAATCTGCAATTTAATATCAGACACTAACACTTAAACAACCTATAAACCAATAGGATAGGGACTCAAGTGGCTCAGTTGTAAAGAATCCACCTGCCAATTCAGGAGACATGAGTTCTACCCCTGGGTTGGAAAGATCCCATGGAGAAAGAAATGGTACTCTAGTATTCTTGCCTAGAAAATTCCTTGGGCAGAGGAGGCTGGAGGACTATTGCTATTGGGGTCACAAAGAGTCGGACACAACTGAGCACCTAAGCACACCTGCAAACCAAATGATGAGATGGTCACAAAATGAATCTGACAGATTCTAGAAATGAGGGGAAAAAAACATAGTAATTGATGTCCTTGGGGTGAGCAGTGAGGTGGTCCAGAGTGAGAGGACTGGGGTATGTCAGTGGACAGGAGAGGAGAGATGATTTGGGCAGAGTCTGAGCAGATGAAAGTCCCATAACTGAGCAATGACAACACTGTAGCTGAGAAACAAAGCTTTGTAGCTATATGGTTTAGCACAGAGAGGCTCTAAATAAAGCTACAAAATCAAAACCAGACCACGAGATATATAAGGTCAGGATAAATTTATCACTAGAATTGCCTGTTGCTGCTGTGGAAACACAAAGAGTGTGCTGCAATAAGGTTGGATAATTTAAGGCATAACTATACCCCCAGAGACATTTATGCTAAACTTCAATATTCTCTAGCTTTAAGGAGTCACAGCTTATTGCAAAATGAAATGCGATGATAATTAAACTATCAGAAGGCCTCAACACAGCATCGTGCACTATGGAAAGAATACAGGTTGCAAAAAGGAAATTCCCATTTGCACAATCAATGAAGAAACTATCCTGTATTTCACCTCTTCTGTCGAATCCAAGAGACACACAGAACATATGCTTTCTATCTAGTTTCAAAGATATGCTAAGAAGACAAGCATCCCTTAGGGGCAAGAGGAAGAATGGATTTCAAACAACAGAGAAACATGGAATAAATATCATGCTTAAAAAAATGAATTTCTCCATCTGTCTTGTCATATGCAGCAAAAACTTAGAGCAGCCTGCTGCTCTTTGTGGAAACATTTCCTTAAATTGCTCATGAAGGATCTTTGAACATTGATTCTGTTAGTAGGTTATTCACATGTGGAAATTAATTACTAAAAGCTAGAAAAAGAGGTTATATTTTGTAGATATTAATTAAACTAACAAGGCTGTAGGGCTCTCTGTGTTATGCACAAATAATTCATTATTTCCAAAGATCTTGTGTCTGCTCATATTTTAAATAACAAACTCCATATGACAGTAAAGTCTTGCTATTATATAAAGAGTCTGACAAGTTGGGTGATAAACACACACACACACAGATACATACATCTATGTATACACACATGGGCTTCCAAGGTGACGCTAGTTGGTAAAGAACCCTCCTGCCAATGCAGGAGACATAAAAGATACGGGTTCAGTCCCCGGGTTGGGAAGATCCCCTGGAGGAGGGCATAGCAACCCACTCCAGTATTTTTTTTCCTGATGAACACCACGGACAGAGGAGCTTGGCAGGCTACTGTCCATGGGGACAGAGGAGCCTGGTGGGCTTTGGTCCATAGGGTAGCAGAGAGTCAGACACAACTGAAGCAACTTGGTATGCAACGTCTAAAATATCAACAATGATAGGTGGCTATGCTGAAATGAAGGGAGACAAATGATTTCTGGCATCAGAGAGACACAGAAGAGCATATTCTCTTCTCTCCAAATTCCAGAGGACAAGAGGAAAACAAAACGTAGCCTCTTTATTAATAATGACTTGAGTTGATTTACCACACAATGGACACAGTTCAAACTATTTATAAGAACTGTATACAAATATAACTGCACACAACCTTTATAGCTACCTTGTGAGACATAATACTCTTCTTAGACCTATAGTATCCTACATTATAGAAAGAAAGAAATGATGCATGAGTGGTAAAATAAAATTTCCAAAGTCATACTACTAATAAATGGCCATCTGGATTCAAATATAGAGAATCTAGCCGAAAGTCTATGCCTTACCTTCTACAATTTGATGTCTAATTGAAAATATTGAACTACAGGAACGCAAACTATACAGGCAATGCTAAATGGCCCAATGGAGTAGACACAACTTTGTTAGCCATATAATGAATGATGCGTTTCACGTTTGAAGACATAAACATGTGGGCTTTGATTTTGAATTGCATGCTCTGGGAAAAGTGTTGAAACATAATGTATATTTATTTTGGCCTATGCCACATTATTATAATCTTTTCTTGGTAGTTTGAAATGTGTATGACTTTTTCTTTTTTTTTTTTTGGTTTGATCCATGAACCACAAGCATGTCTCCATTTGCATGAGAATAAAATGGCATAAGAATCCAAGAAGGCTTAAAGACAAATTTATATTAGACCTAAGTCATCTACATCTCCCCATTATTTCAGCAGCATGATTAGCTATAAGAAGTAAGATTTGTGAGACAGCTGTGCCTGCTAAGGGTGCTCTTATAAGGAATTGAGAACAGAGGGCCACACCAAGTAAGGCTGTAGGATCAGAAGATGCAGAAATCCCAAGGTGCAATCAGAATAAGACAAAAAGCCATAAGGGAACTCATTGTGCTATGCTTAGTCACTCAGTTGTGTCCAGCTCTCTGTGGTAGGATCAACTGTAGCTCACTGGGTTTCTCTGTGGAATTTTCCAAGCAAGAATACTAGAGTTGGTTGCCATTTCCTAATCCAGGGGATCTTTCCAACCCAGGGATCAAACCCACCTCTCTCTGCATTAGCAGGTGGATACTTTACCACTAGCACCACTACAATGCAGGAGAGCAGGGTTGGTTCGATTCTTGGGTCAGGGAGATACCCTCGAGAAGGGACTGGCTACCCACTCCAATATTCTTGCCTGGAGAATCCCATGCACAGTGAAGTCTGGTGGGCTACAGTCCATGGGGTTGCAAAAAGTTGGACACAACCAAGCAACTGAAACTTTCACTTTCAAAGTAAGTCAATTCTCAAAAAAAAAAAAAATCAGTGAAACTCAGTTTGCCCGAGTCTACAAATAAAGAAGCTTCCCAGATGGCTCCACAGATAAAGAATCAACCTGCAATGCAGGAGACACAGGAGATGTGGGTTCATTCCTTGAGTTTGGAAGATCCCTTGAAGTAGGAAATATCAACCTACCCCAATATTCCTGCCTGGAAAATTCCATATACAGAGGAGTCTGGTGGGTACAGTCCATGGAGTTGCAAAGAGTTCAACACAACTAAGCACAAACACACATACACAAAAACCCTACACACACAGATACAAGGGGTATTATCAAGAAATGTTGATAGAGGATATTGATCACTGAATGTGAAACACTGGACATCACTGCCAGGCCACTAGAACTGCTTAAAGTGTTTTGATAACAATTTTATCACTTGGGTACTGTGAAGTCTCTACAGAAGCCAGAGCATGACATTAGTGGAAATTAGTCAAGCAGCTCATACGGTTTTCCACTCTAAGTACCAAAGCTAAATACAGACTTTTAAAGAGTTGGAAGGAGTTATTCTGTGTCCTGATTATAAACTAATCATTTAGGTCCCTCAAATTTATTATAAATATAAATTATAATCTTTCCTATGTTCTCACCTTGCTCTGATCTTCTAAGAACTAAATATTTGTGAGATCCAAGGATATAACTCTCCTTTGAGGCATCTCATAAGGTAATTCCATTACTAAGGCATATAGTAAATAAGTTTGAAAAGCCCCTGTACCCGTATCTACCTACATATACTATAAAAAGTCCATATTGTACACTTATATACCTATATTTTCACTAAGGGCACTTATTAAACATTCAAATATTGTATATTACTTAAGATTAGTTTTAGCCAAGGACCCCCTGTGATCAGAAGTTACCTGTCATAAGTATTGTTTTCATGGTACCATGAATTGCAAACATGGATTATATTTGCAGTATTATGTGCCTCTGTTTTCAGAACTGATATGACTTTTCTCATGCAAAACCCCATCTCCAGTTTACAATTTGGCTAGGTCTAAAAATTTAGGCAGTTTGAGAAAATATATATCAGGGTCTTTGAAATATTGTTCAGTCTTGCATAGATCTCTCTGGGCTTGTATTTAAGATTGAAGGGACTCATGTGATGTAGCGTTGGGAGGAAAAAGAGTGTCATAGAACAGTGGTGAAGCGGCCCTGTTGGGTGACTGGCATCTGCTCACATATGTTGAGTCTAGCTTCCCAGAGTTTATTTTTTTATATCTTGTTGATTTGCTTTCAGCTAATAAATATGATATCTATTCTTCTCAGCTCAGTCAGGCCCTTCCCCCATTAACCATGTTGCTTTAGCCTCATCATTCTCCTGGGGCTGCAGGGGTGTCCACCTTGTACAAGCATCTTCTCAAGCGCCCAGAACACTGAGCAAAAATCTAGTCTTAATCTTCCTCCTTCTAACACTTTGGTCTACTCTATCCCTGTTACTGGACTTCCCCAGCGGCTCAGGGGTAAAGAATCCACCTGCAATGCAGAAGCTGCAGCAGACATGGGTTCAATCCCTGGGTGGAGAAGATCCCTTGGAGGAGGGCATGGCAACCCACCCCAGTATTCTTGCCTGGAGAATCCCATGGAGAGGAGCCTGGCAGTCTACAGTCCATGGGGGAACACAGAGTTGGACATGACAGAAGCAACTTAGCACGCACACAGGCATCCTAGTTTCCAGCTCCAATCACTGCACATCTGTGTTAAGGTACTCACCTTAAGTGAGTCACCCTGATTCCCGGGCTATCCCTCTATAGTGCCTCAGCCAGAGGAGTTCCCTTAAAAAATAAAATGCATCATGGCCCAGCTTTGATTAGGTCTATCAAAAGCCTTCTGGGATCCCTCAGAGTAAAAAGCAAAGCTCTTGCCTTGCCCGTAAGGCCCACCTTCTAACAGAGCTCACTTCCTGCATTCCTTTTCCACTCCCTCTAGAGCTTCCACCAGGCGGATTTATCAGGAGTATCAAGTAGCTCTCACCTTGTCACCTTGAGATATGTAGTTGACTTTGAAACGCTGTTCTTTAAATATGTTCATGGTTACCTCCACATTTCTCTCAAGTTTCTCCAAACGTTATTTTATTGGTAAGATTTTCTCTTAAACGTGTTTTTCAGTATTTCAAGATACTATTTTCCCTACAACACAGAAACTTCCTCCTTCACACTTCTCAGTTGATTTTCAGCATCACATTTCTCATTTTCTATAAGTTGATTAAACAGATGATCAATCATCTACTTTAAATATGACTTACATATTATATAATTTGTTTCCTTGTACTCTTTTCACTAAAATGTAAGGTCCAACATGAAAAACTTTAATGATACCTTTCACATATATATACACTACCCAGAGATAGTTCTTAACACAAAGTAACATAAAAATTGCTTTCAATACTATTATTGAGTAAATTAATCTGTAAATTGATCATTTATCTCCCCTCTGTACCAAGCACTGGATGCTTTATGTAACTAGGGAGAAGATTATTAAGGAAAAAATAAAGAGGAAAAGTGAATTAATCTTTATCTATATGTCACCCACTTCACATATGTGTTTGAAATATAAAAAATAGTTTAAAAATATTATAATACATTCAATATATATTTCCCCTCTAGTCCATGCTCTGTATTTAATCGTAATTTCAAATTAATTTTGATATGTAAACAGAGGTGCATATTTCCTGAGAAATCTGTATGCAGGTCAAGAAGCAACAGTTAGAACCAGACATGGAACAACAAACTGGTTCCAAATTGGGAATGGAGTATGTCAAGGCTGTATATCATCCCCCTGCCTATTTAACTTATATGCAGAATACATCAAGAAAAATGCTGGCCTGGATGAAGCCCAAGCTGGAATCAAGTTTGCCGGGAGATATAACAATAACTTCAGATATGCAGATGACACCACCCTTATAGCAGAAAGTGAAGAGAAACTAAAGAGCCTCTTGATGAAACTGAAAGAGAAAAGTAAAAAAGTTGGCTTAAAACTCAGCATTCAAAAAATGAAGATCATGGCATCTGGTCCCATCACTTCATGGCAAATAGATGGGGAAAAAATGGAAACAGTGACAGACTTTATTTTTGGGCTCCAAAATCACTGCAGATGGTGACTGCAGCCTTGAAATTAAAACATGCTTGCTCCTTGGAAGAAAATCTATGACCAACCTAGACAGCATATTAAAAAGCAGAGACATTGCTTTGCTGACAAAGGTCCATTTAGTCAAAGCTATGGTTTTTCCAGTGGTCATGCATGGATGTGAGAGTTGGACTATAAAGAAAGCTGAGCACAGAAGAATCGATGCTTTTGAGCAGTGGTGTTGGAGAAGACGCTTAAGAGTCCCTTGGATTGCAAGGAGATCAAACCAGTCAATCCTAAAAGAGATCAGTCCTGAATATTCATTGGAAGGACTGATGCTGAAGCTGAAACTCTAATACTTTGGCCACCTGATGTGAAGAACTGACTCTGAAAAAGACCCAGATGTTGGGAAAGATTGAAGAAAGGAGGAGAAGGGGATGATAGAGGATGAGATCATTGGATGGCATCACAGACACGAGGGACATGAGTTTAAGTAAGATCCGGGAGTTGGTGATAGACAGGGAAGCCTGGTGTGCTGCAATCCATGAGGTTGCAAGGAGCTGGACACAACTGAGCAACTGAACTGAACTGAAACAGAGATGCAAATATTTGCACTTTTAAAATAGCAGTTTGTTTATAGCAAACTCAGGGACCTATAATTTTATGATTAAAGAGAAGATGGTGTGAAGTCAAACGTGATTTATCCTATTTTTAGCATAAAAATATACAATAAATTTCTCCCATTGACATCATATTACTAGGTTTCGTTTATATGACAAAGAAGCCTGTTGAGTCTCGAAGTTCTATGCCCTCCTTGTCTTGAATTTGCCCTGGGAAATTCAGCGCATATTTTTAGAAAGCAGATAATAGAACAACTAAATGCAATGATACACAACACAATATGGGCTTCCTGATGGCTCAGCTGGTAAAGAATCCACCCGCAATGCAGGAGATCTGGGTTCCATCCCTGTGTTGGGAAAATCCCCTGGAGAAAGGAAAGGCTACCCAATCCAGTATTGTGGCCTGGCGAATTCCAGACCAGTGGGGTATAGTCTGTGGGGTCGCAAAGAGCTAGGCACAACTGAGCAACTTTCACTTTTGTTTCATATCACACTTTGAACTAGTATACTATTATACTGACACCTGGAATGACGATAACAGGATCGATTAAAAAACAGAAATTGAGTGAACTGACATTTAGTATAGAATTCATAAGAAGGAGGATGAGTCGGAGATATGGCGATTGTGTTAGCATTCCACACACTCTGTAAGCTACAATGGCTCAGTTGGTAAAGAATCCACCTGCAGTGCAGGAAACCTGGGTTCAGTCCCTGGGTTGGAAAGATCTCCCGGAGAAGGGAAAAGCGACCCACTCCAGTATTCTGGCCTGAAGAATCCCATGGACTGTATAGTCACAAATAGTTAGACACAACTGAGCAACTTTCACTAATCTGCACTAATAATACAATAAAGTTATTTTATTCTAAAATCATTACACCGGGTTTTATCATTCATGTGGTACTTGATCACCATTCCAGAGGATGGAAAACTGGTAGCTAAAAAGATATTTGAATTAAATTAGAATATTATAGGATTGGGTGCCAAATAGAAGGAAATTTTGTTATCCCAAGTATGGGGTGTAGAAGAGAGTTCATCCAGGGTGGAAGTAGCCCAAATTGAAAGATCTGCTAGTTACATCAGTTGTTTTCAAACTCTGGGTGGTTGTGACTTTCCAAAAGGCCACATTCCAATATGAACACAGAATACATTTCAAGCTGAATATAAACATAAATATATATATATATGTATATGTATATATATGTGTGTGTGTGTGTATGTATATGTATATATATGTATGCATGTGTGTGTATATATCTATATATACTTTAATTATCAGCCACTCTGGATTAGCAGCACTATGCTGGGCTGTGCTTAGTGTTTCAGTCATGTCCCACTCTTTGAGACCCCATGGACTGTAGTTCTCCAGGCTCCTCTGTCCATGGGATTCTCCAAGTGAGAATACTAGAGTAGGTTGCCATGCCCTCTTCCAGGGGATCTTCGCAACCCAGGGATCCAACCAGGGTCTCCTGCATTGCAGGCATACTCTTTACCAGCTGAGCTACCAGGAAAGCCCAGCAATACTGTAGCTTTCCTTAACTCAAATAGATAATTAAGTATTGGCTACATTACAAGAATTATTGCCAAAGGATATTTGATATTAAACCAGGGAATCAGAAACTGGAATCTATTTATATCTCTTTAATAAGTTCAAATTATCCATGAAAAGTGATTTTTTTAATTCTCTTCCCTATCCTGGTGTTTTTATAAAATTGCCAAGTTCGGTTGTATAGTGATCTTGATTTAAGAGAATATTGAGGAAATTAACAAATTAGTACTTTCAAGAGCTTTAAAATTTGATTAAAGTTTCTATCTTCAACAAAAAATGAAACCTTTTACTGTGCACAGTTTACTCATTTGTATCCAAAGGCCTTTGATTATAATAATTTTTCAAATATAAACAATTAGTAACACACCATTTGTTTACTAAATGTTATAGAAGAGACCCAGCTGTCTTCATCTGCTTCATTTGACAATTCTAAAGTTACAATTTTCTCATGACATTTCTCTACTTAAACATGTTTAACTACACATGAAGATCATTTGGGTCTGGGTATTTTAAGGTTATTTTCCATATACTGTCAAAAAGAAGCATGTTTCAATCTAAGCAAATGATTAGCATTTCACGTAAGTTGACTCCACTTTTAATATACCCTCGAAATATATCTCATCAGTTACTCTATTTCAAATTATTTTGTTGTGGAAGGGACCTTGTTTTTAATCAACTTTAAAATTATATTCTGCTGACTTGCAAATGGCAGGTCAATGCTAATTGAGAGAAGACTTAAAAACTCTGACATCCTTTATCCCTGCATAAAGATTGTGTGTTCTCTGTGTTCTAATCCTCTGCTTTCCAATATTGCCTTTACGAGGTTAAGAAGATGAATGTTCATTGCTTTTAATCCTCACCATGATTTATGAGGCTCTTGGTATCCTTTCCCCAGAGCAGCTACAACTGTGTGGTTGTTCTGCCTGCTGCTTAAATTACACAGACATCTGCAAAGTAAATTATGGATTGTTGTCCCATAGACCATAACCAAGCATTCTCTCTATCGCTCCTGCAAGACTTTTTTTTGTTAGAACAAAGACCATGTACATTTTTATTTGCTGGGGTACTGAAGAAATTTTAAGTTAACCTGAATGATAGTACATTGACCTGAATTACGACCTGTCATATAACATAAAAGCAGCGTGACATATAAACAACATTACTTTAAAGCTAGGAAAAAACCCACCTCCTATTTATTTATATCTTTCTTGTTTATTTAGGAAATATCACCTTTAGGTTTTCAGAAGAAATGTGACCTTTAAAATTAGCTTAAAAATTGTGCTGGAATAAAATGAATGCAAGTGACCTGAGTCTCCAACCATGCAAGACTTCAAGAGCATCCTGTGGTTCTTTAAAACCAAACATTGAGCGAACAAAGAGAAAACTATGTGAAGGAAAATCCATGGAAGATGGGTATCTTTTTTTTAGATTTTGTTTTTCTTATTGATATCACTGGTAGTATACCTGTTTTAATATCCTGGAAGCATGCAGGAAATCATGAGTAATTGGAACAATTCTCTCTCCAGAATAAAAAGCCTAGCAGTTTAAGCTGAAATAGTCAACTTGCTCTGTATTCTCCTTTCTTTTCTCTGCTTATGATTCTGTGTAGATGATGAATCATAATTCCCAATGAAAAGCCCGTTGTGTAGTCCTAACAGGCATGTTTCAAATGTCTAACCTTTGACAATTACCCCAAATTAGAAATATTCCAGCATTTATTTTCTTTAGATGTGCTAATTGCAACCGAAACAATAACCCATCAGGGGAAAAATTACACTAACAGTTTTTTTTTTTTTTTAATAATCTCTAACAATGCCTTACAAAGTGTATTTCTTTCTTAAACAGATGGCTCTGCAGTTCATTTCTGAACCTGATTGTCAACTCAGCAGGATGTTGTGAGCACTAAAACCAGATATGCTCAAATCCAGTCCTAGCTGAGCAGATCCACTGCTCTCTCTGCGTTTGCATCAGTTTCTGTTTCACCTCCTCACTGCTGAGAGAGGGTGTGCTCTTAATGTCAGGATCTGATATTCATACCAGTTCCCTAAAGACTTTATTTTTAAAGATAAATCCTTGATTTCTTTGCCTCCGTGTCTCTATTCATTTCTAAAACTTTCCATTTGTAATCGCACTTCACCTCTTGGTCCTTCTGAAAAGAAGTATTAAAAGAATCCTTAAGGATTAGATTTAGTTAAAACCCTAAACTACTTAAATATACCTCCAAACTAACGAATGTCTTTTGAATACTGATTGTTAGGCAACCATAGACATAAGTAAGGAGTGAGTAGAACAGACAGTAAATTTTGTAAAATATTAATGTAGAAACAGGTTGCTTATCTTTGTTCAGAAAACCATTTACAAAAGGAGGCACTTAGATTGCAAATGGACCCCAGTCTATTAACGTATTAAAAATTAAATTAATCGCAGACAAGTATTTTAATACTAAATTTGTTTGCCTTGACATTTATATCTTCAATGTTCTTGGATATCACTATTTTTTTTTTTTTTTTTTTGCCATACCACATGGCTTGTGGGATCTCAGTTCCCCAATCAGGGATTGAACCTGGGCCATGGCAGTGAAAGCATCCGGTGCTAACCAATGGACAACCAGGCAATCCCCTCACTCTATATTTGATTATATCATTCCACTGAGATTAATTTCAGGTCTACTATGAAAATCCTTATAGTAAAAGGAAAACAATTTCAAGCCATTGTATTCAAATATCTTTTGCATTAATTTGGACTCTCCTGGTTGAAAACAAGTGAACATTCTAATTCTTTAAAAGTTACTTATTCTCAAGTTATTATCTAAATACTATTCTTATGTAAAATGATTATCAAACTGATATATTTGTTTTTATCTTCAGTTATAGCACAGAGAGAACCAAAGGACATTTAAGAAGAATATATTTTTCTTTTACTTGGATCTTTGGATATTTTAATGCTTCATTAAGCTTTAAAGTAAAAGACACAAAGTCTTGCATTAATAATTAGAATGGCATAGTATTAAATTTTTATTACTCAATCTTGGATCACAAGTAATATTTAGCTTGATGAAATCATGGTTATGTAAGAAGGATAAGTTGCTGGTTACAGGAATAAAATTTGAAGTACTAACCTCTTTTACCCTATCAATCCTTGAATAAGTTCTGGAATAAAATTCCCATCCTGATATTATTTAAAATCAGATATTTAGAAAGTATTCAAATTTTCTATAAAATAGAAAATAAGGATTGTACAAAGTAAAGACAAAATATATCCTATAAAGTAGATATAAATATGATGGGAACAAACTGAAGGATAAATGAACAATTGAAGGATAAATGAATAAGAATTAGGAATCAGTAACATTGAAATATAAAATGGTTAATAATTTTATTTCAAAACTTTAATCCTGAAAAATTTTACCTAAAATTTGTATAGTTTTTATTCAAAATTGACAAATTGAAATCAGTTGATGTTATAAAGATAGATAAAGCAGAATTTTTTTGGGTGAATTTATTTCAAAAAAGAAAAGTTAAAAACAAAACGAAAGGCATAATTTTTCTATTTGTTAAATATGAGCATGTAGAGTGAGTCTGAACAAATATCACAGCAAGACGCATAAAGCCACATTAGCTTAATTACATAGTCACCGTATCTCTTTAACCTTTTCTTTCTGAGCTATTATATCATGGTTAATCTTAATTGATCACTGATTGAGAACTGAGAGTAAGAAACTTGTTTTGACTGTGGCATAAGAATAGATACTACACTTACCAAGCAAGGAGTGTCAAGACTGTGCTTTAATTATTGTCTTTAGAAGGTTAACTGTAAAAGTCTAAATCTCAGGGTTTATATTTCTAATCAGCAATGGAAAAACAGCCTACAATTGCCCTCCAAAAAGACAACTGAACTAGATTCTGCCATATTAATATTAATATCGACAAGGAAATCTGTGACACTGTGTCTTTGTTTCCTGTGTCAGAGCTTTATCTGAGGTTTGGCTTTGAAATAAGACATATTCAATTTAATAAATGTAATAGCCACTAATTATGAGGGACTAGGCAAAGTGTCATAAAAAAGAATATAAAAGGAAGAAAATCAATTTGTGTTCTTTAGGAAGTACATAGCCACTACGTCCTCTCAAATCTGCATGTAAATTGAAACAGTGTGAGAAAAATTAAATGAAGTAGCTTAAAAATATAGAATTCTTGCTAAAAGAAATGGTTACTTAGGTTTCATGGTACTGTCATTCTATGTCAACTACCTGTAATCATATAAACAGTTGAATGTTCTGTTTTCTAAGGAAATATATTTTAAACAGTAAAGAAGTTTTAAAAATAAGGTGGATTTTAAAATATTTATTGAGGTAAAAAGCACACATCTTGATGATATTTAAATGTCACTTACCTTTAAGAAAGCTGACATCCTATAAAACTCGAAAGTGCTATCAAGTTCCAAATGGACTGTATTTCCAAACAGAGTTGAATAGAGCTGGAAAGACAAACATGTACAGAATTGTCATGTTAAATATATTTTTCTTATATATATTATTTTAGAATAATTTACATTTACTTAAAGTTTCAAAGAGAGTTCAGAGTTCTTGTATAACTTACATCTTATTTCTCCTACTGTTAGTATTTTACATATAATAGCTTTATTGGTCACAACTTTTGGTACACTGCGACACATGAACTGAAACCAATATAGATACCTTTTTCTGATTTCATTAGTTTTTTTTCTTAATGTCCTTTTTCTGTTCTAGGTATGATGAACTTAATCTTTATGTCTCCTCAGTATCTTCTGAACAGTAATAGTTTCTCAGATTTTCCTTGCTTTTGTTGACCTCATGGGTCTTGAAAAGTAGTGATCAAGCATTTTTTTATATGATGTCCCTCAATTGGAATTTGCCTGATACTTTTCTCATGGTTGGACCAAGGAGGATGGATGGTCTAATTTCTTTTCATTAGACTAGTTTTTGGAGTAAGACCACAGAGGTAAAGTCATTCTCATCATTTCACATCAAGGGTGTCATGTCAAGAATAACTTATTACTGTTGATACTAATCTTGCATAACTGACTAAGATAGCGCTTGTCTAAACTCTGTACTCAGAGAAGGCAATGGCACGCCACTCCAGTACTCTTTCCTGGAAAATCCCATGGACAGAGGAGCCTGGTAGGCTGCTGTCTATGGGGTCGCATAGAGTCGGGAACGACTGAGCAACTTCACTTTCACTTTTCACTTTCATGCACTGGAGAAGGAAATGGCAACCCACTCCAGTGTTCTTGCCTAGAGAATCCCAGGTAGGGCGGAGCCTGGTGGGCTGCCGTCTATGGGGTCGCACAGAGTCCAACACGACTGAAGCGCCTTAGCAGCAGCAAACTCTGTACTGTAATGTGACTTCTGTTTTCATTTTCTATACTGTGCCCAGTAGAAGCAAGTTACTGAATGCAGTCCATACTCAAGGGTAGAAAGTTCCCCCCCTCAGGAGAGAAATATCTACAAAATATATTTGGACATCTTCAGCAAGAAAGATTTGTTTATTCTCCCATTTGTTTGCGTTCATTCCTTCATTCAGTAAATTATGTATATTGGTATGAACTCATGGATATTTATTTTGTGTTTTCTTTTATAATTTAAACCTAAACTATCTTTTTTGTTGCTCAAATGGTTCCAGCTTTGGTCTTCACAAGTTCTTTCACTTGACTTTGTATCCTTTAGACATACCACATCCATTTGCTTACTGAGCTTACAATTTCAGATTCCCTCCTCACATTCTGATATTACAAGATCAGTTCAGTTCAGTCGCTCAGTCATGTCCGACTCTTTGTGACCCCATGAATCGCAGCATGCAAGGCCTCCCTGTCCATCACCAACTCCCAGAGTTCACTCAAACTCACATCCATCAAGTCAGTGATGCCATCCAGCCATTTCATCCTCTGTCGTCCCCTCTCCTCCTGCCACCAATCCCTCCCAGCATCAGAGTCTTTTCCAATAAGTCAACTCTTCACACGAGGTGGCCAAAGTACTGGAGTTTTAGCTTTGGCATCATTCCTTCCAAAGAAATCCCAGGACTGATCTCCTTTAGAATCGACTGGTTGGCTCTCCTTGCAGTCCAAGGGACTCTCAAGAGTCTTCTCCAACACCACAGTTGAAAAGCATCAATTCTTCGGTGCTCAGCTTTCTTCATAGTTCAACTCTCACATCCATACATGACTACTGGAAAAATCATAGTCTTGACTAGATGGACCTTTGTTGGCAAAGTAATGTCTCTGCTTTTTATTATGCTATCTAGGTTGGTCATAACTTTCCCTCCAAGGAGTAAGCATCTTTTAATTTAATGGCTGCAA
The DNA here is from genome assembly GCF_027580195.1 of Bos mutus. Classification (NCBI taxonomy): domain Eukaryota; kingdom Metazoa; phylum Chordata; class Mammalia; order Artiodactyla; family Bovidae; genus Bos; species Bos mutus. The sequence continues at coordinate 50,595,676 of NC_091636.1, read as the reverse complement.
TCACCATCTGCAGTGATTTGGGAGCCCGGAAAAATAAAGTCTGACACTGTTTCCACTGTTTCCCATCTATTTGCCACAAAGTGATGGGACCGAAGAATTGATGCTTTTGAACTGTGGTGTTGGAGAAGACTCTTGAGAGTCCCTTGGACTGCAAGGAGATCCAACCAGTCCATTCTGAAGGAGATCAGCCCTGGGATTTCTTTGGAAGGAATGATGCTAAAGCTGAAACTCCAGTACTTTGGCCACCTCATGCAAGAGTTGACCCATTGGAAAAGACTCTGATGCTGGGAGGGATTGAGGACAAGAGGAGAAGGGGACGACAGAGGATGAGATGGCTAGATGGCATCATGACTCGATGGATGTGAGTCTGAATGAACTCCGGGAGTTGGTGATGGACAGGGAGGCCTTGCGTGCTGCGATTCATGGGGTCGCAAAGAGTCGGATGTGGCTGAGAGACTGATCTGATCTGATTTGATGGGACCAGATGCCATGATCTTAGTTTTCTGAATGTTGAGCTTTAAGTCAACTTATTCACTCTCCTCTTTCACTTTCATCAAGAGGCTTTTTAGTTCCTCTTCACTTTCTGCCATAAGGGTGCTGTCATCTGCATATCTGAGGTTATTGATATTTCTCCCGGCAATCTTGATTCCAGCTTGGGCTTCTTCCAGCCCAGCGTTTCTCATGATGTACTCTGCATAGAAGTTAAATAAGCAGGATGACAATATACAGCCTTGATGTACTCCTTTTCCTATTTGGAACCAGTCTGTTGTTCCATGTCTGGTTCTAACTGTTGCTTCCTGACCTGAACATAGGTTTCTCAAGAGGCAGGTTAGGTAGTCTGGTATTCCCCTCTCTTTCAGAGTTTTCCACAGTTTATTGTGATCCACACAGTCAAAGGCTTTGGCATAGTCAATAAACAGAAATAGATGTTTTCCTGGAACTCTCTTGCTTTTTCCATGATCTAGCAGATGTTGGAAATTTGCTCTCTGGTTCCTCTGCCTTTGCTAAAACCAGCTTGAACATCTGGAAGTTCATGGTTCACATATTGCTGAAGCCTGGCTTGGAGAATTTTGAGCATTACTTTACTAGTATGTGAGATGAATGCAATTGTGCGGTAGTTTGAGCATTCTTTGGCATTGCCTTTCTTTGGAACTGGAATGAAAACTGACCTTTTCCAGTCCTGTGACCACTAATATTATATGCACTAGACTCAGCAATCTTACAAGGATGCTGGATGATTTCACTGAAGAATAGTATTAAGAACCAAGATAAATACAAGGTCTAAACACCTAATATATGTAAATACAAAGATATAAACACTTGCTTCTGGAACACTGTTGCTTCTAAATCTTCTCCGGAGACTGAGCTGCAAAATAGGCTATTTGTACTAAATTGTGTATACTCGCATAACCACAATCATTTATAATGTTCCAAAACATTATTTTTGTACTGTTATGTCTGACTCTAACCCCATCATACATTTCAAATAAATAATATCTTGGATTTAATACATTAGTGAAACACAGCTTACATTTCTGCTTGAAATGTTTCTATTATAGTAGTAGCAGGAGTGAATCTAAAAAGAATTCCTATCCCAGTCAGAAATACATGCCTTTATCAATGGCATTTTTGACAGAACTAAAACAAACAAACTTTGCAATTTGTATGGAAGCAGAAAAGACCCTGAAGAGCCAAAAAAATCTTGAGAAAGAAAGGTGGAGCTGGAGGAATCAACTTTATTGACTTAAGACTATACTACAAAGCTACAGTCATCAAGACTGTATGGTACTGACACAAAAACAGAAATATGGACCAATAGAACAAGAGATAAATCACACACACCTATGGGCACCTTATTTTTGACAAAGGAGGCAAAAAATTCAATGGAGAAAAGGTAGTCTCTTCAGTAAGTGGTGCTTGGAACACTGGACAGCAATGTGTAAAAGAATGAAATTAGAACACTTCCTAACACCATATACAAAAATAAACTCAAAATGGGTTGAACATTTAAACACAAGGCCAGAAACTGTAAAGCTCTTAGAAGAAAACATAGGCAGTACACTCGTGCAAGATCATCTTTAACCTGTCTCCTAGATTAATGGAAAAAAGAACAAAAATAAATGGGACCTAATTAAACTTCAAAGCTTTTCATTGCAAAGGAAACTATAATTAAGACAACCCTCAGAGTGGAAGAAAATCATTGCAACTGAAGCAAATGCAGAGAACTAATCTCCAAAATATATAAGCAGCTCATATAGCTCATTATCAGAAAAACTGACAACTCAGTGAAAAATGTGGGCAAAAGACCTAAACAGACATTTCTCCAAAGTATACATATGGATGACCAGTAAACACATGAAAAAATGCTCAGCATCATTCATTATTAGAGAAATGCAAATTGAAACTATAATGAGATATCACCTCACACCAATTAGAATGGCCATCACCAAAAAATCTACAAACAATAAGTCCTGGAGAGGATATGGAAAAAGTGTAAATCGATACAGCAACTATGCAGAATAGTATGGAGATTCTTTAAAAAACTAGGAATAAAACTGCCATATGACCTGGCAATTCCACCACTGGGCATATACCCTAAGAAAACCACAATTCAAAAAGACACATGAACCACAATATTCACTGCAGCATTATTTACAATAGAGAGGACAAGGAAGAAACCTAGATATCCATCAACAGATGAATAGATAAAGGAGAAGTGGTATATATATACAATGGAATATTATTCATAGAAAGGAATGAAATTGGGTCAATTGTAGTGATGTGGATGAGCCTAGAGCCTGTTATACAGAGTAAGGTAAGTCAGAAAGAAAAAAATATGTTGTATATCAATACATATGTATGGAATCTAGAAAGAGAGTACTGATGAACCTATTTTCAGAGAAGTAATGGAGATGCTGATGTAGAGAATGGACTTGTGGACACAGTAGGGTAAAGAAAGGGTAGGGCAAATTGAGAAAGTAGCACTGACATATGTGTACTATAATGTGTAAAACAGATAACTAGCAGGAAGCTGCTGTATAATAGAGGGAGCATAGCCTGGCGCTAATTATGGTTGATTCACATTATTGTATGGTAGAAACCAACAAAACACTGTAAAGCAATTAAGCTCCAATTAAAAAAGAAAATACATGCATGTTATCTGATTCTGAAGAATCTTTCAGAAAGTTCATAAACTTTTATTATCATTCATTCCTATTAAAGTTTTGCATGTTGGAAAAGAAAAATAACCTTTAATACTGTGTGCACACAACCACAGCTACCTGATTGCTTTTTTTGTCAAGTGTCATACTCTGAAAAAATAAAAAGAAAATAAGGAAATATAGATGACTTATTAACTAATATATTTCTTCTGTTGCTATTACTATGTCTGTTTTATATGATTAGATTTTCATCAAAGGATAAAAGTCTGAGATATCAAATTTACTTGTCCAAGAAATATTATTTTAATGAATTTAAAAATAATGAATACTGGTATATAAATGTTAGTCATTATAAGTAAATGGCAATCAAAATATTTAGAAGTGTTTGTCATCATTATTATCAAAATATTGAGTGGAAAATATGTATAATAGACTAGACTGATAACCTATACGATGTGACTCTTATTTTTCTGATATTTACCAAAAGGGTTTTCTCAGCCACTGTTTTAGAAAGACAACATAGCTATTTGTAGATAACTACATGATTAAGCAACAGTTAGAACTGGACATGAAACAACAGGCTGGTTCCAAATAGGAAAAGGAGTATGTCAAGGCAGTATACTGTCATCCTACTTATTTAACATGTATGCAGAGTACATCATGAGAAACCCTGGGCTGGAAGAAGCCCAAGCTGGAATCAAGATTGCTGGGAGAAATATCAATAACCTCAGATATGCAGATGACACCACCCTTATGGCAGAAAGTGAAGAACTAAAGAGCCTCTTGATGAAAGTGAAAGTGGAGAGTGAAAAAGTTGGCTTAAAGCTCAACATTCATAAAACTAAGATCATGGCATCTGGTCCCATCACTTCATGGCAAATAGATGGGGAAACAGTGGGAACAGTGTCAGATTTTATTTTTCTGGGCTCCCAAATCACTGCAGATGGTGATTGCAGCCATGAAATTAAAAGACGCTTACTCTTTGAAAGAAAAGTTATGACCAACCTAGACAGCATAATAAAAAGCAGAGACATTACTTTGCCAACAAAGGTCTGTCTAGTCAAGGCTATGGTTTTTCCAGTGGTCATGTATGGATGTGAGAGTTGAATTATAAAGAAAGCTGAGTGTCAAAGAATTGATGCTTTTGAACTGTGGTGTTTGAGAAGACTCTTGAAAGTCCCTTGGACAGCAAGGAGATCCAACCAGTTGATTCTAAAGGAGATCAGTCCTGGGTGTTCATTGGAAGGACTGATGTTGAAGCTGAAACTCCAATACTTCAGCCACCTGATGCGAAGAGCTGACTCTGATGCTGGGAAAGATTGAGAGCAGGAGGAAAAGGGGACGACAGAGGATGAAATGATTAGATGGCATCACTGACTCAATGGACATGGGTTTGGGTGGACTCCAGGAGTTGGTGATGGACAGGGAGGCCTGGAGTGCTGCGGTTCATGGGGTCACAAAGTGTTGGACATGACTGAGTGACTGAACTGAACTGAACATGATTAAGACATATACTATAGTGAAATATCTGGCAGCTACACATGAAAAAGAGTAAAAGGACCATTCTTTGGTTTCATTATGGGTACAGGAAAATATATTGTACTGGTTTAGTTAATTGTTTAGTGTTCATTTCTGTGGTCTACCTCTTAGAGGCTCTGTTGCATTATTTGTGGGATGGATAGTCAACCTTGCTTTCTTACCACTTTTCTTCTCACCACAGTATATTCTTTTCAATTTTTCTTCATTCTGGACGTTGGAAGAGGAAAGGAGACCGTGTGTTTTATGTTCCTAATATGCTTCTGGTAACATAGGTCTCAACTTCCCAGGCAGTGCAGTGGTAAAGAATCTACCTGCCAATGTAGGAAAAGCAAGAGACACTGGTTCTATCCCTGGGTCAGGAAGATTTCCTGGAGTAGGAAATGGCATCTTGCTCCAGTATTTTTGCCTGGAAAATTCTATGAACAGAGGAACCTGGCAGGCTTCAGTCAATGGGGTCACAGAAGTTAGACATGACTGAGCACACACACTACCCACCACCAACATAGATCTCATTAGAGAGAAAAATCCCTATAGGAATACATATTGTTTCTACTTTTATCTATTAGAATTTTGAACTTTATCTGTGTTTGCAACTTAATGGGCAATTGAATTGGAGAACTTGAATCATTGATAGACTTTAATATTTTTATTTTAATATTTAATGGTATTTTATCATACATATATATTAATTGCATTTTTAACTCATCTTTTTTATTAGTCTCTTGGGAGTTCAGAGGTTTGCATATAAATGTTTAACATTTTGTTCTTTGAATGTGAGAAGTAAAAAGTAGGAGCAATATTAAAATTTTGGAGCCCATATTTAAGATCAGATCTTTGACAGTGTAGAAAGGACATGTAACATTCATCCTCAATCAATTTCCAGATGGATGGGAAACATAGTTTATCTTATAGCATGCTACAAAGTGAGAGAGATTCTTCATGAATAAATAAGAATGTTAACTATGGCAATGGTGACTTATGCCATTGTGAAACTGTGTTATTAGCAATATTAGTTGGTCACCTGGAGCAGGGGTGAGTCAACTTTTCTGTAATGAGCCAGATGTTAAGTATTTTAGAATTCAGAAGCCATGGTCTCTGTCACAACTGTCACAGTATGAGACTCATTTGTATGATCTATTCATCAAAATCTAAGCACCGAAGACGCAACCAAACTGACTGTCCTTCATGTAAAGAAAGACAAAATTTATAGATTAATATTGCTTATTAGGTTGGAAAGATCCCCTGGAGAAGAAAATAGCTATCCATTTCAGCATTCTTGCCTGGAGACTCCCATGGACATAGGAGCCTTGTGGGCTACTGTCCAGGGGTCGCGAAGAGTGGAACATGACTAAGCTACTAAGCACAGCACAGCATTGTTTATTAGTCACTATTAGCAATAAATAGTGTAGTATGTTCCAGTCATGTACAGATGTGAGAGTTGAACCATAAAGAGGGATGAGTGCCAAAGAATTGATGCTTTCAAACTGTGGTGCTGGAGAGGACTCTTGAGATTCCCTTGGACTGCAAGGAGATCAAACCAGTCAATCCTAAAGGAAATCAACCATAAATATTCATTGGAAGGACTGATGCTAAGACTGAAGCTCCAATACTTTGACCACGAAGAACCGACTCATTGGAAAAGACCCTGATGCTGAGAACAATTGAAGGCTAAAGGAGAAAAGGGTAATAGAGGATGAGATGGTTAGATAGTATCACCACCTCAGTGGACATGAATCTGAGCAAATTCTGGGAGATAGCAGAGGACAGAGGATCCTTGTGTGCTGAAGTCCATGGATTCACAAATAGTCGGACATGACTTAGTGACAGAAAGCAACAACCACAATATTATGTGCCTTGAATTGCATCAGGAAGGTACTACATTTCTCAAATGACTTCTGCTATCAACTATCTTGAGCAAGAAAGCTCTCATAATGACAGAGCCATTGCTTTAGAGTTATGATTGCAAACTATTACCATTTGAAGATGAATATGTATTAGATAAGCACTGTAGTTTGTAGATCCTTTATGCATATTGCTCTGTGGTAATAAAACAACCACACTAGAGTAGAAGTATTATCCCCAGGTTACAGATTAAGAACTCGAAGCTCAGCATGAATGTATCAATTGACCAAGGTCACTCTTAACAGTAAATTAAACTAGAGCACCAAGTATTGATTTCATATCTGTCCAACTCAAAAGCCCATGCTCTCTTTTTACATACAACTCAACTACATATGCTTTCTGTTACAGCTCTAGTCTATTTAAGATTGGCTTGGGAAAATTACCCACTATTTGCAACTGCTGCAAATTTTGCTGAGCCCTCATCACTGGTCAGCTTTCTTTATATTTCATTCCTTCTGTCCTCCAAATTTAGATGTTCTCCACCCTCTTATTAGTGAAGTGAAGCTGCCTTCTATTTATTGAACTGCAGGACCATCTTACAGAGGACTGTACTACATTAGTATTTATTACTTCTGATAGCACTGAAATGTTTTATTTTTACCTCCTTTTGTTCTTTACTTCTTTTCTACTTTCCTAAGCTAGCCTAAGCAAACTTTTTGTGTCTGTCTTTCCCTACCAGAATTGTGCTTTACATATAACTTTGTTTCACCTAGTCTGCTGGTTTCTGAGTGAAGTGAAAGTCACTCGGTTGTGTCTGACTCTTTGCGAAACCTTGACTATACAGTTCATGAAATTCCCCAGGCCAGAATACTGGAGTAGGTAGACTTTCCCTTCTCCAGGGGATCTTCCCAACCCAGGGACTGAACCCAGGTCTCCTGCATTGCAGGCAGATCCTTTAGCAGCTGACCCACCAAGAAAGCCCAAGAATACAGGAGTGGGTATCCCTTCTCCAGTGGATCTTTCCGATCCATGAATCAAACCAGGGTCCCTGCAGTGCAGGCAGATTCTTCACCAAGTGAGCTATCAGGGAAGCCCCTGGTTTCTAAACCTCAGCTTAAAAGCAGCCTGATCCTAATCCTCCAATCCCTCAAATATTTTTCCTTCGCTCTTCACTTATTTCACTGCAGAACTCTGAAAGAACAGTATATGTCCTTGACAAAATTTGCCACCCACTTATACAGTGGACGCCTGGGTACTCTAACCAACCCTTTGTTCAGTTCAGATCAGTCACTCAGTCGTGTCTGACTCTTGGTGACCGCATGGATTGTAGCACTCCAGGCTTCCCTGTCCATCACCAACACCCAGAGCTTACTCAAACTCATGTCCATTGAAATCGTGATGTCATCCAAGCATCTCACCCTCTGTCATCTCCTGCTCCTCCTGCTTTCAGTCTTTCACAGCATCAGGTTCTTTGCCAGTGATTCACTTCTTCATATCAGGTGACCAAAGTATTGGAGTTTCAGCTTCAGGATCAGTCCTTCCAACGAATATTCCAGATGGATTTCCTTTAGGATAGACTGTTTGGAGTTCCTTGCAGTCTAAGAGAATCTCAGGACTCTTCTCCAACACCACTGCTCAAAAGCATCAATTCTTTGGTGCTCAGGTTCTTAATAGTCCAACTCTCACATTCATACATGACTACTGGAAAAACCATAGCTTTGACTAGATGGACCCTTTTCGGCAAAGTAATGTCTCTGCTTTTAAAAATTCTGTCTAGGTTCATCATAACTTTTCTTCCATGGAGCAAGCATTTTTTAATTTCATGGCTGCAGTCATAATCTGCAGTGATTTTGGAGCCCCCCAAAATAAAGTCTCTCATTGTTTCCACTGTTTCCCCATCTATTTGCCATGAAGTGATGGGACCAGATGCCATGATCTTAGTTTTCTGAATGTTGTTCCATGTCCAGTTCTAATTGTTGATTCTTCACCTGCATACAGGTTTCTCAGGAGGCAGGTCAGGTGGTCTGGTATTTCAACCTTTTGAAGAATTTTCCACAATGTTGTGATCCACACAGTCCAGGATGTCTGACTCTAGGTGAGTGATCACACCATTGTGATTCTCTGGATCATGAAGACCTTTTTTGTATAGTTCTTCTGTGTATTCTTGCCACCTCTTCTTAATATCTTCTGCTTCATACCATTTCTGTCCTTTATTGTGCCCATCTTTGCATGAAATGTTCCCTTGGTATCTCTAAACTTCTTGAAGAGATCTCTAGTCTTTCCCATTCTATTTTTTCCTCTATTTTTTTGCATTGATCACCGAGGAAGGCTTTCTTATATCTTTGTGCTATTCTTTGGAACTCTACATTCAAGTTGGTATATCTTTCCTTTTCTTCTTAGTCTTTGGCATCTTTTCTTTTCATAGCTATTTGTAAGGCCTCCTTAGACAACCATATTGCCTTTCTGCATTTCTTTTTTTGGGGGATGGCCTTTATCACTGCCTCCTGTACAATGTCACAAACCTCTGACCATAGTTCTTCAGGTACTCTGTCTATCAGACCTAATCATTTGTATCGATTTCTCACTTTCACTGTATAATAGTAAGGGATTTGAGTTAGGTCATACCTGAATGGTCTAGTGGTTTTCCCTCAGTTCAGTTAGACAGTTCAGTCACTTAGTTGTGTCCAACTCTTTGCGACCCCATGAATCACAGCACACCAAGCCTCCCTGTTCATCACCAACTCCCGGAGTTCACTCAGACTCACATCCATCGAGTCAGTGATGCCATCCAGCCATCTCATCCTCTGTCGTCCCCTTCTCCTCCTGCCCCCAATCCCTCCCAGCATCAGAGTCTTTTCCAGTGAGTCAACTCTTCTCATGAGGTGGCCAAAATACTGGAGTTTCAGCTTTAGCACCATTTCTTCCAAAGAAATCCCAGGGCTGATCTCCTTCAGAATGGACTAGTTGGATCTCCTTGCAGTCCAAGGGACTCTCAAGAGTCTTCTCCAACACCACAGTTCAAAAGCATCAATTCTTCGGCGCTCAGCCTTCTTAACAGTCCAACTCTCACATCCATACATGACCACAGGAAAAAACATAGCCTTGACTAGATGGACCTTTGTTTGCAAAGTAATGTCTCTGCTTTTCAATATGCTATCTAGGTTGGTCATAACATTCCTTCCAAGGAGTAAGCGTCTTTTAATTTCATGGCTGCACTCACCATCTGCAGTGATTTTGGAGCCCCAAAAAATAAAGTCTGACACTGTTTCCACTGTTCCTCCATTTATTTCCCATGAAGTGATGGGACCAGATGCCATGATCTTCGTTTTCTGAATGTTGAGTTTTAAACCAACTTTTTCACTTTCCACTTTCACTTTCATCAAGAGGCTTTTTAGTTCCTCTTCACTTTCTGCCGTAAGGGTGGTGTCATCTGCATATCTAAGGTTATTGATATTTCTCCCAGCAATCTTGATTCCAGCTTGTGCTTCTTCCAGTCCAGCGTTTCTCATGATATACTCTGAATATAAGTTAAATAAGCAGGGTGACAATATACAGCCCTAACGTACTCCTTTTCCTATTTGCAACCACTCTGTGGTTCCATGTCCATTTCTAACTGTTGCATCCTGATCTGCATACAGATTTCTCTAGAGGCAGATCACGTGGGCTGGTATTCTCATCTCTTTCAGAATTTTCCACAGTTTATTGTGATCCACACAAAGGCTTTGGCATAGTCGATAAAGCAGAAATAGATGTTTTTCTGGAGCTCTCTTGCTTTTTCCATGATCCAGCAGCTGTTGGCAATTTGATCTCTGGTTCCTCTGCCTTTTCTAAAACCACCTTGAACATCTGGAAGTTTATGGTTCACCTATTGCTGAAGCCTGGCTTGGAGAATTTTGAGCATTACTTTACTAGCATGTTAGATGATTGCAATTGTGTGGTAGTTTGAGCATTCTTTGGTATTGCCTTTCTTTGGGATTGGAATGAAAACTGACCTTTTCCAGTCCTGTGGCCACTGCTGAGTTTTCTAAATTTGCTGGCATATTGAGTGTAGCACTTTCACAGCATCATCTTTCAGGATTTGAAATAGCTGCATTGAAATTCCATCATCTCCACTAACTTTGTTCATAATGATGCTTTCTAAGATCCACTTGACTTCACATTCCAGGATGTCTGGCTCTAGGTCAGTGATCACATCATCATGATTATCTGGGTTGTGAAGATCTTTTTTGTACAGTTCTTCTGTGTATTCTTGCTACCTCTTCTTAACATCTTCTGCTTCTGTTAGGTCCATACCATTTCTGTCCTTTATTGAGCCCATCTTTGCATGAAATGTTCCCTTGGTATCTCTAATTTTCTTGAAGAGATCTCTAGTCTTTCCCATTCTATTGTTTTCCTCTATTTCTTTGAATTGATCGCTGAGGAAGGCTTTCTTATCTCTTCTTGCTATTCTTTGGAACTCTGCATTCAGATGCTTATATCTTTCCTTTTCTCCTTTGCTTTTCACTTCTCTTCTTTTCACAGCTATTTGTAAGGCCTCCCCAGACAGCCATTTTGCTTTTTTTGCATTTCTTTTCCATGGGGATGGTCTTGATCCTTGTCTCCTGTACAATGTCACGAACCTCATTCCACAGTTCATCAGGCACTCTATCTATCAGATCTAGGCCCTTAAGTCTATTTCTCACCTCCACTGTATAAGCGTGAGGGATTTGATTTAGGTCTTAACTGAATGGTCTAGTGGTTTTCCCTACTTTCTTCAATTTTAGTCTGAATTTGGCAATAAGGAGTTCATGATCTGAGCCACAGTCAGCTCCTGGTCTTTTTTTTTTTGCTGACTATAGAGAGCTTCTCCATCTTTGGCTGCAAAGAATATAATCAATCTCATTTTGGCATTGACCGTCTGGTGACGTCCAGGTGTAGAGTCATCTCGTATGTTGTTGGAAGAGGGTGTTTGCTATGACTAGTGTATTCTTTTTGGCAAAACTCTGTTAACCTTTGCCCTGCTTCATTCTGTACTCCAAGGCCAAATTTGCATGCTACTCCAGGTATCTCTTGACTTCCTACTTTTGCATTCCAGTCCCCTATAATGAAAAAGACAACTTTTTGGGGATGTTAGTTCTAGAAGGTTTTGTAGTTCTTCATAGAACCATTCAACTTCAGTTTCTTCAGCATTACTGGTCAGGGCATAGACTTGGATGACTGTGATATTGCACAGTTTGCCTTGGAAATGAACAGAGATCATTTTATCTTTTTTGAGATTGCATCCAAGTATTGCATTTCAGACTCTTCTGTTGACTATGAGGGCTATTCCATTTCTTCTAAGGGATTCTTGCCCACAGTAGTAGATATAATGGTCATCTGAGTTAAGTTTGCAGATTCCTAGAATGTTGATGTTCACTCTTGCCATCTCCTGTTTGACCACTTCCAGTTTGTCTTGATTCATGGACCTAACACTCCAGGTTCCTATGCAATATTGCTTTTTACAGCATTGTGCTTTACTTCCATCACCAGTCACATCCACAACTGGGTGTTGTTTTTGCTTTGGCTCCATCTCTTCATTCTTTCTGGGGTTATTTCTCCACTGATTTCCAGTAGCATATTGGGCAGCTACTGACCTGGGGGGTTCATCTTTCACTGCACTATCTTTTTGCCTCTTCTTACTGTTCGTGGGGTTCTCAAGGGAAGAATACTGAAATGGTTTGTCATTCCCTTCTTCAGTGGACTACATTTTTTCAGAACTCTCCAACATGACCCGCCGGTCTTCATTGGCCCTACACAGCATGGCTCATAATTTCATTGAGTTAAGACAAGGCTGTGGTTCATGTGATCAGATTGGTTAGTATTCTGTGACTGTGGTTTTCATTCTGTCTGTCCTCTGATGGAGAAGGATAAGAGGCTTATGATGTGAGAGACTGACTGAGGGGGAGGCTGAGGCTCATGATGGTAGAAGAATAAGAGGCTTCTTGATGGGAGAGACTGACTGAGCGGGAAACTGGGTCTTGTTCTAATGAGTGGGGCCATACTCAGTAAATCTTTAATCTAATTTTCTGTTGATGGACCTGGTTGTGTGCAATCTTACTTAGCTGAAATTGACCACTCAAGGGTTTCTGGCCATTTTGGAGAAAGTCCCTCCTGATTGGCCTTAGAACTAGATATCAGGATCTCTCAGTGGCAATCCACGCTTTTAATCTCCCTCCTGACTTTGAAAACTTTTTCTTCATTTGTCTTTTTGTTGTTCTTTCCCTGGATTTCTTCAGTAAGTGCCTCCTTTTAATTTCTGTTTTTCTTAAAGAAAGTGCCAGTGCTAAATTGATAGCATATTTTCTCTCTCTTCATATGCCTCCCCATAGGAATTTCACCTACTCTCATATATTGAAATATTATTTCAAACAGATTATATATCTATATCTGCTCTTTAAGCTCTGGATTATTTCCTTTCCATTTTCTACAGACTGTCTGATATCTCTCCATGAATACACCCAGGAAACCTGGGTTCAGTCCCTGGGTTGGAAAGATACCCTGGAGAAGGGAATGGCAACCTATTACAATATTCTTGCCTAGAGGAGTCGATGGACAGAGGAGCCTGGCAGGCTATAGTTCAGGAGGTCGCAAAGAGTTGGGCACGACTGAGCAACTAACACAAAAGATAATACGGGCTAAAACAAACTCACCCCATGCACATTCATGCAAGAAATCAGTATTTCTTTATCATCTATTGCTCAAATCTCAGAGTTGTCTTGAACTATTCCTCTTATTTATTTCTCTCTTATAATTTAGTTCCCCAGATATCAAAACTCTCATATTCTATCTGAAATATGACTTATATTCAATGCCTCTTTTCTATCATTGCTGCAGATCAGTATTTACACTTCATTTTATGAATTGCTATATAATTTTACAACTCCTAACGTTACTTACCATCTCAGGCCTTCAGCTGATTGAGTCAGGACCACCTATGGTAGGGAGGGCAATCTGCTTTATTCAATCTACAGATTTAGATATTAATTTCACCCAGACATTCCCTCACAGACAGGCTCTGAACAATATTTGACCCACTACTGGGGCACTCCTCAGCATAATCAAGTTTACTGTGATAAAATTAATCATCACAATCCCTTTTGGCCAGGGCAAGACATTAGAGACATTGGCCATCTTCACCCAGTGGCAGCAGGCATTGGCATCAGGGAGGAAATTTTACTTTCTATTGCAAAAAGATTATGCCATTTCAGGATCTAAAACCAGAGGTCAGGAAGAAAGGGCTCTCTCCAGATCCATAGACTGCTGACTGCCAAGCCTGTTCCTTGAAGAAAGTTCTGGATAGCAGCACACTGGGTTACAACGAAGATAAAACAAAACCCTAAAAGACTGAGATTAAAATGTTAGGATTCAAGTTCTCCATCTACCATAATAACTGACTATATTGTTTAGACTGTTGTCATTCCTGCTTCAAATAGTTAGCTACTAAGGTAAATACATCAGTTTTAAGCAAAATTCAAACCACCAAACAATAAGCAACTTCTTTCTGTGAAACACATCTCGCAGGAATGGAATGAAACTGTACTTTGAAAATAACTCATCTTTATTCCAGGAAGAAAAATAATTATAAGAACATATATATTTTTTCATTTTATCCTGATTCTGCTTTTTCATATATTTAACTTCCACATTAACCTAGATGAATTTTATATGGAGTCATTTGAAAGAAAAAACAAAAAATTAGCTTTAAAGAGCATTAAAATATACTGGCTTCAGATGTTTTTAGAAGGGCAGAATTTTAAAATGTCTAACATTTTACTAAAAGCATAGATGCATTCTTTCTTTGAAGGAACTTGACCCAATAGAAATACCTGCCTCATTAAAATGCTCAGTTTGCTAAGTTTGAACTTTAAAGTGCAATTTCTTTCCGAGTGAAAAAAAAAAGGCCACATTTAACAGTTTAAATTGAACTTTTCCAAAAATGACAGAATGGATTTCCTAAGCCATCTTAAACTAACAGTCGTGAAAATAAAAACACACTTTAAAATTCAAAGTTGTATCACCAGTAAAGATAACTGTGGGATAACTATACCTTTTTAATAATATTTATACATATGCAAATGAAATAGTAAATTACTTTTTTCAAATTTTAATTACTCTCTGTGTTAATCCATAGGTATATTAATTATTAAAGTGTCAAAGCAATTTTTATATGTTTTTACTTCTGAACAGCTGCTATAAATCTCAACTAATTTTTTTGAAAATTATATTCCTTATTAGAGAACTTTAATATTTCTTCTGGAGTCGTTATTACATGTATCAACACATTCATCTCACAAATGTTTTTGTGTTTGTGTGTGTTTTGGAAACTTTCCCCAAATAGTTAAATACTCCCTTCTTTATCATCTTTTGCTGCCCACTTTTTACCTTCAAAAGGGCTAAACATAATGTGCTAAAGACTAATATTATAATTCAATTTTATTTTTCTGTCAAATCACAAAATGCTCTGTAAAATCATTTTTGGAATGTCAGGTTTTTTAGTTGGGTAAGGATGGTTACAGATGCAATGATGCCATCTTAGTGTTTATCTCTTCTTTAGCTCTTTTCATATGTTTCATCTTACCTTCCTATAATCAAATGATACATTAGAAATAGCCTAGAAATTATGGTTGAGTCCCTTCACTGCTCATTTGAAACTGTTACATTGTTAATAAGCTATATCTTAATAGAAACTGTTTTTGGTGTTAAAAAGTCAAAATTAAATTTAAAAAAGACAGCATTACTTAGTTTAATTAAATAAAAATGAAAAGGGAAACATTAATTTTTTAAAAAGAGAAATATCCTAGAAAACTACAAAGGAAAATAAATGAATTGCACGCTTTATTTTTAAATACTTTGAATTTGAATGTCTGTTGTAGCCATCATTTTTTTTAACCTGATCTACTGAATATTTGCCCTTTAAACCTCAATGTATTCATCTGTAAAACACGGGACGTACCTGGTGGGAGGTGAATATCACTTCGTGTTTAGAATATTATTTCCCAGATGGCACTAGTGGTAAAGAATCCACTTGCCTATGCATAGGATATAAGAGATGTGGGTTCAATCCCTGGGTCAGGAAGATCCCCTGGAGAAGGGCATGGCAACCCACTCCAGTATTCTTGCCTGGAGACTCCCATGGACAGATGAGCCTGGCAGACTACAGTCCATAGAGTCACAAAGAGGACATGACTGAAGCGATGCAAAACACATGGGTGCATATTCTAATGTATAACAGATTGTGCAAAAATATGTACAATATTAGTTATATTTTATTGAAATAATTATACATATTATCCTGAGTGTATATGATCAAATACAAATACAGATAAGAGTAACAGCTCATATGAATCAGCATGGAATGTGAGAGGTCCAACAACCAACATAAAAAATGTCATTTTTTTAATTTTCAAAAATTTTATAATTGTCTAAAATAAAAGAACACTATAAGTACACGCAGGTATAAACATCTATGAACGTAACAAATTGCCTTAATTTTAAATAAATTTTCAGTTATCTTCTACATTTTCTATCTTAAAGAAATACTCATTTCAAATCAAATCTGAACTATTCAATAAATACTAGGGCAAATTGTCATTGTCTGTAAAAAAAAATAATAATAAAGTTAGATAATGACCTCAAAAAAAAAAAAAAAGAAATACTCAGAAATTTAAATATGAGAGCTAACCATAATGCTATAAATACACTTATTTCTACTCCTTCCTGAAACACTAATAAAATGAATGTTAAACAAAAACATACACCTCAAAAGTTATAACAGACAGAAGAGAAAACAGTAAAACTATGGCATACTAGAAAGCTTCCCAGGTAGAGATAGTGGTAAAGAACCCGCCTGCCAATGCAGGAGAAATGAGATGTGAGTTCAATTCCTGGGTCAAAAGATCCCCTGGAGGAGGGCATAACAACCCTCTCCAGTATTCTTGCTTGGAGAATCCCATGGACAGGGGAGCCTGGTGGGCTACAGACCAGTCCATAGCGTGGCAAAGATTCAGACACAGCTGAAGCGACTTATCACATAGCACACACTTAGCACAGAGATTTGGGGCAGTGATAAAGGACTTAGAACAGTGAACAATAATGCTGAGTTTTCAGGTACAGATGCCAAGAGGAAGTCCAGTTCATACCAAATAATTCATGAAAGATTCAGAAATGAAGGCTAGTAGTACTTGTGAATGTAAGAAGACACATAAGTATAAAAATAGGAAGACTGGCTTAAAGTCTGTATGAAAAGCAGCTAGACTCCAAATTCCCTGGGAGCTCCTGTGTGAACAGGAAACAGCTTTCTTCCCATCATGACTAACAGCATGAGACTTCACGACAGAGGGTCTCTGGATTCAGGGCTACAGGCAAGCCTGAGGATAAGGTTGCTCTCCCAAGATTGGGGTTAGGAGGCTCTCTGGAGTACTATGAACTGTGCAAATGGGTCAGTAGCTCAGGGACTATTAGAGACGAACCACACGGAGCTGTATAATAAGACAGAGGAATTAAGAGCAGGCAGAAAAAGGAGAGAATACGTTAATTGTGATAGCTCAAACACATTTTGGCCAGACTTCTGACCCCCAGTTGTGCCCAATCACATGTGTAAATTCTCAAAGCTTCTTTGTTCCTATTAAAAGGATTTTACCTGTAATACCACGGCACATGTAGGAAGGCAGTTTACAGTCTGATTAGTCTCGTCCAACTCTTTGAACCTCAAAGACTATAGCCCACCAGGCTCCTCTGTTCATGGGAGTCTCCAGGCAAGAATACTGGAGTGGATTGCCATTCCCTTCTCCAGGGGATCTTCATGACCCAGGGATCAAATTTGGGTCTCCTGCATTGCAGGCTGATTCTTTACCCTCTGAGCCACTGAGGAAACCCCCTGATTCACTTTGGGATAATTCTGATGATCAAATGATAGATATCTTATACTTCATCATGCTATGCAATATTTTCAGAGTTGTTAATAAGAAAAAATCAGCAATTTATGAAAAATCTGTTTTCAATCAATCTAGGATATTCCAAATTAAAAAACAACAAGGTCTCCCAGAGCTTGAAAAGAATTTATTCAAGCTCTAATTCTGCTAATTTAAATTTCTGCTGAATTAAGGCTTGATTTAATTTCACCATGGGGAAGTACAGATCTAGCTTTGACTTTTAAATCTATGGTTTGCTAAGTTCTTCTTACACATAACTTTTTTGATGACTTCTGGATTTACAGAGTCTGAGATGTGAATTGATATTAATATGGTATAACTAAAACGTGGAACTGATCCCCAAAAGTGTCAGAATTGATGGAAATTGTAAAAGTAATGCTTGAAAGTTCTTGCACCATTGTTATATTGATTGTGACATATTTGTAACACATGAACAGTCAAATTTTTTAGAATATCAAATGATAAACATACCATAGTCATTGCATAGTACCACTATTTCATTCAATAATAAAAACGACTTTTGTCAGGTCTCCTGCATTGCTGGCAGATTTTTTACCATCTCATCCACCAGGCAAGCCCTTGTCAAAATATAACTTTTTTAATGAAGAAAGCACTGTGGTTTTGAAGAGAAAAACTTCAAAATCAAGAGACCTGTTTTTGTATATTTCTTATAGACTTGCTACTTGACCTTGAATAAATCATTAAATCTATCATGAAATTTGCTTATCCAAGTGCAAGTGATGTGGTTAGATCTTATCCATGCTTTTTACTTAAGTAATTAATTCATTAAATAAACCCCATGTGGAAAGTCCAACAAATAAAACAGATCAAAGCATATATTCCTTCCACTGAAATGAGGTTTGATTAAGAATTCAAGTATAATAGCCCCTGTAGTTATTCCAAGGGTGTCGAGCAGAGTTGAAAACTTCTGTATTATTAAGATATTTCAAGAATTTTGAGAAAGAATAAAAACTCAATAAAGTCGATGGGTTAAATATAAAGGAATTTTGGATGCTCATTTGTTAGGGTAACATATATTTTCATGTATGTATGTATAAAATTTAAAGAATATATACACATATGATATATATATATATATATATATATATATATACTTCTCATATTTGAAGTTTTAGAAGTTCTAGTCCTTGTTTTTGTGAAACTTTCTTGAATACATTGCATAAAATTTGCAATAAAAGCTCTTGCTTGACCAATTATGCTTATGTTTTAAACATGTCTTGAACTATTAAAACATTTTTTTTTAATTGTGGATTTCAAGATTTCTGACAAAGCATTGAATAGATGGCCCAAGCATATGCTCTCACATCAAGGAGCAGAATCTAGTTTGTCTCGAAGACTCAATTTGACTGATAGGTTGCTGTGGAAGTGGTGCTCTGGGACTTCTGGACAGTACCTTAAGGGAAGCGACAGCCTCTGGTTCTTCTTGAAGATCTGCTGCCATGCTAGGAGAACGCCCATGCTAGACTACCAAACAAGGAAACGCCTCACGGAGACAGACACTATGTGAAGGAAAGGATTTCAGACTCATGAGTGAAGACAGGACCCCATGAAACAGAAAATGCACATGACAGCATCCTGCTAAAATGGTAAAAATTGTAATTCTTACGTGAACTTGTTTAGATTAAGCCCAGATATCTGGCTAAACATTATTTCTGAGCATCTATGTGAGAATTTCTGGAAGACAGTAGCAATGTTTTTCTCAGTAGGCAGGTCTTAGTTTAAAAAAAATTAACTTTATTAAGGGGTAACGGAAATGTAATTGTATAAGTGTACAAAATGATGATTTGATAGACATATATATTTTAAAATGATTACAGGATCAAGATAATGAGCACACCCATCACCTAATATAGTTAACTTCCCTTTCTTTTTTTTTTTAATTTTATGTGGTGAGAATGATTAGATTTCAGCATCTCACCACCTCACAGATGTATGGAGAGAGTAACAAGGAATCTTATAATACCACATGTAAAATAGATAGCCAATAGGAATTTGCTGTATGACTCATGAAACTTAAACAGGGGCTCTGTGACAATCAGAAGGGTGGGATGAGGAGGAAGATGGGAGGAAGGTTCAGGAGGGAGGAGATATGCGTGAACGTACCTATGGTTGATTCTTGTTGATGTATGGCAGAAGACCACAAAATTCTGTGGTTTTCAGAACATTCAGAAGACTAAGATCATTCAATTAAAAAAAAAAATATATATATATATATTAGCATCTCTCAAGGACAGGTTTCTTCCATAATCCAAAAATAAAGCATTCCTATGAAACCATTGATAAGCCTAAGTAGAGTAAAGTGAACAGGCAATTATCTTAGGACTCATCATCCTAACAGACCACAAAAGAAATCAGAATAAAACACAGAGGCTCATGGACACAGTTCAAAGTCATGGCAGCTTGATGTTGAGATGCTGAGTGTGGTTCCCAGAGAAGAAGCTTGGTGGTGCCATTCTTGTGGCTCTGAGTGCTCACTATTTTTACTTTTCAACCTTTATCCTAAAAGCATAAATCCTCTTCAGATTTATTTTGGTTAGCCAAAACAAGTAATAACATAGATAGTTCATGAAAGTGAAATGATCTAAACAGAACTTTTACAAGGTAGGGGATAGTCCATGGGGTCACAAAGAGTCGGACATGACTAAGTGAGTGAACTGAGCTGAACCTGTATATAATATTGTATTATAAACTATAGTCACTATGCTGTACATTAGATTATTTTTAATTAATTTAATTAATTAATTAATTAATTTTTGGGTACACTGGATCTTCATTGCCGCACATGGGCTTTCTCTAGTTGTGGTGAGTGGGGGCTACTCACCCTTGTAGTGTGTGGGCTTCTCATTGTAGCTAGCGGCTTCTCTGATTGTGGACCGCAGGCTCTAGAACATAGGCTCAGTAGTTGTGGCACATGGGCTGAGTTGCCCCATGGCATTTGGAATTTTCCTGGACTAGAGGTCAAACCTGTGTCCCCTGCATTCGGCAGATTCTTAACCACTGGACCACCAGGAAGTCCCATTAGATTCTTAAAAGATATTCTTATAACTTAAAATATGTACCCTTTGACCAACGTCACCTCTATTCTCATTTTCCCCAGCCCTGGAATCAGGAGACTCAGTAAAGCACATTGACTTTTTTTTTTTTAATATTGGTGGGCACCATCCAATCCATTGAGTGTCTAAATGGAGCAAAAGACAATGGAAGAAAGAATTCACCCCCTTTTCTGCCTGACTGAATGAGCTGAGACATGGGTCATCTCCTGACCTCAGGCTGAGACTTATACCGTTAGCTCCTCTGTTCTTAGGCTCTCAGACAGGGACTGAAAGACGCCAGTGATTTTCCTGACTCTCTAGTTTACAAATGGCAGGATGTGGGATGTCTCAGTCTCCAAAATCATAATCCAACCCCTCATAATAAATCTCTTCTTATGTATATAAAAATTCTATCAGTTCTGTTTCTTTGAACAACCCTAAGACATCTGCCCTTTAAGAAATAATAAGGCAATGCTGTTTTTTAAAGCATTACATTTTGGGATGGTTTGTTAAAGGGTATTAGATGACTAAAACATGGTAATTAGTTGTAACATAACCAAAGGATACTGAACAGTTTTTGTTAAAAATTAATGCAGTATAATCGAATTACCACTTTAATGACTTATGATACATATTGTATGATTCTTTAAACTAGACCATTTTAACACTCCTACTGTATTTTTAGCTATCATAAACTCATTATTTTTAGACTAACATTTATTAATTAATAAATTTCAAATGAGTTGTCTATAGATTCAAAATATGAATTTATTTCATATCACTATTCTATATTTGAGATAAAAGTTATAAAAATCATGAATTAAAAACCTTAAATTTGGTACTCTTAAAGTGAAATAAAATTATACATTAATTTTAATTTTAAACTAAAGTTTAAAATAATTTAATTTTAATTAATTAATTTTAATTACTTTCTACATTAATTATAATTTTTAAATTTTACATTAGATAGGTAAGCCTTAGTTGGTAATATGTTGTGATTCTCCAAGGGAAATATAAGCTTATATGTTCCCAGAAATTATTTTACCACTCAGTGCTTTCTTACTAATTCTCCTACAGACAGTAGAGCAACATCAATAACTGTCAAGAAGCAACAGAAAAAACTGGACACGGAACAACAGACTGGTTCCAAATCAGGAAAGGAGTACATCAAGGTTGTATATTGCCACCCTGTTTATTTAACTTATATGGAGAGTACATCTTGAGAAATGCCAGGCTGGATGAAGAACGAGCTGGAATCAAGATTGCCAGAAGAAATAACAATAACCACAGATGACATGACCCTTATGGTAGAAAGTGAAGAAGAACTAAAGAGCCTCTTGATGAAAGTGAAAGACGAGAGTGAAAAAGGTGGCTTAAAGCTCAACATTCAGAAAACGAAGATCATGGCATCTGGCCCCATCACTTCATGGGAAATGGATGGGGAAACAATGGAAACAGTGAGACTTTATTTATTTATTTATTTTTGGCTCCAAAATCACTGCAGATGGTGACTACAGCCATGAAATTAAAAGACGCTTGCTCCTTGGAAGAAAAGTTATGACCAGCCTAGACAGCATATTAAAAAGCAGAGACGTTGCTTTACCAGCAAAGGTCCGTCTAGTCAAAGCTATGGTTTTTCCAGTAGCCATGTACGGATGTGAGAGCTGGACTATAAAGAAAGCTGAGTGCTGAAAAATCGGTGCTTTTGAACTGTGGTGTTGTGGAAGATTCTTGAGAGTCCCTTGGACAGCAAGGAGATCCAACAAGTCCATCCTAAAGAAATCAGTCCTGAATATTTATTGGAAGGACTGATGTTGAAGCTGAAACTCCAGTTCTTTGACCACCTGATGCGAAGAACTGACTCATTGGAAAAGACTCTGATGCTGGGAAAGATTGAAGGCAGGAGGAGAAGGGGACAACAGAGGATGAGATGGTTGGATGGCATCCCTGATATGATGGACACAGGCTTGAGTAGGCTCTGGAAGTTGGTGATGGACAGGGAAGCCTGGTGTGCTGCAGTCCACAGGGTTCTAAAGAGTCAGACACGACTGATCACTGAACTGACTGATGAGCTCCATGAATGTCAGCAAGTTTTGTCATTATCTAATCTTAGGCATTTCTATTTGCTATATATTGGATATGTTACTTTACAGGTCCTAATGTAGTTATTTACTTGTTAAGAATTGTAGTAGTGTGTGATATCATCCCACATCACTGACTGACTGACTTAAAACTCTCTTACTTAGAAATTTTATAGAGTATATAAAATATCATTTCAATTTAGAACACATGCATAGCTGAAACCACTAACCTAGTGATCAAAAACCCTATTTATTTGGGGACTGTGGACTACTTTTTGTTTACTTACATTGCAGGTTATTTGCCTGAACTTTAAGATACATATTCCAAAGCTTAGCTCAGTTCTGAGTCCACTTGACTGCACAAATACCTCTCCTTAGCTTTCTTTTTTTATGATTTTCCTGAAGTAAATGTTTTCTTGTGTGACCTATAGAAATAGCACTGCATTTTAAAAAGAATATTCAAAATTCATTAAAAAGATTAAAGCCCTAACCCTTCGGCTTTGACCTCATCAGTGCTGACATACTGAGGGCTTCTGTTTCCAAATCCTGTGGACTAAATAAGCACCTTTTACTATGAACTTGAGACACAGACATTTTCTTAGTCTGCTGTTAATAGAAAGTGAGCATTAGAGCAGGCTAAAACTTCTGGTAATACACACATCAAGCAAAACTTTAAAGGTAACGGGATTAAACATTGGTAAATAAATGTTCTCTATATCCAATTATCAGCTGAGTGAGAATGTTGCTACTAAATTGTGATGTTAGGAAGGCAACCACTAAAGATAACTTGAAGAGTACTGCTTGAACAGGAAAAGGAAACAAACTTAAATCCACTCCACTTGTTATAGTAGAAAGATAGTGCCAAATAAAAATAGTGTGTTTATCAAATCTCTAAGGCATTTATTAGGAAATGGCAACCCACCCCAGTATTCTTGCCTGGAGAATTCCAGGGCTGCTGTCTAAGGGGTTGCACAGAGTTAGACAGGACAGAAGCACCTTAGCAGCAGCAGCAGCAAGGAGTTTATTATAGTGGTATTACTTCTTAATAATAAAAGTTTAAGAAAAGGCTAAGAATGGTTGCTGTGCTTAGTTGTCTACAATTGTCTAGACCTAGTGTATTGAAAAGACTCATTTGAAAAGACCCTGATGCTGGGAAAGATTTAAGGCGGGAAGAGAAGAGGACAACAGAGGATGAGATGGTTGGATGGCATCACCGACTCAGTGGATATGAGTTTGGGTAAACTCTGGGAGTTGGTGATGGACAGGGAGGCCTAGCATGCTACAGTCCATGGGGTCACAAAGAGTCAGACACCACTGAGCGACTGAACTGAACTGAGTGTATTGGTCTGCTTGTGCTGCCATAGCATAATACCATAACATGAATTATTTAAAAACAGAGATCTATTTCTCACAGATCTGGATGCTGAGAGTCTAAAATCAAGGTGCTAACATGGTTAGTTTCTAGTGAGACATCTCTCCCCAGTTTTCCCACACTCCCCTTCTTGCTGTGTTCTCACATAGTGGTGGGAGGGAGAAACCTGTCTGCTGTTTTCTCTGACTAGGGCACTAATCCTATCAGACCAGGGCCACACCCTTATGAACTGATCTAACCACCTACCTACCACAGATCCCATTGCCAAATATCATATTGGGGAATTAGTGCTTCAGTGTATGAATTTATGTGGCACAAGTATTCAGTCCATAACACCAGGATTTTATAACCATGGCTCTGTAATGAACTGGATGATCCTTTCTTATGGTTTGCCTTATGTATTATAAGCTGCTGACCAGTATTCAGCAAGACAAACATGTAAGACTTGGTTCATCTTTGTTACTTTCATCTCTTCCAGTTGCTGTCAGTACTCTCAGCAGCATGCCTCCATGGCTGTGAGGAGTTGATATGTTAAGAGATATGAAATTCCTCCTTTCTTCACCCCACCCCACCCCATAGGCTCACATTTGTTTTCCTCTCTCTGGCTTACCATCATCTCTACCCTCGTCTAAAATCCTGTATCACTTGCTATTGCTGTTAAGCTGCAAAGTCATGTCTGACTCTTTACAACCTCATGGACCATAGCCTACTAGGCTCCTCTGTCCATGGGATTTCACAGGAAACAATAACTGGAGTGGGTTGCTATTTCTTTCTCCAGGGGAGTTTCCCTACACCAGGATTGAACCCATGTCTCCTGTATCTCCTGCAGTGGCAGGTAGATTCTTTATCACTGAACCACCTGGGAAGCCCTTTGAATTATTGCAATACTCTGCCAGGCATTCTACTCTCTTCAGTTTAATATCACTTCCCTAGAAACTCTCTTAACATTTTTTTTTTTCTCATGGAAATTCTCTCTTCAGAATCTCTTAACAAAGAGAGTATAGTCTCTATACTATAAACTCCAAACTTTCCTGATTAGCTTTAATGGAGTGTTTCTCAGCATCAGTACCACTGACATATTGGGCTGGACAACTCTTTATTGTGTGGGGCTATGATGTACATTGTGGAGTGCTAAGCAGTAGCTCTGGACCCTACCCACTAGATGCCAGTGAACCAAATATGTATCTAGATGTTGTCATATGTCTTCAATATTGAAGAGGGTGCAAAATCACACCCATGTGAGAAACACTGGTTCAGATCAGTACTTCTCAAACTACTTTTGTTGAAAGACCAGATTATTTTTTTTAATTCCAATCTCCTTGAGACTGATAATTTTATAAAAACATATATTAAAAATTGATGCTCAGTTTATGTCTAGTATTTTCAGATATCAAAATGTTTGAGGAGTAGCCCTGGTACTTGTACATTAAAATGGAACATCACAGATCTCTAGTCAGGAGCTGTACTAATCCATTATATAACAATGTATGCAGAAGCGTTAATAATATTACAACACAGAAATAGAGGTCCATATGCAGGTCTGAGCAGAGATTGCACATAAGATGTCAAAGAGTGAGTTCTTTAGAAGAGCTAGCAATGCATGTGCATACTGATAATCTGTGTAAAACCAGAGCAGTGCCTGCTTATATATTCACACATGTATTTCTTGAATGCATGGGTGAAAGAAAAGGTCACTTAGAAGCTTTCCTCCTTAAATCTATGAAAGTACGTGACTTCACTGCAAGACACTTTACTAAAGTGGGACCTTATAAGAATAGAGAGCACATCTGCACATTACCAAGAGTGATGCTGAGCACACAGTGACTGCTCAATAAACATGTACCAAGTTAGTATCTTCTTAATTTCCTTTTGTCTGTGTTGCCAGTTAATAAATGAATGGATGATTGAATA
Source organism: Bos mutus (assembly GCF_027580195.1). NCBI lineage: Eukaryota > Metazoa > Chordata > Mammalia > Artiodactyla > Bovidae > Bos > Bos mutus. Next base: position 50,569,768 of record NC_091636.1, on the reverse strand, counting down.
AAGGACTAAATATATATGAGATTTTTCTGAAAATGGTGGTAAAAAAGCTTCCTGGCACAGGTGGCACAGCAGACAAACCCTATTGTTTGTTCACAAGGTTTACACCATCAGGATGATGTATTGTGGGACTTCCCTGGTGGTCAGGTAGCTAAGGCTCCACACTCCCAATGCAGAGGGCCCAAGTTTGATCTTTAGTTAGGGAACTAGATCTCACATGCCACAATTCAATATCCTGCATGCCACAGCAAAGATTGAATATCCTGTGTGCTACAATTAATACCTGGTGCAACCAAATATATATATATTTAAAGATGATGTATTGTATGAAAATACACATCAGAAGTTGGTGTAAATATGTGATATTTATACATCAAGATACAGATAAATGGCCAAGTAAATGGAGAGATGCCAACGTTCAATTCCAGGAAGAGTTTGCTCATTTGGCCTTGAGGGTATACATAAAAGTATGCATGAGTGGGCTGTGGGTATGCAATCTGTATAGAAGTCCTACTTTCAAAGCTTCAAGTTGTACTGTTTAATCAAAGTAGCAAGGTTATAAAAAGTGTGTATCTTAAACAGAAACGAATCTTGGTTTCAAATGATTTTATGATGCCAGCTCAACAACTCAATCATACTGCTTGCCTTGTAAAATGTTAAGACAGCTATAAGACTGTTTTTAATTTACTCTCTTGGCCTGGATCCACTGTAGTTCTTGTAGCATTCTGTCAGCACTATTTTCCTATTGAATGTCAATGAGATGTTCTACTGTGATTTCTTGTTTTTAACTCAATACTTCAAGTGAACAGCAAAACATGTGCATTCTGATTGACAGAGACAAATTATTTATCTATTTTGTTCCAAAGAGCAATTTTATATTTTAATTATCATAATATCACACAATAAAGCCTCAGGCTGACTATGTCCCAAAATACATGTATATCTGTGTATATTATACACACACACACATGTGCTATGCATATATTATGTATATAATATGAATGAAGAGAGAGCAGGGGAGAATTTCTACATTACTTCATTAATTAAATATTATATTTAAAGGGATATTAAACCAGATTTTTGAAATGATGATTAGTAACTAACTCCAAATATGTCATTTTAAAAAGGCTTTTTACTGTGTTTTTGGCAATTTAAATTTTTTCATGGCATTATTAAATATTTAGAATAGAAGGCAGAAAAGGAAAAATATATCTATCACATTTTGAAAGCAAATGTCTTCACATTTAGTACTTGCATGTTATATACTTTTATACTGTTATAAAGAACATCTGATCTATTTTTTTTCACATAAATTACTATACAGTTTTAAAAAAGAAAGTAGTTTGAAAAATTCCAAGCCTATCGTACTTTAGAAGTGTTTATATGCATTCAAAGTACAGTGATTCACACAGGATTACTTTTAGTAACCTGCTATTCTGTGAAATTAAAATATGAGTCCACCTACATTCAAATTCAAAGAATATGTTTATTGTACAAAGCCAAGTTCACTCCTACAACCCTGGCATTTGCTCACCACCTTTTTCAAGCAAACTAACTTAATAGAAAGACTCAAATATATATATATATATATATATATATATATATATATATATATATGTGTGTGTGTGTGTGTGTATAAATATTTTTTTTTTAAGTGAAAGTGATAGTCCCCCAGTTGTGTCCAACACTTTGTGAACCCATGGACTGTAGCCTGCCAGGCTCCTCTATCCATGAAATTTTCCAGACAAGAATACTGGATTGGGGTACGATCCCCTCCTCCAGGGCATCTTCCTCACTCAAGGATCAAACCTAGGTCTCCTGTATTGTAGGCAGATTCTTTATCACCTGTACCACCAGAGAAGTGTTAATTCTGTGAAGCAAAATTATCATAAGTTGAGTGACATCAGTTATGTATGGATACATGCGCATACATTTATATATATGGCGATTATATTCAAAGCTTTAATGAATTATCCACATCTGTGCCTCATGATTTGCAGCCTCTAGATTTTTAAATACTTCTTGGTTGAGATGTAAAAATGAGCTCACTCTAACTGGCAGGATTACCTCGGTAAGGAAGCAACCGTTCAGTCTCCTGGTCTCCATGGGAAGTCATTTGTTTCCTGGCATTTAGATTTGTATTTTTAGAAGTGACTAATAAGTCCTGGGTAAAAGCCATTTCTGCCAGGAGGATTAATTGTAGCTCTCATGCCCACTAAGCCATCAAATGTCCCACCTCCTGCCATGAGAAGACAATGATGTCAGACACTTGAGTGACACTTCCCTTGTCAAAGCCCCATAAAGTCCCACCTGGACATGCAGCTGCTGCAGGGCTTTGGCAGTCTGCCAAACCCTTCATTTCACGCTTCTGCCTCTTAACTTGCACATGAAGTGTAAGATAAAGTGCTCAACGTTGGGCAAAATGATGTACAGCTGTAGTATCTAAACTAGACGTGATTTTAGGATTGGCAAGCTGGATGGTGTGAGATAGCATGATTTTCCTGAAATTCCAAGATCTCCAACATAATGAGGGTGAAAATATTTGTTAAAGTATGATGTGAACTCCCTTCACGGCAAAATCTGATCAGAAGGAATGGCACTGGAGAGTGAAAGTGTCTCCTTAGTGAGGTTGTTCATGGTTCCTGTAGAAAGGATAACATGTTGGATGTCAGGGTTCAGACACACAGGCTAGTGGTGATGGTGTGTCAAGTACCCTGTTTCTGCCCCATAATCATGTTAAGATTCCTCAAAGTCTGCTGCTGCTGTTAAGTTACTTCAGTCACGTCCGACTCTGTGCAGCCCCATGGACTGCAGCCCATCAGGCTCCCCTGTCCCTGGGATTCTCCAGGCAAGAACACTGGAGTGGGTTGCCATCTCCTTCTCCAATGCATGAAAGTGAAAAGTGAAAGTGAAGTCGCTCAGTCGTGCTGGACTCTTAGCAACCCCATGGACTGTAGCCTACCAGGCGCCTCCATCCATGGGATTTTCCAGGCAAGAGTACTGGAGTGGGTTGCCATTGCCTTCTCCTCCTCAAAGTCTGGGAATCTTTCAAAACCCACTTACCTTCAAAGGTAAAATGAGAGGTTGGAAACATAAACCTTAGAGCGAATCCTGGCTTCTAAAGTGACAAGTAGGTGAAAATAGAATCTAAGCTTTGGGACTTTTCCAAAGACACGTATCTGTCAAAATTAGGACTAGAATGAGTATTTTTTCTGACTCTTCCAGGACTTGAATCCAGTGTCAACACCTTGTAACTCACTGATATATATATTTTTTCCCTGTATATTGATTCATGGCTATTTCCTTTTATTTTCTTCATTAGGCTGCAAAGCCACTAACAATGAGGTTTATTGCCCTTGTTTGCTTAGTCTCTCAGTCATGTCCAACTCTTTCAGACCCCATGGACTGTAGCCTGCCAGGCTCCTCTGTACATGGGATTCTCCAGGCAAGAATACTGGCGTGGGTTGTTATTGCCTCCTTCTGGGGATCTTCCTGACCCAAGGATCAAAGATGTGTCTTCTGTGTCTCCTGTAATACAGGTGTATTTATACTGCTGAACCACCAGAGAAGCCCTTTATTGCCCTTGGGTTCACTTTATAGAACACTTTGCTAAGTTTTGACAGAAGTGCACACATTAGAAGAAAGACCACATTGTTTTTAAGCGTTAGTAGTTTTCTGATCATACTTTACATTTCTAATGTCTTATCAGTGTTAACAACTGCAAAAACATTTTTATCTGCAAGTTAGAATAAGAAAAAGATATTCGTATCTCTCTTAATACAAGATCTGGTGATATACAACTTCTTATACATGACTCTTCCCCAGGCTTCTCAGGAGGAACTAGTGGTAAAGAACCTGCCTGTCAATACAGGAGATGTAAGAGACTTGGGTTCGATCCCTGGGTTGGGAAGATCCTCTGGAGGAGGGCACAGTCACCTAGTTCAATACTGTTGCCTGGAGAGTCCCATGGACAGAGTAGCCTCCCAGACTACAGTTCATGGGGTCAAAAAGAGTCAGACATGACTAAAGTGACTTAGAATGCACATACATGAACTCTACCTTGTTTACAAGAGAGTGTTAGTCACTCAGTCTTGTCCGACTCTTTGCAACTTCAGGGACTCTAGCTTGCCAGGCTCCTCTGTCTCTGGGATTCCCCAGAGAAGAATACTGGAATGGGTTACCATTTCCTTCTCCAAGGGATCTTGCTGTCCAGGGATTGAACCCAGGTCTCCTGCATTGCAGGAGGATTCTTTATCTTCTGAGCCACCACGGAAGTGAAATTATTTTCTATTTTAGTAGATAATTATACAGATTGCCACTAAAATCCCACCAGTAGCTTCCTGCACAATAACTGGAAGAAAATAAGTGTGTAAAGAAGAGAAAGTGGTTCAGATTGCCACATGGCTGCTCAATCATGATTTCTATTAAGTCATTTTAAAGTATATTAGTGCAGTTGTAAACTAATTTCAGTGATTTATATCACCATGAGAATCCCCAGAAGTGGCCCTGAAATGAATGCTTGGCTTTTATTTAAAATAACCACCTTAGTGGTTTTTTTCTAAGCGGAACTTCCCTAAGAGTAACACTTTGACTTAATTACTGAGACAGTTCATGTTTATCACCCTTGGCTGCAGTGCGAAATTTTACAAAGAATTAACATAAATGTGGATCTTTTTTTTCCTCCTGAGGTATAAGAGCAGCGGAGCAATGTAAGACATGAAGAAAATCCTAAAAATAGTAACACTTGTCAACAGAATCTAGGACATTGAACTTAATTGCTTAAGTTAATGATGCCTGTGATACAGATTACAGCACTCTCTGCAAAAGTGTGTGTGGCATTCACAGATGCTTGGCTTCAGTTTTATGTTTATCAGCATTGATGACTTTTGACAGTAGCATTTAAATGGGCAAATAGCAATCAAAATGATTTGTTCACAAGACATTTTCCTATGCATGTCTCCTCAAATAGAAAAAAAAAATTACTATTAATTTATTTAATAAGGTCAAATAAAACTCTGACTGTAAATTACTACAATTCTTCAATTAAGGGAAAGAACAATAAAAGAAGAGCCAAGAAGATATGTTCACTCTCCACCTCTACATGTAGCATACTGTGAGACTTAGGGCAAATGCATTACCTTTCAGCCATTGTTTCGTAAGTACCAAGCAAATTAAAAATGCCTACCCTGTATATAATACAGGGTTTATAGGAGGGTAATGCATATAAAACCTTTAAATTACCAGCCAGCATGTTAATGATATTCACAGAAAAAGAGAACAAATTTTTGCACCTTTGATTATAGCAAAACCTAAGTTATTGTTCCAGTAAGGTAGCATGTGTATTCTCGTTTCATGTATACACACTACTCTAAATTTTTTAAATTGTATTTAAAAAATGCTGCAATGTATTTTGTTTATTATTTATTATTGACTATAAAAAGTCCATCAGAAATTCTGGCAAATTGAGATATTAAATTTATATGATTGAGACAGTGAGGGTTGAAAAATTTCTAGTCAGTGTTCTCCAATTAATGGTCAACATATTAATGTAGTTAATAAGAAAACTATACACAAGCAGAAATGTTGTGATTTTCTTCATTTCTGGGAACCTATAACCAGCCCATCCTAAAGGATATCAGTCCTTTAGGATCCCTCTCTCATTGGAGGGACTGATGTTGAAGCTGAGACTCCAATACTTTGGCCACCTGATGCGGAGAGCTGACTCATTTGAAGACTCTGATGCTGGGAAAGATTGAGGGCACGAGGAGAAGGGGATGACAGAGGATGAGATGGTTGGATGGCATCACCAACACACTGGACATGGGTTTGGGTGGACTCCAGGAGTTGGTGATGGACAGGGAGGCCTGGTGTGCTGCGGTTCATGGGGTCGCAAATAGTTGGACATGACTGAGCGACTGAACTGAACTGAACTGATAGTATAGAAAGAAACTATTGAAAGAAGCACAGAAAATCTAGGCTCTGCAATTTTACTACAAACTATCTTTCATCATGTTAAGCACACTTAGTAGACTAGACCTTAGAAGTCTTATATCTAAAATGATGATGCTGAATTTCACAGTTTCTAAGCTTAGTTATCATTCTAGTTCAAATCTTTTGTTCTAAAATACTTTCTCTATGAACCAATGTCAATACTTGTAAACATATTTCAAACATTATGCACAGTTTTTTTTTAATTAAACACAACTAATACCCTTAATTTTTACTTTTTACAAGCAGTTCCAGTAATCCCTCAGAGACTTTGGTGACCTAGGACAAGACAACATCTATATTTCCCTCTCAATTTTGGTACCAGCGTAAATTGGTAAAGCCATTATGGCAAACAAATGTGAAGGTTTCTCAAAGAATTAAATATATACCATATGATTAAGCAATTCCACTTGAAATGAAATCACCATCTCAAAGAGATATTTGCACCCCCGTGTTCGTTCCAGCACTACTTGCAATAGCTAAAATATGTAAACAATGTAAGTGTCCATTAATGAAAGGTTTGGCCAAAAAAATCTGATACATATATGTAATATATATATATATATGTAATATATGTATATATAAAGAAAAACTCTTAATATATTAACACATAAGATATATAATAATAACTATTGGGTTGGCCAAAAGGTTTGTTTGGGTTTTCTATAAGATGCTATGTAAAAACCCAAGTGAACTTTTTAGCCAACCTATTACATGAATGTGATATAGAAAAAAAAAAACATATAAATATAAAAAAGGCTCTATATAACCTCATCTATATATGAGATCTAAAAAAATGAAAAATAAGCTCAAAGAAAGAGAACAGTTGGGTGGTTGCCAGTGGCAGGCAGTGGAGGGTAAGAGGAAATGGGGGAAGGTGGTCAAAAGATGCAAGCTTCCAGTTATAAAGTAAGTCTTAGGGTTAGAGTGTAAGACATGGTGACTATAGCAAGCAGTGCTGAATTGTTTATTTGAAACTTACCAAAGACATAAATTTTCAAAGTTCACACCACACATACACACACAAATTCTATATGAGGTGATGGATGTGTTAGCTAGTTTTACTGTGGTGATCATTTTGCAGTATATACTTATATCAAATAATTTCACTGTACACCTTAAGCTTACACAATGTTACATGTCAATTATGTTTCAATAAATTAGAAAAAAATCAAGACTTCTCTCTTTCCCTTCACTCCAAAATTAAAAAAAAAGATATGCACATGTATTGAACCAAAAGACAATAATTAAGCAAAAATTGGTTCAATTTCCTCTTCTTTATTCTAGGTTATCTCCCAGTAATCACCATCACCTTCCATTGATGCAGAGCAGTGTGAAATTAGACAACGTTCACAAGTAGAAAATCCTGTTGTTTAATATCCGATGAAAAATTAAACAGCCAAAAAAATGACAAGAGGATAATTGATGAGTATAGATCACTTTGTATATAATGAGATATGAATATTTGGCCACTGGAACTAATTCCATGGAAAGGTTCCAGACTCTCACATTCTATAACAAGACCAGATCTTTTCTTATAAGCTCAAGAACTGTCACAGTCTGTACAAAGATTTAAGAAAGTACCCATAATATTGTAATCTCAGATCATCCATCCTTGGGTGAGTTACTGCATTAAAAATCTCCTGCAGTATAACAAAATATCAGAGAATCAGATGTGCCATGGTGGAAGAAGAGGTGACAAGGCACCTTCCTTTCTTTTTGAATTATAGGAAGCTAAGGTTTAACCATAATCTAGTGAAAAGTGGCAAAAATACTATAGAAGTCTACACACACACACACACATACCATGAGTTTCCATTTGCTTGTCTGCTGTTGCAACAGGTGATTTTATGGTGGGTTTTTACGTGGTGCTTCTGGCTAACTTTGAGGTGAATATGTGTGCAAAGAGAGAAGACAGATTCCTAACTCTAAACTGATTAGGTCACTATGCTGAAACAGTTAGAGCAGTGCAGTTCAAAGAACTTAAAGAAGCCATCTCCCTGGCTGGCTCAATATCCATCAATACAGGGGCCACTCTTCCTATAAAGAATGTTCTTGGGCGATCCTGATTATGTAGACAGAAAGCCACTGAAACAGCACTTAAATCAGCTAGAATTATCTTTAACTTCAGCAGTGGCAGGTCATATTTTTTCCACTTTGAGCCATGAAATTGTTTGAAATTGTGTGACAAGAATGAATATACTAACAGACATGTAGGGCAAGGTAAAGACAGATAAAAGTGCTATGATATAGATCCCTAGATGATTCTAGATATGCTTGGGAAAAAAACAGCAAGGTCATAACAAACTCTATACTAAGACTTAAAAAAGGTACAAGGAACTATAATTTGTAGTCTCAGACCATTATTTCAGACCAACAATCAGAAAAATAAGGATGACTTGTAGATAGAATATGTATAATCATTAATAATTATGTTTAGATCCATAAATGTATCCTTTTATATATTTACTGCTGCAAAATAAATAATATATAAATATAATTATACTTATTCTATTTTCTCAATTATTTGATATTTTGAACTTATATAAAATTGCTAAAGGACAGGGTAAATTTATCAGGACAACTAAGGAAAATGTTTATTGCCAAAATTATATGAAATACTTGTTTAATTAAATATGTATGTAAGCTAAATAAATCAGTAAAACACCATCTAAATTTATTATCAGAAAACTGCAATGTACTATTTGGTTCAATATATGCAAGTTATTAATTCCATAGTAAATGAAATAAAGATGCATGTTTATAATTATGAAAACAATAGCAGCAATGAGTAAAAAATGAGATATTTGTGAGAACTGTCATTTCAGATTATTTTATAGCATAAATTTCTGTGTATAAATAAAGTAATCATATATACTGTCTTCCATATATATTGTAAATTTAACAGATACCATTAAGTGATGGTTGTGGTTTAGTCGCTAAGTCATGTCTGACCCTTTAGCAACTCCATGGACTATAGCTCTCCAGGCTCCTCTATCCATGGGTTATCACAGGAAACAATACTGGACTGGGTTTCCATTTCCTCCTCCAGGGGATCTTTTTGAACCGGGGATTCAAACTGTATCTCCTGCATTACAGGCAGATTCTTTACTCCTGAGACACCAGGGAAGCACTTGATGTTAAGTGATATCCCATAGGTAAAATATTATGAGTCCTTGATTGCATACCTAGAACAAAGATTGTCCTGGAAATCTTCATCTAGCATTATGCTGAACTCTACCATAAATCACAGAGCACATACATTAGGCAATGTTCTGTTATAGTCTGACATCTTAATTTAGTGAAGTGTGTCACTACTATGTAGTCAAGAAAGAAGAAAGTTCAATGTGCCAGTTTAGGAAAGACAGGAGGTGTACAGTTCAAATGTACACACATAATTAATGATGTATTGAAAGTCTTTTGCATGTTTGTCATAGTAGATTTATTTTCTAGCACTCCACTTATAATCTTAATGTTTATATTTTTCACAATATTACAAAAGGCAAGCCTATTTATCTTACTTTGATCTCAAGCAAACACAAAACAAACATTGTTTGTTTTTTTCAGTTTTCAGTTTATTCAGTATTTCATCTGATATTAGATAGATATAATAGATTAAATTTATAGACAGTAGATAGATATCTATTAGGTATTCTATAGAGATATCTATTCTATCAAACAACCTATCTATACTTCTATCTATAAAAATACATTTTCAGAAATGAGATTGTCAAGTGCTTCAGATGGTCATGCGTTCAGCTCAGTTCAGTCACTCAGTCGTGTCCGACTCTTTGTGACCCATGAATCGCAGCACACCAGGCTTCCCTGTCCATCACCAACTCCCGGAATTCACTCAGATTCACGTCCATTGAGTCGGTGATGCCATCCAGCCATCTCACCCTCTGTCGTCCCCTTCTCCTCCTGCCCCCAATCCCTCCCAGCATCGAGTCTTTTCCAATGAGTCAACTTTTCTCATGAGGTGGCCAAAGTACTGGAGTTTCCACTTTAGCATCATTCCTTCCAAAGAAATCCCAGGGCTGATCTCCTTCAGAATGGACTGGTTGGATCTCCTTGCAGTCCAAGGACTCTCAAGAGTCTTCTCCAACACCACAGTTCAAAAGCATAAATTCTTCAGTGCTCAGCCTTCTTCACAGTCCAACTCTCACATCCATACATGACCACAGGAGAAACCATAGCCTTGACTAGATGGACCTTTGTTGGCAAAGTAATGTCTCTGCTTTTCATATGCTATCTAGGTTGGACATAAATTTCCTTCCAAGGAGTAAGCGTCTTTTAATTTCATGGCTGCAATCACCATCTGCAGTGATTTTGGAGACCCCAAAAATAAAGTCTGACACTGTTTGCACTTTTTCCCCATCTATTTGTCATCAAGTGATGGGACCAGATGCCATGATCTTCGTTTTCTGAATGTTGAACTTTAAGTCAACTTTTTCTCTCTCCACTTTCACTTTCATCCAGAGGCTTTTTAGTTTTTCTTCACTTTCTGCCATAAGGGTGGTGTCATCTGCATATCTGAGGTTATTGATATTTCTCCCAGCAATCTTGATTCCAGCTTGTGTTTCTTCCAGTCCAGCGTTTCTCATGATATACTCTGCATATAAGTTAAATAAGCAGGGTGACAATATACAGCCTTGATGTACTCCTTTTCCTATTTGGAATCAGTCTGTTGTTCCATGCATTAGGAGATAAACTTTTTCATTTTAAATCATACTGACTCATTTTAAATGATGCATGTCCCATTGGGAACATGCATAAACATCATAAATAGAAAGTTTAGGGCTTTCCTGGGGGCTCAGTGGTAAATAATCCACCTGCCAATGCAGGAGGAGACATATGTTGGATCCCTAGGTCAAGAAGATCCCTTAAAGAAGGAAATGACAAGTCATTCTAGAATTCTTGCCTGGAAAATCCCATTGACAGAGGAGCCTGGAGGGATATAGTCCTTGGTGTTGAAAAAGAGTAGGACATACACACTGAGGAAACCAGAATTGAAAGAGACACATGTACCCCAATGTTTTCAGCACTGTTTATAATAGCCAGGACATGGAAGCAACCTAGATGTCCATCAACAGATGAATGGATAAGAAAGCTGTGGTACATATACACAATGGAATATTACTCAGCCATTAAAAAGAATACATTTGAATCAGTTCTAATGAGGTGGATGAAACTGGAGCCTATTATATAGAGTGAAGTAAGCCAGAAAGAAAAACACCAATACAGTATACTAATGCATATATATGGAATTTAGAAAGATGGTAACAATAACCCTATAACGAGACTGCAAAAGAGACACTGATGTATAGAACAGTCTTTTGGACTCTGTGGGAGAAGGAGAAGGTGGGATGATTTGGGAGAATGGCACTGAAATATGTATAATATCATATATGAAACGAGTTGCCAGTCCAGGTTCGATGCACGATACTGGATGCTTGGGGCTGGTGCACTGGGACGACCCAGAGGGATGGTATGGGGAGGGAGGAAGGAGGAGGGTTCAGGATGGGGAACACATGTATACCTGTGGCAGATTCATTTTGCTATATGGCAAAACCAATACAATATTGTAAAGTTAAATAACATAAAATTAAAAAAAAATAAAACTCAGGAAAAAAAAAAAAAAGGAAAAAGAGTAGGACAACGCTTAACGACAAAATGACAAAAGAAAGTTCATCTTAGAACTCCTGTAATTAAAAAGTTAAAACAGTCATGTAACAAAACTGAATAAGCATAGTTAGTATGAAAGTTTTTTTTAAAGGTATCTGTGACTCTAGTTTGTTATGCAGTGGATCTCCTTCTATAGAGCTAGAGATTTGTCACATAGCTTCCTGTGCACTTCAGAATTTAGGCCAGGGTGTAGCTATTATGAGAAGCTACAGGTGATTCAGAACGTGGGATAACAGAGGCCTTAAATAGCTGGGAGCATATTGTCTCCTTGAGGAAGACCGGATTTGTTTTTAAAAGACAACATCGTTAAATTAATATACTACTCATATTGTCTAAACTATAGCATCTTTTTCTGATTAGATAAGCTTCTTAAAAAGATCTTCCCTCTTCTATTTATGTCTCATACTTAATTTGAAATAAAAATAAAACGTGTGGCAACAAATTCCAAGGGCTGTTAATGTAGCCTACATGGGATAAAAGTATAAAAACATATTTTTATAAATAATGTACTGAAGGTTCCTTGGTTGGCCCAGTGGTTAGGATTCTGGGCTTTCACTGTTGTGGCCTGGATTCAATCCCTGGTTACTGAACTGAGCCGTGCAGCATGGCCAAGAATAAAAACAAGTGAATAAATAAAATAATGTAACAATTAATATAGCATATTTTGCTTAGTACACTTTTTAGTTTATTAATTTATTTGGCTGTGCTAGGTTTTCCCTGCTGCACGTGGATTTTCTCTGGTTGCAGCAAGTAGGGGCTCCTCGCTAGTTCTGGTGCACAGGGTTCTTACAGCGGTGGTTTCCCATTGCAGAGCACAGGCTCTAGATGCGTGTACTCTGGTAGTTGCAGTACATGAGCTCGGTAGTTGTGACTTGCTGGCTCTAGGTGACAGGCTCAGCAGCTGGGGCACACAGGCTTAGTTGCTCCTTGGAATGTGGAATGTTCCCAGACTAGGGATTGAATCCATGTCCCCTGTATTGGCATATGTATTCTTACCCACTGTCCACCAGGGAAGTCACGTTCAATATGTTTTTATGGTGAGTTGCTGCTGCTGCTAAGTTGCTTCAGTTGTGTCTGACTCTGCGTGACCCCATAGACGGCAGCCCACCAGGCTCCCCTGTCCCTGGGATTCTCCAGGCAAGAACACTGGAGTGGGTGCCATCTCCTTCTCCAATGAATGAAAGTAAAAAGTGAAAATGGAGGCTCTCAGTCATTTACAACCTTCAGCGACTCCATGGACTGCAGCCTACCAGGCTCTTCCACCCACGGGATTTTCCAGGCAAGTGGCCAGTGCCTTCTCCATTTATGGTGGGTTCAGTTCAGTTCAGTCGTTCAGTCATGTCCAACTCTTTGCGATCCCATGAATCACAGGACACCAAGCCTCCCTGTCCATCACCAACTCCCAGAGTTCACTCAAACTCATGTCCATCTAGATGGTGATGCCTTCCAGCCATCTCATCCTCTGTCATCCCCTTCTCCTCCTGTCCCCAATCCCTCCAAGCATCAGGGTCTTTTCCAATGAGTCAAGTCTTCGCATGAGGTAGCTAAAGTATTGGACTTTCAGCTTCAGCATCAGTCCTTCCAAAGAACACCCAGAACTGATCTCCTTTAGAATGGACTGGTTGGATCTCCTTGCAGTCCAAGGACTCTCAAGAGTCTTCTCCAACACCACAGTTCAAAAGCATCAATTCTTCAGCACTCAGCTTTCCTCACAGTGCAACTCTCACATCCATACATGACCACTGGAAAAACCATAGCCTTGACTAGACGGACCTTTGTTGGCAAAGTGATATCTCTGCTTTTCAATATACTATCTAGGTTGGTCATAACTTTCCTTCCAAGTTAATTAACATCAATTGCAGTTTACTCAGTGTTGGAATAGGTAACTGGTCTGAATATATTCAGGGGATTTTTAAAAACAAAGATTCAATAAATTAAACACATTGAGCAGAGAATTGCAATATTAAATAGTGTAGTGATTGGAAATAAGTCTCTTGAGCACCATTTCTTCTCCTGAATCCTTCCCCTCACAGCTCTATTAATGTTGTTAAGTCACTCAGTCTGTGTTCAGTCACTCAGTCATGCCTGACTCTGTGGCCCCATGGACTGTGCCCACTAGGCTCCACTTCAATTATTAACCTTGGGTAATAATAATGGGTTTTTTTCACAGGATTGAAATAATTTTGATTATTCTGTCAATCAATTTACATAATTAACTTGATCTTAAATTTGAACTTTCTTTAAGCCTGTTTAATAAATGTCATGGCACTTCCTGAATCTATAATTTAAAGAAAATCAACTTGATGAGCCCATTTATTATGTTCCTTTTAACCTGCCATTTACTATGAAGTGAAATGAAGTGAAGTCACTCAATTGTGTCCGACTCTTTGCGACTTCATGGACTGTAGCCTACCAGGCTCCTCCATCATGGAATTCTCCATGCAAGAGTACTGGAGAGGGTTGCCATTTCCTTCTCCAGGGGATCCTGCTGACCCCAGGATCGATCCCGGGTTTCCAGCATTGCAGGCAGATGCTTTACCCTTTGAGCCACCAGGGAAGCCATTTACTATACTCCTTTAATAGCTTTGAAAACTTCAAGCACATGCAAAATAGTCCTAACAAAAAATGCACTGACATGGAAGGAAATGATAACATAGGTGAAAAAGTTTATTCATGTATGTATGTACATATATATATATATATACACACATATGCATACATACTATGTACATATATATAAACTCATTTTTGCTCCCACCTTAAAAGCAAATAATGGAAGTGGAGAGTGTGGGGTACAGCATCTGAACATAGCTGCTCTGATGCTCCTGCCATGCTCCCACGTCTTGTTTAGCTTGTGCTTAGACACTCAGTCATGTCTGACTCTGTGTAGCCCCATGAACTGTATCCCACCAGCTTCTCTTTCCATGGGATTTTCCCAGGCAAGAATACTGTAGTCGGTTGCATTTCCTCCTCAAGGGGACCTTCCTGATCCAGGAATCCAACCTGAGACTCTTGCATCTTCTGCATTGGCAGGTGGGTTCTTCACCACTAGCACCACCTGGGAAACCGTTGTTTAGCTTGTAGAGCATAAACCGCCACAGTGGATTTCTGTGTCTAGATATCCTATGAAAGCAGTATACCCAGTGCTTCCTAATTTTAAAGTCTCTAAAAATTTAGAAATGTCAATTTTGGTCTTTTTTATCCTTAAAAGCCCACCATATAATGTGAGAGGTAGATGTGCTAGGTGATTCTAGCCAGTGTCTCTCCCTATTCCTGAGCCTTTTCTCTAGGCTGCATGCAGCTTCTTGGAAAAGGTATGCTTCTATATCATATCTGACCAGCAGTGGACAGGGCAACCACTCAGAGGCAGGAGATAGTTAACAAATATTCCAGATTCCTCATCCCTCAGTGAGAAAATGCTGAGGCAAATTACACTGTTAATCTTAGAGGATTGCCAGAGGGACTGAAGCACAATTTCTCATAGTGGTAATTTGTGCACTCTTTGCTTTTTACCATCCCTGCTCCTGGTCTCACTTTCCCATCGTCTCATAGTGCTTTTTGGAATTGCCTTTCTTCAAAATCATTTGGCCTCAAATCCATGTCTCAAGATTTGCTTTTGAGAAATCCAAACCTGGACACATACCAACACGCAGATAACCTGTGCGCGCACACACACACACACACGCACACACATGCACACTTTATTTATTTTGGAGATGGGGGGATGAAGGACTCAAAGATTTACTTCTCAATCATTGGCTTTCCTAAATTTACTATTTGCTGTGTATTGAGTCTCAAACCCCATCTCATACACGCCACAGCCAAGATATAATGTCCTTTTATCAGCTGTTTTTTTTTTTTTAATTCTTTGAGACAGCTGATTTGCTTTAGATTTAATTAACAAATCAATGTTATATGGTCATCTATTCTGTATATAACTTGTCTATCAGTGAAGAAAGCAATATTAAGATAGTGTCATAGCAGCAATTGGTCTGGAGGTGGCTATGCAGTCCTAAAAAAATGAAACTTTCTAATATATAGAAATATTTCATAGATTTACACTATTCTTATGGTGTCATGGTTAATTTCCAACCAGAAAACCATTGTGAGATAATAGGCCATTGAACTGATACCAGATATTGATTAACAATCTCCAGATTTTTCAAAACAGTAAACACAGTTTAACTTGAAGGGAACATTTCCAAAAATTTGCCAACTGGTACTATCAAATGTAGATTTCTTACATGGAAAAACTCTGGGCAGCTTTCACTGTGTTTGCTGCCCTACCCTTGTCTCTATCTATTCTTGTCAAAATTGCACTTAAACCCAACTGCATTACTGAAATTGCCTTCAAAACAATTCATCCGCAGCTGTATCTCACCAAACATAATAGTCACTTCTTAGTTTCCCTTTTCTTCAACTTTCTCAGTAACACGTTACAAAATCATCACTTCTTGAAATCCCCCTATCCCTTAGAAACCATGACTCCATCTCTCCTGACTGCTCATTTCTCAGTGGAGATTTATTTTTCCTCTGCTGGTTTCTCCTTCTCAGATCAACTCTGTAGAGTCAAATGTTCTTGGGCTGCATTCTTTTCCTGTCATCTGTTCCTCATTCTGTCCCTCAGTGATTCTACCTAGTGACAGAGTTTTAAACAGTCATTTGCATCTTGAGCTTTGATTTCATTTAGGAACTGGCATTCACAATAGTCAATTTAGCAAATATAATGGCCTAGATAGCATCACTGATTCAATGGACATGAATTTGAGCAAAGTCCCAGAGATAGCAAAGGACAGGGAAGCCAGGGGGTGCTGCACTCCATGGGGTCACAAAGATTTGAACTCAGCTTAGTGACTGAACAACAGTGAGCTTAAATTTACATGTCTGATCCAAATCCTATTTTTCCACAAACTCTTGTCCCTTTCTAAGGCCTCCCCTTCTCATTCAATGTCACTTAATTTCCCTAATTGCTCAGCATAAACCTCAAGTACCTCTATTAATTCCTCTCTTTCATGCACTCCATGTTGAAATCTACAGAACAGATTCCATATTCTAATTCCAAATTATCTTTAGAATTTACTACCCAAGGTCTTTGCTGTTACAGTCCAGATGTCCGTTATTTGTGTCCACATATTGAAAATTTAATGGTTTCTTGATATTATTTCTGCCCCAGAGAGATCACTCTCCAATCAGTACGCAGCATAATTAAGTGCTTAAATCTGATTTTAACATTGCCCTGTTTAAATTATTTATTGACTTTCCTTTGCAATCAAAATACCATACAAATTCTTCCCCATCAGATGTGAAAGCCTGCATTTGGGCTCTGCCTCTTCCCTACTTCCATCCTTCTGCCCACTTTACCTTCACTATACTTTAGCCATGGAGAGCTTTTCTTCTGTGCCAATCATCCAGGGGAATTGTATATATTGTATATATTCAACATATATTTGATAAAGGAAAGGGAGAACTTGAATAGTCCACGTCTTACACATTTTTTTTTTTTTTTGATATGGGACTCTTTGTTTGATACCTTTTTTTTTAAGATTTTTTTGAGGTGGACAATTTTTAAAGTCTCTATTGAATTTGTTACAATATTGCTTCTGTTTTATATTTTGTTTTTTTGGCTAAGGGACATGTGGGATCTTAGCTCTACAACCAGCTCTACAATCTGTATCCCATGCACTGGATGGTGAAATCTTAACCACTGGACTACCAGAGAAGTCCCAGTTGCTTGATATTTTGAAGCCATAGTTTGTTATTTTACATACTAGCCATACTACTACTACTACTACTACTACTACTAAGTCGCTTCAGTCGTGTCTGATTCTGTGCGACCCCATGGACTGCAGCCTATCAGGCTTCTCCGTCCATGGGATTCTCCAGGCAAGAACACTGGAGTGGGTTGCCATTTCCTTCTCCAATGCATGAAAGTGGAAAGTGAAAGGGAAGTCGCTCAGTCATGTCTAACTCTTAGCGACCGCATGGACTGTAGCCTACCAGGCTCCTGCATCCATGGGATTTTCCAGGCAACAGTACTGGAGTGGGGTGCCATTGCCTTCTCCATACTAGCCATAATCTCCTCTATTTTGAATAGTTATTGTGGGAATTATGCCAATATATAAGCACCAGTAAGATGGGAGTCACTTATTAGTGGTGGTAATATTCAATATTATTAGTAAACCAGTAACACTGACCCAGTGACTCAAATGTTGGAAATCATTAACATGTCAAGTAATGAAGGCAAAGGCATGGCAACTCTGTTTATCTCTGGGACACATGTAGCTAAAGTTTAGATGTATTAGATGTTTTAAATTGTTTAGGGGATTATTGCACTGGAATATATAAACTCATTATTTTAATAAAATGATGGTTGTGCAACACCCTAACATGTAGGTTTTTGCAAGGATTGAAATATTTTACAGGATTGGCTTCCTTATCTGAATATTACTGATAACAATAGGATGATCTCCCTGGATTGTTGTCAAGATTAACTTGAAAAACCCAGAAACTATTTTAGCAGAGTTCCCATACATAGTAAACATCTGATTTAGTTGAGATGCTAATTGTTCTGACAACAAGTGGAACAAGTATGGTTTAGTTTTCATCACTATTACATGATATAAACATAAATCTGCTAAAGATTACATTGCTAGAGGATCTAGCTTAGGTTCAACCAAGGTGATATCAAGCATCAGTAGATTCAGAAGGTATAAAACTTGTCTGTATTAGTAACTCTTATGAATTGAATTATGTCCCCCACTCCCAATTTAATCTGTCTAAGGTCTAATCCCCAATGTGACTATATTTGAAGATAGGGTCTTTGAGGTGGTAATTAAGGTTAAATGAGGTCATTTTTAAATGTGGGGTCCTCATTCAATAGAAATGGCAACCCACTCCAGTATTCTTGCCTGGAGAATCCCAGAGACGGAGGAGCCTGGTGGGCTGCCGTCTATGGGGTTGCAAAGAGTCAGACATGACTGAGTGACTGAACTGAACTGAATTGACTTATCACAAAAAAAGAGAGTATCTTGGGAATATCTGTTTGATGAATTAATTGTTAGCACAGAGATGACTAAGAATAAAGTTTATTTTAATGTCTAAAATGACCACTAGATAGATAGATTAATTAATTAATACATAAATATAACTATTACAAAGTGAACATCTCAGTAAATGCAACGCAGAATTCACCCAGCATATTCTTGTCTCAAAAAGCATGGTCCCTGTAAGAAGTTATTTAACTATGTAATAATGTCTGCTAATAGAATAAGGTACTATTGCTACTGCCTTCATTTAATTGCATGTAAACATTATTACCTTTTTCATTTTATCTGTTTGTGCTGTGATATGAGTCATTTACCATAGAGAAAAAATAAAAACAGAAATCAAACAAGAGCTTTTATAGTCTACTTGAAATAAGTTAATTGTCATGATCTAACTATTACTCTCTCAAGAACACTTAATCTTATTGATAGGGCACTATAATTAAAATTAAAACAAAATATTGCTCACCCAAGAGTATTTTTATTCATATTTACCTTTTAAAAAAATCTCATATGAGTGGTATATTACCTAACCTGGCACTAAATATTGTTAGATTAAGCAGATCAAATAAAAAATCCCTAGCATAATTCACAGAAAGATCTTTTGTGATCCACTTTCTGCTGCTGCTGCTGCTAAGTCGCTTCAGTCGTGTCTGACTCTGTGCGACCCCATAGATGGCAGCCCACCAGGCTCCCCTATCCCTAGGATTCTCCAAGCAAGAACACTGGAGTGGGTTGCCATTTCTTTCTCCAATGCATGAAAGTGAAAAGTGAAAGTGAAGTTGCTCAGTCCTGTCCTGACTCTTAGCGACCCCATGGACTATAGCCCACCAGGCTCCTCCATCCATGGGATTTTCCAAGCAAGAGTACTGGAGTGGGGTGCCATTACCTTCTCCGGTTTCCACCTCCTAGAGTAATGAAAATAAAAACAAGTATAAACAAACGGAATCTAATTAAGCTTGAAAGCTTTAACACATCAAAGAAAATCACAAATAAAATAAAAAAACAACCCACAGAATGAGAAAAAAATTATTTGCAAACAAATCAGCCATCAAAGGATTAAGCTC
The DNA here is from genome assembly GCF_027580195.1 of Bos mutus. NCBI lineage: Eukaryota > Metazoa > Chordata > Mammalia > Artiodactyla > Bovidae > Bos > Bos mutus. The sequence goes on along the minus strand of NC_091636.1, from coordinate 50,549,988 downwards.
CAAAATATACAAACTGCTCATGCAACTCAATATGAAACAAACAACCCAATCAAGAAATGGGTGCAAAGTCTACATAGATGCTTCTCCAAAGAAGACATACAGATGGCCAACAGGCTCCTGAAAAGATGCTCAACATCACTAGTTACTAGAGAAATGCAAATCAAAACTGCAATGCGGAATCACCTCACACCAATCAGAATGGACATCATCAAAAAATCTACAAACAATAAATGCTGGAGAGGGTTTGGGAGAAAAAGAAACCTTCCTACACTGCTGGTATGGATGTAAATTGGTACAGCCACTATGGAGAGCAGTATGGAGCTACCTTATAAAACTAAAAATAGAGCTACCATATGACCCTGCAACCCTGCTCCTGGACCTATATATTGACAAAAAAAATAATTCAAAATGATACATGCATGTTCACTGCAGCACTATTAACAGTAGCCAGGACATGGAAGCAACTGAAATGTCCACTGAGAGAAGAATGGATAAAGATGATGTGGTTCATATATACAGTGGAATATTACTCAGCCATAAAATGAATGAAATAATGTCATTTGTGACAACATAGATGGAGCTAGAGATTCATATGGAGTGAAGTAAGTCAGACAAATATGATATGATATTGCTTAAATGCAGAATCTAGAAAAAAAAAGAAAAAAATGGCAGAAATGAAATTATTTACCAAAAAAATGGAGTCACAGATGTAGAAAACAAATTTATGGTTACCAAAGGGGAAAGTAGGAGGGAGGAGAAAATTGGGAGATTGGAATTAACATATACACAATACTGTGTGTATAAATATATATACTATATATAAAATATTGATAACCAATAAGGACCTATTGTATAATATATATGGCATAGTATATACTGTATAGTACTGGGAACTCTTCTCAATATCTCCAATGACCTACATGGAAAAATAATCTAAAAAAAAAGAGTTGATTCAAGTTTATGTATAATTGAGTTACGTTTTTGTACAGGAAAAAGTAGCACAATATTGAAGATCAACTAAGACTCCAATACAAATTAAAAGAAAAATTACCACTGCCAATGGGAAGATCCCCTGGAGGAGGTCATGGCAACCTACTCCTGTATTCTTGCCAGGAGAATCTCATGGACAGAAGAGCCTGGTGGCTACAGTCCACGGGGTCACAAAGAGCCAGATGTGACCAAAGTGACTTAGCATGCACCACTGCCAGCCAGTATGCTGAACTCAGAGTACTATTTTCTTCTTAAACACTCAGTTCAATCTTAAATGTATTTTCTTTTCTCTTTACATAGAGTGAGAGAGGAGGGAAAGGAAGCAGGCAAAGGAAAGGGCAAGAGGGAGGACTAGGAATTTTGTGCCTTTAAATTGATATAATAGAAATATTTCACATATTCTTTTATAAATTGTAAAATATGAAAAGCCAATAAGGCCATACATTTTCTTACTGGAAAACAATCGAAGATGATAAAACCTAAGAGATTTAGAAGGACTCTTTCATTTACATTGGGCTTCCCTGGAGACTCAGAAGGTGAAGAATCTGCCTGTAGTACAGGAGACCTGGGTTTGACCTCTGGGTCAGGAAGACCCCCTGGAGAACAAAATGGCAACCCACTCCAGTGTTCTTGCCTAGAGAATCCCATGGACAGAGGAGCCTAGTGGGCTACAGTCAATGGAGTGTCAAAGAGTTGAACAGCACTGAGCAACTAACACTAACAGTCACAGTAAACCAAACACATAGTGAAACTGGCCAATGGAAAGCAAAATACTGATTCTTTAAAAAGAGCCTCAAAGTGACTGGTGTGTGGGATGAATATCCAACCTTTTTGTTCTTCCAGAGCACAAACATTGCAAAATAGAAACTCCAAAGACACAGTGTTTTCTTCACTGAAGTCTGTTTTTAGAGCCATGGATTTAAAACATAAAATAATTAAGCCAGAGAAGACGTTTTTTCCCCCAGAACTTCAAAATTTGATTTGCAATATGGTCACCTTCAACAGATAATTTTTATAGACACTTAGTAGATGTGTATTTAAACCCACACCTCTACTTCCTTAAGGATTTAATTATTTACTTAAGCATTTCCTTAAGTATCTATTTATTTAAGCATTCATTCTATTTATGAACTTTATATTTACACTTTACATTATATGTGAAAAATTTTCAGAAGTTTAATAAAGGAGCTACTTTAAAATATAAACCAAAAGTACAGACCAAGAAAGGCATGCATTACAATTGAAGATCAAGAAAATGTTATAAAAAGAAAAAGAAAAGAGATGACGCACATATTCAGGGTGTACAATTGTTAGAGGTCAGATTATATTTTTTCAAAACTTTTTTGCAGGTCAAAGCACAATAGAGAAACACAGTCAATCACATTCTTTTCATTATCTACTTGGTAAATAGCTTTTTAAGGGAAGAAAAAAGTTTGTCTTTCACACGAAGTTCAAAAATAAGTTTTCATATGTGGTGTAAAACAAGACATAACAAGGGAATCAACAGATGAAATTGGCAAGGACATCGTGTGTGTGGTGTGATCAGTTGCTCACTCGTGTCTGACTCTTTGTGACCCCATGGACAGCAATCTTTCAGGTTCCTCTGTGCATGGAATTTTCCAAGCAAGAATACTGCAGTGGGTTGTGATTTCCTACTCTGGAGGGGGTGTCTGCCTGACTCACACAATTTGCCTTTGATGAGGCAAAAAACACAGCCCATTAGCATTTACTCAAAACAATGCTATGAGAGGGTTGAAAGGTAGGCTGCCTTATAAACTCCTTGTACTCTTCCAATAGCTCCCTCTAGTGTTTAAAATCCTCCTGCCTTTTGTTTTAATCTCTTCCTGATTGCAAATAACGGAATAATTTTTTTTTTTTTTTGAGTAAATTTTTTCTCGCTTATTTAACTCCTCCAGAGCAATTTTGCTTTGACACTATACATGCAACACATATGCACATAATTAACTCTTTAAATAATATGTTTTCACATATCCTAAGAGAAAAGGACTAAGTTTAAAAACAGAAATCAATTATTTAAATACACATTTCTTCACTATAAAAATTTATAAGCAAATTGAAACAAATATGGAAACTACAACAATTTAATTTCCATTGTAGGTCATGAGAGCAATGGATGAAGGACTCCTACTCTGCTCTGAGGGACCATGATTGTATTTCCTAGGAGGTCTTGCCTGAATGGAAAACTGAAAAATGGATGTAATTTTTACAGATGGCCAAGCTAAAAAAAAAAAAAAATATTTTCAAGCTTCTCTCTCAAGAAAATGTGCTTTGGAGGTGATCTTATAAAGTAATATAAAGAGGGTGTGTGAAAAGAGAGTCAAGAGCATGAATAGAACATATTCTACAAAAGTCAATTTTAGTAAGGCAATCTCAAACATATAGAGAACTCAAGTCAAGATCATTTTCTGTGAAGTTAATCTGAACAGCCGTAGTTAAGTGCACAATTATTGACAGTAATGAATCAATTTTTTGAGAATTAGAAATAAAATCAATAAACTGCCATAGTAAAAGTTTATGTTACATAGATTGACTATGTGTGAAGTAAGTAATTGTTCTCAATTTTTTCTTTTAGGAAACAACAGGGCTGATAGTAACTTTAACTGTGTAACTTTTTTATTAGTTTGTAAAGTAAATATTTTTATTTAAATTACTTTGGTCCTAAAAAAAATGATGCCTCAAGTTTACAGTGGTAACATGGAGCTCATTTCCTCTCATTCCTTAGACTTAACTAAAACTACAATGAAGGAAAACATTGAATAAATATATATATATAATGATAAGGAGAATGAGGAGCCAGGGAGAAAATATGCTCAGTCATGTCTGACTCTTTCAACCTTTTATACTATAGCCCCCCAGTCTCCTGTGTCTGACTCTTTGAACCCTTATGGACTGTAGCCCACGAGGCTCCTCTGTCCATGGGATTCTCCAGGCAAGAATACTGGAGTGGATTGCTACTTCCTCCTCCCAGGGATCGAACCCATGTATCCTGTATTTCCTGTATTGTAGGCAGATTTTTTACCACTGGGCCAAGGAATTCCATGGAGCCAGGAGGGGGCAGAGATTCCAAGTTTATCGAAGAGATGGGACAATTAGCCAAGGTCAAGATTATTACAAATGCAAAGGGCTAAAGCAGAGGAAGCTTAGGTAGAACAGATAAGCTTCTAGACACAGAAAGACAACTGCATATGGAAGCTATAAAGGTCAAATGTATAGAATCAAAGAGTAGGATGATGGCTGCCAGAGGCTGGGGGTGGGGGTGGGGGTAAATGGGAAGGTGTTGGTCAAAGGTTATAAACTTTCAATGATAAGAAGATTAACATCTAGAGATCAAATATCAAACACAGTAATTAGAGTTAGTAATATTGTACTCTATATCCGAGATTTTCCAAGAGAGTAGATATTTAAATGTTATCACCAAACACCAAAAAAAAAAAGTGAATATATGATGTGAAGGGATGAAGGTGTTAATTGACTTGATGTGTTATCATTTCCATTGTACATGTATATTAAATCCTTATGTTTTACACCTTTAAAAAAATCACCTTGTAAAACTGAAATATATACAATTCTACTTTTTAAATCATATCTCAATAATAAGCAAACAACAAGAAAGTTCTTGAATCAGAGTTACCAGTTTCAAGGAAAAATGGAAATGGTGCTCATAGAAAGGAATTAATTGCAAGTGAATAATTGAATCTGTCTTGCTTCTCACCTGATATTCCAAGAGCCTAACATTAACTTCAAAGGAACAGAAAGATTGGTAGGTATTTGAGGTTCTCACAGAATATAATAAAAGAAATACTTGTAAAAAGGAAAAGTATGTACTGTGTGTTAAGCCATTTTCATCGGGCATTTGGAAAGACTCCCAAGGATGTCAAGAGTTCCTGATCCAACCACAAAAAGAAATCTGCAGGAAAAAAATCTTTCACTAGGACTTAGTCTCTGTGTGGCTTAATTCTTAAATATGAAGAAACAGCATAAGATGAACAGGGATTTGAGAAAATCTGCAATATGAAATAAAAACACAAAAATAAACAAAGACAAAAAAATCTAGTGGTCAAGAAGATGGTAATATAGGATTCTGTAGGGAAACTTAAAATCTCATATTTTAAATTAAGTAGAGAAACAATAAGGTAAGAATATGTAATTAAGATGTCAGAGATTTGAAAAGAAGAAAGGGATGGTAAAGCATAGGGATATTTATTTCCTTAATTTACAAAATGACAGGGAATTCCCTAGTGATTGGTCCAGTAGTTAGGACTCCCTACATTCTATTGCAAGGAACATGGGTTCAATCCCTGATCCGGGAACTAAGATCCCACATGCCATGTGGCATGCACATCATCCCTCCCCGCCACACACACACACACACACAAACCTGGTGACTGGAAACATTTTTTTTTTTAATAATGAAAGGAGGGAGGGAGGGAAAGGTGTAACTTGCTGCTGCTGCTGCTACTAAGTCCGTTCAGTCGTGTCCGACTATGTGAGACTCCATAGATGGCAGCCCACCAGGCTCCCCCATCCCTGGGATTCTCCAGGCAAGAACACTGGAGTGGGTTGCCATTTCCTTCTCCAATGCATGACAGTGATAAGTGAAAGTGAAGTCGCTCAGTCCTGTCTGACTCTTAGTGACCCCATGTACTGCAGCCCACCAGGCTCCTCCATCCATGGGATTTTCCAGGCAAGAGTACTGGAGTGGGGTGCCATTGCCTTCTCCAAGGTGTAACTTAGATAAACGTTTTTCCATATCATGGGAAATTAATGGACATACAAAGTGATAGAAACATTCTTTCAGGGAATGACATTTACTAACTGAAAAGGACAAACCTAGACAACATATTAAAAAACTGGGACATCACTTTGCAAACAAAGATCCATATAGTCAAAGCTATGGTTTTTCCAGTAGTTATATACAGATATGAGAGTTGGACCATAAAGAAGGCTGAGTGCTGAAGAATTGATGCTTTCAAGTTGTGGTTTTGAAGACTCTTGAGAGTTTCTTGGATAGCAAGATCAAACTAGTCAATTCTAAAGGATATGAATGCTAAATATTCATTGGAAAGACTGATGCTGAAGCTGAAGTTCCAATACTTTGGCCACTTGAGTTCAACAGCCTCGACTCATTGGAAAAGACCCTGATGCTGGTAAAAATTGAGGGCAGAAAGAGAAGCGGGCAACAGAGGATTAAATGGTTGGGTAGCATCATCAACTCAATGGACATGAATTTGAGAAATCTCCAAGAGATCGTGAAGGACAGGGAAGCCTGGTGTGCTAGAGTCCGTGGGGTCGCAGAGCTGGACATGACTTAGCCACTGAACAACAACTGAAAGAGAGGCCATTCCTTGCTTGCTTGTTTGTTTTCTGATTGCTTAAGTGATTGCTTTTAGCAGCCTCTTTCTTCCCCTCTGCTTTTTACCACCCCCTTTCACAATCTTGAAAGTCCTAAAGTCCCGAGTACTTGGAAACTGCCTATAGATTGGTTGTTCAAGTAAAAATAAATAGGTTATTCTTCTAGCCCTGATAATGAAACTGGAAGATAAGTAGCTTTATCCCATAAAATAACTTAAAGGTCATAGGCACCACTGACTAGGTTGTATAAAAATCCCAATAAAATGGCAATGGAATAAGAAAAGAGAATACGACAGCAGGATAAAAATTCTTGATTTCATTGTATTCGATTTCATGTATATATATCAGAAAACCACCAAATGACACACATTTTCAATTCAAAATTATATAAACTATTTTGGGATAGTTCTATCAATCCTTCCTTCTATTTGATTCCAAAAAAAGAAGAAGAAACAGTCAAATACCCACAAAGGAGAGCCTTTTGGTGATGCTAGGTTTTACCTGTGATTAATTATAATGTTCAACATGGATACATTTCCACATTTTCCTTTCAGTGCTTCTGCACATTTTAACAGTAGGGACTGTTGAGTTGAGACATCTGTGCTTACTGCTACAAAAGAAACATTTAAGATAAGATAAGCTTGCCACTGATAACTAATTACTGTTTGTGGCAATGGTGTTTCTCGAGTAGTTTTGGACTTATGTAGCATCTCTAGGTTATGAATCAAAGTAGCTTTCGTATTTCCATATACTGTATCATGCATGATGCATATAGAACTATAAAGTTCTATTAAACCCCAATCAAATATTTGTTTTGTTTCTGTTTGTGGTCTAAAGCAATGCCATTTAGTCTTACATTAAATAGATCCTTTGAGGTTTAACTCAGAAAGCTGATCTCAGAAGTACTATCCAGTTCTCATGTATAGAATATTTACTATTCTCCAGGGTCATTGCCAGTGAAAAACTGTACTTTTGTGATAATTTATGGTGGGGAATATATCCTTAAACTGATTAAATTATCTCTAAGTTTACCCCAGTCTTTATTCATATAGACAAATGGAACATGTCTCTAATCCCCTTACAATGTGACTATTGAAATGTTGAAAACAAAAATAGTAACATAAAAATTTATATTGCAGTTTAAAATTACTCATCTGTGTGTGTGCGCTCAGTCACTCAGTTGTGTTCGACTCTTTGCAACCCCATGGACGATAGCCAGCTAGGCTCCTCTACCCATGGGATTTTTCAGGCAAGATTACTGGAGTGATTGCCACTTTCTCCTTCAGGGCATCTTCCCAACTCAGGTATTGAACCCACATCTCTTGCATCTACTGCATTGGCTGGCAGATTCTTTACCACTGTGCCACCAATCTGAGAGACACATAAAATAAAATCAATTCCTCTGAGAACCATTCTCAAATAAAGAGACTGACAAAAGGAAGTGATATGTTTCAAAGGTCAAGTTTTGATTTACCTTCCTTATAAGAATGTTTTACTTTTTGCTAAATGTCTTAAGAAGCTGTTGATTTCTATAACTTTTAGTACATTCTGGGTTTTCTAAGGGATATAAAATTGCTTTTTATAGTCTTAACAGTGAAGAGAATTGTATGCTTCCTAGAACAGAATGGTGTTTTGTGAGTAACTAACAGCCTTCTACCTAGTACACAGAAGGTTAAGACTATTTGACTTCTACTGAAGCAAGAAACACAAAAGATGGTAACATATATATTTTTTGTTTATCACATCTGAAATCATTCTTTTGCATTTAAAAATGAAGAAAGTTCCAAACTGATGAAATTTTGTTTACTTTCTGTTTTTATGCATTTTTACTTGAAAAACAAAGGTTTTGAACACTGACATTTGTCAATATTTTTGTAACTTTTTAAACTTCAAAGTGATTTTGGTAAAAGCTGTCATATTTGGAGACATTCAACATTCAAATATCATGAAAAATTTTACAATTGGGTTAAGTTGCATAAGAGTTACAGTTATGTTAAACAATGACCACTCAGTTTAGAAAACGTGTTATCCTTACACACATATATGCACAATCTCTATTATTCAAAAATCTCATTTCCCCTTCATCAGGTAAGTGGGGAATACTCTAACCTAATAAGCAATTGCAATTCAAATAATTTAATTTAATTATATGTAAATATATAAAAATTAATTCCAATTAAAGGCAGAGATAGGGCTTTAAAAAAGACAATTAATCCATGATCTTTTTTTAACCTCAGGGAGTTGGAAGTATCTCTTCATCCTATTTGTTATCCTGGTGGAGATATTACATTATAGATGAAGATTCCAAGAACATGAAGGCTATCTAATACAGACAGGCAAAAATTCACTTTCAACTTTGAGTTAAGTGAGCTATATAGAAAGACAAGAGTGGCTATTTTTGCCAAAGGGAACTGAAGTCAAGAGGGAACTAAGTAGAATCTGAAATGCAGGATCTCTACATTAAATAAAGACTGCAGATTTCAAATTAGCTGTCTAACAAGTATTGCATAAGAATCACATCTGTGTGAGTTCTTAAATAAGAGCTGGTCCTTATTCATCTTTTAATCCTGATATATACTGTCCGGATGATAAATATTAAAGAACAATAACTTTTTCTATTTATTAAACAGAAATACTTTCAGATGAATGAAGACATGAACAGTAAAGAATCTTCCTATAATGGAGGAGAATCAGGTGCGATCCCTATGTTAGGAAGATCCCCTGGAGAGGGGGGTGGCAACCCACCCCACTATTCTTGCCTGGAGAATTACATGGACAGAGGAGCGTGGAGGTCTATATCCATGGGGTTGCAAACAGTCAAGCATAACTGAGCGACTTTCTTTCAAGTAAATACAGGGTTCTACAATTCAAAAGATAGAACATGTAGTGTGAATAAGACATTATCATTGCAATTTAAATGTACATAAGAGGTGATAATGGAAAAACTAAAGATCTGGGAATTAAAAACAAGCTTCATTTATTGAGGTGAATATGACAAAATAGAAAACAAAATGAAACTGACATATTCCTTCTAATAATCAATAAAATATACAGACACTCACAAAAGAAGAACCATGTATCAGCAAAGAAGTTGAAAGGTTGACAAGTTGACAGGTTGACTTTCTGGAAATTAGAAACTAAAAGGGATTGATTTTTCTTTTTTATATGAAAGTGGTGAGCAGAGAAAAAGTCAGAATATAGAAATCAAAGAGAGAAAGATTTCTACTTCCTCAATGGAAGATTAGCCAGTCATGCGACCTTTCTTGTGTGATGAATGAATAATCAAAGAACACCAAAAAAAAAAAAAAGCCAAGATATACAAACCAAAACTTGACCCCAAAGGAAAGAGATAATATAGAACACAGAAGGTGAATATTTTTTAATCCATCATGTTAAAAGATATGGAGGAGTAGTCTCATACATGGAATAATTGTCTCTTAAGGATGAAGCTTCAAAAATAATAAAAAGACTAAATCAAAAAATCCACCTAAATGGCAATGCCAAAGAACAGGAGGCCAAGTTTGTGAAAGTAGGATGCTGGAGAAGGAAATATGTCCTTTCACATTCTTGAATACAAAACTGAACTATTCAAAAACTGAATAAGCAAGGTTCTATAACCACGTGCAATGCTTTTCCTTGTTTACAGAACATCTCTGATCACAGTCAAATTAGACATTTAAGGTAGCTACATGAGGTCTAAAATATTATAGATATTATATATCTCTCTGATATTATAGAAATAAAGGCATAATTGGCAAAAATTTAAGAAAAAAGTGGGACAAAGATCAAAGTGCCAATGCCCTTATAAAGTCAAAGTCTTTAAAAAGTTAAAAGTTCACAAAACAACAAAATGCATATTTACACACATTTTGTAAAGTTACAGAGACTACCAATAGAAGAATAGAACTGATATAAATATTAAACCTGTGTTGACTAGATCAAGAGATGGGTAAAATAAATTAAATCTATGTTTTTTCATATACAAGAGTTAACTGATTATGTTGCATATTTTTAAAAAAAGAAATGTAGGTATACATATATATATTCAAAAGTTATGAATGTAATCACCATTAGATATTTAAAAATTATTTAAAATGAGAATGAACTCTTTATATATTTGTTCTTTTCTATTAGCTCATTTACTTCAATGATGAATTGCAAGGCTTACCAATGTATAAGCAATGCATTTCAAGAATTGGGTTCAAAATGTAAATGATAAACTTTCATTTGTTACTTACACCATGCAATTTTTCTTTACTTTGAAAGAGAAAATAAAGAAAGAAAAATCACATACAAAGGCCTTATTGTGTGCAAAACCATTTTTCAGGGATCCGCGTGTATCATTCTCAAGTATGACTTACTCTGAGGTATTATGTCATAACTGACAATAGCCATGGCAAGACCAAGAACCTAGAAGAGGGATGATCCACAGAGGTTAATGTGATCTATAGTCTTATACATGTCTGTACACTGTTTCAATATCTTTGGTGTTGTGAGGTATACATTCCGTGTTAATTTAGATATTTTCTAAATTACAGTTCATTTTCCATCAAAGCACAAAAAACGACAACCACCTATGAAGCAACAATATGAATTTGCTGTTGTTCAGTTACTCCATTGTGTCTGACTCTTTGCAACCCCAAGGACTGCAACATGCCAGACTTCCCTGTCCTTCACCATCTCCTGGAGCTTTATCAAACTCATGTCCATTGAGTCAAGGATGCCATCCAACCATCTCACTGTCTGTTGTCCCCTTCTGCTCCTGCCTTCAATCTTGCCCAGCATCTGGCTCTTTTCTAATGAGTCAGCTTTTTGCAACAGGTGGCCAAAGTATTGAAGCTTCAGCTTCAGCATCAGTCTTTCCAATAGATATTCAGGATTGATTTCGTTTGGGATTGACTTGTTTGATCTCCTTGTAGTCCAAGAAACTTGCAAGAGTCTTCCCCTACATCAGAGTTCAAAAGTATCAATTTTTCAGCTCTCGGCCTTCCTTATGGTCTAACTCTCACATCCATACATGACCACTTGAAAAACCATACCTTTGACTATATGGACCTTTGTTGGCAAAGTAATGTCTCTGATTTTTAATACGCTGTCTAAGGTTGTCATAGCAATAAATATGAATGGAGCTTAAAAAATACACCAAAAAAAGAGTGTGAGATCTAAGATCTGGGTCACCATGAATAACTGTTTTGAAAACTATTTTAAAACAAGACATTAACCCCTGTATGGTTTCATTTTTCCTATGTATAAATGGAGTGAGTTTGACTGATGTTTCAGGTATTTTCCAACTTCTAATCAATGAGGAAAACATGAATGACAGTATTTGAAGGGGAAAGCATTTGACTTCCCTGGCAGTGGTTAAGACTCTGCACTTTCAGTACAGGGACTGGAAGGAATGATGCTAAAGCTGAAACTCCAGTACTTTGGCCACCTCATGCGAAGAGTTGATTCATTGGAAAAGACCCTGATGCTGGGAGGGATTGGGGGCAGGAGGAGAAGGGGACGACAGAGGATGAGATGGCTGGATGGCATCACTGACTCGATGGACGTGAGTATGGGTGAACTCCGGGAGTTGGTGATGGACAGGGAGGCCAGGCGTGCTGCGATTCATGGGGTTGCAAAGAGTCGGACACGACTGAGCGACTGACCTGGTCTGATCTGATCTGATCTGGGGAACTAAGATTCCACATGCTATGTGGCATGGCCCACAACAATAAAATAATACAAGTAAAAATTAGATTGTTATAAAGAAAAAAAAATGCAATCTTTTAACTAGTGATTCTGTAACAAAAATGTGGCTGTGATTGTCACTAAAAAATGAGGTTTCCCAGCATATATTTTCGTCCTTTTTTGTAATCTTTTGACAAGCAAAATGAGCCAGTTTCCAGAATCTAGGCTTTACTTAGTACATTGAGAGATTCTTATAAGTCAAACTAATTAGGATAAATTATGCAACAGTACAGACCTGAGGCTACGAAAAAACAAAACAAAAACCACTGCTGAATATGTTGCTGTGAATCTCAGTCTGTATTGGTTTGCCATTTTTGTGTTTTAATAGCACACTTGATAAAACAATGTATACAGACTATTGGACCATGTGTTCTACTTTTTATGGTTATTTTATAAGAGAAGTTTCTGCATATACTGTCTATAACTCTGTCCGTTTTCCACCCACTAGTTTTTGGGCACACAAATCAACTGTATTAATGATAAATAAGGGGTGACTAAGTAACAACATGGAGAAGAGAATGGCAACCCACTCCAGTACTCTTGCCTGGAAAATCCCATGGATGGAGGGGCCTGGTGGGCTGCAGTCCATGGGGTCGCTAGGAGTCGGACACGACTGAGTGACTTCACTTTATTTTTTCACTTTCATGCATTGGAGAAGGAAATGGCAACCCACTCCAGTGTTCTTGCCTGGAGAATCCCAGGGATGGGGGAGCCTGGTTGGCTGCCATCTATGGGGTCGCATAGAGTCAGACACGACTGAAGCAACTTAGCAAGTAAGAACATGAGGAGACTCTGAAAGAGTTCATTTATATCATTAATAATGGTGCCTATGACCCAACTGCATTTTAAAATATAAATCTGGTATTTTTATTTACTTGGTTTAATACTGAAGAATGATTATTTTCAAGATAAGCATAACAGCTATGTGTCAAAATAACTTCTCTAAGATGCCTCAGTTGGCATCATCATTGCAGGATTTTGAGTTGGCCATGTCATGTCAGATTCACTTTTAACTATTTTCCAGAAAATATGCTAAAGAGCCACCAATTTGAAAACCCTAAAACTAGAAACACTCTCTCAGGTTTTCAAAGCAATGTTGTTTGTTCTATCTAGCAAAGGCTGATTGTCATGGTCATATGTTCCTTATCAGGGGGTCATTTTGCAATGTCAGGGTATAAGGCAACCCATTACATTTAATCAGTAATTCCCAGTTTCTCCTGTCTTTTCAGAACCACATATAACTTAGGGCAATTTTTAAATGCATACTCAAAAAATTATCAAAGCTGAGAAAATCATTTGATGAAGTAGTAATCTATGGAGAGATGATATTTTCTGCTACAATTCATTCTCCTAAGTTGTAATAATCGAAGATAAACTGAACTTACATAAGACAAAGTTTTTTTTTTTTTTTTCTAGCTTCCTCCATTCCACTCCTTTTATCCCCTTTTCCTTCAAGTGCAGAGATGGAATTTGACAAAGTTTGTTTTGGCAAATACTAATTAAGCACATTCTAGTTGCCAAAATATGAATTAGGCGATAATTGGGAATTGGTAGTTGGTGTTTGTGTATTTAAACAGATGCAGGCATAGTACCAGCATACTTTATGCATATTTAAGTTTCTTGACAGTCTTACTGTCATCAACTCCCTGTGAACCTGTGTGGACCTTACATCAACCATATTCTACTTTCCTCAATACAAATAAACCATCTCTGCTTAACTTCTTTGGTATTTACAATGTAAACTATCTTGCAAGACACTATTTCTAGCTAGTTTTGTATGCAAATATTAAAATAACAATTGAATGGCAAGGATTTGACTTATCACAAAGTATTGGGGGTAAACATGGTTTGTAGTACAATTATAATGGCTCTTGGAACTCTAAGTTAATCCTTTTAGAACTTGGGACACCCAAACACTGAAGGAATGGGTGTTTGCGATCACAGTGATAGCATAATATTAAAAAATAATAATAAAAAATCTTTTCACTTCAATTTTTCTTTTATGAACTATTTATCTTTTTTGATAACATTAAATTTGTTTGCAATACAGCCTATCCATTGCATGCCTGGTTATATGCTTATGTGCTTGCAAGAGTAAAATGTATTTTTTTTTTCAATAAAGATGTGAGCACTGCAGACAAGTATATATGTAGAGTAAGCATGAGGACAGAATGAGACACTGGTTCCATCTGCTCTTGACACTTCCTTGTCCTTAGACTTCAACTATTTGTGAAAGTCAGTTGTGTCTGACTCTTTGTGACCCCATGGACTATACAGTTCATGGAGTTCTCCAGGCCAGAATACTTGAGTGGGTAGCCGTTCCCTTCTCCAGGGGATCTTCCCAATCCAGGGATCAAATCCAGGTCTCCCACATTGCAGGTGGATTCTTTAACAGCTGAGCTACAAGGGAAGCCCAAGAAAGACTTCAGCTTGAAGTCACACTTGCAAGCAATGAAGACAATCCCTCTCCACTCTGAAGTGACATTTAATTTTGTGGTGTTAAATAGTCAATGTATTTTTAAGAGATAGAGATCAAATTGCCAGCATCCTCTGGATCATCAAAAAAGCAAGAGAGTTCCAGAAAAATATCTATTTCTACTTTATTGTCTATGCCAAAGCCTTTGACTGTGTGGATCACAATAAACTGTGGAAAATTCTGAAAGAGACAGGAATACCAGACCACCTGACCTGCCTCTTGAGAAACCTGTATGCAGTTCAGGAAGCAACAGTTAGAACTGGACATGGAACAACAGACTGGTTCCAAGTAGGAAAAGAAGTATGTCAAGGTTGTATATTGTCATCCTGCTTATTTAACTTATATGCAGAGTGTATCATGAGAAACACTAGGCTGGAGAAGCACAAGCTGGAATTAAGATTGCCGGGAGAAATATCAATAACCTCAGATATGCAGATGAAACCACCCTTATGGCAGAAAGTGAAGAAGAAATAAAGAGCTTCTTGATGAAAATGAAAGTGGAGAGTGAAAAAGTTGGCTTAAGGCTCAACATTCAGAAAACTAAGTACCTGGCATCCAGTTCCATCACTTCATGGCAAATAGATGGGGAATCAGTGGAAACAGTGGCTGACTTTATTTTTCTGGGCTCCCAAATCACTGCAGATGGTGATTGCAGCCATGAAATTGAAAGATGCTTACTCCTTAGAAGGAAAGTTACGATCAAACTAGACAGCATATTAAAAAGCAGAGACATTACTTTGCCAACAAAGGTCTGTCTAGTCAAGGCTATGGTTTTTCCAGTGGTCATGTATGGATGTGAGAGTTGGACTATAATGAAAGCTAAGCGCCAAAGAATTGATGCTTTTGAACTCTGGTGTTGGAGAAGACTCTTGAGAGTCCCTTGGACTGCAAAGAGATCCAACCAGTCCATCCTAAAGACCAATCTTGGGTGTTCATTGGAAGGACTGATGTTGAAACTGAAATTCCAACACTTTGGCCACCTGATGCAGAGAGCTGACTCATTTGAAAATACCCTGATGCTTGTAAAGATTGAGGGCAGGAAGAGGAGGGGATGACAGAATGAGATGGTTGGATGGTATCACTGACTCAATGAACATGGGTTTGAGTGGATTCCCGGAGTTGGTGATGGACAGGGAGGCCTGGCGTGCTGTGGTCCATGGTTTGCAAAGTGTCGGACACGACTGAGCGACTGAATTGAACTGAGGCAATAGAAAGTCATATAAAAGCTCTTATGATGAGTCTTTAAAAGTAGTCTAAAGAGGAAGATTAAATGGTAAAAACACAGGGTCCTAGTAACATAAAATACAGAGGAAATACTTGGATCTCAAATAATTTATATCTGATTCATCTTTCAGAGGAACTAATTCAAGGAAATTCCATATAAAATCCTATCATGTCTTACAATTCCAACTTACTGAACAAAATCTAGTTGCTAAAACATACTGGTATATGTGATAAAATAAAATTACTTTCCCCCATAACATTTAATACTAAAATAATGACTGGTGGGAAAATACTTTTCTTCCTTGAAAATTTACTTGACAGAAACATACGAGTATTAAGCAATTAAACCCAAGGGACTGTCTCTCCTCATTATTTAAGTATAAGAAAACCTCATACTTATTTCATTCCTTTCACAAAAGCATTTGGTGGAATGTAATTTTGCTAGCAGGGTTCCTTCATTTTCTAATTCCTTTTCCCTGGGGATTATTATTATTACTTTTTTTTTCAGATGGTAACAAGTTTTTTTTTTTTTTTAATTCTTACTCTAAATTAATTTTAAAACTGTGTAAAAAGCAATGCTTGTTATATTGGATTTGTCGATACCTCAGTTCAGTTCAGTTCAGTCGCTCAGTGGTGTCTGACTCTTTGCGACCCCATGAATCACAGCACGCCAGGCCTCCCTGTCCATCACAAACTCCCAGAGTTCACTCAGACTCAAGTCCACCAAGTCAGTGATGCCATCCAGCCATCTCATCCTATGTTGTCCCCTTCTCCTCCTGCCACCAATCCCTCCCAGCATCAGAGTCTTTTCCAATGAGTCAACTCTTCTCATGAGGTGGTCAAACTATTGGAGTTTCAGCTTTAGAATCATTCCTTCCAAAGAACACCCAGGGCTGATCTCCTTCAGAATGGACTGGTTGGATCTCCTTGCAGTCCAAGGGACTCTCAAGAGTCTTCTCCAACACCACAGTTCAAAAGCATCAATTCTTTGGTGCTCAGCCTTCTTCACAGTCTAACTCTCACATCCATACATGGCCACAAGAAAAACCATAGCCTTGACTAGATGGACCTTTGTTGGCAAAGTAATGTCTCTGCTTTTAAATATGCTATCTAGGTTGGTCATAACTTTCCTTCCAAGGAGTAAGATGCCTCAAGTTAACATCAATTCCATTTATAAATTAGAGAAAAAGATATACTCTTTTTCAATTGAATAATGAAGGCCTAAAAGTCAGAATACCCTCATGTGATTTCTAGGTAAATTCTTTACCTCACCTATTCTGGAAGAATAAAGCAGATTTAAGAACTAGTACTATATTTTTATTGGATGCTCTATTAAAAAGGCCTTTTCACAAATACAGAAACAGATCAAACTGTTATCCCCATTCATCTCCTAGAGAAACAGCAGGTAAAACAACTGTTTTACATCCTAAGAACTGTCATTAGGCATCAATCTTTTTTATTTCACCCTCAAGTGGTTCCATAGAGTTTTGAGAACTGAAATGCTTTGTATTCTTTTTTAAATTGGGTACTGAAAATTGAGAATACAAAATTGTGATGTTCATTTTGCCTCAGTGCAAAATGCCCCTCTCCTAGATTCCTGAAATGACTTATTTTGCTGATGTAAGAAATTCTTTAAATTTGCAGTACTGGTAAAACTTGTGCTAACAAGAGGTGGATAGCCATTTCTATAGGGACCACTAAAAACTGTTTTATTGCTCCTCTAATACAAAACCTGGAGTTGTTATCAGAATATTATTTGGGAAATGTTTGCAATATTCCCTCATCAATGCATTTATATACTTAAATACATATATGTATAAGCCATGTATCTTTATATTATATATATTTTACACATTTCTAATTTTTTAAAAATACAGATTCCAAGTATTCTCCCATAAAGTATTCCAGACTTTATGGGATTTTTAACGTAATTCTTGAATGTTGTAAATTCAGTTTTTCAGGGGATTTCCTCCAAATGAACAAAGTAACTACATTAAATTAAAGTTTATTGAACAGCATTTAGAGATAAATCACTGCTTGAATAGAAAATGGTGAAATAAACATTTAAAACAGAAAGGAAAAAAAAGGATTGGCGATCTGAATAAATTTTTGGACCAGAAGGTATCAATGTAATCAGATCAGATCAGATCAGTCGCTCAGTAGTGTCCGACTCTTTGCGACCCCATGAATCGCAGCACACCTAGCCTCCCTGTCCATTACCAACTCCCGGAGTTCACCCAGACTCACGTCCATAGAGTCAGTGATGCCATCCAGCCATCTCATCCTCTGTCGTCCCCTTCTCCTCCTGCCCTCAGGCCCTCCCAGCATCAGTCTTTTCCAGTGAGTCAACTCTTCGCATGAGGTGGCCAAAGTACTGGAGTTTCAGCTTTAGCATCATTCCTTCCAAAGAAATCCCAGGGCTGATCTCCTTCAGAATGGACTGGTTGGATCTCCTTGCAGTCCAAGGGACTCTCAAGAGTCTTCTCCAACACCACAGTTCAAAAGCATCAATTCTTCGGCACTCAGCCTTCTTCACAGTCCAACTCTCACATCCATACATGACCACAGGAAAAACCATAGCCTTAACTAGACGAACCTTTGTTGGCAAAGTAATGTATTTGCTTTTGAATATGCTATCTAGGTTGGTCATAACTTTCCTTCCAAGGAGTAAGTGTCTTTTAATTTAATGGCTGCAGTCACCATCTGCAGTGATTTTGGAGCCCAGAAAAATAAAGTCTGACACTGTTTCCACTGTTTCCCCATCTATTTCCCATGAAGTGGTGGGACCGGATGCCATGATCTTCGTTTTCTGAATGTTGAGCTTTAAGCCAACTTTTTCACTCTCCACTTTTGCTTTAATCAAGAGGCTTTTTAGTTCCTCTTCACTTTCTGCCATAAGGGTGGTGTCATCTGCATATCTGAGGTGATTGATATTTCTCCCGGCAATCTTGATTCCAGTTTGTGTTTCTTCCAGTCCAGCGTTTCTCATCATGTACTCTGCATATAAGTTAAATAAACTGGGTGACAATATACAGCCTTGACGAACTCCTTTTCCTATTTGGAACCAGTCTGTTGTTCCATGTGCAGTTCTGTTGCTTCCTGACCTGCATACAGATTTCTCAAGAGGCAGATCAGGTGTTCTGGTATTCCCATCTCTTTCAGAATTTTCCACAGTTTATTGTGATCCACACAGTCAAAGGCTTTGGCATAGTCAATAAAGCATAAATAGATGTTTTTCTGGAACTCTCTTGCTTTTTGCATGATCCAGCGGATGTTGGCAATTTGATCCCTGTTCCTCTGCCTTTTCTAAAACCAGCTTGAACATCAGGAAGTTCACGGTTCATATATTGCTGAAGCCTGGCTTGGAGAATTTTGAGCATTACTTTACTAGCATGTGAGATGAATGCAATTGTGTGGTAGTTTGAGCATTCTTCCCCAACCAGTAGCGCTGAAGAAGCTGAAGTTGAACGGTTCTATGAAGACCTACAAGACCTTTTAGAACTAACACCTAAAAAAGATGTCCTTTTCATTATAGGGGACTGGAATGCAAAAGTAGGAAGTCAAGAAACACCTGGAGTAACAGGCAAATTTGGCCTTGGAATATGGAATGAAGCAGGGCAAAGACTAATAGACTTTTGCCAAGAAAATGCACTGGTCATAACAAACACCCTCTTCCAAGAACACAAGAGAAGACTCTATACATGGACATCACCAGATGGTCAACACCGAAATCAAATTGATTATCAATGTAATAGGAAGGAATAAATTAGACTCTGTTTCTCTTACTTTAACCTTTGTATTCTCTTACTAGTGTTACATGTTAATAATTAAAAAGAATGTTGTCTATAGCTTGAAATAGCCCATTCTCAAGGCTCTGAACTTTAAAGATGTAACTCTTTTCCACTTATATAGAGACAAAAATTTCCAGAACTGAGAATGGGAGATTTATAATAACACCAAATCCCAGGGACAGAGGAGCCTGGCAGGAGGTCATCTATGGGGTCACACAGAGTTGGACACTACTGAAGCACCTTAGCAGCAGCAGCAGCAGCAGCAACAACAACAGCAACCAGATCTATGTGACAGCTACAAAAACAAAGGCACCAAAAAGGTTTGTAACAACCAAACATGCCCCCTTCCCTTTTACCAAGCCTGAATTTAAAAGCCTGAATTCTAAATCTGCTACAATGGTCACTAGGGAACCATCTAATTGTTTTTCTGACTTTCTGAATAAAGTCACTATTCCTTGCATCAACACCTATCTCTCATTATTGGCATGTTCTGCAGTGAGCATTTTGAACTTGGGCCCAATTAACTTCAACTTTGACTTTCTGAAAAGAAGCAGTCAATTTTCAAACAAACTTTTAGGGCCATTCAGGTCCATTTTACTGCTAAACTTCTATGACTGTATTTGAAAAGACTACTTAGCACTGTATATCCTATACACTATGATATTTATTTATTTATTAATATACATTTATTTATTTTAATTGGAGGTTAATTACTTTACAATATTGTATTGGTTTTGCCATAATAGCCAGGACATGGAAGCAACCTAGATATCCATCAGCAGATGAATGGATAAGAAAGCTGTGGTACATATACACAATGAAATATTACTCAGCCATTAAAAAGAATACATTTGAATCAGTTTTAATAAGGTGGATGAAACTGGAGCCTATTATGATATTTATTTTTTCTTCATATGTCCGTGTTTATTCCTTCAGATACTTGATGAACAAAGTATTAGATAAATTCCTTCAATCTGGGGATTATACCTCATCTCCCAGAAATCTGCAAATTGAAGTTGCCATACTGGGCTGCAGATCAATACATGCTATAAAGTATACAGAATGTCCCCTCTAAGCCTCTGAAATCAAATTTCCCTTTGGAAGAAAATAACTACCTAATGAAGTATCACTCTGAATTCTATTGAGCTCCAACTGACTCCTCTTGAAAGGTTTTTACATTTTATTTATCATTTTTTAATTTATGTTTTGACTGTGCTATGTGGCTTGTGGGATCTTAGTTCTCTGACTAAGGATTGAACCTGAGACCTCGGTAGTGAAAGCTTGGAGTCCTAAATGCTGGATTGTCAGAGAATTCCCTAAAAGACTTGAATGGGACCCTCTTTTGTAATGTTTGATAGTATTATAAGCTCTACCTTTGCTTTTTCTTCTGGTTACCTCGTACTCCAAAATTAGAAGTAGGAAGAAGCCTGGAGACTGACTACAACACCAACCATACCCCTTCCAGAGGGATAGCAAAATGAAGAAGAGAGGGCTCAAGAAATGTTTCATAATTCATCTTTTCTACTTAATCTCACAGACAGCCTTGTAGGAAGGAATTTGGTTTTCTGGAAAAGAACATTATATCAAAAACAAGAAATGTTCATAAAAAACTCAAGCCATTTCATTTTTTCCAAAGCACATATTTTCATAATATTAATTCCTATTTCAACCTTAGATAACACTTTCCTATACTTGGTTTCATGCTTATACTGGCTAGACCAGGTAGCTCTCTTATGATTTTTTTGTTTTGTTTTCATTTAATAACCCATTTTCTCTAATTACGGTCATTAATGTTGTTTTTTTCTGTATGAGTTATTATAAAATATAACACTTATATGATGGGTTAAATATATTTAGAGGGTTTTGTTTGCTTTTTAAAATATTTTTGTGGGGCAGATTGGCTATATGTCTATTTTTGAATGAACTGCATGGAAACTTAACAGTATTTAAAACATTGCTTCTTCACTATGAGCCATCTTTTTTTTTTTTTTTTGCCATTTTACAAAGTGCACTGCATTTAACATAAGGATTTATTATGTCCCTGATTAGTTCTATGATGTAAAAGTTATTCAACCACTCAAGCCTCATCTGCAAAACATGGTAATTATAGAACATGCAAAGTGTGAAGGAGACGGCCTGAACTAGAAGAAGCACATTAGCAACCACTGATTTTACTTAAATTACTCGATGGACGTGAGTCTCAGTGAACTCCGGGAGTTGGTGATGGACAGGGAGGCCTGGCGTGCTGCGATTCATGGGGTCGCAAAGAGTCGGACACGACTGAGCGACTGATCTGATCTGATCTGATCTGAATACCATGGAAACGGTCACAGTTAAAAGAGAAAGTCAGGACATTCTTTCTTTATTCTGATTATTTGATCATAGAATAATATCTTGTTTAAGGTGTTATAAAGTGTGGACAGACTAGAAGGCAAGAAATTACAAGGGTATAATTTAAAGCCATCTCAGTCAAGTAAATTAACATATTTTAATAACTTCCTACATCATAGTAATAAGCCTGAAGCAGTTCTAGAATGTGTAGGCTGAGGTGGGAAGGCAGCCCAGAAGGGAACTCGATAAATTGTAAACAATTTCAAAGATTATAGGCAGTTAATGGAATGATGAGAACAAGATTGTATCTTCCATTTAAGAGGACATCAGCAGATAATTTAAGTAAATTAGTTAGTGACCATGTTTAGGTAACAGATAACATATTGAAATAGTTATATTATTCCAGCCTTTTTCTGTCTTTCAGAATTACCTACATAATATTCATAAAAGTAAGTAACTGTATTTATAATAATCTGTGACAACCTAAAGTTTCTTTGACTGCAGAGAAAATCTTATGGCCTTATAACTTAAAAGGAACAACTAGCCCAAATTACAGCTAGAAAACTGCTTAACTTTGTAGTCCCAAATTATTGTCTGTAATCCCTTTAGTATATGCTTGAGTATTAAGTATCATGACTCTAAACTCATTTAAATGTATTAGCATTTATAACAACCCAGGTTAGTGGATGGAAGCATGGATTGTTTGGCTGATATTGGGAAAACTGAAAAATATATCACATTTTTGCATCAGGTTTATTTTTCTTTATTTTTACATAGGCCTCTTTACGTAGATGCTTAATGTCAGTTTCTTTTAAATCTAAGTAAAGGAAAATTGTGCAAAAATTAGTAAAATAAATGTGTCAATAGTCATAGCCATAGTATCAATGTTGTCCTTTAAGTTTATTGTTCATGCATCTTTATCTTAAAATCGCTTGTGTTCCAGAAGGAATATGAAAACTGCACCTTTCAAATCTGTATTTCCTTTTTCTAAAGTTCTAGTAGGAATTGCTAATGTTTTTCTTTAATGACATTGGGTGGGTGGGACGTTCTCAGCATATTAGTATAAGTTAGTAATTGAGCTAGTTGTATGCTTTTATGTTCTACAATTTAGATTGTGTGTAAGTGCTCATAAAACAAATCTCACTCTTTTATAGAATATGGTTTCAGACTATAAATATGCCCAAAGGCTCAGCAAAGGGTACCTGACTATAAATTTAGAAGAAAGAAATAAATAAGCCAGTTTTCACTGCTTTCCCTGAACATTAAATTCTCTCTCTTTCTCTTTTTTTAATATCCCTGGAATTCATGTGCATTCAGAAGCAGGCTAGAACATATTAGCTGTTTCTTGTTGTTCTTCTTGTTCTTTATTTGGTAGAAATAATGCTTGAATGCACATTTCTCCAGAAAGGAAATTATTTAATTCAATTTGATAATTTCTGTATTGAATTGTTCCTTCTGATATGTTGTTGTATTTTAGGTTCAGAGCTCAATTAGTGAAATTACAGTGCTGTTTTCCTTTGCTGAGTGCCTTTTAAATAAAATGATTTAACCAGGAAATGACTTTGTGAGTAATCATGTTTATCTCAGCATGCATTCTGTTTGTCTCTGGTTTGATCAAATAAAGACATGACATATGTCCAGATTCTATCAATATTATAAGCTCCACTACTTATCATTATTAACACCCCCAGACCTTATCTCCATACAAAGTGTTCTAACTCTATATACCAGTTATATTTATGACATCATCTAATTAAAAGCAGGAATCTTAGGGATAATCCTTATCTTATGCTGGTATGTATGTCTCTCTGGGTGACATTGTAGCTCAATGATGAATGAAAAAAGTGATGAAAATAAATCTCTTTATGTATGCCAGACATTATGAGGTCAACAATTGAGTTTTCTTGGGAAGGAGTTTTTTTCATTCAGATTTAAGGTGTTTTCTCATTTTTTGTATTTAAAACATTGTTTCTTTCATTAAAGTATGGTGATAATACAGTAGCTACATCATCAATATATATTTTACTGAATTGGCTACACACATTTTGTTCATGTTTTTGCTATGATGCATTATTTCTATATGTAATAAATCCATTTTTTATGCATTTTGCTGTTCTAAGAAAACACAATCTGGGAGGGATGGTCTAAGATTAAATTAAAAATTTTATGACTTCATTTTTAATCTTTATGAAAAAATGAGTATTGCATGACATATTCATATTAGAAAATAGAAGAAGGGGAAGAGTTTCAGCAAGTTTCTCTCTTGAACTCCCCTACATCTTGAAAACGTTTCTGAGAGCATTGGAACTCAGAGTAAATTTCCTAAGAGCAAGACTGACTGATGTATACTGACCAATGATTAGGGATGAGAAAGTATCCTAGATTTTTAAAGAAAAGAACAAAGTATATTTTACATATAAGTTAAGCCTGAATTTATTTCTGGACAACATTCAGTTCAGTTCAGTCACTCAGTCATGTCTGACTCTTTGCAACCCTATGGACTGCAGCACACCAGGCTTCCCTGTCCGTGACCAACTCCCAGAGCTTGCTCAAACTCATGTCCATTGAGTCAGAGATGCCATTCAACCATCTCATCCTGTGTCATATGAATTCTGTGCATTATCATATGCATAACATTTATAAAGCTGTAATAACTAAACTATTCTCTTGCCTAAATAAATTTTATTTCCTTTTAAATTTATAATTAGTCATCATACAGGTAATATGGGTAATATGTATGCATAGGTTGAAGATTTAATAAAAACACGTGTGTACTCTTTTTTTAATGTTTCCAGGTATAGCTGACCCCTCCACAATTATCTCAATTTTGCATAATATGTATGTTTTTCTAAATCTCTTAACCAAAGCAGTATGTCACCTTAATATAAATGACACCACATTTTACTATTCTCATATAACCTTCTTGTCATTAATTGTAGATCCCATTATTGAAATGCATCCACAGTGGTACATGAAGCAATGATTTATATATGAACCTGATAAAATAAATGAATCTATTCTTACATTAATGGTCATTCAGGTAGCTTCTACTTCTTTTCCCCACTACAATCAGTGCTTTGACCTCTTTCGCAAATGCCTCCTGATGAACATATGGGCGCTTTAAACGTCTATGTACTCAGGGCTTAAAATACTGAATAGCAGTTTCACTTTCACCAGATAAGCCCAAATTGTTTCTCCAGGACTTGTATGAGAATTTTCTTTGTCCCACATCTTTAGTAACATTTGTCATAAGGAAATTTCTAAAATGCATTATAATTGTTAGTGGGAAATGATACTTTCAAACCACACTGTGAAATACCACAATACTGCAATTCCGTAATTATCAGCACTATTTCTTGGTAAATTACTAGTATATAAAATATATTAGAAAAAATAAATGTTGAGTATATTTTTGCATCCTGAGTTGACAAAAGCCTCTGTAATTCCCTTTTGCTATCTTAAAACACAGGATGGACAAAATGTGGCCTGAATTCTTCAAACTGGAGGCAAGAAAGTTGGATTTTGTACACTTGAATTCAGTTATTGGCTATGGGTCAGCATGATGGAAGGTAATGTACACTCCTAGGTATTTCTAACTCTCTCTTCAAGCAATGAAGCTCCATTAGTTGGGGGATCATTTCCCCTAGATGTGTAGAAATTGGGCCACTAAAGGTAAACATACACACTGAAGTAAGTAGAATGGTACACAAAGAAACATCTGAGCCAAGCACCAACAGCATCCTATATGAAGAATCAGGGTAAGTTGGTAAGCTTAAAAAGGATTCAAGCCGAAGTTCTCCACTGAGAAGGTTTCCTCTGGTGCTCTCTTTGTGGGATCAATGTATTCAACATTGTGATCAATCACATCAGTGAAGACACTGAAAGTATATATATCAAATATGAAGATAAACTCAAACGGGAAAAAAAAACAAAAACTGCAAAGGTTTAACCTTGGTCAGACTGAGTTCCAAATGCTCCCAATAGCCATGATTGTCAAAAATCAAGAAAACAAAAGTTTAAACATTGATTGGTATTTTAAAATTCACATTTTAAATACAGGAAGGAGAACTGGGAAAATATTAATTGATGGGTTTTAATTGACCATGTACCTAGGGCAGTCAAAATTGACTATGGTGAAATTCTAAACTAACATAATGAATAATAATAGAGTGCTTTAATGGAAGGAAACTGTCTAAATCAATTTAGGTGCATTGCTTTGTTTATATCACATTTAGGAGGTTATTTGCCTTGGGGTGCCACTGTTTTGAAAATAGCATATAACAAAAATCAGCCAGAGCAGAAAGTGGCATCAGAATAGTTATGGGATTTGGAAAAAGATTATGTAAAGAAAAAATACATTTTAATGTTGAAGGACCTCAAAATCTGATTCTCAGTTCTTTCCATCCCCTTGTGTACATGCTATGTCAGTTCAGTAGTGTCCGAGTCTTTGTGACCCTATGGATCTTAACCCATCAGGATCCTGTGGATTCCCATGGGATTCCCCAGGCAAGAATACTGGAGTGGGTTGCTATGCCCTCCCAACTGAGGTAGCAAACTCAAGTCTCAAGTCTCCTGCACTGGCTGGTGTGTTCTTTACCACTAGTGCTACCTGGGAGAACTGAAGAACTATGAAAGGAGGTTCATAACATTATACAGGAGGCAATGACCAAAATCTTCCCCAAGAAAAAGAAATGCAAAAAGGCAAAATAGTTGTTGGAGGAAGCCTTAGAAATAGTCGAGAAAAGAAGAGAAGAAAAAGGCAAAGGAGAAATGGAAATATATACCCATCTGAATGCAGAGTTTCAAAGAATAGTAAGGAGAGGTAAGAAAGCCTTCTTAAGTGAACAAAGGATATACCCATCTGAATGTAGAGTTCCAAAGAATAGTAAGGAGAAGTAAGAAAGCCTTCTTAAGTGAACAAAGCAAAGAAATAGAGGAAACAATAGAATGGGAAACTAGAAATCTCTTCTAGAAAATCAGAGATACCAGCAGAACCCTTCATGTAAAGATGGGCACAAAAAAGTACGGAAACAGTATGGGCCTAACAGAAGCAGAAGATATTAAGAAGAGGTGGTAAAAATACACAGGCAAACTGTACAAGAGGTCTTAATGACCCAGATAACCATGATGGTGTGATCA
Organism: Bos mutus; assembly: GCF_027580195.1. Classification (NCBI taxonomy): domain Eukaryota; kingdom Metazoa; phylum Chordata; class Mammalia; order Artiodactyla; family Bovidae; genus Bos; species Bos mutus. Next base: position 50,522,931 of record NC_091636.1, on the reverse strand, counting down.
CTCAACCAGAGCCAGACATCCTGAAGTGTGAAGCCAAGTGGTCCTTAGGAAGCATTACTCGACCTAGTAGAGGTGATAGAATTCCAGTTGAGCTACTCCAAATCCTAAATAATGATGCTTTGAAAGTGCTGTACTCAATACACCAGCAAATTTGGAAAACTGATCAGTGGCCACGGGATGGGAAAAGGTCAGTTTTCATTCCAATCCCAAAGAAAGGCAATGACAAAGAATGCTCAAGCTACCACACAATCACACTTTTGAGCATCATTTGGACAGCAAGGAAATCAAACCAGTCAATACCAAAGGAAATCAACCCTGACTATTCATTGGAAGGACTGATGCTGAAGCTGAAGCTCCAATACTTTGGCCACTTGATGCAAGGAGCTGACTCATTGGAAAAGATCCAACTTCAGCTGAGATTTTAACAGGCAATCCAAATTGACCATATCATTCACTAATTTGGACAAAGGCACATACTCATATAATATATTAATATATGGGAAACTGAAGTTCCCATTTGTGAAAACCCTCAGTATGATCTTTGCAAATTCTTGGAAGTCTTAGACTACAACAATATAAATTTCATTTAAGAATATTAGATTCATATTTATTGAGGCATTTAAAAGTTATCTAACACTGGCAGTCAATGCAGTTACGTTAATTTTAAAGTAGCAAAAGAGACCATATCCCTATATACGTATTCCTTTTGTCTTTTAAATAACTAAATCTGAAGATCATGATAATCAAAAAATAAAAACAAAACAAGTGGAAGAAGATGAAAAAATTATGCATCTAATAGCTGTAAATAGATATGCATTATATATATATGTGAAATAAATTTTTTAAAATCTAAATTTTAGATTATTTAAGATTATAATTTCCTCCATACAATTTGAAAATATTTAATATAAGACTTCCCTGGTCGTTCAGATGGTAAAGAATTTGCCTGCAATGTAGAAGACCCAGGTTGGGCCCTGGATTGGAAAGATTCCCTGGTGAAGGAAATGGCAACCCACTCCAGTGTTCTTGCCTGGAGAATCCCAGAGACAGAGGAATCTGGCAAGCTACAGTCCATGGTTTTGAAAAGAGTTGGACATGATTCAGAAGCTAACATACTGAATTTATATATTAAGGTTTCCCTAATGATTCAGATGGTAGAGAATCTGGCTCCAATGCAGGAGACCCAGATTCAATCCCTGAGTTGGAAAGATATCAAGGAGATCTCAAAGATTTCAAGGAGATCTTCCCCAGGGGACCTTCCCACTAAAAGTTGATTACAAAGATAAAATCAAAAATTTTTTAGTGATTTTTAACAAACTCAAAATAAGCAAAGGTAAATAACCTTTAAATTTAAAAAAAAAAAAAAAAACAAAAACAGAATTCCAAAGAGCTAGCACAGTTACTTATGTAATAAGCATGCTTATTAAATTGTCATTTTATTTCAGAAGAATATAGTTTTTTCAATAGCAAGCAAATAGTTTTTAATTTTAATTCAGCGTGTACATGTTTCCATTATATTCCATGCCACTGAGGGCCTGTTTGCCTTTCTGTTCTATTGTACTGTGTGTATGTTTCCGCCTCTTTTCTTTCTTTCAGTTTCAACTATGGCTCCCTTTTGCCTCATACATTTCTTCTGACACTAAAGCTATGTATTTTATTCTACCAGTGGCTTGTCCTGAGGATAATTGTAAAATCTGTCTTTTTCCAATTATGAGAGGTATTCTATAAATTCTTTGGGGTATATTCATTTTTGAGATGTGTGCCCATAACTCCCAATAATGTTGCCCATTTAAGCTTGATCTATTGCTTTTTTTTTTCTGTCGGAGTGACTCCAACCTAGAGTTAATGGACTTTTGTTTATAATCTCTAACCTCCTCCTTACCTACATCCTGTCTCTCACAAATACTTTGGTGTAAGTCATTTATGAAATTGTATGCCACAAAAGTAATATAAGACCAACTACTTTTTTCAAAGGGTGAACTATTATTACATTTATTCCAGGTACCATATAAATATAATATTTAAACATGGTCAACTGAGAAAGAGTAACACTGAACTAAAATAAGCTTAGTTGTAGAAATAGCTTGCTTAGATTTGTCAATGAAACCAAAAGCCTAAGAAATTAATATCACAGAAGTTACATCCTAGGTAATATTATAAACATGACACATTCCTCATTTTACAGTTGAATCTGTATACCTAACTGGTAATTCCATGTATTGCTGTGAATATGTGGTAAATTCTTTTTGATACATGTCCTCTTGAATGCAGTCAGTCTGTGAAAACTCCTGTTCTCGATTTCATACAATTTTCTTCAGCTTCATTATTCCAACTTCTATAATGGCTCATAATATCCATGTTTTTATCTTATTCAATACCCTAGTTTCTAGAATACACTCTCTGTCATGACAATGAGTGTCAGCTCTATTCCACTTGAGTTTTGCCTATAGTATGTATGTTATTATAGATAGTGTAGTATTATTATCTATCGGTACATCTTGAGTTTTGTGATGAGCTAGAATATACAGTTTTTGCCTCTTTCAAGGTAACACTGTCCTTTGATTAATCTGGTCTCCCAACGCTCTCCCCCTTGAAATTTCAATCCACAAGGTATTCAGCTGGAGTCTGTGGCCATCAGGCCATCATGTTAGCCACTCCATCACATCTCTTACCATTAGCCTTAATTTATTTACAACTAAACTTCTACCACAATCATGTGGTCAAAATAAGCCTCAGGTATCCCCAATGATTGGGACATCCCTCATGACTCTGACAGTAAAGAATCTGCCTGCAATGCTGGAGAACTGGTTTCAATCCCTGGGTCTGGAAAATCTCCTGCATCTCCAGTTATTACATTTCTTAGATCCTGCACCAGGTAGCTCAGCATTATTAAGAAATGATAGAAAGTGTCGGTGACAAATAGGTTTCTAGCTTTATCTGGAAACTTGGTTATTTCATGGATATTTAAAGATATGTATCTGTGAAGTAAATCAAAGATAAGTATCATATGATATCACTCATATGTAGAATCTAATTTTTTTTTTAAAATGAAACAAATTAACTTATTTACAAAACAGAAACAGACTTACAGAGACTGAAAACAAGCTTATGTCCCCCAAGGGGAAATGTGGTTGGGGGGAGGGATAAATCAGGAGCTTGAAAAGAGAATACATACACTAATATATGCAGATAGATAACCAACAGGGACCTCCTGTATAGTTCAGGGAACTCAGTATTCTCCGGTAAATTGTATGAGAAAAGAATCTAAAAGGAACGAGCATATGTTTACGTATAATTGAAGCACTGTGCTATACCTCTAAATTACAACATTGTAGGGTAACTGTACTCCAATAAAATTAATAAAAAATAAGTTTATCTGTGTTGAACTCGTCTAGATCTTTTCTATTTCACACTGTCATTGTTTCAAACCTCAAGATCCTAATTCAATTGGTCTTAGTAGCAGCACATCACTGAGCCTCCTCTTAAAAACCATAATATTTCCTTCTTTCCTCTCTCCTAATTAAAAATAATATCCATCTTCACTTTGTCTTTCTTTATGTGTTGATGTGAATGGGGAGGAAAAAACCACCACGTATAATATTTATAATGACCTAATCTTTATAAGGACAAAATTGAATTGTTATTGCAACTTGATAGTTCAAGTTCATTTCAGGGACACATTGATGAGACAAAAAGTAAGAACTGGTTGTTCTATATTCTCTCCAAATGCCTTTGAATTTCAATGTAAAATGTACTTTTCAATCATTTTTTTCTGCATTAATGACTCATAGCTACCTTGGAGTTTCTTCCCATTGTAATACTTTGGCAGAATTTTCAGATATCAGAACATAGTAATTTTTCCAAAGATTAAAAAAATCCTCTCCACCATATTTTGCACAGATAATTATATTACCCCTAATTTCAACTGACTAAAACAATTAAACAAATGAAGTTATTACATTTCTAACAAAAGTTTGTACAAAAGTGACATTAAAAGCTGTCACAGAACACAATAATCTGTTCTATAGGTATAGTTTAACACAATTACTATTATTATTTCATAGGCCTATATTTTATGGGGTGTTGGTTCTCTCTAATGTAGGAAACTCATTTTTATAGTTTGAATGTAGGACATAGACTTGTTACCTCACATATGTTCTCAGAAAACACGAAGAGCATTTATGACACATCCTGAGTATCTATCCATAGATAATAGCTAAGTCAAGCACAGATACAAAGACGTTTTGGCAAATGATCTCTAGGAAAAAGAATTATAGGAAAAAAGAATTGTAATCTGGAATTACAATAGATATTCTTTTGGAAAGTCCATTTCTCAAGTCTTGATGAGCTGAAGAACAATCTAATCTTCACAGTAACTTTTAAATTATGCATTCACTCATTCAAAAATATCTAGATAAATAAGAGGGCTAGAGGACAGCTATATAACTCTGCTTATTTCATATGCCCTGTATAATTCTACTAGAAAATAAGTTCATTGAGGGAAGGAATATTTCTCATCCATAAATCTTGCACACTTATCCTAACACCTAATACATAAAAGAAACTGATTGTGTTTCAGGAGTAATCTCCATCCTCAAAGACCACAAGTGCACTCTCACTGGCAACACCATATCCTACGAATTCATAAAGAAGCAAATGTTTTATTAAAAAAAAATCTTTGTCTCCATAGAAAGATATTAAAATTGAAAGTTATCATATAGATGAGCTTACAGGAAACAAATAATCCTGTTTCATTAAATGACTCAGAATTGAATAATAATTTTATCACACAAGACTGGTATTTATAAGACCGTGTGTGATTCATTGACTCAATGAAGATGAATTCTTATTTGATATCATATCCTGTGATATTACCTATTGTAAACCTGCTATTCAGTATTAGCAGAATGTGGATTACTAGCAGATTTTTGTTTTCAACAGCCACTCCCATCTTAAAAATGTTTTTCCATTAGTGTGCCTTCTCCTAGTCAAACTGAATGTCAGACACAATTTATATCTTCTATAATAAATACTATCACTTTTCCATTTGACAATAAAGCCATCGCTGTTTGCCAAACTTTGGTACAATTAAAATCACCTTAAAAATGAATGAAAAACTCCAAGGACCTATGCCTGCTGGAGTGGGATAAAACCCAAGCCTATGTTTACCAGTTTGCCTGAATGATTCTTATTCGCACCAAAGCCGAATACTTGTTGAATTACTTCTTCCATTAAAATTGAATTTAACAAAAAATATACAGGAGATCCCCCCATACATTTTTTGTCCTAAAAACTCTCATATCCACAGGTCACTCTCTAGTACTAAACACTCCTGTCCAATATTTTCATGATTTCTCTCTCCTAATATTGCATTTTATAGTCATATAGTTGACAGAATGTATTAAAAAAAAAAACAAAAACAAAACACAACTTTTTTTTTCTAAGAAACCCAGATCAAATTGGTTAAATTTAAGATAAAACATACAATATATGGGAAAATTAAGCTATATTTTGAAAATAACCAGGTTCTACATATTGTGTGCAGAGATAAGAAGATTGACATTAAACAGATCATTTCTTTCTTACAAACTGTAGATGCACTGGCCTCCCAAATCCACTGCGCGCAGTAGTCTTTAGTCCTTGTACCTCTGGTCCCTACTCATTCCTCCTCCAGACTGTTTCATAGCTGCTGACTAATCATTCACGCCTCAGCTCAAGAGATGGATCTTAACAGAACTTACCAGTAATCTGAAGTTTCCTCATCAATATTTTTAACTTAAATTTTTACCAATATTCTATCTCTAGAGTGTTTATCTCCAAACCTCTAAAATGTGCATATAATAGGCAGTCAATAAATATTTGTAAAATAAATAAATAAGAAAATTAATGACTGAGGAAATAAATGAATGAAAAATTAATCTATTGTCATCTTTCAATAACTAATGCAGATTGCCATAGTCTAGAAATGTATGTATGTACACTCTTTCAACTACGTTAAGGCAATTTATGTCACATACAGGGAATTATCCCTTTCATGAGAGGAATTCTACAAAATAAATGACTGAGCAACTTTCACTTTCACTAAAAACAAAATACCCACAATCAGAGAACTAGAAAATACTTGATGACTTAATTGAATCAACTGACAAGGATTGGAAAATGTTCTGGAAAGCTGGCTTTACTGCCAATCAATTGACTAATTTCACACTGTGTAAATTTAAGTATTAAACTGCAAGAGACCTGAATTCTCATTGTATCAGTAATCTAAATTAAATTTGCATTTTCTGTGTGTATAAAATTAAGGGGATGAAGATTCCACTTCAGCTTTGAGGTTCCATGAATGAAATGGAATTTAGGATTAGGGAGGAAAAATAACTTTGGCATTTCCTATTGAATACAAATATAAGCATATATTATCCTACAAACTCATAAATTCTCCAGCAATCTTGTGAAGCAAAAATTGACAACAATCTGTACTTCATTAGAATATAGTAATAACCCTTATTTGTATAACATTTTAGTTATAATTCATACCTTAGTTCAGTTCAGTTCAGTTCAGTCACTCTGTCGTGTCCGACTCTTTGTGACCCCATGAATCACAGCACACCAGGCCTCCCTGTCCATCACCGACTCCCGGAGTTACTAACCTTAGTTAGTAATTTGCAATATACTTTCACTTACATTATCTTAATTGACCCTAACAACTAAAAGATATATATATATATATAGCCCATGCATATCAGAGAAGGTATCATCTTTCTATTTCCCTTCTGCACCTTTGTCTCTCCCACAGAAAGATAGTTGATGTTTAGAGAACTTAAGTGAGTCACTAAAGGGTACACGGCTGGCAGTCATTGACCTTTTTTGACCAAGACAGTGTGCTAACTGCTAATACCAATACTATTTCTTCCTTAGTGCTGAACTTGTCTGTAGCCCAATTATGGCTTATCTGCTCTATTTGTTCTTAAAATTGGATGCCAAAATTCTGAGTCTGATTCACATTTCTCTTATAAATTTCAAACCCATATATTTCAGTTGTCAGTTGGATACCCGATAGCTACCTAAAGCTCAATATTTCTGAACAGTCATTCCTAAGCCAGTTCTTTAAGCATATCCCCTGACACAGAAAATGACACCATTCATTATTTCAGTATCCTGAGCTGAAAACTTGATGGCTAGCCTTTATACTATCTAATCAATCTAGGGTGGAGGAAAGAATACTGATCAGATTTTGTAATGGGCAAAGTTGTTAGTAGACTCTAGCAAAGCAAACACTCAAAGACGTGAAAAAGGAAATAAAAGAAATGATCCTTCTGTTCCTAACTGACAATTTTTATCTTTGAGAAATTATAGTCTGGGTGACTTTAATATCATTGGGCAGAAAATTAGGCATTTTTGCAGTATATAATTATCTCTTTCATAAGAGCAACTTTAAAATTAAAAAATATATAATAAAACATTGAAAATAAAAAGCATTTGAATCAAATATCTGATATTTGGCTCCCAGTGTAGAAATGATGCTCTCTGATTATTCCCCAATTAATCATCAGGGTTTATCTTAGTAAATTACAGTAAAATATGTCTTCCTCTTTTGAAATTTGCCTACATATCTTATCATTGGAATTTTATATCTTTGGATACAGAACGCATTTTTATTTCAACCAGCTCTATAAAATGAAATTCCTTCTGGATTATTAAAATATTGTGAAAACATAGCAGCTTAGAGTCAAGCATAACTGGGATTATATGAAATATTTGGCAGAATTATCCAAAAAGAAAGTTTAAAAGTTTTATACACACACACATGCACGCACACACATATATATGTATGTGTGTACTGTTGGCTCAAAAGTTAATTTGGGTTTTCTACATCATATTATGAAAGAATCCAGATGAATGTTTTTTCCAACACAATGTGTGTGTGTGTGTAGAGCAAACATAAAATGGAGGGAAATAACTATGCATGCAAATCAACCATTAAGTAAAGTTTTAAAGTATGTATTTCATTTTAATATTAGTATTAAAACAAGATGGGCATTTAAAATAACCCCTAATTATTTCCAGCTATTAAATAATTCATAGTTTACTGGTGTATGTCAAAATAATTAGCTATTAGAAAGAGAAAACCTTGTATTATTCTGTAAAAGACTGAAACTTCACTCACCTATGAACTTCTCTGATTATGTTGATTCAATAAATGCCAGACAGTTTCATTCGACCAAGAATTTATGTCTCATATAACTACAAGAATGATGGACTCAGTGTTCTGCTTAATCTTGCTATTCATCTGAGATTAACCATGTGAAATAAAATAAACCTGGCATGACAGAATAACTCAGCAATTAAGGAAAAGTATCATTACCTTATAAATAACTAAAATGGGTACTGAACAAAAGGAAAGCAAAATGAATCTTTATTTTTGTTTAATCATTTGCTTCAGATTCAAGGTTAACTCAACTGATCACCTATTCATTGTCTTCTGGATGTAATAAGCAAGGCTTTCATGGAATAAAATTATCATAGTCATGCAGAACATTCAAGAACAGTGTCAAGTGAGAGAATACAGTGAATTAAATGATCAAGTAGGGATTAGCTAGAATACTATATTTTTACTAAAATATATTGTTCCTTGTGAGATGACAGGTAATATATTCTTATACCAGTTACTGTGCATTACAATTAGCGCTAGCTAAAAGCACTTGTCACTCATGATGTACTACATTATACCTGGCCTTTCAGGATGCCAGTTCCTTTGGGATTACAAAAATGATACCCTCATTATCAGAGTGATAAGTATTTGAATGCTGTGCCAACATTTAACTCATGTCTGCCAATCGAAATGGGAAAACATTATTGATTGGAGAAAGGATCTTGTTTGAAGATAATTGACTCTGTGTCTTTCATTGACATAATATTACCTCCGGAAGAAACATATGCTCAACTTGGAAAACAAAGGTTAGATGTAAGAGGCTGATCACTTTCTTCTTACTCAAACACAGCTCCTATTGACTTGAGTAAAAATTCTGTCTCTCTGTGAATCAAACGATTATAGATCTAGTCTAATTTTAAAGCAAAAAAAAAAAAAAAAAAACTTCAAAGAAGAAGCTTATGCAGAAGCAATGCAATAAGGGCATAAAGAATGTACAGAGTCAGTCATCTCTCATGGAAATAAGTGGGGAGTGGTGGCCAAGAAAAAAAATAGCTATTTCAAAAAAAGACACACATACACACAAACACACACACAAGACAAAGATACAATTAAGCATTTTATTTATCCTTGAGTCAATGAAAGGCAAGAGAAGCTAGTACACAGCTGAAGCATCAGACATCACTAAGAAACAAGCAATTCACTGCGGCCATGAGATGGAAGGAAGAAAGAGTGGATATGTTCTAGAAAGTTGGATATTCAGAGTACGGAGATTAGACACACAGTATGCCTCTAGCCTGGTTACTGTGAGGACAACAGAAAATGATTATACACTTACTCACAGGTGGTACAAATCAGTTATTTTTATGCATATAATGTTGAAGCTGGCCAAAGTGCTAGAGTTTCAGCTTTAGCATCATTCCTTCCAAAAAACACTCATTGGAAAAGACTGATGCTGGGAGGGATTGGGGGCAGGAGGAGAAGGGGATGACAGAGGATGAGATGACTGGATGGCATCACCGACTCGGATGTGAGTTTGAGTGAACTCTGGGAGTTGGTGATGGACAGGGAGGCCTGGCGGGCTGCAATCCATGGCATCACAAAGAGTCGGACACAACTGAGCAACTGAACTGAACTGTTGAAGGGATGCCCCAGTGCCCCATCTACACTCATGGTTATGAGAACCAGAACTGCCAGGATTCTGTTCATTTTCTAAAAGCTCTGATTCTTAACTCTGCACAGTCCTCAACCCAGAACCCACACAGAGCAAACTGTCCCAAGTCACCCATGAAGATACAAAGAATCCCAATACTTTAGAAGTGACTGCAGCTACTCTTCCCTAAATGAGCCATTAGTAAAAGTAAACTTTAAAAGGGAAAGCATCACCCCAATTAAAAAATACCTTACAAAAAGCAAAATTAAAAATAAAGTGTCATATATGCTGAAAAGAAAATATTAATTGCACTTTTGTATAGTTATAAATACTATATTTGCAATTATAATACAATTAAAATTGAAAATATTATATTAAAATGTTTTTTAAAGGGTAAAGCCATCAATATGCTCTCATGTTGCAGGCCTGCAGTGCTGTGGGGCACATGGCAGAGGGGAACCCCTCTGTATCTTCCCACCTTGCTCACAGGTTCAAATATGGCAGAAGATTCAACTTGCTCCCGAGGGTTCTTAGTCACTCCCAGGGCTCCACTGTACCTTCTGTGGCCCCGGACCCTGGTTCACATTTCCTTCACCATCGTCTCTGGCTGGTAACACCCATGAGAGTGACCGGAGATGAGAACACTGCTGTCTTTTCTGCGTTCCTAAAACAACTGGTCAGGGTGTGGTATTTTCTTTTTTCACAGGAAGCTCTAGAATTTTCCATCTCCATGCCTTGAGGTTGCACAGGGAAGCCGAGGCCTCGTGTCAATTACAAATGTCTTCAAGGTCCATGCAACTATGTTCCCATCTCTCCTAAATACAAAGTCAAAAGCCACTCTCTTGTAATGTGATCACCCTCCCTCTAATTTCTTACCCAGAAGGGGAGGTGTGAAAGCCAAAGTGAAGATTTGGCAGGAGGTAGATTAGCCTCAGTTAAGTTCTTCCTCAATCCAGAAGTCCTGGAGGCCAGGGCTACACTTAGCCTCTTTGTCGTATGGCTCCAGTAGGAGCTTGGTGGGCTCTAGTCATCTTCTCCAGGGCCCAAGGGACCAGCCTATGAGGTCCAGATGCATTGGGCAGGGGCGAGAGCATGAACTTGGCAAGGGCAGGCTTGTTCTTGTACTGAGTCACTGACATCATAGATGGTGTGCATCTCCACTCCATCACAGCTGTGGGTTTGATCCACAGGCCAACAAGCTGTGCTGCAACTCTGAGGGGGAAGCTGTTGGCAGGTGCTGCTGCAGACCATCCATGGAGAACACAGCCTCTGGGAGGGGGTTCAGAGTTGGTCAGTCTAGTAGGGATGCCCATTGTGCACAGAAGCTGAATGCCTTCATCCATGGTAGAGGCAGAAGGTCACATCCATGGTTGAGACATGCAGCAAGGACTCCCAGCACTGGTGCTAGGCCTTCAGCAGCCAGCGAGCAGTATCTTCCCACCAGCCCCTCAGGATCTTTCAGCAGAAGTTGAAACTGGCCATCCTTTGTCAGTCAATCAAGAATACCCGCTCCCTAGAATTCAAGGATAATACCTGGTCCTTCTGGTTGAACCCAGGCAACCATGAACTCACTGTGGGGTACTGCCTGAAGTGCTGGGAGATGCCAGGAGCTCAGTGCACATGTAGTACTCACATCCCTAACCCATCTGGGTGTGTTCCAGTGCTCTCTCAGCCATGGCCCACTACCATAGAGTAGGGGGCACCAAGCAAGGCTGGAAGGATGTTGCCACAATATTGAGATGGATATCTGGTCTGTCTAAATCCTGGAGGAACCACCAAGACGGGAGTGGTAGTAAATGGCCCTCAGTTTTGACAACACTTCCAGCCCAAGGTATCAATATCTTCCTTTTCAATTAGATCTTCAAGTTTCATCTCAGCCTTGCTTCCCAAGGCCTTCTCAACCAGGTGGTCATACTTTTGTGCATAAAGTATTTTAGTGCATCACCATGTCACTCCTTAAGCTGGGATGTCTCTGCATCCCAGGAAATCAAAAGTAAAAGAATGATCCTTCCTTTTTATTGTATAGCACTCCTAACACACTTTGGTTTTTCCAGGTGGCATTATTGGTAAAGAATTCACCTTCCAGTACAGGAGACATAAGGCACGTGGGGTTGATCCCCAGGTTGGGAAGATCCTCTGGATAAGGAAATGACAACCCACTCCAATATTCTTTCCTGGAGAATCCCATGGACAGGGGAGCCTGGTGGGCTGCAGTCCATGGTGTCACTAAGAGTCGGACACAGCTGAATTGACTTAGCACAAGCACGAGAACACACTTCTGTTGTAGCCCTTGTAACATGCACTAACATTTCTGGCCTAAGAGTTTGCCTTCTTCACTAGACTCTAAGAATAGCTATTATATATTATGTATGTTTGTGTCTCCAATTTTTAGCTCACTGTTCAGAATATAAAAGTTTAAAAAGTATACAAAATTCTACTTGTGCAAAATGTATGTATATGTAGTCACACAGATACAGTGGTGATGAATGGTAACAGCCAAGCAACTGAAATCAACATTTTTTTTTTCCAAGAAAACAGCCTTTATTTAAGAACATGCTTTAATAATCTGGAATGCAAGGTGAGATGCTAACTGTTGGGAGGAAAAAAAAAAGGGGGGGGAAATACAGTTAATTAATTCTATTTAAGAAATGTGCAGGAAATTCACACTATCTTCAGTAAAATGTGACATCAATTCAAAGCTGGGAGTTTTTGTTTGATTGTGGTTTGTTCTATTACATTTCTGTGAAAGTCAAATAAAGTTGTTAAATTCCATAAAGGTCAGAAGATGTAAAGAATGTGTTAGAGTATAAGATAATCTGTAAACTAAACTAGTACATTAAAGAAATTTGGAAATAAGGTAGATGTGAAAAGCCACCAACTTCTTTAGTTCCACCTGTGGTAGAAACAGCCTTGAAGTTCACCAATCTGATTTCCTCTTCTTCCTGGGCAATGTGCTAAACTATCCTTCTCCAAACATGCCTCATATGACTGCCCAAAATAATCTGAACTTTCAGATCTCTTTGGTTCAACATCAACTTCTCATCATGGCCCAATTTGTTCTTTACAGAAAATAGGGTACTAGCTCAATGGCACCCCACTCCAGTACTCTTGCCTGGAAAATCCCATGGACAGGGAAGCCAGGTGGGCTGCAGTCCATGGGGTCACTAAGAGTCGGACACGACTGAGAGACTTCACTTTCACTTTTCACTTTCATGTGTTGGAGAAGGAAATGGCAATCCACTCCAGTGTTCTTGCCTGGAGAATCCCAAGGATGGGGGAGCCTGGTGGGCTGCCGTCTATGGGGTCGCACAGAGTTGAACACGACTGAAGCAACTTAACAACAGCAGCAGCAGCTTGATACAAGACAAGCATAGCACTCTTGAAAAATATGTGAGAAAATCATATTCCTAAAATACAGGAGGAGATTGGGTTCTCATATCATAAATTAGGGGATATGACTCAGACAGCAAAGAATCTGTTTGGAATGCATGAGAGCCCGGTTCAATCCATGGGTTGAGAAGATTCCTCTATAGAAGGGAATGGCACCTCCACTCCAGTATTCTTGCCTGGGAAATCCCATGGGCAGAGGAGACTAGTGGGCTACTGTCCATGGGGTGACAAAGAGTAGGACCACGGCTAAGTTACTAACACTTTCACTTACCACCAAATAGAACACTTGTCTTAGATTTTAGTTGAATAAGAAGTAAATTTTTATTTTATTTGGGTCATTACACATTAAGAGTTTATAGGGAAATTAGCAGACATGTAAGTTTTGGGTGTTCATGCCTATAAGGAAAATAGTCAATCAATGCAAAACTGCATAAGGTCTATGGATGTAAGAAAAATGTAGTTTTCATAGTACTCTGTACTTTGTCAATAGTTCTCAAGTGACTTTATTTTATATTATGTAGAATCTCAAGAAATCTGATGCATGTTCATTTACATAAAGATAATAAAGTCTCCTATTTAGTATTTTTGAGCTTCCCAGGTGGCTCAGTGGTACAGAATCCACCTGCCAACGCAGGAGATGCTGGTTCGACACCTGCATTGGAAAGATCCCTTGGAGAAGGAAATAATAAACTACTCTAATATTCTTGCCTGGGAAATCCCATTGGCAGAGGAGTCTGGCATGCCATTTAGAAAGAGATGTATTATAAATCCTCTTTACATTGTTTCTGGTGAACCTTCTGCCTGCCTTCCTTCCTTCCCTATGTTGCTCAAAATCCATCTCTCTGTGAACCTCCTTAGCTTGTGTACTTGCTATGTCACTTCAGTCATGTCCCACTCTATGAAACCCCATGGACTGTAGCCAGCCAGGTGGTGCTAGTGATAAAGAACTGGCCCGCCAGTAAGAGACGTGGATTTGGTCCCTGGGTCAGGAAGATCCCCTGGAGGAGTGCATGGCAACCCACTCCAATATTCTTGCTTGGTGATCCCCATGGACAGAGAAACCACCTTAAGTTTTCAATAAAAATGGACCCTATCCTTTACATTATTGTAGTTCTTTATACACATTAGCACTTGTTGTACTATAGTGTAGTGTATACAAATTTGTGAGATCCATACTTTGTACTTACTTAACTTTGTGCTTATTTAACTTATATGCAGAGTGCATCATGTAAAACACTGGGCTCGATGAAGCACAAGCTGGAATCAAGATTGCTGGGAGAAATATCAATAACCTTAGATACACAGATGACACCACCCTTATGGTGGAAAGAGAAGAATAACTAAAGAGGTTCTTGATGAAAGTGAAAAAGGAGAGTGAAACATTTGGCTTAAAATGCAACACTCAGAAAACTAAAATTATGGCATCTGGTCCCATCACTTCATGGCAAATAGATGGGGAAATAATGGAAACAGTGAGAGACTTTAGTTTTTTGGGCTCCAAAATCACTGCAGATTGTGACTGCACCCATGAAACTAAAAGATGCCTGCTCCTAGGAAGGAAAGATATGACCAACCTAGACAGCATATTAAAGAGGAGAGACATTAATTTGCCAACAAAGGTCTTTCTAGTCAAGGTTATGGTTTTTCCAGGAGTCTCACATATATGGATGTGAGAGTTGGACTACAAAGAAATCTGAGTGTCAAAGAATTGATGCTTTTAAACTGTGGTATTGAAGAAGACTCTTGAGAGTCCCTTGGGCTACAAGGAGATCCAACTAGTCCATCCTAAATGAAATCAGTCCTGAATATTCATTGGAAGGACTGGTGTTGAAGCTGAAACTCTAATACTTTGGCTACCTGATACGAAGAGCTGACTCATTTGAAAAGACCCTGATGCTGGGAAAGATTGAAGGCAGGAGGAGAAGGGGATGACAGAGGATGAGATGGTTGGATGGCATCACCAACTTAATGGAAGTGCGTTTGAGCAAGCTCTGGGAGTTGGTGATGGACAGGGAAGCCTGACGTGCTGCAGCCCATGTGGTTGCAGTGGACACAACTGAGCAACTGAACTGAACTGATACTTTTTAATTCCTTGAATTCAGACATAATCTCTGTTCATTGTTGTTATATATCTTGTATTTGATACCTAAGTATGCTCAGAAATATCCTGGTTATAAGAAAAGACATTGTGTAAATTATCGATGAACCTGTATCTTTCTAAGTACATTTGTTTTCATTTATAAATATGCCTTTTGTTACTTCCCTTTTTTATGAAATCATGCCATGGGTGGGTGCAAAAATTTATGTCTGGTTGAGCCTCCCCATTTTTTATAGGTTTAAGATGCTGTTAATTTAAATTATGTGTTCATTGTGAGGCATATTTTGGTGTTTGAATCAAGAGTATAACTCAGTATTTCTGTCTGTTTGGCATGTTCTCCACTATGCTATTTAATTTAGCTAGATTACTGTCCTTTTTTCCCTTCTCATGTGTTTTTATGTGTGAGCTCTTCCAGTGCAACTCAATAAGTCCATGACCCTTTCTGGAAGCAACAAAGGCATAAAGTTTGCTCCTTAAACCTGGCATAATCTCTAAAGATTTTACTTAAAAGTTAGATGAGCAAAATACTGGACAGTTTTAGGCAGTGAAATAACTTGGAAGAGATGAACCTAGAAAAAGGTACAGATAATGAAGATTGAGTATAGCAGGATGTGATGGCTTCGGTATTCACTTTATCTCTTCCATATCATTCATATACTTGCAGGTTTAGGGGAAGTAAAAAAAGAGGGAAGTGAGTGATAAGCATCTTAATGTGATGGCATCCATAAAATCTACATGTCACATTTCATTCAGGGGCTAATTTTCCATTTGAATTATGAACCTCTGTAAATAGGAGACAGATATGTAAAGCCTGAAACATCTATCAGTCTTGACCCTGGCAGATTAAAATGTGACAACTTCAAATGAAAATAAGTTCTAAGTTCCAAACTAAATCATTAGGTGAAGGAGTTATATTATTTGTAAATGCAGTGAATGTAAATATTGATGTTGATGCTAATGCATCTCATTGAATTCTAGGATATATAGAAACATATGTAAGTATTATTGTAAGATTATTATAATTCTGTGCAACCACACAGCAGGCTTTCTTAGCTACAGTGAAAGTCAAAATGCTCAACCTGACAAGGTGGTGATGATTTATGAGATATAAATCTCTTTCAGTACATAGTAAATAAACCAGTGCTTTAACCTATATATTTGAAAATATTCAGTATAGATTTGCAGTTGCCAAAATACCTTTATATGCTGTTTCCAAAGCATTATGTATGTATTTATGCATGTCTTGACTTGTTCCAGAAAGGATTAAATGTGATCAAAATACATACTCAACAGAATAAAGTAAAACTTGGCAAAGATGAATGTGATTGAAGTGCTGGGTGATACAGAGAGGCAACTGCTTTGATTAAGGATAGAGGGATATTTTGACTGAATATCTTCTTTTAATTCATTGGAAATCCTGTGTGCCACATGTGTGGAAAAAAAAGATTCTCAGAATGTGAGGGTATAGCTAAGTAAGTGTTTAGTTCAATGTTTATTTTACATATTAGTTACAAAATATGTATTCCTTGATTTTAAAAAGTCTAAAGTAGACATACAGGAATTGTGAGCCTGTTTCCTCTCCTATATGGCTTTCACATTTTTTGTTGTGTACAGATGTGTCATTTTACAAAGTATAAAATGTTGGGTAGAATCAATACCGAGGCTATTAGGAGAGACGGAAGATCAGTTTCACTGATGTATTCAACACACATTTGGTACACATCTATGGTACACCGGGCTCTCTTTTGGGCTTCTTACAAAACAATGGTGGAGAAAAATCCACATGTGCCAGGCCTCTGAGAACTAGGAGAGGCAGATGCATTATTCAGATGTACCAACCACTGCATAATTGAAGTTCTGGATGGATGCCATGCAGGCTATTAATAAAGCTGAGTATCTGACCTCAGCAGATGATCAGGAATGATTTCCTTATTTGAAGTTATTTTGAACAGTGGAATCATGCATGAGCAAATCAACCAGGTAAAGAATACAGTGGGAAAAGGAACTGTGGAAACATTACCTGAAGGAGGGAGCATTGCAAAGCCTCTGAAGTTGGAAAGAAATAAGTTAATATATGCAAATCCAATTAGAAAGAGGCTGGTTAATACAGGGAACTTCAAAAGAAGTCAGCATATTTTAAGTCTGGGGGAGAGTGTTGTCAAAAGGAGTTGACAGAGACATAGGAAAAGGCTGGGTCATGCCGTAGGAGACTGGATTGTGGGCATTTTGCTGTTTGTGACTCCTTTGCTGGCTAATCCACTACAGAATCTCATTTAGATAAAATATGAAAATAAGACTCTAATCATGTGCAATAACAAAATTCTGAGATTCCCTTACAGGCTTACTTGGATTAGGTCCTTACGTTGAAGTGTCAGGTATGTCCCAAAATAGCTAATCACTCTGTGTGTGTGTGTGTGTGTGTGTGTGTGTGTGTGTGTGTGTAACTGTTAAATAATCACTGAAAACAGTATAGTTTTAGTTTCACTATTTGTGATGGGCTCAGGAGAAATGCTTCTCTGTGGTACTTAACTGTTTCTATATCCACATAAAGGAATTACTCACTCACTGTATATTTAAAAAGTATGAGGACTTTCTCATGTTTATATTTGAAAATAGCAGGAAAAGAAAACTTTACATTTGGAAATCTTAAAGCTTTGGAAAATTTGGAAAATTTAAAGCTTTGGAAAATTTGATGTAGTTGCAGAGGTTGAAGAAAAGCTATAACCAGCCTAGATAGCATATTAAAAAGCAGAGACATTACTTTGCCAACAAAGGTCCGTCTAGTCAAGTCAAAGCTATGGTTTTCCAGTAGTCATGTACTATAAAGAAAGCTGAGCACCGAAGAATTGATGCTTTAGAACTGTGGTGTTGGAGAAGACTCTTGAGAGTCCCTTGGACTGTATGGACAGTACATCCCTTGGACAAGTAGTCCATCCTAGAGGAAATCAGTCCTGAGTATTTATTGGAAGGACTGAAGCTGAAGCTGAAACTCCAATACTTTGGCCACCTGATGCAAAGAACTGACTCATTTGAAAGACTCTGATGCTGGGAAAGATTGAAGGCAGTAGGAAAAGAGTATGACAGAGGATGAGATGGTTGGATGGCATCACCGACTACATGGGCATGATTTTGAGTAAACTCCAGGAATTGGTGATAGACAGGGAAGCCTGGCATGCTGCAGTCCATGGGGCCGCAAAGAGTTGGACATGACCGAGGGACTGAACTGAGCAGGGGTTTTTTGAATGAATGCTTATGCTACTCTTTATCAAATGAAACTTGCATTCTTTGAAAAATTAAGGGGAAAAGATAATCAACAAAACAAATAAAAGGAAAACAAAATGCAGAAGGAGAAGAGGGCAACAGAGGATGAGATAGCTAGATGGCATTGCTGACTCAATGGACATGGGTTTGAGCAAACTCCTGCAGATAGTGAAGGACAGGGAAGCCTGGTGCACTGCAGTCCATGGGGCCACAAAGAGTTGGACACAACTTAGTGACTAAACAACAACAAAAAAGTAAAAACAAGAGAACACAAAGTAAGAAAAAAAAAGCTGCAATTAGAGTTGACCATTATTGTCTTATTCTAAAAATGTGCAAATGAAGACAAATAGTTATTTATCCTGCCTTTCCTGTACAAAGTACATTCCAAATTAATCAATAGTCTGACTGATGAGGAAAAGGTCTTCTGTATATGAGAAAAACAGATAATGAATATACCATGAATGCCAGGGTTGGAAATTAATTTTTAGTCTATAAGAGGTAGATTATTCATACATACTGAAATCCTTGGTTAAAGGATAAATAGAATATGTCATCTGTTGTTTCAAAGATTGTGTTTTGTGATAGTTAAAGCTCTATAGGAATCTGGTGATCTATGCCTTCAACAGATGATTAGACTTGGCAATAACCCTGGTGGGATGACCAGTCATTTGTATGCCTTTTAATTTGAAATAGCACACAATACAGAGCATTGCCTGTGAAGGAGGAGCATCGGAAATACTTAAATAGTATTGTATCAACACCTATATGTCTATTGAACTTTTTTCAACAAATCAATGTCATAAAAAAAATGGAGAGAGAAAATTAAGAGTCATGACAGCAAAATATAATCCATAAATTTTGAATGTCTTGTTCTAAGCAAATAATATACAAGTACCTTAGAAAAATAGCAAATATGTAAAAACAGTCTGTGAATTGGATGGCACTAGGAAATTAGTGTTAAAACATCATTGTGAAATGCAGTAGTAGGCCATTCTCATTTTTAGTGGTGTACCCTGAAGTATTAGAGGAAGAAATGCCAAGATGTCTGTGACTGTATTAAAAATGATTAAGAAAAATCCATAAATATATTTAACCTTTGATAATAATATTAGTAAATATTTATGTTTGATGTTTTTCAAAATAAAAAAAGTAAAGAGATAATAAAGAATTTATATAATAATCAACTACTTCTTGTTGGTATGATGGAAAAAAAAGTAGAAAGGAGAAGATCATATGTATAAGGAAAACTTCCCATTG
Organism: Bos mutus; assembly: GCF_027580195.1. Classification (NCBI taxonomy): domain Eukaryota; kingdom Metazoa; phylum Chordata; class Mammalia; order Artiodactyla; family Bovidae; genus Bos; species Bos mutus. The sequence continues at coordinate 50,503,125 of NC_091636.1, read as the reverse complement.
GTTTATAGTGCATTTATAAATGTATAATTTATAAATACATTTATAATAAAACATTTTTATAAGTCTTTGGTCCACATATTTTGGGCATTCCGGGTGGCTCAGTGGTAAAGAACCCACCAGCTAATGCAGGAGACATAAGAGATGCAGGTTGGATCCCTGTGTTGGGAAGATCTCCTGGAGGAAGGCATGGCAACCCACTCCAATATTCTTGTCTGGAGAACCCCACGGACAGAATGAGCCTGGTAGGTTATAGTCCATCGCGTCACAGAGAGTCAGACACGACTGAAGCGACTTAGCACTCATGAACGGACAATATGTTTTAATTAAGCAACTTTGTATCTGAAGTCTTCTCATTACGACATTTCTGCTTTGTGCCTATGGTTTGACTGTTTGCCCAATACTGTTTCTCTTTCCAGCAGTAGACATTATTTTCAGCACTTCCAGTTTCAACTTCTTAACCTAATATTGACTGATACCAAAATTCTTCATGAATGACCAGTAAATGGTCTCTACCCTTGTTTACCTCTGTTTGAATATAGAAACTAATTTGTGTCATGCAAAGAGAACAACAGAGAGAAGGACTCTATGCCAATTCAATTTACAGGATAATGTGCAAACTCAATTGTAATCTGTGTTTCTATTCTGCCTAATACTGTGGTTTTACAACCACAGGAAATTGCTTTCAGTCTTCCCCATAAATTGCCAAAAGCAGACTCTAGGGGTAATAACACTAGTTAAAATCATTCTTAAATACTCAATATGTTACTGATGCTCTGCTGAATATGTGAGATAAATTAGGTCCACTTCACAGATGCAAAAACTGAGAATTAGAAGTCATAGAGCTTGTCCATGGCCAACTTGCTAAATATATCTAAACTGAGTTTTATATTTCAGCTCTCTCTGCCTCCAAAATAATGCACTTTTCTTTACATATCAGTTTCTGTTTTAAGTTAAGGAAATAATTTATGGAACTAAGAATAACATTCATTTACCATTAGAATCATGAGTGCAACATGATTTCTAAGATTTAGAAGAATCCATTATATTATACAACACTTTGCCTTTTTCCTCTTACAACAGCAAGAATAATAGTTACATCCTCAGGCTATTGCAGACCTTTATCAGAGTGTTTCCAGAGTCTTGGGTACCAGGTCTAAGAGTTCTGATCAACAATACAGAGATCCATAGCAGCCTCAGTTAGAGATGTGCCTGCAGTGGTCACTGTGGACATGCCTTGGGACTCAAGGAAGCTTCTGTCACTACCCAGGGCATCCTTCAGAAACTTCTTGCACTGTGCCTAAACTTTGTGTGCTGAATGGAAGTGGCAGCAAGAACCAGCAGTGAATACTTGTCTTTCTGAATATTGTCCTAAGTATTGAAAAAGTCTCATATTTCTAGAACATTTAAGTTAGGGCTCAGTAACTGAGGGGTAATTCTTGCTTCTGTACATTATTCAAAGACATGTTTTCAGAATATCTTGAGCATTAAATTATAAAGTCCTTCTCATTTGCTGTTGTTTCATTTTCCTATTTACATGAACCAATTTTCAATGGTAGGCTCAGAAAAGCTTCATTTATATCAGTGAGGGCTTCTTCTGTTTTAATCTCCTTATCTTTCATATATGGTGCTGCTTTCTGATAAAGAAAGGCTATCTGGAAAAAAAATTAAGAGACAAATCAATAAAACCAAAAATATGTTATTTGAAAACATCAATAAAGTAAATGAAGCTTGTTGGACTGTCAAAGGAAGATAAGAGAGAAAACTCAAATTACTGAAATTAAGAGGGACATATGGAACATTGCTACTGATCTCACAGAAATATAAAGGGTTATAAAATAAAACTATAAACATCTATATGTCAGCAAATTATGTAACCTAGAAATGTAAAAAATTCTAGATACCTGCAAACTATAAAAAGCAACAATATGAAAGAGAAAATAAGAATTGATCTGTAACAAGTAGAAATATTGATTAGCAATTATAAAATTTTCAACAAGGAAAACTCCACTTCAGATCATTTTATTGTTAAATTCTAACAAATATTAAATGAAGTAATATTGTTTATCCTTCTCAATGTTTTTAAAAGAATAGGAGAGAACAATTTCTAACTCTATTGATATTATACTGACATCAAAACCAGGCAAAGGCACTATAAGGAAAGAAAACTACAGATAATGTAGTTGCCTATATACATCTGAATATATGTGCAAAGAATATCAATGAAATACTAATGCAATATATCTAACAACATATTAAAAAGATTATGTATCATGGTTATTGGGATTTATCCAAAGAATACAATTTTGGCTTACAATATGAGATGTCTTTCAAATTACTTAGATCTTATGTAACATTTTTGAATGTTGTTTTAGAGTTTTAAGCATAAAGTTTTTGACTTGTAATAAGATTATTCCTATGGAATTTACTTTTTGATATTATTACAGATTAAAATTTTTAAATTACATTTTCAGATTTTTTGTTTGTAGGCTGTGATTGAAAAGAGAGTTTGCAAAAAGTGTTGATACTCTTCTACATTTGTAATTGGAATATAAAATGGTGCTGCTTCATTTTGGAAGTTCCTCAAAATGTTAAACATAGAGCTGTCTTATAACCTAGCAATTCTACTCGTAAATAAATATACAAAAGAAATGCAAACATATATCCAAATAAAAACATAATACGAATGTTCATGTTAATATTAATCATGAACTTCCCTGGTACTCCAGGGGTTAAGAATCTACCTCCCAATCCAGGGGACATGGGTTCAATCCTTGGTCCAGGAAGATACCATACACCATGGGGCAGCTAGGTCTTTGAGCCAAAGCTGCTGCAGCCTGAATGCCTTAGAACCTGTGTTTCAGAGCAAAAGAAGTCACTGCAATGAGAAGCCATCACACTGAAGCTAGAGTGTAGCCTCCACTCACTACAACTAGAGAAGGCCTGCATGCAGCAACAAAGACTCAGCACAGCCAAAATATATATGTGTGTATAAATATATATGTATATACTTACATATATGTGTGTACATATTTATGTATAGAGAATAATTACATATATATATTATTTATAGTAGTTCAAATATAGAAACTGTCCAGGTGTCTCTAAATCTGTTGAATAGGTAAATTCAGTGTTGCATATTCATATAACATAATATTATTTAACCATAACAATGAAGCAATAATACATGCTAAAATGTAAACTTTAAAAACACTATGCTAAGAGAAAAAAGGTAATAAATATTCATATAGTGTAGGAAAATATTTATATGAAATATTCAGAATAGGCGCATCTATAAGGACAGAAATAAAATCAGTGAATGCTAAGGACTGGAGAGAGGACTGAATGGGGAATGCCTGCTGTGTGGTGCCTCTTACTTTGTGAGGATGAGATTCAAATATTGTTAAGTTAAATGGTGGTGATAATTGCACAACTGTGTGAATATGCTAATACCTTTGAATTGTACACTTCAAGTGGATGAATGTTATTGTATGAGAATTATGTGTCAGTAAAGATTCTAGTCAAAGCTATGGTTTTTCTAGTAGTCATGTATGGATGTGAGAGTTGGACCATAAAGAAAGCTGAGCGCTGAAGAATTGATACTTTTGAAATACGGTGTTGGAAAAGACTCTTGAGACTCCTTTGGACCTCAAGGAGATTTAATCAGTTAATCCTAAAGGAAATCAGTCTTGAATATTCATTGGAAGGACCGACACTGAAGTTGAAACTCCAGCACTTTGGCAACCTGGTGCGAAGAACAGACTCATTGGAAAAGACCCTGATGCTGGGAAAGATTGAAGGCAGGAGGACAAGGGGATGACAAAGAATGAGATGGTTGGATGGCATCAACAACTTGATGGACATGAGTTTGAGCAAGCTCTGGGAGTTGGTGATGGACAGGGAAGCCTGGTATCCTTCAGTCCATGGGGTCACAAAGAACTGGACACAACTGAGTGACTTAACTGAACTGACCTGAAAGATGTTATTAAAATAAATAAACATGCTGGCATCTTGTGCAGCCCTGGAAGAAGACAGGTCCAATATAAGGGAGCAGTTGGATGGATACTTTAGCAAATGGATATTGCTTAGAATGGTGATGCTACAGAAAGACTAAGTATCGGAGCTAAAATATTTGTTGATTAACTGGCTATGGGCATGAAGTTCACTAAGATAATACAGATAGAACTGCTATTTTTTAATCCTACTTTGACAGGCAGCAATCATATAACCATTAATAAAAGTATTAGTTAACTCTTTAATTATTAGATTTATATGTACAATTCCAGCTTATGAGCACAAAATAAGGTATTATTTAGATGTTCAGCAATATTTAAAATAATGCATTGTTCTTATTTTCCTTATAAACTGTCAATATAGGGTGTTTCTTTGAGTCACAAAATAATTTTTGTTATATCAGGAAAAAAGCATATTGAATATATACAGTGGAATATTATTCAACAATAAAAAGAAGGAAATCTTGCCATTTTCAACAACATGGATGGATCTCTAGGGCATTATGCTAGTCAGAGAAATTAGTTAGAGAAAGACAAATATCCTATTATCTCATTTATATGTGGAATCCTCAAAAACGAACAAACAAACAACAACAAAAACAAAATCCCAGCAACAACTGAATTGGCAGATACAAAGACGAGAGGCAGGGGTTGGAGGTGGATGAAACACGTGACAGTGGAAGGTGGCCAAAAGGTGGCCAGAACTTATAAAGTAAGTTCTGGGAATGTCATGTACAGCATGTAACTATAGTTATCATTTTGATACTGCTTATATGGGGCTTCCCTATGTGGAATTTAAAATAAGGTGCAAATGAATTTATTTACAAAATGAAAGTAGAGTCACAGATGTAGAAAACAGACTTATGGTTACTAGGGGGTAAGAGAGGGAAGGAATAAATTGGGAGATTAGGATTAACATGTACACACTGCCGTAAGACCTAAGGTATATCACAGGGAACTCTACCCAATACTCTGCAGTGGCCTATATGGGAAAAGAATCTAAAAAAAAAAAAAAAAAGTGAATGCATGTATGTGTATAACTGATTCACTTTGCTCTAAACCTGAAATTAACATAACATTGTTAATCAATTGTACTCCAATATAAAATAAAAATTAAATAAAAATACTGTACTGGATATTTGAAAGTTGCTGAGGATAGGTCTTAAAATTTCTTATAAAAATAATGTAACTTTGTGTGGTGATGGATGTTAACTAGACTTGTTATAAGTATTTCACACTACATGCAAATACCGAAGCATTATGTTGTATTCTTGAGGGCTTCCCAAATGGTGCTGATGGTAAAGAACCTGCCTGTCAATGAAGGAAAAGTAAGAGACATGGGTTTGATTGCAAGGTCTGGAAGATCCTTGGGTCAGAAAGATCCCATGAAGGAGGGCATGGCAACCCAAGTATTCTTGCCTGGAAAATCCCATGGACAGAGGAGCCTGGTGGGCTACAGTCCATAGGATTGGAAAGAGTCAGACACAACTGAAGCAACTTAGCAAGCACACATGTTGTATACCTGAAACTAATATAATGTTATACATCAAGTATATCTTAATTTTAAAAAAGATATTGAAAAATATAATACCCCTTATTGAGAGTAAAAACAACATACGGTTACAATCATTTTAAAAGTACCTTTACAAATGTAGGTATTGCTGATGATAAGTCCAGTTTTCTATGAAGTGACATTCTATGCCAATCATGCTCAAAAATATCTTTGTGCTTATCTCATCTCTGGCAACACCAACTATCCACCACCCTTGAGGCTGTTATTAACTCTGTGTTACCAGCTACACATTAACTGAAAAATCCTTCATTACACTTCTGAGAGTAACTTCAAAGAAAGGAGAATAGCGATCTAAAACATCTACTATGGCAAGCACCAGATGCTGCAAAATGCAGGGCAAGTACAGGATAAAAGTATTCAATTTCACAGTCAGGGAATAAAGTACAGTAAATTGCCCAGAGACAACATCAAAATGGTACAGAATGTGCTTCCTTTCCAGGATCAGCAGCTGATTAGAGAGCATGGTTTTATTAAAACCTCTTGCAAAAACTCAACTGGTATGTTTTTACGTCATTTTAGTTGGCATAAGACTTATTTATCCTCTTAATTGTCATTCATCAAAACCCTTAATCAAAGTATATTGAGCATATTAATGAAAATATATTCCTATCTGGTTAATTATTGTGATATTCAGTGAGAATAATACAAGAGATAGAAATATAAAATTTATAAAATAGAGAATGTATATAGTCTTTTCAACTTCAAGTTGAAGTTATTATTAGTATGCTTCTGATATCATTATCTTTCCTGAAAATCCTTCTGACAGAATATTATAAGAAATGAAACCTGATGAAAAAACTGAGGGGTAGGGCTCAGAATGAGTCATACACACACACACACACATGCATGTACACATACACGTTAGAATAAAAAATAAATCATGGATCAGTTTCTATGTGTCAGGAAATAATATTAAACTTTGGATTAATTATGGCAAATACAATAATCAGCAAGCAGCTGAAAGTCTAGTGGGAAACTAAATGCATAAACAAACATCATATATTGATAATGGAGAAGTGCTCAGAATGTTAACAAAGTGCTGGGCATCTTGCTGTCAGGAGTGATGGTTGTCAGATAAGGATACCTAGAAGAGATAACTCAGTTAAATTATCCAAGAATGAGGGGTAGTTTTCTTTAAAGGAGATGAAGATGAGTGAAAAGGTCATTTCACTCAATGAAAATGCTTATTTTCATTAAGCAAAAATAGCATGAACAAAAATAGAAGGCTTGAGCGTAGTGTGACATGTGTACAGGGAAATTAGAAGCAGCCAAACCTCATGGAATGGAGCAGAGAACAGTGAAGGCAATAAAAGTTGCATCAAATCACATACCAAATTATGCATTATGGCATAACCCAAATCATAGTCCTGAAATTCCTAATAATTACTAATGCTGCTGGGCAGAAATTTTAATCAGTCTGAAATGATTTCTAACCTTTCTTTCAAATTCCTATTTATTGAACTGAAAATGACAGTCTTCCCATAACAATCTTAGCTAACCTGCACATCAGCTCAGTCGTGTCAAACTCTTTGTGACCCCATGGACTGTAGAATTTCAGGCTTCCCTGTCCATTGACTTAAGACCAACAAGGACCCAGACTTTTATGAGACATTACCAAGTGTTCTGTACGTGCTCAGTTCAGTTGCTCAGTCGTGTCCGACTCTGTGACCCCATGAATCACAGCACGCCAGGCCTCCCTGTCCATCACCAACTCCCAGAGTTCACTCAAACTCACGTCCATCAAGTCAGTGATGCCATCCAGCCATCTCATCCTATGTTGTCCCCTTTTCCTCCTGCCCCCAATCCCTCCCAGCATCAGAGTCTTTTCCAATGAGTCAACTCTTCGCATGAGGTGGCCAAAGTGCTAGAGTTTCAGCTTTAGCAGCATTCCTTCCAAAGAAATCCCAGGGCTTAACTCCTTCAGAATGGACTGGTTGGATCTCCTTGCAGTCCAAGGGACTCTCAAGAGTCTTCTCCAACACCACAGTTCAAAAGCATCAAATCTTCGCCACTCAGCTTTCTTCACAGACCAACTCTCACATCCATACATGACCACAGGAAAAACCATAGCCTTGACTAGACGGACCTTTGTTGGCAAAGTAATATCTCTGCTTTTGAATATGCTATCTAGGTTGGTCACAACTTTCCTTCCAAGGAGTAAGCGTCTTTTAATTACATATCTGCAGTCACCATCTGCAGTGATTTTGGAGCCCCGAAAAATAAAGTCTGACACTGTTTCCACTGTTTCCCCATCTATTTCCCATGAAGTGATGGGACCAGGTGCCATGATCTTCTTTTTTGAATGTACATGCTAGTTTATAGCAATTAGAGATGACATTTTTGATTTCTAGGTTCCAAGGACTATAGTCCTCAGAACTGATCAGATCATCTCATTTTTACTTGGATAAACTCAGTTTTCTACTTCTATCTCCACTAATTAGCTCTATTCTGCTTAGCTCTTTTAATGCCCATGATGACCTGCTTCAGTTACTAGGACATGAAATATTTACATCTAATTTACCATAATACAGCTGAGTCAGAATTTTGAGAGAGAACCCATAAAATAATTTTGTTTTAGGATCTCGATTCAACCCATTAATCTAAAAGACTGAATTGAGGGTAATCTTTTACTTAATTTCTGCAAATATATTCCACCCCCTTTCATCTATCAGAAAAAAAAGACACTAATTAGCAAATATATCTAGTAATAAACACATGTAGATACTTTCCTCATGAATGGAATACATCTTTGAACAACAAGACCAAAAGCTTTCACCATCTTTAGTTCATAATCTAGTAGAAAGGGAAGCGAGAGACAGAAAATAATAAAGGAAGTGTAGTCAAGTATTACTTAATATTATGCTATTTTGCATAATAAATTTTGGTCTTATAAAGTAAAAACTGATTCTCATTTGATTCTTTTGATATGCCTCTTCTCCATGACATTTTACTCTGAAATTCTTCCTTATTTTGCCAAACTCTATGATAGTTTCTCTTTTTGAGGTGTCCCATGAGATAGAGGATGTTATTCCTTTTTCCCCCTACTAGCTCTGCAGTATAATCCAATGATACATAAAAGGCCTTTGAAAATTAAAAACAGTTACAGAAAACATATTATTTTTTTTAATGTGTCCAGTTTTATAATCTTAAAACATACATCCTCTATAATCCCATTTCCTATATGCTATGCCCAAACTGCTTAGCACCATCACAATCAGATTCTAGCTATACTGTTTGTATGATTTCTTTGCTCCTCTGTTGTAATCACATGAGAATACGTAGAATTACCAGAACATAACATATACGTCTTTGGCTCATTCCTGTACCTATAACTTAACATCTCATTTCATTTTTTGTTACTGTTGTTTTTTCAGTAATCCAATTATTGTTTCGGAGAAATGTGTTTTCATGTTCCTCATATTGCACTTACTGGTCCTTGCCATAGTAAGGAATATAATCCCTTACTATGCCAACAACTTTGGAAAATATATTATTTTTTAAAAAATATTCACTTTGCCTCACATACCCACAACTTATCAATGAACAAAACATGCAAAACCCATTGATTTTCTAACTTTACCATTATTCAAGAACCATTACATCTTACTTCTACAACTGTAATGGTCTCTTTGCTTCTTCATTCATTCATACATCTTCCACCAGCTGTCAGAACCATCTCTGTAGAATGTAAATCAGTTGTTTCATTTCCAGAGTAAAAGTCCTTTAGTAGCCTCCATTTGAAATTGGATTAAAATTTCATTAAATGGATTAAACTTGTCATTCTAAAGGCTTCCCTTGTGGCTCAGATGGTAAAGAATCTGTGTGAAATGCAGGAGACCTAGGCTTGATCCCTGGGTTAGGAAGATCCCTTGGGGAAGGAAGTGACAATCCACTCCAGTATTCTTGCCTGGAGAATCCCATGGACAGAGAACCCTGGCAAGATATACAGTCTGTGTGCCACAGCTGAATTGCTAACACTTTCACCTTTTTTTTGGCCACTCTAAAGCTCTGTCTGATGTGCCTCCTGCCTTCTGATTTTATTTCACTACCACTCGCTTTGCCTTAGTCATATTAGACTTATTTCCTTCCTTGGAGACACTGAGTGCCTTAGGTCCATTGCCCTAACAAAGGCTTCTCTTAGGTTGCTCTTATCACTGATAGTTACTTGGCTGGCTCCTTATGCCATTCAGGTATCAGCCAAGCATTGTGTGTCCACGAGAAGCCTTCCAAAACCACATGATCTAGGTTCTGATATATTCAATTTTATTTTTATTTTTCTATTCTCTCACACTAAAATATAATCCCAGGAAAGAAGGCCTTCCTTAGCCTTGTTCATGGCTGTATCTCTAGTGTTTTGAATGAAGTTCGACGTGGGAAAAACTCAATGTGTGTTTTTGGCCAATGAATAGATCTTATTTATTTATACGTTAATCTCTCCTGTTAGGCCAGGAAGAATGTTGTCTCTATCTTTGTAGCCCAACTCTATGCCCAGCATCTGGGAAATAGTAAGATATCAAATATTTGTTGGATAAATATCCAAGTAAACTTATTGTTTACAAGAGGAAAAGACAGTATATCATTTACCAGTGTTATATCTCTAATAGACCAAAATAATACAAATACTAGCAAATGCTTTTCTACAAAAATGACGGTTTATGGTTCATCCTTATCCCATTCATAAATGAAATATTATATGAAAAAATATAAATTTTAACAGATAAAAATTCTCTATTGAAAGGGAAAGTTTAACAGTTATACACAATCTAATTTCATCCATACCTTATTATTCAAGTTTTTGTCTCTAATTGACTTTTCTTTTTGTTACTATGCAAGTGAATGGGACTATCACTGGAATTTATTTCTAAAATGCCCCATAATTCCCAGAGGTAATAATGGAAAAATAAATCACTTTACTTCACAATGTGCCTATGAAGCTTTTGTATTGATGCTTAAATCAAATTAAAGTAAGGTCACAGAGATACCTGACTTTCCCAGAATTAAAAAAAAAAAATGCAAGGGAGATTGAAAGGGACTGCAAATATTTAATAATCTGAAGACTTGATGAAATAGATGTACCATTTAATGGCAACTCCCAATCGTTTCCTCAGCCCATAAGTCTGTATTGTAATAATGTCGATTGTTCGTTCCAGGAAGTCATCTGGTTTCACATTACTGTCTACTTACTCTCTTGATTTATATTTTTTAGTTTCCAATTGAGCTCCAGAATCATGGGTGATTTGTCTATCATTGATTAAAAAGAGAGTTTCCTTTTGCTGCAAATACCATCTTTCAATGAATCAGTAAAATAACTCGTATGAAATAACTCATATGATTTTAGAGAATTACTCTAAATCTCTTCTGGCCTTTTTCACAAACACATTTTTTAAAAATATATATTTGTGTGAATACACAGAAAATCTAGGCCCTATTTGGCAAGGACTTTGGGCAATATCATACCAAATCTTAAATAGCACATTCTTGATAATGTTGTAGACAAACAAGTTAATGCTTAGTCTTTGCGAAAAGAATTAAATTTGAGCACATTGAGCATTCTAACTATTGAAATAACTTCCACAAACTTCTGAAAGGAAACAGATGAGACAAAGAAACAAACTAAAAAAGCTTCTGAGTTTCAAAGAAGTAGTAGACTTTCCTAGCCAGAGAGATATATTTTATAACAGACAAAGTCATGAAGATGACACATATATATTTTTAGGCACCCATTGTTTAAAATAAAAGATGCTGAATTATGGAAGTGGAAAATAAACCATATAAAGCATAAATGTACTTTCTTGTCTTTGCTGTGGAAGAATAGGGTAAATGGGAATATCAGCACAGAAAATGAATACATTAATCAGCTAATCAATCAGTCATAATCAGTTCTTACACATGCCCTAAGAATTAAATGGTAGGTTAGCACTCAGGCTTACATTGAGTATGCTTTTAACTCCTGAATAATAACCACATGGGCAATCAAAAGTTTTGACTTATAACCATACTCTTACATTGATTAGCTCCATAACTAATTTAACCCATTACTCAGTCATCTGAGCCTCACTTTCCACATTCCCAAGGAAAGGATTAAATATTTGATTTTAAGACTATCATCCAGGGACTTCCCCGGTGGTCCTGTGGTTGGGAATCTGCCTTCCAATGCGGGGGATATCGGTTTGATGGAGAAGGAAATGGCAACCTACTCCAGTATTCTTGCCTGGAGAATCCCATGAACAGAGGAGACTGGCAGGCTACAAGTCCATGGGGTCGCAAGAGTCGGACACAACTTAGCGACTAAACAACAGGGAATTAAAATTCTGCTTTCTGTGGGGTGGGAACCACTGAGCCCATGAGCCAAAACTAGAGAGAAGCCTGTGAGCCACAACAAAGAGCCTGCATGCTGCAACTAATGCCAAACACAGCCAAATAAATAAATGTAAATTTTTAAAAGTATCTTCCAGCAACAGAACTCTAAAATTTATGGAATAATTGCTCTTCTTTGATTCTTAGTACACTGGCAGTAATCAAAGCAAATATTACTGTGGCATTAGAGATTTGTTAAAAACCTGAAATAGTCAAAGACTGGGTTCAGAGCCCAAGGCTAGTTAGTGATATGAATCCAGGACAAGTCTCCAAAATTCTTGCTACTTGGCTTGACACCACACTAAAATTTAAGAAATGGTATTTTTTTGCCAGAGGCATTTCTAGTACACTGCCTATTAAATTGTTAGAATATTCCTGACCCAGATTAGTTTTTATCCTTAACAAAAAGTATAATATTTTTAAAAGTAGTCATATTCAATATAGTATTACAAATAATTGATCAGTCAGGAGTAGTAATGAAACAAATTTTCTGAAACTAATAATTCCTAAATTTATCAGGATATTTTGTCTTTTCAATTAACCGAAGAGATGATTCTAAAAATATATTTCAAGTAACGGAAGAGTTATCAGGGATAACTTCATCACACAGATAATGTAGAGACAGTCATTCTCTTATAAGTATAAAGATTATGAAGTCCTGAGTCAAAATACCTAACTTAGAAACTTAGCTTTTACATTTTCCAATATGTGACTGATTTTGTACAACTTATCTTCTTTGTATTCCAGGTTCCATATTAATAAAATGGGGAAAATAATAATGCTACTTCATGTAGGTGGTGGCTGGTCCATGATTAAAATTCAATAATGGTATATATTATTAATATTTAAATCATAACTTTTTCTTGTATGAAAAAAATTTTACTTTATTCTTTATATTAATTTTGTTCCCTTTCAATCTGCTTGGACTACCATAACAAAGTATCAGAAACTAGGTGGCTTAAAAAATAAAACTTTATTTCTCAGGGTTCTGGAGACTGGAAAATCCAAGATCTAGTTGCCAGTATGGTTGTTTCTAGTACAAGCTCTCTTTCTGACTTATAGATGCTCTGCCTTCTCTGTGTTCTTACATGGCAGGGAATTAGAACTAATGGTCTGGTGCTCACTCCTCTTACATGGAAACGATGCATGGGGTTACAAAGAGTTGACACGACTGAGTGACTGAACTGAACTGAACTAATGCTAGTTGATTATTTGGTTTCCATGTAACTGTTCACCTAAAATCTGAAATTATATAATAGAAACAGTGCTATAACAGCTGACCTCTAACTATCTATGAATTAGCTAAATATATTATAATATGTCACTAATCTTCAAACTCCATTGAACTCAACTTCTCCTATACTCCATTATGTATATGAGTTTGATTACTTCTAAAATTTGATTACTTCTAAACATTGAAATTTTAGAAGTTTTAAATTTTAAATTTAAATTTTAAAGATGGAAGGACTGATGGTGAAGCTGAAATTCCAATACTTTGGCCACCTGATGTGAAGAACTTACTCATTGGGAAAGACCCTGATTCTGGGAAGATTGAAGCCAGGAGGAGAAGGGGACGACGGAGGATAAGATGGCATTATCAACTCAATGGACATGAGTTTGGGCAAGCTCCGGGAGTTGGTGATAGATAGGGAAGCCTGGTATCCTGCAGTCCATGAGGTTGCAAAGAGCTGGATATGACTCAGTGACTGAACTGAAAACTGAAGTTGAATTAGCTCATTTTATCTACTTGCCCAGAACTTCTGGTCTCCTAGAAGCACACCCTCCTTCAAGTGTCCCTGGGCTTTAGTAAGTCATATACACTGTACTTAAATCTCACAATTCCTCATCCAGTGATCTCTTTAGCTCCTTCTCCACCATCATACTCCATAGTACTGTTTCATAAAGTAGAGCTCTGACATCCTCAAGGACACACAACAAAATATAGTACAGTGCTTTAGAGATTGAGTAGGAAAATTCACATATGTCTGTTGGTAAGATCTGTTATCTTACTGCCTAAACAAGCACCCAAGGAGCCAGACACCAGGCATAGTTGACTGCCAGCAACTTCACTCTGCACTACTGATTACAGTCTGATGCTCTTTTCAGCTCATAATTTTGGGCTTGCGCAAATTCTTCTGAGTTATCTTGGAGGAGATACCTTGTTCTCCACCAAGATCTTTTCATAATCTCTCCGAATTTTTTTCACATGTGCCCAAGTACACCCGAAACCTGGAAGGTTGATTTCATTTCATGGAGACATAAGTATGAGGTATACAATTTGTAACAAACACAGTGATTGAATTGTTCTGAGGTCAAGTTTATAATATGGAGTCTTTTCATGAGGGACTTATATCCACCATTTCAATGCAGTGCCTGCTGTTTATTACAATACCAAAGGGTAAATTCTGACAATTTTCTTTCATCTTTCACAAAATTGCATAACATATCCATGGCATTTGTCTCATTTTAAAATAGGAAGCCTTTTTCTGTCAATATATAAGTCAGAAAAACAAAAGTGAAAACACTAGGATTAGCAGTATGCCTTTCAAAGGAATGCCAGTAATAAAAATATAAGTTTTTAACCTAAAAAGTGAAAAACTTACCTAATTACAAAGTGATTCATAAAAAGATAAAGTAATACCAGAAGATGAAGAACAAGGAGAAAGCAGATTGTCAGAAAAGATTAAGAGGTGAAATGGGGTTATGGATATAAACCCCTCATGAGAAAAATATTAACTACTTTTTATTAACTGCTTAAAATGTGCCAGGCACTCTATCAGGCTGTGAATCCAGTATTTCCCATGTTTATAACAACCATTATTATGAATAGACTTTGTTACTTTCCCTTTATTGATAAACTGGCTGAGGCAATGAAAAATCAGACGATGTCCCAAGGCTACGCAGAACTCTACTCAGATGCATGAATACTTTTTTTAATGCCAATTTTCTTTCCTGCTCGGTGGTGCCATACATGTGAGAGTAGGAGATAGAGAAATTCATAATGCATCACATAGCAACCCAAATGGTACAGAAGGGATGAACGGATGCAGACAACAGATTTGGGTGTTCAGTTCAGTTCAGTTAAGTTGCTCAGTCGTGTCTGACTCTTTGAGACCCCATGAACCGCAGCACGCCAGGCCTCCCTGTCCATCACCAACTCCTGGAGTTTACACAAACTCTTACCTATCGAGTCAGTGATGCCATCCAACTATCTCATCCTCTGTCACCCCCTTCTCCTCCTGCCCTCAATCTTTCACAAAATCAAGGTCTTTTCCAATGAGTCAGCTCTTCACATCAGGTAGCCAAATACTGGAGTTTCAGCTTCAACATCAGTCCATCCAATGAACAACCAGAACTGATCTCCATTAGGATGGACTGGTTGGATCTCCTTGCAGTCCAAGGGACTCTCAAGAGTCTTCTCCAACACCACAGTTCAAAAGCATCAATTCTTCAGTGCTCAGGTTTCTAGTCCAACTCTCATATCCATACATGACTACTGGAGAAACTATACCCTTGAGTAGATGGACCTTTTTTGACAAAGTAATGTCTCTGCTTTTTAATATGCTGTCTAGGTTGATCATAACTTTCCTTCCAAGGAAAGCATTTTTAAATGTCATGGCTGCAATCACCAACTGCAGTGATTTTGGAGCCCCCCCAAAATAATGTCACCAATGTTTCCCCATTTTTTTTGCCATGAAGTGATGGAAACAGATGCCATGATCTTCGTTTTCTGAACATTGAGCTTTATGCCAGCTTTTTCACTCTCCTCTTTCACTTTCATCAGGAGGCTTCTTCACTTTCTGCCATAAGGGTGGATCATCTACACATCTTAAGGTACTGATATTTCTCCCGGAAATCTTGATTCCATTTTATGCTTCTTCCAGCCCAGCATTTCTCATGATGTACTCTGCATATAAGTTAAATAAGCAGGGTGACAATATACAGCCTTGACATACTCCTTTTCCTATTGGGAACCAGTCTGTTGTTCCATGTCTATTTCTAACTGTTGCTTCCTGACCTGCATACAAATTTCTCAAGAGGCAGGTCTGGTGGTCTGGTGTGCCCATCTTTTTTAGAATTTTCCACAGTTATTGTGATACACACAGTCAAAGGCTTTGGCATAGTCAATAAAGCAGAAATAGATGTTTTTTTCTGGAACTCTTGCTTTTTTGATGATCCAGCGGATATTGGCAATTTGATCTCTGGTTCCTCTGCCTTTTCTAAATCCAACTTGAACATCTGGAAGTTCACAGTTTACATATTGCTGAAGCCTGGCTTGGAGAATTTTGAGTATTACTTTGCTAGCATGTGAGATGAGTGCAATTGTGCAGTAGTTTGAGCATTCTTTGGCATTGCCTTTCTTCATGATGTGAATGAAAACTGACCTCGTCCAGTCCTATGGCCACTGCTGAGTTTTTCAAATTTGCTGATATATTGAGTGCAGCACTTTCACAGCATCATCTTTTAAGATTTGAAATAGCTCAACTGGAATTCCATCACCTCCACTAGCTTTTTTCATCGTGATACTTCCTAAGGCCCATTTGACTTCACATTCCAGGATGTCTAGCTCTTGGTGAGTGATCACACCATTGTGATTTTCTGGGTCATGAAGATTTTTGTACAGTTCTTCTGTGCATTCTTGCCATCTCTTCTTAATATCCTCTGCTTCTGTTAGGTCCATACCATTTCTGTCCTTTATTAAGCCCATCTTTGCATGAAATGTTCCCTTCGTATCTCTAATTTTCTTGAAATTAGATTGAGTTTCTTGAAGTTTGGGTGTTACCACGATGATCACAATTTAGCATCATAATAAATAACAATAGCAAAGGTAAGAAATCCCAAATATCATTTAAGTAGCTTAGTGTTTTTCTGCATATTATGATACTATCTTGTTGAAAGAAATAACTTTTTAAAATAAAGCTAGACTTGTCTGAAAAAAATTATAAAACTGAATGAAATTTTGCCATTTTTCCCAACATGAATGAAGGTAGAGATTATCATAGTAAGTGAGGTAAGTCAGATAAAGACAGATGTCATACAATATCACTCATAGAGCAATTAAAAAATGATGAAATTGAATTTATTTGCAAAACACAAACCAATTCACAGAAAACAAAATTGTTGCTAAAGGGGAAATGTGAGGAGAGGAATATAACAGGAATTTGGGAGTAACATATAAACACTACTACGTATAGAATAGATAACCATAAGGACCTAGGGTATAGCACAGGGAATTATATTCAAAATTTTGTAATAACCTGTATGCGAAAAGAATCTGAAAAATGGTTGTATTTGGGCTTCCCTGATGGCTCAGACAGTAGAGTCTGCATGCAATACAGAAGACCTGGATTTGATCCCTGGGTCAGGAAGAATCCCCTAGAGAAGGGAATGGCTAACCACTCCAGTACTCTTGCCTGGAGAATTTCATGAATAGTGGAGCCTAGTGGGCTATTGTCCATGGGGTCACAAAGAGTCAAACATGACTGATGGGCTAACACTTTAACTTTGTTGTTTACCTGAAGCTAACACACAATACTGCAAATCAACTATTCTTCAATAAAAAGATAAATTTAAAAAGCACAGTATAACATGCCAAAGTATAAAGTACACACATCTCATGAATTGATGATAGTACAGGTTTTCTATAGTCACTTAGAAAACATTTATTGGCATGACCTAGTGAAAATAATGGAGAAGGAAATGGCACCCCACTCCAGTACTCTTGCCTGGAAAATCCCATGGACAGAGGAGCCTGGTAGGCTGCAGTCCATGGGGTTGCTAAGAGTTGGACACAACTGAGCGACTTTCCCTTTTCACTTTCATGCATTGGAGAAGGAAATGGCAACCCACTCCAGTGTTCTTGCCTGGAGAATCCCAGGGACGGGGGAGCCTGGTGGGCTGCCGTCTATGGGGTCGCACAGAGTCAGACACTACTGAAGCGACTTAGCAGCAGCAGTGAAAATAAAGAGGAATTTATACTAAAATCCATATACCCACTCCTAGAGAACCTCAAAACTCACCAGAAACATGCAAAAAAATGTTTAAAGCAGTGATGTTTTGATATATAAGTGAATGTATACACACAGCACACACAAATCATATGTCCTTTATTTTCAGTTAGCTTATTTTAGTGCATATATATATATATGTATCTATATGACACAGATATAACATGTCTAAATCAAATTATAAAAGAGTGCTCTTAATATGATTACAGTCATATGAAGGTTGATACCAGAGAAAGTTTAATAGCATATTGTTTAGTGATATGTTTACTTATCTGATACAGTTAAAAAGATTCAAGTTGATGTATGGCAAAACCAATATAATATTGTAAAGTAATTAGCCTCCAATTAAATAAATTTATATTAAAAAAAGATTTGCTAAAAATGATTAATAAAACATTCAGAATTGGTGATTACCACTGAGAGATCAAAAAGCAGTCTTTGTGAGGAGGAGCACAATTACTCACAAAGGATTGGTTTATTTCCTGAGCTTTGTGCTGGGTCTATGCCTGTTCCTTTTATTATGTTTTAAGTTATATACAACATGTCTAGTCTTGAATGCATATTTTGTAATGGTGTTATATAAGCAATAAAGCAGTGCTTGGAAATATTAGCAATTTTTAGACCGAATACTTAGAGAATCATCACAGTCCCTTTTTTTTTTTTTTTTACTTTACAATATTGTTTTGGTTTTGCCATACATCAACATGAATCCGCCACGGGTATACATGTTTTCCCCATCCTGAAACCCCCTCCCACCTCCCTCCCCTGTACCATCCCTCTGGGTTGTCTCAGTGCACTAGCCCCAAGCATCCAGTATCATGCATCAAACCTGGACTGGCGATTCATTTCATATATGATATTATACTTGTTTCAATGCCATTCTCCCAAATCATCCCACCCTCTCCCTCTCCCACAGAGTCCAAAAGACTGTTCTATACATCTGTGTCTCTTTTGCTGTCTCGCAGACTGGGTTATCATAACCATCTTTCTAAATTCCATATATATGCGTTAATATACTGTATTGGTGTTTTTCTTTCTGGCTTACTTCACTCTGTATAATAGGCTCCAGTTTCATCCACCTCATTAGAACTGATTCAAATGTATTCTTTTTAATGGCTGAGTAATACTCCATTGTGTATACGTACTACAGCTTTCTTATCCATTCATCTGCTGATGGACATCTAGGTAAAGTGGTAACCACTCCCCAAGTCCTTACTCCTTTAGGAATGTTCTGCATATAAAATCATATGTACACTTTTGCAAGAGAATGATTAGAAAGATATCATATTTGGTACAGTCATTTAGAAGTTGGAGGAGAAGAAACTCTGCTCATTAAGCACTATACCATGTTTACCGGAGAGGTTGAATTCTGTTAACCTCTTTCATTTTGTTCCCTACGTTCATGAGAGAGAACAACCATGAGATGATCTGCGGTAATGAAGCATCACTCTGCATGCTGCCCATCATTGAGTCACTTTGCAAGTTAGTTATGAGAAAACTAGTGTTGTGACATTACCCTATCTGAATGACAGCCTTTCCACTCTGTGGTGAGAGTCTTTCATGGAAACAGATGAGAAAAGACAACTGCTAATATTTACATTACACATATATTATTATTACTGCTATTGTGTTTGGATCTCCATATTTAATACCATAAAAGTCTCTCTATAGCACATAATTCCTATTATAAGATGAATTCTTCAAAATAGAAGGAGAGGGACTTAGCCTGTTTCTATCATCAAGTGTTCCATAGGCAAAATATTCTTAAACAGTGATGAAGGATGACTTTGAAAGTCTCTCTCATTCTAAGTGAGAGACTAGTTCACCTCTTGCCTATCTTAAATATTACATTCTCAGCCTTCTCTAACAAAACTCTGTTTATCATTACCAACTGCTTCTCCCCACTAAAACCCTGCAATTTTATATCCCTGCTCTGCTTATTTTTCCCCTATTTAAAATTCCAGATGGCTCTGTGATACAAGGTTCCTTTTTGGGTCAAATAACATGTTCTAAAATTGATTGTGGTTATTATGGATGCACTTTGTGAATTTACTAAAGTCCACTGAATTGTATGCTTGTAAATGGTACTTGAGCAAGCTCCAGGAGTTGGTGATGGACAGGGAAGCCTGGCATGCTGATGTCCGTGGGGTCGTAAAGAGTCCGACACAACTGAGCGACTGAACTGAAATGGTACTTGGACATGTTTCAATGGACACTTTTAAATGAATTGTATGGTATGTTGATTATATCTTAAAATTGTTTTTAAAAAGATTATAAAGGAGAAAATTTCTCCAAAGTCTAAGTTCTTAGGATCGTAGAGGGTGTTCTCTGACATTGGTGCATTAGCGTCTTAGTCTATTTAGTATTCAATAACAAAAATGCCATTGACTAGATGGCTTAAGCAACAGTATTTCTCATAGTTCTGGAGACTGAGAAGTCCCAGATCTAAGCACCAGCACATCTGGCACCTGATGAAGGACACTGTTCCAGGGTTGCCCCTTGTACCCTCACATGAAGGAAGGAGTGGGTGGTAGGAAGCCCTCTAGTGTCTTTTATTTATAAGACCACCAACCCCGACCCCTCCAAACTCATGAATTAATTACCTCACATAGGCTTCAATCCAGTTGCTATCACATTGGGCATTGGGGTTTCAAACTATACATTTTGCTGGGATACAAGCATTTAGGTTCATAGCCATTAAATTCTAAAAACTAATAAACTAGGAGAGAACAAGAATGAAGGTACAATGCAGTGCAAATATCTCAGGTGATTAAAATCTAGGCTCTGAAAAAAAAAATCTAGGCTCTGAATTTCTACTGGATACTTACAGGATGAAATTCAAATATATGAAAACAAGGAAATTGACAGAATAAAATATGACATACAGTCAAAGTAATGAACACAGAATGTAACCTATATTAATAGACAATATGGTAATAATGTAACACTTCAGTGAGGACTTAGAGTGAGTGCATGAATAAATTCATCTTGTAAACGATCTGCTGCATAGCATTTAAGGAATGATAATAATAATCATAACATAAAACAACAGAGCATAATAGTAATCAATGCCAGTCTTTTCCAGAGTTAAAATCCCACAGATGATATCTGCAATATAACCAGGGAGAAATTTAAATCTTCCTGATGATGACCTACAAATTTCTGTATGTGAGAACACTGAGACAGGTTATCTCCTGATAGAGGAGGCTGAATGGCTGTATGCCCCCCAAAAATAAGAGTAGAACCAAATAGTAGATGGAAATTTTGTAGGGAACACAACATGTTGCAATGTATTCACTTCCTGAAAACCCACAAATATTCAGAAAATAGGGCTTAATTGTAGATATTATAAAAAGTGCTGTATTTTAGTCAGATTGGTAGAATTTTCCCATATTCTATAAATAATAAATACCATTTGCATAATCATCATCATTCTCTTTGCTGGAACTACACGTGCCTCTTCTCATCTCTGTCCATATTCATTACGTGGGTGACCTTGACCAGGCCCATGGCTTTAAATAACTTCTAAATGTAGTCTCTACTTAATAGCATCAGCCTTGAGCTCTTCATTACATTCAAGATTTGTATATATTCACTAGCTTTTTAGCATCTTCACTTGGGTGAACAATAGGAATCTATCAACTGAGTTCTAAATTATATCCTCTTTCAAACAACCCTGCTTTTCTTTTCTTAAGCACCCCTAGTGAAATCATCATTTTTATTGTGACTCTGAATAAAAAGTATAAAACCCAGAATTTACTGTTCATTTTAATTTTTCTCACAAATACCACAACAGTTCTATAAGCAAGTACTATTAGCTTGACCTTTATAAAAGATTCTGAATTTCTTCCAGTTCCACTATTAACCCCTTTGTTATCCACTGTCTTCTCTCACTTGGAGTATAGTAATACTTTCCTAACATACCCACGTGGTATGTGTGTGTGTGTGTGTGTGTGTGTGTGTGTGTGTGTGTGTGTTAGTCGTGCCTGACTCTTTACACCCACATGGACTGTAGCGAACCAGGCTCCTCTCTCCATGGGATTCTCTAGGCAAGAATATTAGAGTGGGTAGCCATTACCTTCTCCAGGGGATTTTCCTGATAAAATCCAGGATCGAATCCAGGTGTCCTGGCAGGCACTCTTTATGATCTGAGCCACCAGGGAAGCTGCCAAAATACCTGTAAGGTAAGGCAGCCCATTGCCACCAATGTCCCCGAAGCAGCCAGAGTCAGAAAACTGTTTCAAGTGATAATCAGAGTCTGTCAGAATCCTGTTTCTGATCTTTCAGTAGCTTTCCATAACACCTTCTCGATAAAATCCACAATTCATACCACGGTCTACACATAACGGTGATCAGGTTAACTCTTACCTACCCACGTTTTTGGGTTACTCTTCTCACTGCACTCCATTCTTGTCTTCCTTTTCTTTCAGCACAAAGAATTTATTTTCACCATACTGCCACTACATACTAAATACATTCATGTTATTATTTTAGTCACTCAGATATGTCTGACTCTTTTGTGACCCCGTGGACTGTAGCCCACCAGGATCCACTGCCCATGGGATTCTGCAAGCAAGAATACTGGAGTGGTTAATAATTCCTTCTCCAGGGGATCTTCCCAACCCAGGGATCAAACGTACATCTGCTTGGCAGATGGATTTTTACCACTGAGCCACCTGGAGAGGCCAAATACATATACACATGAATATGTAAAATCTCTTCTGGAAAATTTTATCCATTCTTATGATTTGAAATATCACCAACATATTATTTCTAAACTTTTATTTCTATCAGATGCCTCTCTTTTAATATCTAGATTACAGTATTCAATTTCTTAATAAATATGAAATTATTTTTGCATTTTTGCTAAGGAATTATATTAAATTTCTATACCATGGGTTATGTGATCTTCATGATCTGTCATTTGCTTCTAATTATGCTTACCCTTGAAGGAGGGCATGGCAATCCACTCCAGTATTCTTGCCTGGAAAATCCTATGGACAGAGAAGCTTAGCAGGCTATAGTCCATGGGGTTGCAGAGTTGGACACAACTAAAGTGACTTAGCACATGTGCTAAGTAGTATCATCCCTTAGCTCACAATTTCCTTCCTTCAGCCTCATAGAAATCCTTGATGATGCTCTGCATATGAGAACCAGCATCTTAAATAAGTCTAATAATAGGTGTGTCTCTTGTGCATGGCTTAATTCAACTTAATTGCATTTATAGAAAATATTTGAATCACCAAAACACACAGGGCTGCTTTTGAAATTTCTCAGTGTCACTGTGAGGGAAGAGGAGAAATCAAGCAAGTGCTAGTGTGGATCACCACCAGGTTTCAACTGAAGCAAGTTGACTGTATTTTTGTTGTATATATTGGAGCTAAGCATTTACCTCTGCTGATATAAACATGTATATGTGTGTATATGTGAGCTTTTCTCATAATCCATAGCTCATCTATATTATACGTGTTTTGTATTGAAATATTTGTATTTAAAGAATTTTTTGAATTATAATAATTGTATTTTCTCTATTTAGATATAAAAATTGGATATTTCTATAACTTCTTGTTATTTGGAGAGAAAAATACTGAATTTAACTTGGATATTTCTTTCTAAAAGTATATTCAATGTAAGTCAACTGTTTGAAAAATGTGCAAAAATATGAATGGGCAATTCACAAAAAAAATTTTCCAAATGGCAAATAAGCATATGAAAATGTTTCCACCATCACTGAATCATCAGGAAAATGCAGATCAAAAACACAAAAAGATATCACTACAAAACAACAAAAGTAGCTGATACTAAAATTAAAATAATAGTCAATATCAGTATTAGGAAATACATAAATAACTGGAACTCACATACATGGTTAATAGGAGTGTAAAGTGGTAAACAAAAAATCACTTTAAAAATGTTCAATGGTATATATCTCAAAACTAACCTAAGCCTACCCTATGACCCAGTAATTCTATTCCTAGTATAAACTCAAGGAGAAAAAAGTACATATGTGCTCAACCAGCACATATATAAAAAATTCATAGAATTTTTATTTAAAATTGACAAAACTGAAAATCACCAAAATGTCCATTAACATTAGACTTTAGTATGTATATTTTTTATGTAATTAAATAACTAATTACTACATACCAGTAAAACAAGCTATTTTGGGCTGTCATTTTCTTCTTCAGGGGATCTTCCTGACCCAGGGATCAAACCCAGGTCTCCTGCATTTGCAGAAAGATTCTTTAAGTCTCTGAGCTATAGGGAAGTCCCCATTTATAGATGGAACAACATATTTGCTAATAAAACATTTCTAGATGAAATCGTTAAGTAAAAAGTGTCAAACAGAAAAGCCATTATTTCATTTATATGAATTTTTAAAAAACTGAGAAAAAAACAGTCAGAATAATGGTTATATTGGGTACAGGTATGTGTGCAAAGACTAACTGGAAATGACCACATGGTGTGCTTCAAAGTGTTAGCAACACTATGCAATAATCTGGAGAATGATTACTTGAGTTTATGACTATGTAGCAATCATCAAAATTTTCGTGAGGATTTGGGTGCTTTATTGTATTTAGGGACATCTTAATAATAGTAAATACGCACAGAAACACTCTTTTTTATTTTTTTTAAATTTTATTTTATTTTTAAACTTTACAATATTGTATTGGTTTTGCCATATATCAACATGAATCTGCCACAGGTAGACACGTGTTCCCCATCCTGAACCCTCCTCCCTCTTCCCTCCCCATACCATCCCTCTGAGTCGTCCCAGTGCACCAGCCCCAAGCATCCAGTATCGTGAATCGAACCTGGACTGGCGACTTGTTTCATATATGATATTATATATGTTTCAATGCCATTCTCCCAAATCATCCCACCCTCAAATCATTGGTATCATTAGTTCTTTTTGTGTTACACAATTTTACACTATTTACTACTGAAATCCCTGGGGCTTTCAGTTAATTACCAAAGGTACATGAATTTTTATTACTTTGTTATTCATGATAGTATGATTTAGCTAGTCCATATTTTAAAACTAATTTGATATGGAAATATTTCTCTGGAAACAATTATCACCAAGAGATGAATTATATTTCTAAATGTATCTCATAACACCTTATAACAAAATCTCCGGAAGTATAAGCTCAAATTTATTCAAGATAAAGCAAATTAAAAATGAGGAAGAAATAAAACAATAAATTGAGTATGGAGAGTAATCATATTTGATAAAAGAGCAAGAGACACAATGTCCAATATTCTCTTAACTTGTCCCACAAGCACAGTGATTTTTGGATCAACAAGAAAAAGATACTGATTAAATAAAATTTTGAAGATCATTTATCACTTACATATTTAGAAGAACAGTGAAAGTTCATAAAGTCCCAGAAACTGAAAGAGTACCCAGATTCTTTAAAGAAAGTCAACTCTCCTGGTCTGAAAACAAAAAGCACACAACGTTAATCTATCTTGACTGATTTAATTTCTATAATAAAGTTGTCAAGAAAGTAACTGGCTGAACATGAGAATGGGGAGGAAAGAAATGGAAATTTCAAATGAATAAAGAAGGTGGGACGACCCAGAGGGATGGTATGGGGAGGGAGGAGGGAGGAGGGAGGAGGGTTCAGGATGGAGAACACATGTATACCTGTGGCAGATTCATTTTGATATTTGGCAAAACTAATACAATTATGTAAAGTTTAAAAATAAAATAAAATAAAAAAGAAGGTGTGC
This sequence comes from Bos mutus, assembly GCF_027580195.1. Lineage (NCBI taxonomy): Eukaryota > Metazoa > Chordata > Mammalia > Artiodactyla > Bovidae > Bos > Bos mutus. The sequence goes on along the minus strand of NC_091636.1, from coordinate 50,477,440 downwards.
TAGAGCTGTGCAGAGAGGAGATGACATGAAAATACTGGATAATTGCTGGGCAGTGTTATATGTGCAGCTGAAATGTATAAAATTGCATTAGACATATAAAAAGACACAGTTTATGGGTAGCCATTCATTTATAAATACATGGATATTTTAGTACATAAGAGGACTAATTTATGATGAGTATTTGATGTGCCTGCCAAAAAAGCTAACCTTAACTTCAGCTACTGTAATCAGAAATAGCTATTCAGAATACAAAAAACAACATATTTCACTCAAGTCATTACCATTCTTTAAAAGAATGAGGGTTTCAGAACATGCACCCAAGTTAATACAACAATAGGTGCTCTAAGTATGGGAGCAATGGAGAGATCATTTTAGATTCAAAAGTAATAGAATTAGGACATGCTACTTTCCCATAAGTCCGTATGTGAATACACTTTCAAAGAATAAAGTATTCTGAGTTGAGAAGCACAACAGAGATCATTTAGTGAAAATTTCCATTCAAAACAGAGAACTGTGACTCAAGAAAAAAATACGACTAGATTAGGAAAGATAATCTCAACTGGTCTGCAATTTATGCCTCAAATAAGGAAAGGAACCATCTCTTAAGTCTTCCTTGTAATCTGCCACAGTGGGTTGTCTGTTATGCTTTCCAATAAACAAACAAATAAAAACTCCTGAATCACTGTATAATATCCCTAAATCTAGTGTTTGGTTGCTGTTTGTTCCTTATTTAAAATTAGAATGACATAAAATGCTTTAGCTACCTTGTAGATCTGTGAGAATATTGACAGCAAAGTGAAAGTGAAAGGCACTCAGTCATGTCCAACTATTTGCGACCCCATGAACTATACAATCCATGGAATTCTCTAGTCCAAAATATTGGAGTGGGTAGCCTTTTGCTTCTCCAGGGGATCTTCCAAACCCAGGGATTGAACCCAGGTCTCCCTCATTGCATGCAGCTAGATTCTTTACCAGCAAAGCCACAAGAGAAGCCCAAGGACTGATGGTAAAATATTTGTATAAATATTGTTTTGAAAGATAAAATCACACTATTGCACTCTGAAATCTTTCACTTCACTGGTTGAAGATTTAGGCTCTTTCCCCTAAGATTGTAATAATATTTGGAGGCCATGTGAATGAATATTTTTTGTTTATAGATTAGCAAATAAAATTTTATTATTACTAAACAGAATTTGAAACAGGAAATTTCCAGAATCCCCTGTTTAGATTACAAATCCCTTGCTAATTTGCTTTCCATGAGTGTTTTATTTTTATATATAAATCTAATTTTCTTTTCCTTTTGTTTAAGGTATAAAACTATATTATTTTGTGTTCATAATGAATTCTGAGTTCTGATAAGTTTCTTTACTACTCTTCAGACCTGAATCTGGCTTGAAAAAAGTTTAGATGTAGACATGTAAACAACATAAGCACAGCAATAATTGATGTTCTAGATCTCCTTTATAAAAGACTCCTTAAGGAAGTTTGTTCATATTTCATGATTGCTTGCTTACCTGTAGCTTAAGGAAGAATAAGGGAACACTTGATGAATATAATCATTTATTACAATTGCCTTTAGATTTATGTCCCTGAGTCAAGTTCTCTGAATCACTGAGATAGAGTGAAAATACCTTGTCTATAAACTCATTTTACATGTGTAATTTTAGTCTAGGTTTTAATATAAAAATTTGCTGCATATTCTCTTGTGCAGTATGTGCATGGGAAGTTGATATTCTATTGGTGTCTGTTTAAATTCAATGGAATTTACAATTCTGACTAAAAGAGAGCAGGATAAGAAATCAGCTATAATAAAACAAGTGTTCTTATTCTGAAAGAAATAAAGCAGTCCTCACCCATGTATCATTCTAGTTTATGCTTGCCTTGGTGGTAATGCAAAGGTAGCAAATAGGATAATCCCAGCTGGTCATAGTCTCTACCAAAGAAGACATCCTCCAATAGAAGAAAAAAATCATTATGTCTCAGGAGTTCTATTGAATCTTTATTGCTCAACCCCTTAATAAAACTCCTTTTTTGCTCTGTCAAGATCTGCTGAATGAGGCAGAGTCGAAGATAAACCAAAAAATCTTGCAATGTAGCAAAAATGAGAACTGCTTTTTTCCATAAATTTGGCACATTTCACTGGAAGAAATTCTCTTTCATGATACTATTATTTCCTCTGAAGTAAAGACTTATATTTTTCAGAGTTCAACAGTTCAAATATTTCTATTAATACATTTTCAATTTGGGTAATAGGTGAATTTATTAAACTTCTTTAGTACTCAGTGGGGCAATTTTCACATTAAGTCCTGAAATTTTCATCAGTGGGAATGAAAATGTGATGATGGATTTAAATAAATATACAAATCTGTATTTCATTATGAAATAGAGTTTTTTCCATATGCTGAATGGAACATACCTCAGTGACATTTTAATTGTATAATAATTGTTTGCTGACCATAATCTAATCTAGTGTGTTAAAAAATTTTTAAAAATGTCAGTTTTTTAAAAATTTTTTAACACACTAGATTATGCTTCAATAAAACAAAAAAGAAATTCTAAAAAAAAAAAAAAATGAAAACAAATGGGTTCATAATTTTATTTTTTCATGCTTCCAATGAAAAGATAATGGATTAAACTTGATTTACTTTTCCAAAGCATTGAAAAAGATGGGGATCTTTGGAATGCATTTTACAATCACTGCCATTGAAAGTGAAAGTGAAGTCACTCAGGCCTGTCCGACTCTTTGCAACCCCATGGACTATAGCCTACCATACTCCTCAGTCCATGGAATTTTCCAGGCAAGAGTACTGAAGTCGGTTGCCATTTCCTTCTGGATAAACAAAGCAAACACATATTTATGTGCAAATATACATATACTCAGAGAAGGCAATGGCACCCCACTCCAGTACTCTTGCCTGGAAAATCCCATGGATGGAGGAACCTGGTAGGCTGCAGTCCATGGGGTCGCTAGGAGTCGGACACGACTTCACTTTCACTTTTCACTTTCATGCATTGGAGAAGGAAATGACAACCCACTCCAGTGTTCTTGCCTGGAGAATCCCAGGGACAGAGGAGCCTGGTGGGCTGCCGTCTATGGGGTTGCACAGAGTCGGACACGACTGAAGCGACTTAGCAGCAGCAGCATACATATTCTGACCTTCTCTGATGCTCAGTGGGTAAAGAATCAGCCTGCAATGCAGGAGACACAGGTTTGATCCCTGGGTCAGGAAGATGCCCTGGAGGAGGAAATGGCAACCTACTCCAATAGTCTCACCTGAAAAATCTCATGGACAAATGAGCCTGGTGGGCTACAGTCCACAGGGTTACAGAGTCAGACAGGACTGAGTGACTAAAGCATATACATATATACATACACTTACAAACAAGAATACATGCAAAATGTATTTAGGAAAGATGCTATATTCCAGGTTTCTCTAACTGCAAAGCTTGGTTTAGGCCAACCATTCATTGCTATGCACTGGTAGTTAAATTATGAAGCAGGATGTATAATACATAACAGGGTGAGAATTCACACTCCTCATTACATTAAAACATCAACCTGGTTTCTTATTTGGAGATTGATACCCGACTGCCAGTAAGCATCACTTTTAATTCTCTCACATCAGTGGACTATGTTAGAAATTAAACATATTTGCTACAACAGATATTAACTGATTTTGTCTGAATATCATGTACCAAGACACTAGGTGTTCTAAGGTAATATTTGGACTGGGAAAATTAGGCTACAAATTTGAAACAAAATTCAACAAAAATGTAGTCAATTTGTTTGCTAACTCAAAAGAGAATGGAGAGGGAATTTTTGTCCTGCAGGATCCAATATTACTTTCCACATTATTTCATTGTGTCATTAATTGCCTTACTTTTGAAAAAAAAAAACATATTTTGTACCTCATTTACTCATGGATTTAAGCACAATGTTTCCATTTATCTTTTTTTTAAACATGGAGTTTTAAATAATACCACTGATTGGCAGTAGCTGGGCATTTAGAAGTTAAATATGATTTTTGATGAAATAATAACCTTTTAAAATGCATTGATTATTTTCCAGAAGAAAAAGAAGCCAAATATATAAATAAACAAACAAACAAGCTCCAAGTTTTCACGACTTTACATTAAGGAACTGAAAAGTTTGAACTGGGCAACTTTCTAATTTCTTTGCAATTACACGTCTCTGTAGACCTTGCCTTAGAATTGAATTTGTTTCCTAGTAGAGCCTGGTACTTTTTAAATGTGCAATTAGAAGAAGTGAAGAAACCTTCATACAAATAGAAAGTAACTGAGATGGTGGAAACAATGTGAAAACTGGATCATTTCAGAGCTACAACTTCACAGCTTAATCTAATTCTAGACAGAGAATTAGCTGAAGCCTAGTGAGTATCATGTATTGGAATCAGCTTCTTTCTCTTGTCTGTTTATGATCTGGGTTAAACTCTAGAACTTCACCAGCAGTGTCCATCCCTCTTCTGAAAGCACTTATTGTTTTCTTTACAGGTTTCCCCAGGGATTATTCTATTTAGTGCTCTTCCAATGTAGCTTTATTAGAAAATTCCCAAATAAACAATCTTTCTGAGTGCAGATAATATGTCTTTAGGAAAGACTATAATTCATTGCCAAACATGAAATAGTGAGTTTTTTTTTTTTTTTTTTTTTTTTTTTAACATTGGCTCACTATTCTATAAACATCTAATTGGGAAGAGAATTTCAAAAATATTAGATACATGATGTGCAATTTAATCACTTTTTTGTATACCTGAAACTAACACAACATTCTTAATCAACTATGAAAAGTGAAAGTGAAGTCACTCAGTCGTGTCCGATTCTTTGCGACCCCATGGACTGTAGCCTACCATACTCCTCTGTCCATGGGATTTTCCAGGCAAGAGTACTGGACTGGGTTGCCATTTTCAACTATATTCCCAACATAAAATTAAAAATTAAAAAAATAAGTAACACACTATATTATTCTCAGTAACTGATGACTCAAACATCTAATCAAACTTCATAAGACAATAAATAACTAAATTAAGAAATAAAAAATATAAGCTAAAACAGATTTTTCATTTAAATATGCCCTAGGCATAGATTTTAAATCTTGAAATGATTTTAGAAATCATGTAACCCTATTTCTCATTTTATAGACAAAGAAACCAAAATATATAATTTGACCACATGGCCATTTAGTGTAAAAATACTAGCCAGAAATTTAGGTTCCAAGATTCTCAGAGCAGACTCATTTTCACAATATACTGACCCCCTCAACAGTTCCCCTAGATTTAATCACTGCTGCCAAGTCGCTTCAGTCATGTCCGACTCTGTGCGACCCCACGGACTGCAGCCTTACCAGGCTTCTCCGTCCATGGGATTCTCCAGGCAAGAACACTGGAGTGGGTTGGATTTAATCACTAGTATTAGTGAATTCATCAGTTTACATAAGTTAGACAGGAACATTTAAAAAGAAATTATATTTAGCAAGAATTGTTAAGTCACAGTTAACAAGAGAATAAATTATAATGCGACTTTTTTATTTTCATACTTTTTTTCACACCTGTTTCTTTAATCTGTAGCTGCTGTTGTTGTTGTTTAGTCACTAAGCTGTGTCCAGCTCATTTTGAGACCCTATGAACTGTAGCTGGCCAGGCTCCTCTGCCCATGGGATTCTCCAGGCAAGAATACTGGGGTGGGCTGCCATTTCCTCCTCCAGGGGATCTTCTCAACGTGGTGATCAAACCTATGTCTCCTGTATTGGCAGGTGGATTCTTTACTACGGAGCCATCTGGGAAGCCCCTGATCCTAAGAATGGATGGTGAGAAAAGCAACAAAGAATTGCGTACATTACTCACTTCTCTAGTTTAAGGAATAATAAACTATCTTCAAAATTTTCAAATTTACTTTTAAATGTCACTGAACCATGTCTTACCATCACCATGTAGACGGAAACGATCATTTAGGTTCAGGGAAGACAAGAGTCTTAGGGGATTAAGATATTTGACACCAAGGTTTAATTGAAGGAAGGATAAATTCAGGGAGATGAAGTGGTGTGGCAGGCTCTCTGGAAAATGTAATGGGAAAGAAACACATCCATAGAAGGAAACTGAGGAATGGAATGCATTTTTGTAGGAATGAAAGATATACCAAGGAGACAGATGAAATAAAAGGGTAGGCAGACATTAGGGTATTAGCATAAGACCTATAGAAGAAACAATGGCATGATCTATTTTGGCCAATACTGTGTTAAAAAGTAAACCAAACTGTCAGGGGAAAATAAATAACATGAGTCAATCTACACTAACACTCCATTTGTATAGCAATGGCTTAAATCTAGGATATAGACAGGTTGTTTTAATGCTGCTAATTAGTAGTATACCTTTAAAAAATGAGTTTTGATGACATTTGCTATCAGCTAATCCCTAAAGATGCAGTTCTGGCACGAGATTCCATACCTTTTCACTGAGAAGTGTTTGTGATCAAATTGCTGGACATAAAAAGGAAAAACAACCTTGACGGCTGCCAATATTTGCATAATTATAACTAGATATCAGTCATTCTTCTACAAGAGTGAAAACACTCTGATTTGAAAACACTTTGAAGTCAGGGAAAGCATCAACAATAAAAACAAATTGATTTTTGCTCTAAAATTTACCAATTATGATCTCCTCTCCCATTAATAAACAAGATGGAATTTACAATTATATTAACAATCTTAAAAATGTATTTACACACCTGGACTCAGGCTTTTACTCTGTGAACTTTTTCAGAGAAATTCTAAGTAGAGAAATAAGGTTTTATAAGAAAATATGCTAATTTCAACTTTATTATAATATAAAACTGCAGATGACCTACAGGAAAAATGATAAATTATTGCACATCATAACTAAACTATGAAAACCAGTTAAATAAAAGATAGGAAGAGAAAGAAACATATTTCTCAGAGGGTCATACATATACCCAATACCTTTCATGCAATCATTCCATCTCATGCACAAAAATCTCACATACTGCTCCCAAGGACCACCTGAGCATGAGTTTTCACATTTTAAGAATGAGACAGCCAGTTCTCACAGTGTTTGAAGACAAAGTCATTTATGTGTGACCACCTATCACACACTGTATTTTTTCTGTATAAATGAATAATTTTATCAGAAATTTATATATCCTTTACATTGCCATTGGCCATTGTGAAGACTAGTAAATAACCCACATTCTCTAAAGCAAATTACCTTTTACATTTGCTGATTAAGACCATTCAGCAAAATGACAGTTCATCACCCACTTTAATGTAATAAAATCTCTACAGGGTTCTTTTAACTTTAGTGTGCAATTCTGTTGAAATCCTAATTTTGTCTGCACAGATTTCTGGGTCCTGCCTAATGAATCATGTTGTTTAATAAAAATAATTGCTTTCAACTCAGTACAGAATTTGATATTATACCATTAAACAAATTACAATCATACATGCCCAAATATTTTGGATATTGTTTGTGGAAGCCAGGTTGAAAAAAGATAAAAAATAAAATCTGGTAATTATGTAGGAAAAAGGCAAGGGGTGGTGGGGTAGTGAGATGCAGAAAAAGAGACTAATTTCAGTCTCAACAGTGATGATAGGAGAGTTAGAAATAACACAAGTATACACTGGGCCAGACCTATCAAGATGTTATTAAAACAGAATTGTTATTTGTCATTATTTAAAATGTTTGACTTTTAAGAATTATTCTTTATAGCAAATTTTCAGGAGGAAAAGGTTAATCTATCACATTCATTTCTTAAGTAGTTTTCTAGCTATTTAGTATCTTGCAAATAACATCATTACATATAGAACTACAAACTAATTGAGCAATTACTCATCATGGTCATATTTCAATGTTTTATAACTTGATACATATTTTCCCCCTAAGGATATATATTTTTTCATATAGCATTGTGAACTTGGGCCAGTCACATAAATGACCTGGCCTTCAGTGCCTTCATTTCTGAAGGAAGAAGGTTGAACTGTAGTATATAAATTTCTGTCTAGTACACTGATCAACATATATTAACATAATGCTAAAAAGCATTGCATTATTGGGTTGGGCAAAAAGTTTCTTCTGTCTCTTTTCTCTTTTGACAAAAAATCCTGAATGGACTTTTTGGCCAACCTAATATAATGTAGTTATGTAACAGATTCTCCTACTTCAACAGTAAATTGTGAGTTTTGGATCCATCTAAATAAACCTCTAACATACAGATGATGACCCCAGCATTTGCTCCTAAATATTGGTGTCTATTAACAATTGCCTTTTATCTATAGATACTTTATTTTTCTTAACAATATTGGTAACAACAGTAATTGGTTATTTACTACATTCTTCACATACATTTTCTTCTTAACCTCAAACAACTGTGTAACATTTCCGTCTCTATTCCATTTATGAGAAAAGTGAGCAATGAACAGCTGAACAATTTCTCTCAGTTTATATAAGTAGGTTACAAACATTGTAGTTCAAATATATGTTTTAGCCACTCTGCTCTGAGTTTAATAAGAATATCTTATTTTTCAATTTGTTAATGTGGTGTATTACATTGATTGATTTGAGGATATTGAAGAATCCTTGCATCCCTGGGATAAAGCCCACTTGGTCATGGTGTATGATCTTTTAATGTGCTGTTGGATTCTGATTGCTAGAATTTTGTTAAGGATTTTTACATCTATGTTCATCAGTGATATTGGCCTGTAGTTTTCTTTTTTTGTGGTATCTTTGTCAGGTTTTGGTATTAGGGTGAAAACCAATACAATATTGTAAAGTAATTAACCTCCAATTAAAATAAAAACATTTAAATTAAAAAAAGAATATTTTAGATTTTGCAAAATAGATTTAATTTCAACATAGCCAAATGTTCATATGATATGGCACTATTACTCACAGAAGAGTTTTTTGTAACTCACAACCAGATTGCTGGAAATAAACCATGGCTTGCTTACCATCATCATCATCTACATATCTATAGCTCCTGGCCACACAATTAGCCCACAAAATTATATATACCATTGTACTGATTATATATACCATTTTAATTAAACTTCTCTTAGGAAACGCAATTTTTCTGGCTGAACATTTTGATTTCTATACTTATAGGAGAAGGATGGAAGAGAAGTAGTTGGGGTATAAACTGGAGAACAGGCATAGATCCAGACGAATGGTATACCAATCAGAGAATGAAAGCCAAACTACTAATTCTGTACAGAGAGAAAAACCCAGTAAGCTTTGTTGTTTGTGTTTGGCATGTCTCTTTTTTCTCCTAATAAAATTATGAGAAGATAAACTAACAATGCTTTCCCCTGCTTTTGATGTGACTGGGTTTGTATCTGATACATGTGAAGTTGAGCTATCTTTAATGTTAAGGACAGGGATCAACTCTACTCCGTATATGTGCTGTGCTTAGTCACTCAGCTATGTCCAACTCTTTGGAGCCCCACGGACTGCAGCCCACCAGGCTCCTTTGTCCATGGGGATTTTCCAGGCAAGAACACTAGAATGGGTTGCCATGCCCTCCTATGTATAGCTGATTCACTTTGTTGTATAGCAGAAACTAACAAAACATTGTAAAGCAAATATACACCAATACAAATTAATTTAAAAAATAGAGAGACAGGGATCAAGGATGTAGTGGGCCATGCTGATACCTAGATTATGAAATGGATTCAGAGAAATTGATCCCCGAGTCAGGAAGATCCCTTGGAGAAGAACATAGCAATGCATTCCAGTATGCTTGCCTGGAGAATTCCATGGACAGAGGAGCCTGGTGGGCTACAGTCCATAGGATCACAAAGAGTTGGATACGACTGAAGCAACTTAGCACCCATGGATGCAGAGAAATTCAGCCTTGGTTTAGATGAAATGTTACCTAAAGGGACTAGGAAGAAATGCTTTTAGACACTGATTTTAAATTACTTAAAAAGTAGAGAGTTTACTTCAATATAGATCACAAATGTTATAATTGAGAAACTGTTATTTAAAGCATAATTCAAAATAATTCTTTCAAAATGATTAATTTGATGTGTACACTATTAAATGATTAGCTCAATATCCCAAGGTTACTTTAAAAATTTATGCATCTTAAATATGTTTAGCTATTATAAATGTTATGTTAAATTGTAGAAATGAAAATTTGAAACTTGCAATAGAATGTTCTGACAAATGAGAAGTTTCAGCTCATGGTCTATGCTCTATTCAAAAAGACTTAATTCATGGCAATAACAAAAAAAATAACAAACTAAGAAATGTCAGCTGCACATTAGTTGTTGAGATTGAGGCAGTCTGAAAATGTTTATTACCTATCTTACAAATAATGCTGCTTTGGGGTTTTCTTGGTTTTTAATTTAAAATGTTCTGTTGACACAGACAATGGTGTCTGAAAGATGTTTCTCTTTCATGCATTGGACCCCACCTAACCCTGTCTTCTCAGCAACATTATACTATGGGTCATTGCCTCTTTTTCACACATTTTCCTCTTCTTCCTTTTATTGAATCATTTGTGCCAGTATTTCAAATGTGGTACTCCTCACCTTAGTGAAAAGCTTCTTTAACACACATCCCCTTTTCAGATAAACATATCTTCCTCTCCTACCCTTGAAACAAAAACATCACTTACAGGAAGTCTGCACTAACAGGATTTTATCAGTTGGATAAACTCCTCGCCCTTTAAAAGGACTTCATACCAGTGTAACCAGTTTTCTCATGGTGCTTCACACCATACACTTGTTTTTTGTTTTTTCCTCATTCATCTTTCTGTTCTTTCTGGTAACTGTTGATTATCTGAACCCTCTCCTTTTCTCGCAAACTATTTCTCTTTAACCCAATATGTCTGATTTTCCTTTGATCTTTTAGAAAGTCCTTTCTCAGTCTTTTCTCTTTCTCCTTTCAGTCAGTCACGTAATGCTGAGGTTAGCTGGCATCATCTTTAAGCCATTTCTCTTCTGTCGTGTACACTATTTAGGCAACCTCATCTTCACTAATTGACTCAATTTTAAACCTCCTGGCCAGATGTCTTCTGACTCATCCTTCCACATCTCTACACAGATGCCTGAAACAGACCTCAAAAACAACATTTCAAGGACTAAACTCAGAGGAAATCTCCAAAACCTGACATATTTTTTTAATATATCTTATCTCAGAAAATGGATCTAATAATACAAATGCAATTGAACAGATCATGCCCTTGGCACAAGTTCTGAACACCTTCCTGTCAGTCAACACTCATGTTTAACCTGTAATCAACTTCGGTCAATTTAATTATAGCAATGTTGGCTTTGTACACCTTTCTGCTCCTGTCCTTGACTTGCCTGAACCATTTTTTTATCTAGACAACTGCAAAAGTCTCTTAATTGGTTCTTTTAAAAATGATTCTTATTTACTTTCTGTGTGTTCATCAATGTACGACATTTTTATCAGAAAAAATTTGGTCATATAAACAATCTAAAACTTAATGGTAAATGAAATTAATAATTAATGCATATTATAGTTATACAGCCATACAAAGCAAGTAAGTAATTTTTATTAAAGTTATAAAATTAATGGTTTCCTATAGCTCTTAGAGGTAAACAACAAAATGCTTAGTATGGTCTATAAGATCTTGCACATTCTGTCATTTTCTCTGACTCCAACCACTTCTGACTTCAGCTAATTATCCATTCTGTGCACTGGCCACACCACACCTCCTGCCCTTCTTTCCAGTATTCCAGAAGTTTGTACACATAGACCTTTCTATGCAGAAGATAAAACAGATAATTCAGAATTAAACAATATGAACTTTACTCTTTTGTACAAAACTTCAAGAAAGATTTCATATCTCTCTAAAAAAAAGAATTCTACATCTTATTTTTTTTTTTTTTTGAAAAGGAAAGTTTGCTTTATTTCAGATGCCAGCAACTGAGGAGGGCAGGTTGGTGGACATCTGTCCAAAGGCCAATACCCCTCTGACTAGCAGAGGTTGAGAGCTTTTAGTGACAGAGTTGGAGGGTGGGAGGTTACATGCAGAAGCAGCACAGTCATCTCAAACAGTCATCTTCAAATTGGTCATCAGTGGTCTGAACAATATCATCTCAATACTCTTGCCTGGAAAATCCCATGGACGGAGGAGCCTAGAAGGCTGCAGTCCATGGGATCGCTGAGGGTTGGACACGACTGAGCGACTTCACTTTCACTTTTCACTTTCATGCTTTGGAGAAGGAAATGGCAACCCACTCCAGTGTTCTTGCCTGGAGAATCCCAGGGACGGGGGAGCCTGGTGGGCTGCCGTCTATGGGGTCACACAGAGTCGGACACGACTGAAGCGACTTAGCAGCAATCTTCAGTTCCAAGGTACATTTGTGCCCATTTCTTTGTGGTCAATTCTCGGAATTGTGGCAGTTCATGTCATGGGTACAGTCTGATCATCAGGTAGTTAACTTTTCCACCTGGTATTTTGGTATCTATGAGACAGCTCACAGGATGTGGCTCAGAATCTTATCTATAACCCTGAGAAAGAACTGAAGGTCCTTGACTATGCCATTTTTCCTTAGGAACGAACTTCTTTTAGTTAAGGGTTTCAGCTACCTTAACTCAGGCTTTCTTTCATGAATTCTCAGTGAATTATCACCTTCATTCCTTAATCCAATTTCTTCATTCTAGTCTTTGAGTGTATGTGTGAATTGGAAATATATAGTAAGGTATATTGGAAATGTATTTAAGGCTGTCAGTTAACTTACAGAATGAGATTAAGATGAGCTGCTTTAATTGGCAATAGTTTTCACCACCCATAGTTAGGAGTCCATGGGGTCACAAAGAGTCAGATGTGACTAAGGAAATGAACAACAACAAAAGTTAGGAGTGAACAGCTTAACAGGGACATGTTGCAGCCACATTGGGCTCTGGGCTTCTTTGGTTGATCCCAAGAACCTTGCAGTTGAGGGGGTTCAGAATTCTCTATCCTGATGTACATTACTTGTGGTTTCTGATTTAAAGGTCTAAGTGATACTGCATAATTGGGTGATTATGAACTTTCTTAGCTGGACAAGTGCCAGGGTATCCAGAATAAACTGATTTTTACCATGGCCTCCAATGTAATGGTTAAAAAGCTTCATCAAAGTATAAGAACCTATTTACTTATTTGCTCTGAAGATTTAAAGTGTACTCTAAGGATAAATAAATACATTCCATGCGTGATGTGCATATTGACAATAATCACTGCCAGTGATCCACTTCATTTGCCTTTGCTTCTTTTCCCGTTCAAATATACCTTTAGATTCTATCAAGATCTTAGCAAGAAATGTACTCAGGATCACAGTGATTATTTTAATCTCTGTATTACTAGAAAATAAAGAACATTTAAGAAAAAAACACTTTAATTTCTCAAATCATTCATGGTTTTAAAGATCCATAATTGTTCAACAGATATGAAACACTATTTTTTTCAACAAATGCTTTTTCAATAAAAATTGAACATTTCCCATTTTGTTCTTCACTGAAATAGTACTATTTAATCTTTCTAATTTTTTATTATCAGCTTACAGTTTTTTATTATAGAAAAAAGTAAATCTTTGCCTCTTTTCTTGCTAACTTTACTCTTATAACTAGAGGTACATTTTTTTATCCTCACTGAAAGCATTATTTCTCTCAGTATTCCCCTTTGTTTCAATTTTGGAACCTCTGTTGATTTTTCTCTCTCTCTTCCTTCTCTTGCTCTCTCATCTTTTCTTCAGTCTCAATCTCTCCTCTCGCCTTCCCTCCCTCTCTCTCTCTTGTTCATTGTGCTTTTGTATTTATATTTTTAGGTACCTCAAAGTTCTTCAATAATGCTAGCCTTTAGTTTACCATCAAGCACCAGGATTCATTACTGCCAAAGGTCTTCAAATGCATTATCATAACACTTGCTCTTTTCCTCTGGCTGATGAAAATAAAATTACATTTCACCCTTTAGTCATGTTTCATTAAGAATTCATTTTCAAACACAGCATACTAATATAGTTTCTTCTCAAACATCCCTGTGGATTGGTCAAAATATGGTTGTTTTTGTAGTCTGTAGGAAATAGCTTCAACCTGGAAACTAGCGCTAAATGAACTTAGAAATATTGGCTTTATCTCTCAAAACTGAGGGAAACACTTATAGTGTTTCAATATGCTTAATTTAGTTCAGATTTATTTAAGTAGTTTAGATATATTTAAATAGTTATATATGCAAATTCATAATTAGAGACATTTAGGTTAGAACTGGAGAAGGAAATGGCAATGCACTCCAATGTTCTTATCTGGAGAATCCCTGGGACAGAGGAGTCTGGTGGGCTGCCATCTATGGGGTCGCACAGAGTTGGACACGACTGAAGTGACTTAGCAGCAGCAGCAGGTTAGAACTACACAAGGAGAATACAGATATGAACATAAAACATCTCAGAGAATCAGAATATATGTACTCATGGCAGCCATAACTAGTTGACCACCGAATATATATCCTACTCTTGGTCAGAGATGAAAGATTCTGCCTCAAATGCAGGAGACTCATGTTCAATCTCTGGGTCAGGAAATCCCATGGAGGAGGGAATGGCTAGCCACTCCAGTATTCTTGCCTGGAGAATTCCATGGACAGAGGAGCCTGGTGGGCTACATTCTATCTGGCACACAGTCAGACACGAGAGAGCAACTTAACACTTCACACTTTCCTTACTTTCCTCCTCCTTACTAAGCAATCTTAAGGCAGCAATATACCAAAAACTATGTTCTCTTGTCTTTCTTGCAACTTGAAGTGGCCATGTGACTGATGTCTGACCAGTGATATGTAAACAGGAGTCCCAGGGTCTTCCGATGTCCAGTTAGGCTTTTTTCTAAATAACACAAACTCATTCTGCAGAAATATTTTGCCCTCCATTTTATCATTAGCAGATTGATTGCAATATAAGAACTAGTATCATGGAATCAATCATAAGGGTAAAAACATGGTGGACATTACTGGTTCTTCATTTCAGTTCTTAACTCAGAACAAAATTAGATCACCATAGTCTTCCACACATATTTCTCTCTCTTCTTCTTCCTTGTCCTCCCTCCCCTTCTTTCTCTTCCTCCTCCTCTTTCTTCCCTTAACACATTCGGGTCAGATCAGTCACTCAGTCATGTCCGACTCCTTGCGACCCCATGAATCGCAGCACGCCAGGCCTCCCTGTCCATCACCAACTCCCAGAGTTCACTCAGACTCAAGTCCATTGAGTCAGTGATGCCATTCAGCCATCTCATCCTCTGTCGTCCCCTTCTCCTCCTGCCCTAAATCCCTCCCAGCATCAGAGTCTTTTCCAATGAGTCAACTCTTCGCATGAGGTGGCCAAAGTACTGGAGTTTCAGCTTTAGCATCATTCCTTCCAAAGAAATCCCAGGGCTGATCTCCTTCAGAATGGACTGGTTGGATCTCCTTGCAGTCCAAGGGACTCTCAAGAGTCTTCTCCAACACTACAGTTCAAAAGCATCAATTCTTCGACACTCAGCCTTCTTCACAGTCCAACTCTCACATCCATACATGACCACGGGAAAAACCATAGCCTTGACTAGACGAACCTTTGTTGGCAAAGTAATGTCTCTGCTTTTGAATATGCTATCTAGGTTGGTCATAACTTTCCTTCCAAAGAGTAAGCATCTTTTAATTTCATGGCTGCAATCACCATCTGTAGTGATTTTGGAGCCCAGAAAAATAAAGTCTGACACTGTTTTCACTGTTTCCCCATCTATATCCCATGAAGTGGTGGGACCGGATGCCATGATCTTTGTTTTCTGAATGTTGAGCTTTAAGCCAGCTTTTTCACTCTCCACTTTCGCTTTCATCAAGAGGCTTTTGAGTTCGTCTTCACTTTCTGCCATGAGGGTGGTGTCATCTGCATATCTGAGGTTATTGATATTTCTCCCAGCAATCTTGATTCCAGTTTGTGTTTCTTCCAGTCCAGCGTTTCTCATGATGTACTCTGCATATAAGTTAAATAAGCACAGTGACAATATACAGCCTTGACGAACTCCTTTTCCTACTTGGAACCAGTCTTTTGTTCCATGTCCAGTTCTAACTGTTGCTTCCTCACCTGCATACACATTTCTCAAGAGGCAGATCAAGTGGTCTGGTATTCCCATCTCTTTCAGAATTTTCCACAGTTTATTGTGATCCACACAGTCAAAGGCTTTGGCATAGTCAATAAAGCAGAAATAGATATTTTTCTGGAACTCTCTTGCTTTTTCTATGATCCAGCAGATGTTGGCAATTTGATCTCTGGTTCCTCTGCCTTTTCTAAAACCAGCTTGAACATCAGGAAGTTCATGGTTCACATATTGCTGAAGCCTGGCTTGGAGAATTTTGAGTAATACTTTACTAGTGTGTGAGATGAGTGCAACTGTGTGGTAGTTTGAGCATTCTTTGGCATTGCCTTTCTTTGGGATTGGAATGAAAACTGACCTTTTCCAGTCCTGTGGCCACTGCTGAGTTTTCTAAATTTGCTGGCATATTGAGTGTAGCACTTTTACTGCATCATCTTTCAGGATTTGGAATAGCTCAACTGGAATTCCATCACCTCCACTAGCTTTGTTCGTAGTGATGCTTTCTAAGGCCCACTTGACTTCACATTCCAGGATGTCTGGCTCTAGGTGAGTGATCACACCATCGTGATTATCTGGGTCGTGAAGATTTTTTTTGTACAGTTCTTCTGTGTATTCTTGCCATCTCTTCTTAATATCTTCTGCTTCTGTTAGGTCCATTTCTGCCCTTTATTGAGCCCATCTTTGCATGAAATGTTCCTTTGGTATCTCTGATTTTCTTGAAGAGATCCCTAGTCTTTCCCATTTTGTTGTTTTCCTCTATTTCTTTGCATTGATCAGTAAAGAAGGCTTTCTTATTTCTTCTTGCTATTTTTTGGAACTCTGCATTAAAGATGTTTATATCTTTCCTTTTCTCTTTTAATTAATGTCAATTAATGATATTTAAGATATATAAATATTTAAGTAATACAAAGTGTTGAGTTTGGACATATGCAACACACTCAACACCATCGTCATTATGGAGGTGATAAACGTATCTGACAACTCACAAAGTTTGACTTTGTCTCTTTTTTTCCCCATTTTTGTAGTTGCTTTTTTTGTAGGTGGTGAGAACTCGTAAGATTTACGCTTTTAATGACTTTTGAAATGTACAATGTGACATTGCTAACTGCAAGCACTATGCTGTGTAGCAAATCTCTAGAACTTCTTCAACTAGCATAACTGAAAATTACACCAACTGAATAAAATCTCCCCATTTCTCTCATGCCCTAGCCCCTGAAAACCACTACTGCATTCTCTTCTGTGAGTCTGACTACTTTAGATATCTCATATAAGTGAAATTATACAGTATTTGTCCTTCTGTGACTAGCTTATTTCACTTAGCGTTAAGTGTCCATGAGGAATTAGAGAAATTAGAACCTCTGTACCTTGTTGGTGGGATGTGAAGTGTGGCATCTATATAAAACTGTATGGAATTGCCTAAAAAATTAAAAATAGAACCACTATATGGTACAAGAATCTCACTCTGGGTATATATACCAAAGAATTGAAATCAGGATCTCAGAGATATCTGTACTCTCATGTACACTGCAGCATTATTCATTGCTGCCAAGAATGGAAACAACCCAAGTTTCCATCAACAGATGAATGAATACAGAAAATGTGGTTTGTATATATGCACGAAATTGAGTATTATTCAGTCTTTAAAAGGAAAGGCATCCTGCCACTCGCGACAACATGGGTAAACAAGATTTCTCACTTGATCAAAATATATTCTCTAGCGTGTGAGCCACTGTAATTTGAGTCTCATATTATGATCAGCTGAACCTACTCCTGATATACAGCAATGTTTTTATGGCATGGAAAGAAGTCTGAATTATCAAGTAGTGGAGGAGAATATACATTATATATTTGTTTGTATCACCTTTCCAATTCTTCCATACATTCTATACACTATTAATTAAGCCATTTCTTGGACTTTTAGTATGCTGGCCAACAATAATGTTTGTGTCAGGAGTTAAGCAAAAGATAAAATGAAAGTCTTTTGTTCAAAGCCAAATATACATTGGTGGGTAGCATTGCAAGGGAAACACTGCAGACTTCTCTGAGGTCCCATACTTTGAACAGGATGCAGACTTAACAGCAATTTAATATGTATTTTTCCATAATACAATTTTATAATTACATTTAGGTAAATAGAAGTAAGAATAATAATAATAAAAAATAAAAGCCTCACCATTTTGCCTCCTAGAAATAACCATTTCTTTCTTCAGGATAATAAACTCTTTCTAGCTTACTTGCATATATGTCTATATAATATGATCAGCTTTTTAAAATACCAATGATACTTAATGATTGAAAATATTTCATCATATTGATATATACTATGGGGGTTATAAAACTACCTTATTTTTAGAACTTGTGGTACTTTATAAGGCATTCCTGTGATCAATATTACTAAGAGTTCATAAATCTTTTCTTGATATTAATTCCAACTAGGCCACACATCTTTTTAAGGTTTTGATATATTTTTAAAATAAATTGCAGACTTTTAAAATTTTAACTTACACTTTCCACAGAAATGTGGGAGGTTATTTCTTTCCATTTCTCATTGCAATACTATAAATAGCATTCAAAGCTAAAAATCAAAGCTGTGAATCAAGCAGAATGTTTACTTTGCCTTGTAATGGGTTTACTTTTTTTTCCTTTAAAAATTCTTTCTTCAGCTAGCTTCCATGGAAGGAAGTAACTCATTATATTCCTGTTAATATCAATAAGTTAATCTAGCTCTCTTTTAGTTTAGTTATGGTTGCTATTATACCAAAAATTCATTGAATATGTGTAATGACAGAATCATAGTAGAAATGTACTGTTTTTTTTCTCACAAATTTTTCAACACCAAATTTATTCTAGATATCCAATATACTGGAAGTATTAGAGAAGACAAAGCAGGCTTCTTCAGTCTCAGTTCTATTGTTATTTTGAATCATTATCTTTGTTTTAAGGACTGTTTAGACTTGTAGAATGTTTAGCAGTAACTCTGACCTCTCTGACTTCTAAGATTCAGACATAAGTGGATCATGCTCCAGTGTAACCAAAATTATCTCCAGACTTTGCCATATATCCCTGAGGGGGCACAATCTCTTTGAGCTGAGATGCATTAGAATAGAGTAAGTGGTTTATTAGCTAAGGTTGAAAATAATGTTTAACATTCCTATATTCCACTGGCTAAAATCCAGCCATAATGCAACATCCATGGAAAGGTTGAGAAGGGTAATTGAGTCAAGAAAACAGAGGAAATGTGTTTTGTCCATAACAATCTCTGTGATTTTTGCTGTGCTGTGCACATTCAGTCATTTCCAACTCTGTGCAACCCCATGGACCATAGCCTACCAGGCTCCACCATCTATGGAATTCTCCAGGCAAGAATCCTGGAGTGCATTGCCATTTCCTCCACCAGGGTATCTTCCCAAACCAGGCATCAAACTCCAATCTCCTGTGTCTCCTGCATTGTGGGTGGATTATTTACCACTGAGTCATCAGGGAAGACCCTGTGATTATTATACAATGCCTTTACTTTCTTCATTTATTTTTTCTTTTTTGGGTTCATGTTGGTATTTCTTAGAGAAAAAAAAAAAAACTGGGATTTGTATCTATGATGCCATAATTACTTCATTTATGCCCTTCATACATTTATCCTAGGACTTCCCAGGTGGCTCAATGGTAAAGAATCTGCCTGCCAATGCAGAAGACATGGGTTCAATCCCTGGGTAAGAGAAAGAAATGACAACACACTCCATCATCCTTGCCTTGGAAATCACATGGACAGAGGAGTCCATGAGGTCACAAAGAGTCAGACATAATTTTGTGACTAAACAACAACAACCAAATTCAGGTTTCTCCTGTTGTGCTTCCTCTGTATTTTACCACCTTCACTGAAGAATTTATATATATATAGGTAGAAGATTCATCTCTTTCTTCTTCAACAAATGAAACTAGACAAGTGAATATTTTTTTTTCTAATTTTGGCCCTTATTTACATATTATTATAACCACAGATTGTCTTTAGTCAACAAAGGTGGATAAATCTTCTCAATCATGTGTTGCAGGACAGACAGATTGGGAATGACTGGTCATTTCAATATCCAGTTGAAATCTGTGGGGCCCAAATTTTGCCATGTTAGTTTACTACTTACTAAATACAATTCTAATCATTTGAATAAGGTCTAAATATATTTCTCCAGTTCCTAAGGTATTCCAACATGTTGCATTAAATTTCATTGTTGCTGTTGGTCAGTCACTCAGTCATGTCCAAATCTTATTGATCCCATGAATGGCATCACGCCGGGTTTTCCCGTCCTTCATTATCTCCTGGAATTTGCTCAAACTCATGTCCATTGAGTCTGTGATGCCATACAACCATCTTACCCTCTGTTGCCCCCTTCTCCTGCTTTCAATCTTTCTCAGCATCACAGTCTTTTCCAATGAATTGGTTCTTCCCATCAAGTAGCCAAAGGATTGGAGCTTCAACTTCAGTATCAGTCCTTTCAATGAATATATAGGGTTTATTTCCTATAGGTTTGACTGATTTGATCCCCTTGCTGTCCAAGGGACTCTCAGGAGTCTTTTCCATTACCACAGTTTGAAGGCACAATTCTGCAGCTGAGCCTTCTTTACAGTCCAACTCTCACACCTGTACATGACTACTGTAAAAACCACAGCCTTGACTATATGGACCTTTGTCAGCAAAGTGATGTCTCTGCTTTTTAATATGCTGTCTAGATATATGATGCTGCTTCTAAGCACTAAAGCCAACTCTTAACCCTAATTTCTTTTCAGGATAGCTGCAGTCTTCATTGTTCTTAGCAAACATTGTTTCAATTTCCGCTTCAGACTGACATAGTCCTTATTGTTAGCCAAGCTTTCCCTTTTCATAATCTCCTTATTCAAGAAGTCATTTATCAATACTCCAGCTGTCATTGTGCTACCTCCAGCTTTTCTGAAATCATAAGTATACTCAATACATATATTTTGATTTTATACTGTCAGTTGGATAATTCCTTTTCAACAACATCTCATAGTGTTTCTGATAAAGATAAACTTGATTATTTCTTTTTACACAAACACAGTCATATATTATTTCCACATGCCTATAGTAATTTTAAGTAGAATAACAACTTTTGGCAAAATAAAAGTTCTTCCTGGAATAATTAATGAATATAAATTATTTGCACTTAATTCTTTTTTATAGGTTTGTAAAGGACTGCAGCCTGAAAAAGGCTGCCCTTGGTTAATATGTATCGTGTGCTACTACCAATTTGATTAATGCTAACTTTGTAGCTTTTTATTTCTTCATTGAGTAATGATAAATTTTGTATCCAGGAGAAACTTTAACACAGATTTCATATTAATGTACTTTTAATGGATTGATTTTACTGCAAAGAAATAGGCCTTGCAGAGTTTTCGCTGGGAGCTTACTCCTAACTATAAGGGGTATAAGGGAAAATGAGATGTGAAGAGTACTTGGGTATCTAATTCACTGAAGTTCTACAAATGCCCCCAAACCTTAAACAAGTGTACTTATTAATGGTGCCTTTAAAAAGTACTTATGCAAATGAGTATGAACTGAGTCTCCTGAGTACGTGTATCACTTCTCTATCAGTGAATTTGATCACTCACTTATAAAGATTACTTTGAAAATTAATGGTATTAAGTATTATATACTCTATAACTGATAACAAAATGATCAAATATTCTAAATTGCTGCTGCTGCTTAGTCACCTCAGTCATGTCCAGTCTGAATGTTTGTAACCCTGTGGACTGTAGCCAACCAGACTCCTCTGCCCATGGGATTCTCCAGGCAAGAATACTGCAGTGGGTTGCAATGCCCTCCTCCAGGGGATCTTCCTGACCTAAGGAGCAAACCCACATTGCCTGTGTTTCCTGCATCGGCAGGAATGTTCTTTACCAGTAGCACCTCATGGGAAGCCCCTCAAATACTTCTATGGTCATCTCTAAGCAATAGACAAGTGATTATGAAAATTTATATAAAATACAGAAAAATGTAACATCCTTTAGGCCAGAAATCTCCTTATCCAATGATGTGAGGTCTGTGCGACTGGGCTCTGCAGCAGAGAATTTTTTGCAGAAGTTATTTTAGAGATACTAACAAAGATAACAAAAATTCTATGTGATTTCATCGATATAAAGAGGCAAGCAACTGAATACTCTTAAGAGTTCATTTCCTTGTAATCAGATAATATTAATGCTAAAATTTAAGCACTCAAGTTTATATGCTTTGGGACATTGAGATGAAATTTTTATAATTTTTTCTGAATTTTGTATTTCATAACTTTATTAAGAAAGCAGGGCCTCTAGTTTCACGACAGAACATAGAAAGCAGCAAAATATCATAACCATTTTATAAAATATATGTAGAGGTAACACTATTTTAATAAATTAATTTGCACAAATTTTGAATTGGTAATTTTCTGTTGTTGTCGTAACATGTTGTCTGCATCAAAGCAGACACAGACACAGATATAGAGAATAAAAGTATGGGCACCAAGGGGGAAAAGAGGAGGTGGTATATATTGGGAGGTTGATACTGATATATATACACTACTATGTATAAAAGGGATTAATGACAACACTTTGTAGAAGACAGGGGAAACAAGAAAGTACAATATGTCTGTAGGACATATATTAAGTTAACTTTAAAAATACATTCCAATGTATAGTAGGTGCTGCTGCTGCTGCTGCTAAGTCACTTCAGTCATGTCTGACTCTGTGCAACCCCATAGACGGCAGCCCACCAGGTTCCCCCATCCCTGGGATTCTCCAGGCAAGAACACTGGAGTGGGTTACCATTTCCTTCTCCAATGCATGAAAGTGAAAAGCAGACAGACACTATTTGATTGTACTTATAAAATGTACCTAGAATAATCAAATTCATAGAGTCAGAAAGTGTATTGGTAGATGCCAGGGATTGGGTCAGAGGGTGGGGGAGTGGGGAGAGGGAATAGGGAGCTAGTATTTAATGGGGTCAGAATTCCAGTTTAGAAAGGTGAAAAGTGCAAGGAGATGGATGGTGGTGACAGTTGCACAACAATGTGAATGTACTTAGTGTCACTGAATTGTACAGTTAAATATGGTTAAAACTCTATGTTTCATATTATGTGACTTTTTCCACAACAACAACAACAACAACAATAAAACATTAAAAATATAACATGGGATAAATTAGGGAATATAAAATTGTGTGTAAATCTTAGGTAAAAATCAAATCCTGAAAGATGATGTTGTGAAAGTGCTACACTCAATATGCCAGCAAATTTGGAAAACTCACCAGCAACCACAGGACTGGAAAAGGTCAGTTTTCATTCAAATCCCAAAGAAGGGCAATGCCAAAGAATGCTCAAACACCTGCACAATTGCCCTTATTTCCTGTGCCAGAAGGGTAATGCTCAAAATCCTTCAAGCTAGGCTTCAACAGTGAGTTAACTGAGAACTTCCAGATATACAAACTTGATTTAGAAAAGGCAGAGGATTAAATTGAGAACATTCATTGGATCACAGAAAAAGCAAGGGAATTCAAGAAAAACATCTACACATTCTTCATTGACTATGTTAAAGCCTTGGATTGTGTGGATCACAACAAACTGTGGAAAATTCTTCAAGAGACAGAAATACCACATCACCTTACCTGCCTCCTGAGAAACCTGTAGGCAGGTTAAGAAGCAAGAATTAGAAATGGACATGGAACATCCAACTGATTCAAAGTTGGGAAAGAAGTTCATTAAGGCAGTATATTGTCACTTTGATTATTTAAATAATATGTAGAATATAATGTGCAAAATGCCGGGCCAGATGAAGCACAAGCTTGAAGCAAGATTGCTGGGAGAAAAATCAATAACCTCAGATATACCGATGACTTCACCATAACGGCAGAAAGTTCTTGATAATGGTGAAAGAGGAGAGTGAAAAGCCTGGCTTAAAACTCAACATTCAAAAAACTAAGATCATAGCATCTGGTTTTATCACTTCATGGCAAATAGATGGGGAAAAAATGGAAACAGTGACAGACTTTCTTTTCTTGGGTTCCAAAATCACTGCAGATGGTGATTGCAGCCGTGAAATTAAAGGACATTTGCTCCTTGGAAGAAAAGCTATGACACACCTAGCTACTGCTACTGCTGCTAAGCCGCTTCAGTCATGTCCGACTCTGTGCGACCCCATAGATGGCAGCCCACCAGGCTTCCCCGTCCCTAGGATTCTCCAGGCAAGAACACTGGAGTGGGTTGCCATTTCCTTCTCCAATTGACACACCTAGACAGCATATTAAAAAGCATAGAAATCACTTTGCTGACAAATGGTGTTTGTGGTCAAAGCACTGATTTTTCTGTTAACCATGTATGGATGTGAGAGTAGGGCCATAAAGAAGGTTAGAAAGCATAAATGAAAGTCATTCAGTTGTGCCTGACTCTTTGCGACCCCATAGACTACACATTCCATGGAATTCTCCAGGACAGAATAGTTGAGTGGGTAGCCTTTCTTTTCTCCAGGGGATATTTCCAACTCAGCAATCAAACCCAGGTCTCCCACATTGCAGGCGTATTCTTTATCAACTGAGCCACAAGGGAAGACCAACAATACTGGAGTAGGTAGCCTATCCCAGTTCCAGCAGATCTTCCCGACCCAGGAATCAAACCAGGGTCTCTTGCATTGCAGGTGGATTCTTTGCCAACTTAAGTATCAGGGGAGCCATTAAAGAGGTTGAGTGCCAAAGAATTGATGCTTTTGAAGTGTGGTGTTGGACAAGACTCTTGAGAGTCCCTTCAACAGCAAGGAGATCAAACCAGTCAATCCTGAAGTAAATCAGCTCTGAATATTCATTGGAAGGACTGATGCTGCAGCTGAAGCTCCAATACTTTGGCCACCTGATGTAAAGAGCCAATTCACTGGAAAATACCGTGATGCTGGGAAAGACTGAAGAAACGAGAAGAGGGGAACAAGAGGGGATGTGATGGTTGGATGGAATCACCAATTCAACAGACATACCATGGGAAGCCTGGCATATTGCAGTGCACGAGGTTGCAAAGAGCTGGACACAACTGAGCAACTGAACAATAACAATTATATCCATTTGATTACCACTGAATCCCAAGCACAGGTTCTTATATGATCTCAGAATACACTTATATGATCTCATATATACACTTCTATGATCTCAGAGTACACTTACTGAATAAAGAATATTTTATTCAATGACAATTCTGGCCAGACAGAAACCATTTTGAATTCAAAGCTTTCGACAAGTGCATGAAGTTTTACTGTATTGTCAAACATTCTCCTAAGTAGCCAGAAATATAAAGAAGAAATTAATGACTGCCTTCAAATTTAAACCTTGTTCTAGATTCTAGATGGTAAGCAAAGCACATAAACATCCACAGTTTGGGTAAGTTCTCTAATAGTTGTATACATCTTATGGGGTATATCTTATGAGGGTGCTTTGTTAGATTTAATATCTTTTATGGGAAAAAAAAGGGGGGGCTTCCCCACTGGCTCAGACAGTAAAGGATCTGCCTGCAAGGCAGGAGACCCAGGTTCAATCCCTGGGTTGGGAAGATCCCCAGAGCCACTGGAGTGGCTCCATTATTCTTGCATGGAATATTTCATGAACAGAGGAGCCTGCTGGGCTATAGTACACAGGGTCACAAAGAGTAAGACATGACTTCTATAGATCATAAATCAATGAGTCATAAGACATGAATTGATATGTGAAGACATTAGTTCTATCCTCTGAAATTATTCAAAATATGTCCATTCTAGGTGGTATTGAAAGAAAGGACCCAAATTAAGCCAGAAAATATAATCTGCAGTCACCTTAAAATCTTTGCTTTTTTGTTGTTCAGTCTCTAAGTCATGTCCAACTCTTTGGGACCCCCCATACCATAGTATGCCAGGCTCCTCTGTCTTTTACTGTCTCCCGGAGTTTGCTCCAATTCTTGTCCACTGAGTTAGTGATGGAAACCATCTCATCCTCTGCTGGCCCCTTCTCCTTTTATTACTGTTATTACTTAGCCTTAATAGGAAATTATATATGAGTAAAAATGAAAAAATATTTTTTCTAATATTTGGTCTTATATAGAGCTAGCTATTTTCAAACAAAGAAGGAAAGGACAATAATAAATGTAAAAAAAAAAAAAGCTATATATTTTCAGTGGGTTTCCCTCATAGCTCATTTGGTAAAGAATCTGCCTACAATGCAGGGGACCCTGGTTGGATTCCTGGGTCAGGAAGATCCACTGGAGAAGGGATAGGCTACCCACTCCAGTATTCTTGGGCTTCCCTTGTGGCTCAGCTGGTAAAGAATCTGCCTGTAGTATGGGAGACCTGGGTTTGATCCCTGGGTTGGGAAGATCCCCTGGAGAAGGGAAAGGCTACTCATTCCAGTATTCTGGCCTGGGTCACAAAGAGTCAGACACGACTGAGCAACTTTCACTTTCATTTATTTTCAATAGTTACAGATTCCAAATGTTAAGAGGTAGTTCTTTCAGGGTAGCATCAATAGGAATGACTCTCTTTATCTCTTATTTGATTAGTTATCACATGAAATACATGTGAGGTATGAGTTTTAGAGATCTGTATTCCTAGATGTAACTACATTAAATGAATCCATTATTTTATATTACACAGACATTTTCCATTAAATTAAGAAATCAATATATCTCCATTAAACTTCCAAGTTTATGGAAGTATATTTGAGGTTATCCATAGGGCAAGCAGACAAGACATAGTCACAGTAATCACCAGCTCTGTTGCAATGAAAATCCATAAAAAATCCAATCTACAGCTTTTTAAAATGTCTGCCTCTAGAAATAGTAAAGGCATATGACAATGATTCATTTCCATTTGAATATAATGATCTCATCATTCTTAATAAAAAACTATCAGGTTCAGTGATTAGAAGAAATTCTGTTTACTGGTAAATAAAATTAGTGAATCAGAATTGACGTGTATATACATTCCTACTAGAATGAAATCTCACATTCATGACATTCAAGATAAAAAGAATTAGGAATTTTGAGTACAAGAAAAATATCTCCTCCTCTCATAAAGATATTACTACAGGTACATTTTTGATGATCTACCCTCTTAACAAATATGATTTAAAATGTAAGGAACTATTTCTGTTAATTCAATTGTTACCATTTAAAACAATTTTTTTTTCTCTGAATTTAACTTGTAAAGTTCTCTTACATGCCAGATCATTTGTCTGTATGGATTCCAAGCAATCACTGCCTCATTTACCCCCACTTGTTATTTACTGAACATTAGCTAGAAGGCACAGAGAAGGCAATGGCACCCCACTCCAGCACTCTTGCCTGGAAAATCCCATGGACAGAGCAGCCTGGTGGGCTGCTGTCTATGGGGTTGCATAAAGTTGGACACAACTGATGTGACTTAGCAGCAGCAGCTAGAAGGCAAGCTCCTTGAAGACCATTTCCTTCCACACAAATGTTGCTATTCCACGTAAAATGTGAAGAAACAAGTTCAGAGCACTTTGATGGCTTTTCTGAAAACATGAAGCTGGAAAAGGCAAGTTCTAGAATGAAATCCAGTTGTTTATGTTTACTGCTCTTTCAACAACTGAATCATGTAATAAGATGATTCAATGATGATCATTTTTCAGGATATGTGGATTATCACACTGGGTGATTCTATCATTCCTGGACCATCACTTAGAACATTTTGGAGTGAAATAAAGCATACTACTTACTCTTCATTTACATTTTTATTTAAATCTCTCTCTTTCTCATATATATTTTAGAATATACCCTTCACTGACCCTCACCGCCTGTAATCCTGAAAAGCTTCATCTTGATACTACATCACTGTACATTTATTATGTACCAATTACTGTATATGTTCCCCAATTCATAAGCATCTTAATTCTCATCTATGAGAAGCATAACTGCATTCATTAATTTTTTTTAAAATGTGTTTTTAAAATTTCTGAGATTGTTGTTTTATTACACAGCTATAAATATATGCTTATGGGCTGTGCATTCAAGCAGAAGGTGTGTCAGAAATCCACAAATTTTAATTAATCACTGCATGATTAAACCACTTGAATTATTTCTAAATACACATCCTATAAAATTATACTATAACAGAGGAGTGCTTTGAAAGTATATATTTTATTCTACTCTGTATTACAACTGCAGTAACTGTTAAGCAAGATGACTAAGCCCTTAGTTATTTACTTATGTAAAAAGAATACATAATATATTACATATATATAATACCCTGTAGATTTTCTTTCTTATTACTGAATGCCACATTTTAATGAGAATGAAGCTCTAAAGTTCATTTTTAATTGTGTTTCATCTCCTTTTAACCTAAGAAAAAAATTTGATCATGTAAAATCACTTTGATAAGTTGCATGCCTGACTCATACTTTTTCAGATAATTAGCGGAGATCATTGTATGCTGGGTGAAATAGGGGCTGTGAAATCATGATCTGTCACATCATTTTAGTTCTAATAAACTTAGGGAATCATTTTTGAGATATGCTACATATTTAGCTATTCAAGAAGTAATGTGTTTCAGAGCTAAAGACTGACTTCAACTTTTTAATTTGTCTAAATGATTCTGCATATTGCCCCTTCTAAAGTTATCATAAGTCATACAGTTCATTTTCCAAAAATGTTGCTAAATATAATAAACTTTTAAACTCTGAAATTGTTTCAGATTTTGAGAAATAGCTTCTTATGCTGTTTCTAATCTGAATTATAGGCAGATTTAAGAGAAGGGATTTTGCTTGCTTTTATAAATTTTGTATATATTCTTAACATGTCATTCAGTATAGAATGGGTGCAAGGCTTACTTTTAATCATTTTCTTTTATTTTGCCTTCTGTATCTGACAATATGACATGAAATCTATCAAACAGCAGAACAAAATAAAAAAGTTCCAAATACAAACATACACATTTGCACGCACACACACACACACACACACACACACTTGGCATGGCTACGTAAATCAAACTACAATTTCTACAGTGTTAAGAAAATATGAATCTCTTTATTCAGTAATGGAGTCTCCTTGTATTCCTTAAATCAATAGTTCATTGAACCCGAAGGAAAACTTTCAAGCACTGGCACATATAAAATCTGGTTTATGCAGTGTGCCAGAACTTGTTCAATATGAGAAATGAGTCCAGCTGTTAAAAGAAAAATGAACTTATGATACAAACTCTTTGAGAACAAGGCATTTTCAAACATCAAAACTTCAGGATATCCCTGCTATTACATCAGTATTTGTGGACATCCATAGATACTTAATATTTTTGAAGAAATGAAGAGTTTTGTAAAAACCTAAGAGTACTAAAGAAGAGGACAACAGAGGATGAGATGGTTGGATGGCATCACTGACGCAACGGACATGAGTTTGAGTGAGTTCTGGGAGTTGGTGATGGACAGGGAGGCCTGACGGGCTGCAGTCCATAGCGTCACAAAGAGTCAGACAAGACTGAGCGACTGAACTGAGCAAGTATTATAAATAAAATTTGCTTCATTTAAGTTAAGCAAGTAATATTTGGTCTTTTTACACTTCACTCTAAAAAGTAGACAGATATCAACACACAGTATAAAAGTTCCTAATATGACAGTTTGTACGTAAAAGAGTTTCTCTTGAAAATTTTAAGTGAAGATGGGCAGACCTCACAAAACATGTATTATGCTAACACCTTATTAAAACCTTCCTAAACCATTTATTTACAGGATTAACTTCACAGAAACATTTTATTTTCTGTTTAAAGTAGTTTAAAGTAGAATTAGTAACAATTTCTCCTCTAAAATTCTAACTTTTCTATACTTTTGAAAATGGTTTCTGGAATATTAATTTGGATGCAAAATGTGGGTCACTGTGTATAGGCAACTAAAGAATGAATTTCTCCTATAGTTCTACTGAGGGGTAACTTCCACCCTTCAGAAAAAAATTAATAAAAAAATTGATTACTAACTTATCAAACTAGATGTTAACTAGTGAATTCACAATTTCACTATCAACTAAAGCAAAAATATTCCAACCATACCAAATATCATCCAGTGAGATGATCTGTAAACATGATCTATAAAAATGTAACTGAGAAACTTACTCTTTTTTTCCCTACAGTTTGAAAACTGTAATGAATTTTTTATTATCTTTCTTTTAATTCCGTGTAGGTTTATTCTGGCTGATAACATGATCTATTGTTCTCTGAGCCACGGTGAGATTGCCATTTCTTAAACAGACAGCACTTATTGGAAATTAAATCTCTACTAATGTATTATAATTATTACTTGAGGGTAATTTGCAGCTCCAGCAGGGAGTCACAGCCAATATGAAGGTAACGTTTCTTCCAGGGAGCTGTTAATATTTCCTCTATGCTGAAATCCCACATAATGGATCTTGCCTATGGCTGATTAATGATTTCAGAGCTGGAACAGTGATTTGTAGCTAAATCAGTCCTCACTGGAGGAGATTCAGGGTAATTTCAGTCAATACTGTTAAATAAGTGTAAACAGTAACTTCAGTTAACACACATGTAATCTAGTAGGCAAGAAAAGGAGAAGCAATAAAAGAAGTAAATAATGGTGATCCTGCTGCCCGTGCATTTCATTTACACTTAGAACAGATACGGGCAAGTAACACACTGCAGTGTCATCAAGCCCATGAAATTGCTTCACTGCAACACATTTTTCTGCATTGAAAAAGCAATTTCCCAAACAAGTAAAAGCAAATTGAGCTAAGTGCCTAAAATAAATCAGGATCCTTCCCTCCATTCTTTAGTTGATATCACCTTCCTCGCTGAAAAAGAAATTGGATAGATAACTTGGAATGAAACTTGTGCAAGACAGATTTAAAGTAAGGAAAAAGGTTTCATTTAGGAAAATGCCATGAGAGCATGCAGTATTCTAACATGATGCATGGTACCCAAGCTCTGAAGATTCCATCTTCACCCCAAATAATGCAGGACAATCCAGTTACAGTCACTGGACAATCTGACATCCCTTTGCCCTACAGCCTACATGAGGATTGGATAAAATCAGAACTCTTTAGTCGCTCAACTTAATCCTTCTCTGTTAACATAAAGCCAACATCAGTAAAAAGGGAATGGTATAACTGTAGTTAACGACAACATTAAGGACCTTAATGTGCATCTTCCAGTGTTTATTTCACTAATAGTCCTGCTTCCCACTGTTTGTGTTCTAAATGGAACATTTGCAAACATTCTGATAGGGGTTGTTTGCCTCAGGTCCCTGACTTTTGACTAGCAAAATTATTTAAGAAGAACTTAATGTAAATAACACTCAGGGAAAGGAGAAATTCTAGTGAGTTAAAGCTGAGGGTCCAACAAGTTTCTACTGAACAGCACAGGGAACTCTGCTCAATGTTATAGAGCAGACTGGCTGGGCGGGGAGTTTTGAGGAGAATGGGTAAAGGCTGAGTTCCTTTGCTGTCCACCAGCAACTACTATAACATTGTTACTTGGCTACTCTCAGATACAGAATAAAAAGTTAAAAAAATAGCTGAATTTCTAGATATACACTTATTTGAGCAATGCTATTACCGTGTTCATGTGAGTGAGAAATGCTGATATTTCTGCTGCTAAGTCGCTTCAGTTGTGTCTGACTCTGTGCGACCCCAGACACGGCAGCCCACCAGGCTTCCCTGTCCCTGGGATTCTCCAGGCAAGAACACTGGAGTGGGTTGCCATTTCCTTCTCCAATGCATGAAAGTGAAAAGTGAAAGTGAAGTCGTTCAGTCGTTCCCAACTCTTAGAGACCCCACGGACTGCAGCCTACCAGGCTCCTCTGTCCATGGATATTCCAGGCAAGAGTACTAGAGTGGGGTGCCATTGCCTGCTGATATTTCTACTTAGCTGTATATTTCCAGGTAAAACATAATATCAGTATGTAGACCACAACTTTATTCAGTTTTCAAGAACCTGGATGAACCCAGACTTACTAAATATCTAGAAGAAACATTTGCATGGGTAACATGACATTTTGTTTCTGTACTGCTAGTGAAGGAATGTACTGAAAAGGGCTAAAATAATTGGCATTAGGTTTCTAGGAGTTATGTCTGAGCCTGTGTTCAATTTAGACTTTTACATACACTACACAGCTCATGAACACAGGTGTGTGCCTAAGTATACATATCCCTTCATTCAGAATCTATACCAAATTACATCTTCATCTTTAATCAAATCAAAGTTTCTCAGTTAATAATACTAAACAAGATATATGAGTATATTTTTTCTGATGGGATCAAAAAGTCAAGTGCAGAATGAATTCTGCAAAGGGGTAAGTTTCTTCTTTTGATAATAAAAGTAGTTTTTTTGTGGACCCTTATAGATATATTTTATCTGGTTATTTGAAGTCAACATCTTGGCTTCATATTCTATTGATTATTTTAAATACATCCTTAATAAATAAAATTCACAAAAAATAATTCACCCATTTAAAATGTACAGTTATTTGGATTTAATATATTCACAGTTTGTGAAATCTTCACCATAATACCATTATATAACATTTTCATCCCCCAAAGTGAAACCCTCCACTGATTAACAATCACTCCCTAGTCCTACACCCTATCCTCAGTTATGTGTTGTTTAGTTGCTACATCCTGTCGTACTCTTGGCGATCCTATGGACTATAGCCCACCAGAGTCCTGTCCATGGGATTTTCCAGGAAAGAATACTGAAGCAGGTTGCCATTTCTTTCTCCAGGGAATCTTCCCAGCCCACGGATCAAACCCTCATATCCTGCATTGCCAGTTGGAGTTTTACCACTGAGCCACTAAGAAAGCCCACCCTCAGTTTCTAGGAAACTAGAATTTATTCTGGTTCTATATATTTGCCAATTCTCTATAAGTCATAATAGAATCAAACAATACATGGCCATTTAGCATATTTTCAAGGTTCACCTTGTGTTGTTTTTCAATCACTGTCATGCCAACTCTTTGTGACCCCATAGATTGCAGCACACCAGGCTTCCCTGCCCTTCACTATCTCTTGGAGCTTGCTCAGACTCATGGCCATCGAGTCTGAGATGCTATCGAGCCATCTCATCACCTATTGCCCCCTTCTCCTTTTGCTTTCAACCTTTCCATCCTCATGCATGGTCTTTTTCAATGAGTTCTTCACATCATGTGGCTAAAATATTGGAGCTTCAGCATCAGTCCTCCCAATGAATACTCAGGTTTGATTTCATTTAGGATTGACTGGTTTGATCTCCTTACTGCCCAAGGGACTCTCAAGTGTCTTTGCTAGCAACACAATTCAAAGGCTATATTCACTGCCATTCAGCCTTGTTTATAAGTGAACTCTCACATTCAGACATGACAATTGGAAAAACCATAGCTTTGGCTATACGGACCTATGTCAGCAAAGTCATATCTTTGGTTTTCAATATGCTAACTAAGTTTGTCATAGCTATCCTTCCAAAGAGCATGTGTCTTTTAATTTCATGCCCACAGTCACAATCCACAGTGATTCTGCAGCCCAGGAAAATAAGATCTGTCATGGTTTCCACTTTTTTCCCCATTCATTTGCCATAAAGTAAAAGGACTGGGTACATTCCAGGTTCCTATGAAATATTATTCTTTACAGCATCAGACTTTACTTTCATCACCAGACACATCCACAACAAGGTATCATTTCCACTTAGGCCCAGCCAATCCATTCTTTCTGGAGCAATTAGCAATTGCCTTCACTCTTCCCCAGTAGCATGTCAGACACCTTCCAACCTGGGAGGCTTATCTTCTGGTGACATAAGTGTTTACCTTTTCATACTGTTCATGGGATTCTTGCAGCAAGAATACTAGTTTGCCATTCCCTCCTCCAGTGGCCCGCATTTTGTCAGAATTCTTCACTATGACTTGTGCATTTTATATGATCCTGCATGGCATGAAACTCATAGTTTCATTGAGTTATGCAAGCCCCTTTGCCATGACAAGGCAATGATCCATGCAGGGGATAAAATATCTGGCCATTTAGTGCATTTCAAGGTTCACCCTTGTAGTATGCATTAATATTTCATTACAGTGTAGAAAAATATTCCACTGTGTGAATACAATACAATTTTTGTTCCATTCCTCAGTTGGTGAGCATCTGGGTTGTTGCCACTCTTCTAAGATTAGGGACAGTGTTGTTATGAACAGAAAATTAAGATTATGGCAGCTGGTCCCATCATTTCATGGCAAATAGATGGGGAAACAATGGAAACAGTGACAGATTTTATTTTGGGGGGTTCCAAAATCACTGCAGATGGTGACTGCAGCCATGAAATTAAAAGACGCTTGCTCCTTGGAAGAAAAGCTATGACCAACCTAGACAGCATATTAAAAAGCAGAGACATTACTTTGCCAACAAACGTCCATCTAGTCAAAGCTATGGTTTTTCAAGTAGTCATGTATGGATGAGACAGTTGGACTATAAAGATAGCTGAGCATCCAAGAATAGATGCTTTTGAACTGTCAGGTTGGAAAAGACTCTTGAGAGTCCCTTGGACTGCAAGGAGATCCAACCAGTCCATTCTAAAGGCGATCAGCCCTGGGTGTTCTTTGGAAGGAATGATACTGAAGCTGAAACTCCAATACTTTGGCCACCTGATGCAAAGAACTGACTCATTGGAAAAGACCCTGATGCTGGGAAAGATTGAAAGCGGGAGGAGAAGGGGACGACAGAGATGAGATGGTTGGATGGCATCACTGACTTGATGGACATGAGTTTGAATAAACTCTGGGAGTTGGTGATGGACAGGGAAGCCTTGTGTGCTATGGTCAATGAGGTCACAAAGAGTTGGACATGACTGAGAAACTGAGCTGAACTGAACTGAACAATTGTTAACCAGTTTGTGTGTGGACATATGTTTTCATTTCTCTTAAGTATATACAAGGAGTAGAATTGTGGGGGCATGTGCAAACACTAATATTTTGAGGAACTATGAAACTGTTTTGAAAGCAACTGTACTATTTTGCATTCCCATCATCAGTCTACAAGTGTTTCAAGTTTTGTCAAATCATTACAACACTTGTTATTACAGCTATCCTAGAAGGTGAGAAGTGTTGTGTTACTTCATTATGGTTTTGATTTGAATTTCCTTAATGACTGTTAATATTGAACATTTTTCAAGTGTTTAATGGGTATTTGCATATTCTTTGGATTCCATGCCATTTTTAATTTGAGTTGTCTCTTTATTATTGAGTCACAGGAATTAGTTTTATATTCTGCATATAACTCTCATATATTTGTCTTGAAGATATTTTTCCCTTACTGTGAGTTATCTTTCACTTCATTGATAGTGTCTTTTGATGCACAAGTATTTTCAGCTCTCATGTCATTCAATTCATTTAATTTTCTTTCTGTTGTTTCTTCTTTTGGTATTATGTCTAGGAAGTCTTTACCTAACCCAAAGTAATGATTTATTTTTATGTATTCTTCTAAGAGTTTCATCATACATAATTCTTAGATTTTCATCTATGATTCACTTTGAGTTGATTTTTGTGTGTTTTGGGGAAAGACCCAGCTTTATGTATTCTCTATGGATATTCAGTTACCCTAGCATCATTTGTTGACAAGCCTAGTTATTTAGTTTTTCATATTGAATAAGATACTTATCTATTCTAAACCTAGTGTCTTCATTAGTAGGATGGGGTGACTGATAAAAGTTTTTAATTCACTAAAGTAGCTTTAGGATTGAATTCAGTAATACATATGAAATTTCTAATACAATATTTAATGCATAGTACAATACCTGCATTTTAGCTTGTAATAGGTCTTCATAGCATAACTTTACCTATTTTTCCCCCCGAGTTAGGTCTCCTGACTATATTACCTGGTGCTTGTGAAAGAATTGTATTCTTAAAATGTTATGTTTTCCTTATCCTTGAGTGAAGAATAAAAGGGAAATCAGAAAGAAAGTTCTCCCCTGTAGCTCAAATGGTAAAGAATCTTCCTGCAACACATGAAACCCAAGTTCAATCCCTGGGTCAGGAAGAGCCACTGGAGAAGGGTATGGAAATCTACTCCTTTATTCTTCCCTGGAGAATCCCATGGACAGAGGAGCCTGGCGGGCTACAGTGTGTGGGATTGCAAAGTTGGACATGACTGAGCAACTGACACTACTACTACTACTACTCAGAAAGAAAGGGAGAAAGTTGTCAACATGTGACTCTCTCTCAGCCTCTCCTTAAGGACTGTCTCATAAGACAAACCACCCTGAGAAATAGAGAATGATTGAAAATGTGCTATTCTTAATGGAATTATACCATTTTCATGTTCATACAGTTACAGTACCCTAACATTTGTTAGCATTTGTTTGTTGATTGAAGGCTACTAATACAAGTGTCATTTACTGTGGTATAATGAGAAAGATATTTATCTTTATCCTCATTGCTAGCACAGGGCTCCTAAAACCTTTGAAATATCCTGAGTGATAAGGGTGAAAGGAGCATCTTTTGTCTTAATGAGGCAAATTTTATGGCCCCTCAATAGCTTCAGGATGAGGACAAGGTTCAGAGTCCTTAAGGTGTCTGTGCTAGAGGAGTGGTACACCTGGAGGGCATGGGAGTTCTACACCATCTCACTTATGGTGATCTATTCATCTATTTCATTTGGCTGTTCCTGTGTTGTATGTTTCTAAATAAATTGGAGACAGTAATAAATCATTTTCCTGAGTTGTATGAGATATTTTAGCAAATTATCAAATTTGAGGGTGAGCTCCTGGGAATCCCTGACTTATACCTGTTCAATCACATGTATGTGTGAGTTAATCAAAGGTAAAAGTAACCTTTGCAAGTTGCCAGCTATGCAATCTTGAGAGAATTTTGTTTGTTCCATGATGTTAACAATTACTCTCAGTAATTCCCTGAGAATTACATGAGATAGTATACGTGGAAGAGCTGGCAAGATATGAAGCACTAAACAAATGTTATTTACTTTTAAGTTAACTTCAACTTGAGAAAGAAAATACAACTCAAAACCACATTTTTAGAAATATAAAAAATAATGATTATTTAAAAGATTTAAAATAGTCTAATAAGCTCTATGGGTATAATTATATAAAAGAATATAAGCCATATTGTTGCTGGCATATTTATTAACACAGACTTTCAAATAAAAAATAATGGTGAATTACCTGAACCTGGAACTCTTTTTCTCTTTACTGAGTTCATATTGCACAGATTTTTGGATCCATTGATTAACTATTAGTGAACCTAACCATAATGGAATATTTCTATGATATTGTTTTCTCAATAACCAATGGTACCATCTGCCAACACGAGTATTTTTCTCATCACTGAAAATCAGATGAGTGTGTAATTATCCCACTGAAATGGAATTTCTCAAGGAAAGGAAATGGAAGAAACATTTTCTTGTTGCATTGGATGAGAAAAGACTGCTAAATATGTTGAGATGTTTTATAACTTTATATAAAACCATAACACATCAACATAAATAAACATCAATGGAGGCATAGCACTCTGTGTTATTAATTACAGAAATCTCATATTTTAAGTCTCTTGACACTTAGGTTAGAACTAAATGATGACTGAGAATCTCACTTAGCATTAATTACCAACAAGGTGCTTTGAATGATAATAAAACTGTCAATTAACATTTATTTACTTTTGAAACAGGTGTTAAATGATTGATTTCAAAGTGTGATAATAAAGTTTGCTTTGTAACTAGAGCTGTGAAAAATATTCAGTCTAAACTAAAAGAAGCTAAAAAAGAGCAAGTTTTCTAGATTTAAGTAAACAATAGCGCCCTAAATAATTATATTCGCACCATGGATAATCTCTAATATTCCAGTATGTATCAGTAATACATATTTTTCTTTCAGCATATTCAGCAATAGTCCAAAAGAATTTTTAAAATGTCCTGATTTCAAACTTTCAGAACTACAGAGACAAGATATATAAGGTAGCAATAGAATAAGGATAAGGAATAAGGAATGGATAAGGAATATCTAGAAGGGGGATAAGGAATGGTGTGAGGGGATATTCTGCATTTAGGTGGTATCCACGTGGCCATCAAAATATCTTTGGTCCTCAGCTAACAGTAGAAATGTTTGTGCCATACTACAATTACTGTACTAAGAAAATTCTTGTTCTTAGAATCCTTACAAAGATAGCATATGTGGAACAGGTGCATAGTATTGACAGCACATCTTTGAGGTACTTTTCTAACATTATAATGAAATGGTTACAAAGCCAAAATAAAAATGATTAAAACTGGACAACAATTTCCTGACATTAAGTAGAAACACATACCAGAAATGTACCCACATTTTGGCTTATGAATTGCAAGAATTAACAAATAAAGATTGGGAAGATACACAAGGTTCAAACTGGACAGGGATGTGTCAATAATTCTACTTAGGTTCCAAATGTTCAGTTTTATTCAAACAATATTTAATAACAATTAAACAAACTCTACATAGATTACCTGCATGGCTAAGTTGAAAGGGATAAGGTTTAGGGATATGAATCAAGGTAGAAACACAATATATGCTTGATTCTTAGAATCACACAAACTATGGGCAAAGTCATGGTTACAAATAAGTATAATAAAATGAATTTTATTAAATTCTCTTATGTGCTGTGCTTAGTTGCTCAGTGGTGTCTGACTCTTTTTGACTCCGTGGACTGCAGACTGCCAGGCTCCTCTGTTCATGGGGATTCTCCAGGCAAGAACACTGGAGTGGGTTGCCATGCCTTCCTCCAAGGGATCTTCCCAACCCAGGGATAAAACACAGGTTTCCTGCATTATAGGCGGATTCTTTACCATCTGAGCTACCATGGAAGCCCAAGAATACTGGAGTGGGTAGCTTCTCCTTTCTCCAAGGGGATCTTTCTGATCCTGGAATCAAACCAGAGCCTCCTGTATTGCGATTGGATTCTTTACCATCTGAGCCACCAGAGAAGCCCAAATTCTCTTATGTGATGATTAATTTTATATGTCAACTTCACTTGCTGATGAGATACCCAGATATCTGGTTAAATGTTATTTCAAAATGTGTCTGTGAGAGTGTTTCCAGAAGAGATTAGCACTGGAACGGGTAGGGTAAGTAAACAGATGGACTCTCCATGATATGGCATCATTGGAATCATATGAAATGATATGGGCATCATTCAATCACTGAAGTCTTGAACAGAATACAAAACAGAGGAAGGAAGAACCACACTTTCTATCTGATGCTGGACAGCCTCACTGATGCAATGAACATGAACCTGGGCAATCTCCGGGAGATGGTGAGGGACGGATAGGCCTGGGGTGCCACAGTCCATGGAGTCATAAAGAGTTGGACATGACTGGGAGAATGAACAGCAAGAAAAATCTAATAGCTAGGGTTTCCCAGGTAGCGCTAGTGGTAAAGAACCCACCTGCCAATGCAGGAGACCTATGAGACACAGGTTCGATCCCTGGGTCAAGGAGATCTCCTGGAGAAGGAAATGGCAACCCACTGCAGTATTCTTGCCTGGAGAATGCCATAGACAGAGGAGCTTGGTGGGCTACAGTCCATGGGGTCTCAAAGAGTAGGACAGGGCTGAAGCAACTTAGCACACACTGAGAGCTTGAGTTGCAACATCAGTCTCTTGCTTTCAGAAAGGAACTTGTACCTTTGAATCTTAGCCCTTCAGACTCAGACTGGAACTATGCCCACCAGCCTTTGCAGGTCTCCTGTTTACAGATGGGAGATGGTGGGCCTTCTCAGCCTCCATAGTCACGTGAGTCAATTCCCCAAATCTCTCTTTCTCCCTAACTTGTAGATACATAGACAGACAGGAAAGAGAAAACTGTATAGTCAGAAATGGATATATGTAGAGACTTGTAGTGAAGAAGGGAATGGCAACCCACTCCAGTATTCTTGCCTAGGGAGTTCCATGGACAGAGGAAGAACCTGGTGACCTATGCTGCAAGGGGTCACAAAGAGTTGGATACAACTGAGCAAAATTAACACACACACAGACTTGTAGATATATTTCTCTGGATAACTACAACCATACATATTTTGTTACCAAAAGTCAGGTATTACTATTTACTGACCCAGCAATCGAACCAGGGTCACTTGCATTGCAGGCGGATTCTTTACCAACTGAACTATCAGGGAAGCCCTACTATAACAAATACATACCCAAAAATGTGGAAGCAGTTTTGGACCAGGTTATTGGGTATAGATTGGAAAAGTTTTGAGGCATATGCTAGAAAAAGCCAAAGTTGCCACAAAGGAATTCTAAAAGCTAATGTGATAGACACTCAGAAAGTAAAGAGGAGACGTTTTATATTAATATATACAAATATTAATATATATATATGCATGATATGTATATAAATTTCTATGCATATATATGCATCCATATGCATATGGTGTGCTGTGCTTAGTCACTCAGTCGTGTCCGACTCTTTGCAACCCCACTGACTGTAGCCTGCCAGTCTCCTCTGTCCATGGAGTTCTCCAGACCAGAATTCTGGAGTGGGTTGCCATGCCCTCCTCCAGGGGATCTTCCCCACCCTGGGATTGGACCTAGATCCCCTGCATTTCAGGATAATTTTTTACCATCTGAGCCATCAGGGTAGCCCTTAAATGCATATAAATTATACAAAATGACACGTGTTTTACCTAAGAGGATGTCATACAAAATAAAGAAAGAAAGTGAAGTCACTCAGTCATGTCCAACTCTGCAACCCCATGGACTGTAGCCTACCATGCTCTTCCATCCATGTGATTCTCCAGGCAAGAATACTGGAGTAGGTTGCCATTTCCTTCTTCAACACAAAATAAAGAACAAGCTTTACATTATATATTTTACCAATAAAAATGTATTTGTTGATGTTATGTAGTACATGCAAGTGTGCTAAGTTGCTTCAGTCATGCTCGATTCTGCAATCCTGTGGACTGTAACCCACCAGTCTCCTCTGTCCATGGAATTCTCCAGGCAAGAATACTGGAGTGGGTTCCCATGCCCTCCTCCAGGGAATATTGCCAACCCAGGGATAGAACACTTGTATCCTGCAACTCCTGCATTGCAGGCAGATTCTTTACCACTGAGCCACCAGGGAAGCCAGTTATTACATATATATGTATAGGTACACAAATTTTGTATATGTGCTTTGTTACAAAATACATTTTTAGACTATTAATTTGATGGTAGCATAGTAGTCTGCTGTTTCATGAGTTACTTGTCTATCTCACTATTTTTTTTTCAGGTTTGATATATTTATTCAGAGGGTTTTTCAACTACAGAATGAAGCATTTTTAGCATTATGAAATCCAAAGTTTTAAAATATTATTTCCTTGCAATTCTGTTTATTACAATGTTATAATCCTGAAGAGATTCTCTTATCTGAAGTTTTTCATGCATTCAGGTATTTTCCATGATATCTGATGTGATCAGCAATAAAGGTTGCAATAAAGTAGTAGCTATGGTCATAACCCTCTGGTAATCTGAAGACAACAGGGCTTTTCTTTTCTGAACAGGCAGCTGTGACGTTATCAGGAAGTAACTGTCCATCTGAAAGGAACTCATCATCTTTCCCTTGATCAATTATATCCAGCTGAGAACCTGGATAGGACTTCAGAAGGTAGGTAGCATCATAAGCCTCCGATTTACTTTGATCTGTTCCCAAATATCTGGTAAAGGCTTTTTTGCCCCAACATCAGAGCACTGGGTTGCAAAGTGGAGCAAATGCTGACACACATTTGTATTTTCTAGGATTCTTCAAAGCACAAATCAGAGCTCCATGGGCTCCCATAAAGTGGCCAAACACAGACATCCTTGGGGGTCCACTGGAAAATTGTCGTTTACGAGTTGGGGAAGCTCCTTCGTTACATAAGAGTACATTCTATAGTTAGTTTTCCACAGATCTTCAGTAGCATCGACATAAAACCCAGCACCAGTGCCAAAGCCCCAGCTGTCCTCTTCTCCTTTAATATTGCAGCCACCAGGGTGGTATCTGGAGCAATGACCACAAGGCCATGTTCTGAGGTAGCTTGATGATAACCAGATTTTGATATAAAATTTTGTTCTGTGCTAGTTAAACCAGACAGCCAATACAGCACAGGGCATTTTCCAGTCTCTGCCTTTGGTGGTAAATAGAAAATTTCATTTTGCGCTTCAGTTCAACACTGTCATGTTCAAAATCTTTCTGCAGTCCTCCAAAGCACTTGCTGCTGGAAACCTATTTCAATGTCATTCTTCTTCTGTCCAATTACTGCTTGCTTTTTGGTCTGTACTAAAGGGTAGATGATCCTCCGGTGGCGGTGGGAAGAGCAGCTGCCTATCTCACTGTTTTAAAATGCTTAGTTATTTCACCAGTATGAAATTAGGATAAATTGTAAAATTAGAATAATTTTGGGCAAATAAGATTATTAAATCTTTCACATAAAGTGACAAAATGCTTTAGAGAATGTTGCATCTTTTTGTGTCTCCATCAATAATTTTCTTCTTAGAAAATTCTTCAACATTCCAAAACCTAATAAGAATTTAGATACAATTGATTATGTTATTTATATGGCCTCATTTCTATATTAGATTTTAATTACATTGAAGTTAATTTGATATGTTAACAGAGTGATACTGTTAGACTATTTCTCCAATTAATTCAAAATGATTAATTGCTCAACACAGTTACAACATATTCTATTTCTTTAGCTGGCACATTTATTATGCAATCATTTACCCTGTATTCTAGAACCTGTTTATTATTTCTTTTTTTCACAAGAGCATTTCTATTTCAGCACTTGTTCATTTAGATTACTGAAGAATCCTAATACATTTTCAAAAATACTTCTTTGGAAACTATTTTATGTTTGTAGTTGTCTTATACCTCATATACCCTGACTCAATGCTCCTATTATTAATATCTTCCATTAAAATTATTATAATAAATTTTTAAATTATTTATAACACAGCATTCTTGTTCTTTGTTTTCTTCTTGAAAACTTTATTTATTTAAATAAACAATGGCAGTAATTTTTATTAACAATTTTATTGAAATCGCCTGGAATTTAGAGATCAAATCTACAATGATTGAAATCTGGATAAGATACTTTGCTAAGTCACTTCAGTCGTGTCTGACTCTGTGGGACCCCATAGACGGCAGCCCACCAGGCTCCCCCGTCCCTGGGATTTTCCAGGCAAGAACACTGGAGTGGGTTGCCATTTCCTTCTCCAATGCATGAAAGTGAAAAGTGAAAGTGAAGTCACTCAGTCGTGTCCGACTTCCAGCGACCCCCTGGACTGCAGCGCACCAGGCTCCTCCGTCCATGGGATTTTCCAGGCAAGAGTACTGGAGTGGGGTGCCATTGCCTTCTCCTAAGATACTTTAGACAAATCTAAAAATTTAGTATCCATATACTCAATTTTTTAATTGATTTCAGGAAGATTTCTTTTCCTATATATTCTTTATATCTCTTGATAAAGATTTTACCCCTTATTTTCTCAATGAGAATATT
The DNA here is from genome assembly GCF_027580195.1 of Bos mutus. Lineage (NCBI taxonomy): Eukaryota > Metazoa > Chordata > Mammalia > Artiodactyla > Bovidae > Bos > Bos mutus. The sequence continues at coordinate 50,433,889 of NC_091636.1, read as the reverse complement.
AATTTGATTTGTTCATTCATAATTTTAATTGTCCATTTTAATAACATTGATTCTTCCAAACCATGAACACAGTATATCTGTCCATTTGTTTGTGTCATCTTCAATTTCATTCACCATATCTTATAGTTTTCTGAATATATGCCTTTTACCTCTCTGTTTAGATTTATTCTTAGGTATTTTTTACATTTTCAGTACAATTGTAAAAGAGATTGCTTTCTTAATTTATCTTTCTGATAGTTTGTTGTTAGTACATAGAAACATTGTACCCTTAGACTTTACTGAATTCATTCATAAATTCTAATGTGATTTCAGTGATTTCTCTAGAACTTTCTATAAATAGTATTGCCATCTACAAACAGTGACCATTGTACTTCTTTCGTCCCAATTTTCCTTTATTTACTTGTTTTTATTTTTTATTTTCTCTTCTAGGTGAATTCTACTGTAATATCATTATTGTCTGAAAATATGCTTAATTTCAGTTTTCTCAAATTTATGGGTATTTGTTTTGTGTTCTTGCATGTGTTCTCCCATTGATAATGTTCCATGTACTTAAAAACCGTATTCTGCTGCTTTTGGTTGGAATGGATATACACACACAAACACAGACACACACAGACACACACAGTATATCTAGTCTAGTATAATGTGTCCTTTAAGGCCAATATTTTCGTATTAATTTTTTATATCGATTATCTATATGGATGGGCTTCCCGTGTAGCTAAGTTGGGAAAGAATCTGCCTGCCATGCAGGGTTCGATTCCTGGGTGGGGACCCTGGAGAAGGAAAAGGCAAACCACTCCAGTATTCTTGCCTGGAAAATCTCATGGACAGAGGAGCCCGGTGGGCTACAGTTCATGGGGTCGCAACAGTCCTTGGGGTCACAACAGTCCATGGGGTCGCAGGAGTGGGACATGACTTAATGACTAAACCATCACTGTGGACGATCCATTCCTTGATATAAGTGATATGGTGAAGTCTCTTTCTATTATTGTGTTACTGTCAATTTCTCCATTTACATGTGTTAATAACTACTTTCTGTATTTAGGTGCTCCTATGGACAGAGAAGGCAATGGCACCCCACTCCAGTACAATTGCCTGGAAAATCCCATGGACGGAGGAGCCTGGTAGGCTGCAGTCCATGGGGTCGCTAAGAGTCGGGCACGACTGAGCGATTTCACTTTCACTTTTCACTTTCATGCATTGGAGAAGGAAATGGCAACTCACTCCAGTGTTCTTGCCTGGAGAATCCCAGGGACGGGGGAGCCTGGTGGGCTGCCGTCTATGGGGTCCCACAGAGTCAGACACGACTGAAGTGACTTAGCAAAGTATCTTATCCAGATTTCAATCATTGTAGATTTATCTCTAAATTCCAGGCGATTTCAATAAAATTGTTAATAAAAATTACTGCCATTGTTTATTTAAATAAATAAAGTTTTCAAGAAGAAAACAAAGAACAAGAATGCTGTGTTATAAATAATTTAAAAATTTATTATAATAATTTTAATGGAAGATATTAATAATAGGAGGGGCCTAGTGGGCTGCCATCTATGGGGTTGCACAGAGTCGGATACGATTGAAGCGACTTAGCAGCAGCAGCATGTTGAGTTTATATATATATATATATATATAACAATTATATGTATCTTCTTGTTGGATCAGTTTATTACTATGTAATATTCCTTGTCTCTTGTTAGAGCTTTATTTTAAAATCTACTTTGTCTGATATAAGTATTGCTACTCTCACATTTTTTTTCCTTTTTCCATTTGTATTAAATATCTTTTTTCTATCATGTCACTTTAGTTTGTGTATCTTTAGATCTGAAGATCATATCTTGTAGGGAGCACATATATGGGTCTTGTTTTTAACCATTCAGTCACTATATTTTTTGATTAGGGCATTGAGACTGTTTTAATTTAAAGTAATTCTTGCTAATATTGCTACTTAATTAATCACTTTCTGGTTATTCTTATTTTTCTTTTTTGTTCCATCTTTTCCTCTCTTCTTTGTGATTTGATGACTATCTGTAGAGTTTATTTGAATCACTATTTTTGTTTTTGTATATGTATGTATTTATTATAGGTTTTTAGTTTGTGTTACTATGTTGTTCACAAAAACATATACATGTTCATATATATTTATATGTACAATATATTTATAAAATATATAGGCTAAAATATAAAAATATATATGTACAAAAGTATATATGTGTGTGTGCTAATCACTCAGTCATGTTTGACTCTTTGTGATGCCATGCATTATAGCCTACCAGGCTCCTCTAGCCATGGAATTCTCCAGGCAAAATACTGGAGTGCATAGCCATTCTTTAGGGGATCTTCCCAACCCAGGGATCAAACCTAGGTCTCCTGTATTTTATATATATATGCACATGTGTGTGTGTGTGTGTTTGAACATATATATGGTTGATCTGTGTTCAAAAACATTCTAAAAACCCTATAGTTTTACTCACCCTTTCCTAATGTTTAATGTTTGAAATCATATTTTCCATATTTTATTTTTCAATTTTCCTTAACTGTGGATATGGATAAGTTTACTATTTTGTCTTTTAATCATCCTACTAGCTTTGTAAATGTTTAATTTACTAACCTTTACTGTATATTTGCTTTTACCAATGAGAATTTTCCTTTTTTTTTAATATTCCTAGTTCTGGTCTTTCATTTTCCACATTGAGCAATCCCATAAACATTGCATGTGCAGCCTGTTTAGTGGTGCTGAACTCTTAGCTGTTGGTTGTTTCTAACACACTTTATCTCTCCTTCAATTCTGAATGACGATCTTGCCAAGTAAAGTATTTGTGGATGTAAGTTTTTTCTTTCATTTCTCTGAAAATATCACGTGACTCCCTTCCTGCCTGTAAACTTTCCCCTGTAAAACCAGTTGATAATCTTATGGGAATTCCCTTGTAAGTAACTAGTTCTTTTCTCCTGCTGCTTTTAAGATTCTCTCCTTAGCTCTAATCTTTGCCATTCTAATTATAACCGGTTTTGGTATGTACCTTTTTGCGTTCACCTTTTTTGGGACTCTGTTCTTCCCAGACCTGGGTATCTGTTTCTTCCCTCAGAATATGGAGGTTTTTAACTATTATCTCTTCAAATACATTTTCTTCCCCTTTCTCTCTCTCTCTCTTCTCCTTTTGAGACCCCCATTATGGAAATATTAGTATGATGCTATCCCAAAGGCCTCATAAACTTTCCTCATTGTTTAAATTTTTCTGTTTCACTTGGGTGATTCCCACTATTCTGTCTTCCAGTTTGCTAATTCTGTTTCTTTGCATCATCCAATCTACTGTTGATTCCCCGTAGCGTATTTTGTTCAGCTATTGTATTCTTTAGCTATATTTGGCACTTCTTTATATTTTCTCTTTGTTTCACTACGTTCATCCATTCTTCTCCCAATTTGGCCATTACCATGAACTCTGCAGCAGGTATTGCTTATCTTGGTTCTTTCTCTGAGGTTTTGTCTTGTTCCTCCATTTGGAACATATTCTTCTATCTCTTCATTTTCCCTAATTCTCTGCACTTATTTCTCCTTATTAGGTAGGTTGGTTCAGTTCAGTTCAGTTGCTCAGTCATATCTGACTCTTTGCAACCCCATTGACTGCAGCACACCAGGCCTCCCTATCTACACCAACTCCTAGAGTTTACTCAATCTCATGTCCATTGAGCTGGTGATGTCATCCAACCATCTTATCCTCTGTCATCCCCTTCTCCTCTTGCTTTGAATCTTTCCCAGAATCAGGGACTTTTCTACTGAGTCATTTCTTTGCATCGGTGGCCAAAGTTTTGGAGTTTCAGATCAGTCCTTCCAATGAATATTCAGGACTGATTTCCTTTAGGATTGACTGGTTGGGTCTCCTTGCTATCCAAGGAAATCTCAAAGGTTTTTGTCAACACCACAGTTCAAAAGCATCGATTCTTTGGCACTTATCTTTCTTTATAGTTCAACTCTCACATCCATGCACAAATACTGGAAAAACCATAGCTTTGACTAGACGGACCTTTGTTGGCAAAATAATGTCTCTGCTTTTTAATATGCTGTCTAGGTTGGTCATAACTTTTCTTCCAAGGAGCAATCATCTTTAAATTTCCTGGCTGCAGTCACCATCTGAAGTGATTTTGGAGCCCCTCCAAAAATAAATAAATAAAGTCTGTCACTGTTTCCACTGTTTTTTCATCTATTTGCCATGAAGTGATGGGACCAGATGCCATGATCTCAGTTTTCTGAATGTTGAGTTTTAAGCCAACTTTTTCACTCTTCTCTTTCACTTTCATAGCAAACACCCTCTTCCAACAACACAAAAGAAGACTCTACACATGGACATTACCAGATGGTCAATATCAAAATCAGATTGTTTTATATATATATATATATATATACTTTTTTTTTTTTTTTTTTGCAGCCAAAGATGGAAAAACTCTGTACAGTCAGCAAAAACAAGACTGGGAGGTGACTGTGGCTCAGACTATGAACTCCTTATTGCCAAATTCAGACTTAAATTGAAGAAAGTAGGGAAAACCACTGGACCATTCAGGTATGACCAAAATCAAATCCCTTACAACTATACAGTGGAATGATAAACAGATTCAAGAGATTAGGTCTGATAGTTGGAGTGCCTGAAGAACTGTGGATGGAGGTAGGTCGGTTATGTCTCCCCAAATCTTGGAGAAGTGGTCTTATGTTCGAGATTGCCTGTGGGGCACAGAAGCATACTTCCCACTGGTCATCACATACTAAGGTTACCCCCATGTGGGCTGCCAGAGCCTTTCTACTGTGGTGGGTCTGGGAGGGAGAGCTGACCCTGGGTGCAGCTGGCTACTAGTCCTGCCTTGTGTAATGGGTCCTAGACTACTGGTGGAAAGTACTAAGTCCCTCCATGGGTTACTGTATGGCCTGGGGAGTAACAGGGTTGATATTGGTCCCTTGGTTGGGGAGTAAGCCTCTGGGGCTCATATGCTAGAAAGAGGCCTCTAAAATTGTACATGCCATCATTTGAATGAAATTTCAAAATTGGCAGCCACTAGCAAATGTCCTCAGAGGAAATCACTGTTGCTTCAAGCCTTTATGGGAATTTCTGCAGAATCATCAGGTGGGTCTGTCCCAGGCTTTGTTTAAAATACTGTCTCTGCACTGGAATTCAGGTGAAGTTGAGTTAAGGGTGATCCAATTCCATCATGTTGGCCACACACTTACAGTTGATTTTTAAGCAATATAAATTTATCTGCAAATAATACATGTTTTGCAGAGAAGGCAATGGCACCCTACTCCAGTACTCTTGCCTGGAAAATACCATGGACGGAGGAGCCTGGTAGGCTGCAGTTCATGGGGTCGCTGAATGTTGGGCACGACTGAGCGACTTCACTTTCACTTTTCACTTTCATGCATTGGAGAAGGAAATGGCAACCCACTCCAGTGTTCTCGCCTGGAGAATCCAAAGGACAAGAGCCTGGTGGGCTGCCGTCTATGGGGTCGCACAGAGTCAGACACAACTTAGAAGTGACTTAGCAATACATATTTTTAACTCCCATAAAAAAATTAACATCAAAGGAAACTATTAGCAAGGTGAAAAGACAGCCTTCAGAATTGGAGAAAATAATAGCAAATGAAGCAACCGACAAACAACTAATCTCAAAAATATACAAGCAACTTCTACAGCTCAACTCCAGAAAAATAAATGACCCAATCAAAAAATGGGCCAAAGATCTAAATAGACATTTCTCCAAAGAAGACATACAGATGGCTAACAAACACATGAAAAGATGCTCAACATCACTCATTATCAGAGAAATGCAAATCAAAACCACTATGAGATACCATTTCACACCAGTCAGAATGGCTGCGATCCAAATGTCTACAAATAATAAATGCTGGAGAGGGTGTGGAGAAAAGGGAACCCTCTTACACTGTTGGTGGGAATGCAAACTAGTACAGCCACTATGGAGAACAGTGTGGAGATTCCTTAAAAAACTGGAAATAGAACTGCCTTATGATCCAGCAATCCCACTGCTGGGCATACACACTGAGGAAACCAGAAGGGAAAGAGACACATGTACCCCAATGTTCATCGCAGCACTGTTTATAATAGCCAGGACATGGAAGCAACCTAGATGTCCATCAGCAGATGAATGGATAAGAAAGCTGTGGTACATATACACAATGGAGTATTACTCAGCCATTAAAAAGAATACATTTGAATCAGTTCTAATGAGGTGGATGAAACTGGAGCCTATTATACAGAGTGAAGTAAGCCAGAAGGAAAAACACCAATACAGTATACTAATGCATATATATGGAATTTAGAAAGATGGTAACGATAACCCTGTATACGAGTCAGCAAAAGAGACACTGATGTATAGAACAGGCTTATGGACTCTGTGGGAGAGGGAGAGGGTGGGAAGATTTGGGAGAATGGCATTGAAACATGTGAAATGTCATGTATGAAACGAGATGCCAGTCCAGGTTCAATGCACGATGCTGGATGCTTGGGGCTGGTGCACTGGGATGACCCAGAGGGATGGTATGGGGAGGGAGGAGGGAGGAGGGTTCAGGATGGGGAACACATGTATACCTGTGGTGGATTCATTTTGATATTTGGCAAAACTAATACAATTATGTAAGGTTTAAAAATAAAATAAAATTAATTTAAAAAAAATTAACTGCAGTGCTAAACATTAAAAAAATACTCATTTTCCACTTAATTTTACTTTTGCTCCCTTTGCATCAAGGAAAATAGTATACTGATTTTATATCACAACAAAAATTCTCTATTTTTGTCAGTAATAGATATCAGATTCTGTCAAATACTTTTAGCACTTATTTTTTTGTAGTAAATATTTTCCCTATTCATTCCTTTTTATAGGCAAAAACTTCATTTTTCTATTTACATGTATCAGAATATACATAAGTACATATTTTCTATTTGCATTATTGCTGTTGTTCAAATGCTCAGTCATGTCTGACTCTTTGTGAACTCATGGACTGCAGCATGCCTGGCTTCCCTGTCCTTCACCATCTCCCAGAGCTTGCTCAAACCCAAGCCCATTTAATTGGTGTCGGTTGCTTCATTTGCTATTATTTTCTCCAATTCTGAAGGCTGTCTTTTCACCTTGCCATCATCTTCTCCTCCTGCCTTCTATCTTTCCCAGCATCAGAGTCATTTCTAATAATTCAGCTTTTCATATCTGGTGGCCAAAGTATTGGAGCTTCAGCTGCAGCATCAGTCCTTCCAATGAATATTCAGGACTGATTTCCTTTAGAATTGACTGGTTTGATTCCTTTTACATCAAAGGACTCTCAAGAGTCTTCCCCAACACAACAGTTCAAAAGCATAATTCTTCTGTGCTCAGCCTTCTTCATGGTCAAGCTATCATATCCATACATGACTACTGGAAAAACCATAGCTTTGACTAGACGGACCTTTGTCAGCAAAGTAATGTCTCTGCTTTTTGATATAGGCTATGTTTGTCATAGCTTTTCTCCCAAGGAGCAAGTCTTTTAATTTCAAGGCTCCAGTCACCATCTGCAGTAATTCTGGAGCACCCCTCCAAAAAAAAAAAAAAAATCTGTCACAGTTTCCATTGTTTCCCCATATATTTGCCATGAAATAATGGGATAAGATGCCACGATCTTACTTTTTTGAATGTTGAGTTTTAATCCAGGTTTCTCACTCCACTTTCACCCTCATCAAGAGGCTCTTTAGTTTCTCTTTGTTTTCTGCCCTAAGGGTGGTATTATATGCAAATATGAAGTTATTGATATTTCTCCTGGAAATCTTGATTCCAGCTTGTGCTTCATCCAGTCCAGCATTTTGCATGATGTACTCTGCATATAAGCAGGGTGATAATATACAGCATTGATATACTCCTTTCTCAATTTTGAACCAGTCTATTGTTCCATGTTCTGTTCTAACTATTGCTTCTTGACCTGCATACAGGTTTCTGAGGAGGCAGGTGAGGTGGTCTGATGTTCCCATCTCTTTAATAATGTTCCACAGTTTTTTTGTGGTCCGCACAGTCAAAGGATTTAGCATACCTAATGAAGTAGATGATTTTCTGTCTTTTCCTTGCTTTTCTATGATCCAACAGACATCAACAATTTGATCTCTGATTTCTCTGGAAGTTCTAGGTTCATGTACTGTTGAGGCCTAGTTTGGAAAGTTTTGAGCATTACTTTGTTAGCCATGGAATGAATGCAATGGTGTGGTAGTTTGAACTTTTGTGTTGCCCTTCTTTGGGATTGATATGAAAACTGAACTTTTCCAGTCCTGTGGCCACTACTGAGTTTTCCAAATTTACTGGCATACTGACCCAGCACTTTAACAGGATCATCTTTTAGGATTTGAAATAGCTCAACTGCAATTCCATTACCTCCATTATATAACCATAATTTTTATTTTTATTTTTTGTAATGACTTTTATTATTATTATTATTTTTTTTTACTTTACAATATTGTATTGGTTTTGCCATACATCAACATACATCCACCCGGGCGTACATGTGTTCCCCATCCTGAACCCCCTCCCACCTCCTTCCCCATACCATCCCTCTGGGTCATCTCAGTGCACCAGCCCCAAGCTTCCTGTATCCTGCAGTGAACCTGGACTGGCGATTCATTTCTTATATGATATTATACATGTTTTAATGCCATTCTCCCAAATCATCCCCCCCCCCCCGAAGAGTCCAAAAGACTGTTTTATACATCTGTGTCTCTTTTGCTCTTTCACATACAGGGTTGTCGTTCAGTTCAGTTCAGTTGCTCAGTCATGTCCGACTCTTTGCAACCCCATGAATCGCAGCATGCCAGGCCTCCCTGTCCATCACCAACTCCCGGAGTTCACTCAGACTCACGTCCATCGAGTCAGTGATGCCATCCAGCCATCTCATCCTCTGTCATCCCCTTCTCCTCCTGCCCCCAATCCCTCCCAGCATCAGAGTCTTTTCCAATGAGTCAACATTCTCATGAGGTGGCCAAAGTACTGGAGTTTCAGCTTTAGCATCATTCCTTCCAAAGAAATTCCAGGGCTGACCTCCTTCAGAATGGACTGGTTGGATCTCCTTGCAGTCCAAGGGACTCTCAAGAGTCTTCTCCAACACCACAGTTCAAAAGCATCAATTCTGCGGCACTCAGCCTTCTTCACAGTCCAACTCTCACATCCATACATGACCACAGGAAAAATCATAGCCTTGACTAGACGAACCTTTGTTGTCAAAGTAATGTCTCTGCTTTGAAAATGAGACATAAGGAGACCCCGAAGAGCTCACATTTTCATCTACTGTGCAACTCAGTTTTAAGTGATTCCTAATTGCTTTGAAAAAATACTGGTGTTAAGGACCGAATTATGTCCCTCTATCCAAGCTCATATGCTGAAGCACTGACCCTCACTGTGACTGTAACTGGAGATGTCTTAAAAGAGATCATCTGATTATAATGGGGAGGCTCTAATTCAACAGTGTCAGTATGCTTAGACAAAGAGGGAGAGGTCATGGGAGAACACGGAAAGAGGCCACCTTTCACAAGCTAGGAAAAGAGGCCTCACTGGAAACAAACTCTGATAATGCTTAATCCTGGACTTCCAGCCTCCAGAACTGTGAGAATTAATTGTTTAAGCCAAAGAGTCTGTGGCATTTTGTTATGGTAGTGAGAGCAGACAAATGCAGTTGAACTCACTTTATGTTTTAGCAACTATCACAGAGATCACACTCTCTTAATAGCCACATAGATTAAAACACTATACTAGGAAAATCTAGCTTTTTAAAATTTACATAATCCTATACTCTATTAGAGCACCTCCCTAGAGTCTGAAAATACATTGTGATATTAATATTGAAAAAATCACAAGCATGCCTTTTTCATGGATGACTGAAAGGATGAAACTGCCTAAATGTGTCAATCACAGAAATTGTAATCCATGCCATTCCCACCTACAAAGGATTTTTATTGAAAAGCATTATGTTGAGCAGCGTGCTATCGCCAGATACACAGATGTGTAGCGTGTGTGTGAAAATGAATTAGGCAATTATTTAGTATTTATCCTTGAATTAGAAATCTGGTAATTCAAGGATAAATACTAAATAATTTGTGCACACATGCTTTATGATGTGAGAAATGAGTTTTACCCATTTGGAGTTTAATGTAGCTCCTCTATATTTTGAGAATATTTTTAAAAAGACATAAACAGGAAGAGAGAAACAGAATAATGTCCTGAGATTCCCTGATAGTAGTAGCCGTGATACCTGTATTTCTTTGTATTTGATGTGCATTGCATTTCTTGTTAAGACAGAGTAGTAAGTTATACATTCTGTGAACCAAAATGCACGAGGGTGTACTGATCTGAGAAATAATATGGTATGTTGCCTCTGAAGCAGTGATGCGAACAAGAAAGAAATAAAAGGCTGCGGCTGCTTACACATTTCTGCTCATGTGCATAAAAAACTAAAAGAAAAATAAAAGAAGAATTTGGGCTTATTTATATATCTCATGCTTTTTTTTTTTTTTATACACAAAAGAATTATTTTCTAGATTCTGTCACTCATTACTCTATTAGTCATTGGGATGCTGGGAAATATTGAAAGCAAAGGAGAAGAGGGTGGCAGAGGATGAGATGGTTGGATGGCATTGCTGACTCAATGGACATGAACTTGAGCAAACTCCAGGATATAGTGGAGGACAGGGAAGCCTGGCGTGCGATGGTCCATGTGGTCACAAAGAGCCAGACATGACTTAGAGACTGAACTACAATTACTTATTGGTGATTCAGTAATTGAAAATGCATCTTTAAACCTGTGGTTATCTTTGTACATAAGTTCAGTTTACAACAAATATTTAGACATGATACCAATAAACATGCATTAATACAACTCATTAGAAAGTGGAATTTAGTGTGAAAGAGTTCCCCCTAGGTTCCATCTAAGATTTACTGATCCATTAAAATATTGAAAAGGCTTTACTATACAAAACACCTAAGGTAATGTGAATTATAGTATGAAAGGAAAAAACAAAACAACCAACCAACAACAACAACAACAAAAAACAAACAGCCAAACAGGAGGTCAGTGGCCCTGGGGAAGATATGTTTAATACTGAGCAGGACTGGATGGAAACAGTAGATGGTTCAGTGCTTAAGATCTGGTTCGACAAGGGTACCACAGATGTTTTGCTAAAGATATACAAATATAATCAATCATACAAGAATAAGTGCATGTCCGTCAAATTCAGAAGTATAAATGCACGATACTGGATGCTTGGGGCTAGTGCACTGGGACGACCCAGAGGGATGGTATGGGGAGGGAGGAAGGAGGAGGGTTCAGGATGGGGAGCACATGTATACCTGTGGCGGATTCATTTTGATATTTGGCAAAACTAATACAATCATGTAAAGTTTAAAAATAAAATAAAATTAGAAAAAAAACAAAAAAAAAGAAGTATAAATGTAGATATAAGGCAGAAGGTATTATAAGAGATACAGATACTTTTCGACAAAATGTTTTTATCCTATAGATATACATCAGCCCTTCATATCCCTGCATTTCCTCACCCATGGATTAAACAAACTGTGGATCAAAAATATTAGAAAAAAACTTCCAGACACCTTCAAAAAACAAAACTGGAATTGACTGTACTCTAGTCAGACACGACTGAAGCAACGCAGCAGCAGCAGCAACTATTTACATAACAGTTGCATTGGACTCACATCTGTTTACATAGCATTTAGATTGTTGTTTTCAGTTTCTCAGTCATGTCTGACTCTTTACAACTCCATGAACTGCAGCATGCCAGGCTTCCCTGTCCTTCACTATCTCTCAGAGTTTGCTCAAACTCATGTTCATTAGGTCAGTGATGCCATCCAACCGTCTCATCCTCTGTCTGCCCATTCTCTCTGCTGCCCTCAATCTTACCCAGCATCAGCTGTTTTCCAGTGAGTCAGCTCTTCCCATCAGGTGGCCAAAGTATTGGCGCTTTAGCCTTAGCATCCATCCTTCCAATGAAATATTCAAAATTGATTTCCTTTAGGAGAAGGAGCAGACTCTTGAGAATCCCTCAGACTGATAGGACATCAAACCAGTCAATCCTAAAGGAAATCAATCCTGATGCAAAGAACTGATATGAACCTGGACAATCTCTGGAAGATAGTGAAGGACAGGGAAGCCAGGTGTGTTACAGTCCATGGGGTCTCAAAGAGTGGGACACTGCCTGGGCCCTCCTTCTTAGTATTTTTTTTTCTTTATACCCAGTTGAAGAAAGTGGTATTATGGATCAAGAAATTCTTTCTTTTCTCTTTCTCTCTCTCTCTCTTTGCCTTTCCCATCCCTCTGCCTCTCCCTCTCTCTTACTTTCCTTCTCTCTCACTAATTTTCCCTGAAACTTAGCTTTGTAAAATAAACTGTTTTATGCAATAAGAAATCCTTTCTCTCTTTTCCTTTTCCTTGATTCAGCCCAACTTGCTACAGAACAGAGATGAATTTCATTGTCTCTCCTCTCTATATTTCACTTCCCTGTTCAAAATTTTTCAATAGTTTTCCACTTGTTAAAGAATAACATTCCACATCTCTGCCATTTAAAACCATATATCTATGCACACTCCAATCCTTACTAACATTTCCAACTTTCTCTCCACAGTTTGTGTAAAAACACCCTGTTACCGTCAAAGGGATTTTCTGCTGCACATCCATAGATACTGTGTTATCTTTCTGTGTGTCTTCAGATAACCTTTCCTCAAACTTGTACACCATATTGTCCTTTTCTAGCTAAACTCCCAGCTGAAATGTCATCTCTTCCTTTCAGAGCAGCATAGGCTTGCAAATCTCTTTTCTCTAAATGTAATTTGTGCATCCTACACCATCTGTCTGACATTATTTCAAGATAAATGTCCTTCACCTAAGTTTGTTGGCTCCTTGTTAATAGAAAACTATTTTAAAAATGGTATTTTACAATACTTATCAACTTTTTTTCTCCAAAAAGTATAGGTATTCAGCATTAATTATCAACAAAGTAAGTGTCCAAGTGAAAAGTTTAGTCAGGCCCCTGTAATTGTGAAACAAGATGCCAAACAAGAAGTGATAATCACAAAATGATAGTCCATAACTAAAGAAAACATGGCAAAATATTTTTTAAAGTATGCTCAGCATTCTATGAACCTTTCCTTTATACTTCTTTCCCCCAACAGAGTTAATTTGGTGTCATTGCACATATTAGTCAGCCAAAATAAACATATTGAAGATAAATGATAAACTGGGATCATAGAAAAGCCAACTGCACTAAAATAACATATAATTTTAATAGGAAATATTGTTGCTGGTTTTCTGTCTGAAATGTCCTCTTGAGTCCCTAGTTAGTGGTTGTTCACAAAGAAAATAAAGTCAATGCACTAAGTCCATCTGCTATTTTTATTTAAACTCACAGACAAATAGTTCAGGTTAATATAGCAGACACATTCTGGGGTGGCTGCCCAGTGTAAAACCATCTGTATTCTTTGAGAGCTAGCCTTTCACAGAAAATGGTCATCTAACTGATTTTCTTTCTTTCTTTCTTTCTTTTTAATTTTGTGTCATGTGCTCTCCATATCACTGACTTAGGTTTTAATTTATGACATTTGAATTCTGTCCACCAGGGACTTCCCTAATGGGCCAGTGGTTAAGACTTCACCTTCCAAAGCAGGGGATGCAGCTTTGGCCCTGTGCAGGGAGCTAAGATCTCAAGTGTATCACAGCCAAAAACACTGAGAAACATAGAACAAAAGTAAAATTGTAACAAATTACAGACTTTAAAAAATGGCCCACATCAAAAAAATCTTTAAAAATTCTCTTCACAAAAATCTGATAACCCTTTTCAGAGACAGATTCTAAAAGTTGTCACAACTGAGGATTTCTAAGCTTGGAATCTTTCTATGTTCATCTCACAAGTACACAGAGGCAGTGAAATCTATAGAAAGAGAAGCAGCTAAGAAATAGTGCTAGAAGTGGTATGCAAAGAAATGGGGGAACAATATCTAGCTAAAGGGTGCTACTGACCTGAAGATCTTAAAATAGCCCTGGAAGTTTGTAATAAAATCTATTTGTTTAATCCAGTTCAAGTGACTTTCTGTTATTTGCAATCCAATGTGTTTTCAGAAAAGCCCAAACTATTTTAAAATACTCTCAAGGGAAATTACATGAAATGTTAGGGTTATGTCACTTAAGTCCCAATGCTACAGCAAGAAATTCACAAGCAAGAAGCTGTGATGGAGTAAACTTTACTTTAAAGCTTGATTTTGTGCCACTGAGTATTATTACACGTGGCAGCTTACAAATGACTTGTAGAGTGTTTACAACATATAGTAATAACATAATGTTAATAACAGTAATAATAATAGGGAATTCAGAACTATGTAAGGTGATAAACGAGGCGATATTTAGTTTTCAGGAAAAAATTACATATAATATTTTACAACTATTGATAAGGTCATCCACATCCTTTATATTCTTTAGAGTACTATGTACCCAAGAAATTTTTAGGCAGATTTTGAATCTACATTATCAAATGAGTTGTATATACTCTGGTTTTCATCTTTTGGAGAGTTCAATTTTCTGATGCGGCCAATATAAATTAGCTTTATTTTGCCTCACAAATTACAGATTGGATTCATAAAGTGTCACTTTCCCTACACCATGTATAAATAACATATTGTTAGATATGGAGATAAGTCTTCTCCTTGGCTTATACAAAAAAACTAATTGAATGAATTATTAATCTTCTTTGCATATGATATGGATCTGGCTACGTTTATATGTGTGAATGTGAATATACACATAGTGATATACATCAGTTCTTTTAGTTCTCTGAGGTAGTAACCTTTATTTCCCCAAAATATAGAAGAAGGAATTGAGATGCAGAAAGTTTAAATATACTTGCTCAGGGCGACAAAACTAATGAATGTTTGAGCAGCAAGGATATTAACAAGGTCAGTAAAACACATTCACTACTTTTCCATCACAAAATCATATCACCTAGCTTTCAGCTTCAGACTCTGGGAAATTGTTAGCAATATAAACTTTAGATTCCATCTCACAAACTGAAAAAAAGCAACCTTTTTGGAAATTAAAAAAAAAAAGATTGAATTAAACTCATATAAACATACTCACATTTCCCAGCTTATGAAACACAAAGTGGGAATTATTAAAAGATTATAAATTTCAAAGCATTTGGGGGATGAAAAAAGAGAGAGCATAGCCAAACTCAATACATGGCACATCTGAAAAAACAAAGCTATGTACGCCACCAAGGGAGATGATAATTACTTTTTCCTTTTAATATGCACAAAGGGATAAAGAGTTATAATAAAATGGAAAAAAAAACCCATATTACCACATTGTTTGGTATTTAATCATTACCTTTATGTGTTTGTTAATAAGACTAAAAATGATGAAAATCCTCAGCATCACTTTTTGCTCTATCTCAATGCCATACTTTATCAAAATGCTATAATAGGTGAATGGGAAGATATTTCCATACATTATGGTTTACTTGCATTTTTCCTTGAATAATTGTCATAAAATTGACATGACATATATTCAGTTCCATTCAGTTCAGTCACTCAATCATGTCCAACTCTTTGTGACCCCATGGACTGCAGCTTGCTAGGCCTCCCTGTCCATCACCAACTCACAGAGTTTACTCAAACTCATGTCCATTGAGTCAATGATGCCATCCAGCCATCTCATCCTTTGTCGTCCCCTTCTCCTTCTGCCTTCAATCTTACCCAGCATCAGTTCAGTTCAATTTCTTAGTCATGTCTGATTCTTTGTGACTGCATGGACTGCAGGATGCCAAGCCTCCCTGACCATCACCAATTCCTGGAGTTTACTCAAACTCATGTCCATTGATTCGGTGATGATGTACAACCATCTCATCCTCTGTCATCCCCTTTTCCTGCTGTCAATCTTTCCCAGCATCAGGGTCTTTTGCAATAGGTCAGTTCTTTACATTAAGTGGCCAAACTATTGGAGTTTCGGCTTTCACATCAGTCCTTTCAGTGAATATTCAGGACTGATTTCCTTTAGGATGGACTAGTTTGAGCTCCCTGCTATCCAAGGGACTCTCAAGAATCTTCTTCAACAAAACAGTTCAAAAGCATCAATTATTTGGCACTTAGCTTTCCATATAGTCCAAATCTTAAATCCATACATGACTACTGAACAAAATCATAGCTTTGACTAGACAGGTCTTTGTTGGCAAAGTAATGTCTCTGCTTTTTAATATGCTGTCTAGGTTGGTCATAATTTTTATTCCCAGGAATAGGTGTCTTTTCATTTCATGGCTGGAGTCACCATCTTCACTGATTTTGGAGCCTGAGAAAATAAACTCTGTCACTGTTTCCACAGTTTCCCCATCTATTTGCCATAGAGTGATGGGACAGGATACCATGATCTTAGTTTTCTGAATGCTGAGTTTTAAGCCAACTTTTTCACTCTCTTTCACTTTCATCAAGAGGCTCTTTAGTTCTTTGCTTTCTGCCATAAGGGTGGTGTTATCTGCATATCTGTGGTTATTGATACTGCTCCTGGTAATCTTGATACCAGCTTGTTCTTCATCCAGGCCAGTATTTCTCCTGATGCACTCTGCATATAAATTAAATAAGCAGGGTGACAGTATACAGCCTTGACATACTTCTCTCCCAATTTGGAACCAGTCTGCTGTACCATGTCCAGTTCTAATTGTTGCTTCTTGACCTGCTTACAGCTTTCTGCTATAGCAGGTAGGTCAGGTGGTCTGAATTTTCCAGTTTGTTGTGATCCACACAGTCAAAGGCCTTGGCATAGTCAATAAAGCAGAAGTAGATAATTTTCTGGGATTTTCTTGCTTTTTCAATGATCCAATGGATGTTGGCAACTCGATCTCTGGTCCCTCTGCCTTTTCTAAATCCAGCTTGAACATCTGGAAGTTCACAGTTCATGTATTGCTGAAGCCTGGCTTGGAGAATTTTGAGCATTATTTTGCTAGTATGTGAGATGAGTGCAATTGTGTGGTAGTTTGAGCGTTCTTTGGCATTGCCTTTCTTTGGGATTGGAATGAAAACTGACCTTTTCCAGTCCTATGGCCAATGCTGAGTTTTCCAAATTTGCTTTCATATTGAGTGCAGCACTTTCACAGCATCATCTTTTAGGATTTGAAATAGCTCAACTGAATTCCATCACCTCCACTGGCTTTGTTCGTAGTTATGCTTCCTAAGGCCCACTTGACTTCACATTCCAGGATGTCTGGCTCTAGGTGAGTGATCACACCATTGTGATTATCTGGGTTGTGAAGATATTTTTTGTAGAGTTCTTCTGTGTATTCTTATCCTCTCTTCTTAATATCTTCTGCTTCTGTTAGGTCCATACCATTTCTGTCCTTTATTGTGTCCATCTTTGCACAAAAATTCCCTTGGTATCTCTAAATTTCTTAAAGAGATGTCTAGTCTTTTCCAGTCCATTGTTTTCATCTATTTCTTTGCACTGATCACTGAGGAAGGCTTTCTTATCTCTCCTTGCTATTCTTTGGAACTCTACATTTAAATGGGTATACCTTTCCTCTTCTCCTTTGCCTTTCACTTCTCTTCTTTTCATAGCTATTTGTAAGGCCTCCTCAGACAAACATTTTGCCTTTTTGCATTTATTTTTCTTGGGGATGGTCTTGATCACTGCCTCCTGTACAATGTCAGGAACCTCCATTCATAGTACTTCAGGAACTCTGTCTATCAGATCTAATCCCTTGAATCCATTTGTAACTTCCATGGTATAATCATAAGGGTTTTGATTTAGGTCATACCTGAATTGTCTAGTGGTATATATTATTTACATCATTTAATTCTGGAGATACTTTAGATAGCTTAAAAAATGTTTATTACATAATTTTTATCTCAAAGAATTAAATGGACCCGGGCAGTAAGAAGTACTTTTGAGTTAAAATGTAGCTGACTCGACTGGTTAGTTCTAAAGTATTAATTAAATTAGATTTTCACTAGCATGTACAGACAGACACCCATGCCATTTGATTTCTACATATTTTGTATCTTTTAAAATATGTGTTTTAAATTTTTTTCTGATGTGTTTTAAAATTTTTGTATTATCATGTAGTTGAAGTTATTATTTCTCCCTTGGTTATCATTAATAAAAATAAGATGCATGTTTACACTTTTCAATAATTCATTTTCCTTGGTTTCACATTGCAAATTGAAATTTTAAAGTTTGTCTTTTCACTGTAAGTTCTTTTATGAATTAGAAAATGTTATATTTAACACCATATAATGTTCAAATTATTTAATGCATAGTAATTTGGTTAATCCTTCACTCACCTGTGCTTGCTTGCTCAGTTGCTTCTGACTCTCTGTAACCCTCATTGACTGCAGCCCACCAGTCTTCTCTGCTCACAGGATTTTTCAGGCAAGAATACTGGAGTGTGTTGCCATGCCCTTCTCCAGGGGATCTCTGCAACCTGGGGATCTAACCCTGTTTTGCACCTTCTGCATTGCAGGGGCTTCTTTACTGCTCAGCCACTGGGGAAGCCTCATTTATGCACGTACGTGTTTTTAATATATTACTATTATTGTATAAATATTGCTACAATGAGAGTCTCTCTATATAGATTTTGATGACACTAAAGTTTTACTATTTAAATTATTGCATCAAATTTATTAATTTAAATGCTGTTCTTGGTCACCAAAACTAGAGATACTGAGGTTTTAATTTCTCTATAATATGCGGTCACATTATATCCCTTTGTTTTTCACCACTAATCTGAAAGAGGAAGAAAATCCCATTGTCATATTGCATTACATTCTGCATAACTAAATGGATTTCAACAAGAACAAGATAAGCTCATTTCTAGAATCTATCCCAGAACTAAGTAAGTGTAGAGTATCTTTTCTGCACAGATACTAGTTTTCTCTAGTAGTGTCCCAGTCACACTTAACACACATCTAAACCCTCATTTTGGATGCTATGCTGTGAATTGGCCTTACTACATCCTAATCACACCCCACCCACATTACACAGCAGAGTGATTCAAGAAAATGCAACGGTAAGCCTACTAAACATGCATAAATCCCTTCAATTAAAACTCTGCCAAATCATTTTCATGTTGAACATACAGATTAATT
Source organism: Bos mutus (assembly GCF_027580195.1). Lineage (NCBI taxonomy): Eukaryota > Metazoa > Chordata > Mammalia > Artiodactyla > Bovidae > Bos > Bos mutus. The sequence continues at coordinate 50,414,761 of NC_091636.1, read as the reverse complement.
GTTAATGCCCCATTTACTGTGCTAATGCAATTATTTGTGCAAATTACATTCTTCTTTATATTTCTTCTGAAAATTTCATATTCAATAATAACAGGAAAGAAACATTTTCTCTGTTGAAATGATAGCTAATAGTAACTAGGATTGCACCATTATTTCAACATTCAACTTGATCTCCAATATCATTTTTTAAAATTATTTCTCTGTATCATCTTCCATCTGCAATTTAGACATTAAGGTTATGGAAGTAAGAAATGGTGTATTTAACTCACAGGAACAATAAAACAATAAAACCAACAACAAAAACAATAAAACAACAGAACCATCATATTGAGTGAACTTTCCAAAAGAAATTACTGTTTTCATGAGGAAACTATACTTTTTGAGAATTTCAGTAAAAAAATAGTTGCTTTCTCCATTATAACTTGCAAAAAATTTTAATTCATTTTGTCTAGGATTGAATCTGAAATCTTGTGCCCTTATCCTTTTTAAAATTAAAAACCAGAATATTTGCTTGAATTGTCCATTCGCTCTTGTTATATATTTGATGCTAGAACATGGTTTCTTCTAAATTAAAATCAGTAATAATTTTATTTGGGGGGCATCTTTTGATCATAAGAGTATGGCAGATACTAAAACAATCTCCCAAAACATGCTAATTTGAGGAAACTACAGTCATTGGGAAAATAATCTAGATTTTTAAAATTTTCAATTGAGTCTATTAGACTAATACAATGAAGCTAATCTATTCTCAATAAATAAAATGACTTATAGGCTGGCTTGAGGTAGAAATTCAGCACAGGAAAGGAGCTATTCTCTAGCACTGAAGTTAACTGGACTCCTACCCACAATTCACAGTGTGATAGTGAAAAGGTTACTGAGCTTCAATAAAATGAACACACTAATTTTTTCCCTTTAGCACTTCTGGAAGATTAAGCAAAAATAATTAATACAGAATACCTAGAAATATAGGTGTTTAATAAGTCTTTGTTGAGTGAATAAACTTTTTATTCTATGCCTTTTCAAAAAAAAAATCTAGTCTCATAAATAAATACATCTCTCTTTCAGAAAACACTGTACCTTCAAATGGAAAATATATTAACCAGACATGGTCCATGGCTTCATCATTCAAGTATATTATTCACACAGTAGTTCATTTATGAAACAGATACATATTAACTCTTCACCCTGTACTAGGCACTATGAGGGGGTGAGATAGAAAGTTAAACTGGACACACTGAAACCCTCTCTTCACAATACTCTTAATCAAAATAGACATGAACGCACAGAGAAATAAATTCTCTTAAGCCTATATTAACAGAAACGTGAATTAAAAATTGTTCTAAGATCTCTGCAGTTATACTGAGAAATTGTAATTAATTGGATAAGATAAGGGAGGTTGGCGGAGTTTCCTTTGAAAAAGTGCTCACCACAAGGAGACTGGAGGGTTGCCTGAAAGGGAAGGAGAAGCATCACTAGAGAAGGGATAGCATTGCTGGGAAAGATTGAAGGCAGGAGGATAAGGGGATGGCAGAGGATAAGGTGGCTGGATGGCACCCCTGGCTCAGTGGACGTGAGTTTGAGCAAATTCCAGGAGAAGGTGAAGAACAGAAAAGCCTAGAGTGCTGCAGTCAATTGGGTCACAAAGAGCTGAATACAACTTAGCAACTTAACAACAAGGGAAGGGATACAGCTATATGGTACATACAAAGAGATTGTGATAGAGGGAAGCATGGAAATTTTCTGGTCAGTGTGGCTGGAGCACAGAATATGGCCTTGAAAGTAATGGAGGCTGTGGGCATGGAGTCAGTTATTTAGGTTTGTTTTGATGAGATCCGTCTATCCTAAGTCACTTCAGTCCTGTCCAACTCTTTGTGACGCTATGGACTGTAGCCCACCAGAGCTATGCTAGGATTTTCCTGTGCTAGGATTGAGCCTCCTAGGTGGTGCTAGTGGCTAAGAATCTGCTTGTTATTGCAGGAGACACAAGAGATGTAGGGTCAATTCCTGGGTCAGGAAGATCCCTTAAAGTAGGAATAGCATCCCACTTCAGTATTCCTGAACAAATGCCATTGGCAGAGGAGCTTGGCAGGCCACAGTTCATAGGGCTGCAAAGAGTCAAACACAACTGAGTGGCAGGATAATTTTTAGAATTTAGTAAAGACACAGACAGAGATATTTAGTATGAAACAATACAAGAAAAATAATGTTTATCATATAAATGTAGAAGTAGTTATTCTAAATGTAGACTACCATTTGTTACCATAAAAGAGTAGCAAAGGTAAGAAATAATCACAGGAGATTTCTGCTTTTGACATTAATGAAGTGAAGTGAAGTCGCTCACTTGTGTCCAGCTCTTTGCGACCCCATGGACTGTAACCTATCAGGCTCCTCCATCCATGGGATTTTCCAGGCAAGAGTGCTGGAGTGGATTGCCATTTCCTTCTCCAGGGGATTTTCCCGACCCAGGAATCGAATCTGGGTCTCCTGCATTGCAGGCAGATGCTTTATTGTCTGAGCCACCAGGGAAGATCAGCTATCTTAGAGATGAAAATTAAAATACCTTGAAATGCTGGACAAATATGTATATAAAATTGGAGTTGCAAGAAATTCAGGAAAGTACTTCAGAAATGACAAAGTCAGCAGCAGTTGGATATCAATATGCAATCTTCCCAGAAATTGCTGCCACTCTGAGTTCACTTGTCTGTATTTCTAAGCAGAGAGCTTAGATTCGTGGTCCCAAGAAGAAAGGAAACAGGTCTTCTGTAACAGCAAGTGGGAGCTTAAACTGAGATCTAAACACAAAGAAGGACACTCAAAAATGAAGATGTGGATGGAGAAAAAATGTTCCCACCAACAGAAGTCAAGAAAGATGGTCAACCACTTCCAGGCCTCATGTGGCCATAAGAGGCACGGGAGTGTGCCAAGAACTGTTCAATACAAGCTGATCCTCATGAGATCTAGGGAAGGCACATAATGGAAAAATGGTAACTCAAGCAAATAACAACAATAACCAGAAGAAGATAAATAGACTTTAATTTAAAGAGCTATATTTGGCACAAAGGAGTGCATAAAAGTAGGTAGAAATATACAGAAATTTAAAATATGTAGGTACTAACAAATGATCTAAAAAAAGTACAACAAAAATTGATACAATTACAGGGAGAAGCTGAGCTATCCTTGATTTTAACAGAAGATATAATAATTTACCATTCATTAATTTTTCAATCAAATGAAAAGGAAATAGTATTTAAATATGTGCCAGTTAAATGACACAAATAATGATCTTGACCTATGAGCATTTCTGTACCAAGACAGTAGAGAGTACTCATTCTTCTCTTACATAAATGGACTATTTATAAAAATTAATCACAGAGCATTCTCAATGAAGTTTAAAGAGTGCACAGAGCCACCTTTACAGAAGAAGAGATGTAAGTTAAAAATAAATACTCCATCAAAAAATAGAAGCTCATATAGTACTGATCGATTACCACTGGAGTAAATTATTTATACAATTTTAAAAAAATGTTTGGAACAAAACAGAGAGCTTGGACCATTGAGCCCATGACAGAAACCAAGAGTTGCATTTCTAAGATAATAATAGAAACATAGATCCTTTTTATTTTCACTGATAGACAGCCACACTGGAGTAGAGTCTGTATCTTCTAGGTACTTTGCATTTAGGTGTGATTACATCGATACATAGGATTTCTGGTCAGTGGGAACATAGCAATGGTGAGTTACCTTAGATCATGAGGATAAAATTCATACCCTAGTAAAGATGATAAAATCAAATACAAGCAGCTGAGTTTCCTGACAAATACACTACAATATTAGCTTAACTGGGTGGCTTAAGTTCAGACTGTTACAAGAAAGAGAAATAATCTTCTATTTATTATCACTTATATTTTTTGTTTCTATTTCACAGTTCAGTTTGTTTCCAACCAGTATAGAACTCAAATTGATTTAAAAAATACAAAACAACTAACTCAGATATCTCAAGTTACTAGCTTCAACTTTGAGAACTTAATATAAGTTATGTTTCACTCTTCATTTTAATTTCCAAATCTGGTCTGCATGTGAGTCAAGAGATATAAAATATATTTAGGTTTATTTAAAGTAACGGTTGACTTTCAAAACAATTTTTTATGCGTCACATTTAAAATTGTCCTTCCACACGTGTGCTGTTCAGATTCTAACAGGAAAAAAGACACCATCAGCCTGACGAGCTCAGATGGTAAGAGCTGCTAACAACTGAACTACATTGTGATTTTCAGAATAAGGTTTCTACATAGGACCAGTGAGTTGATTTCCTTAAAATTACCTGATGTTAGTTACCTCAGCCTTTGGGTGAAAGGATTTTTGCCTAATGCACACAGTATGAAAATGGCTTCTTCTGGCTTCAGATGCAATTAAACTTATAATTTACAAAGGATAAACCACAAACAGAAATAAAATATTCACATCCTCCCATCACAGAACCAAGAAGTTTCAAAAGCTTCCTCACAATAACTGGTCTTTTGCTAATTCTAGTTGATACCCTCAATGGAAAGGGCATGGTATGTGGGCTGGAAAAGCTGTTCCTACCAGGTTTTTGGCATTTAAAAGGATCTGCTCATGGCCTTCAAAAAGTAAGATTAATGATAACTTCCCAGGATTTTTATGGTTAAAAATGAAATATTTGAAAATTACTGGCAACATTATTTGCATATATTATTTCCTTAGTATTTCTTTAGTAACTATACATTATGTGTGAATGTCCTGTGTCAATTATTCTACCTAGAGTCAAAGGTGTTCATCTTAAATTGTTTGATTTTCCCATAGGGCACTACACAGTGTTCTTTATCATAGTGCTTTCCCAAACAATCATTTGTAAAATTGAGAATATCCAGAAGAAAAAGCAAACGATAAAAAACAAAACTGGAAATAGAACTACCTTATGACCCAGCAATCCCACTTCTGGGCATACACATCAAGGAAACCAGAATTGAAAGAGACACGTGTACCCCAATGTTCATCGCAGCACTGTTTATAATAGCCAGGACATGGAAGCAACCCAGATGCCCATCAGCAGATGAATGGATAAGAAAGCTGTGGTACATATACACAATGGAGTATTACTCAGCCATTAAAAAGAATACATTTCAGTCAGTTCTAATGAGGTGGATGAAACTGGAGCCTATTATACAGAGTGAAGAAAACCAGAAAGAAAAATACCAATACAGTATACTAACCCATATATATGGAATTTAGACAGATAGTAATGATAACCCTGTATGCAAGACAGCAAAAGAGACACAGATGTATAGAATAGTCTTTTGGACTCTGTGGGAGAGGGAGAGGGTGGGAAGATTTGGGAGAATGGCATTGAAACATGTATAATATCATATAAAAAATGAATCACTGGTCCAGGTTCGATGCAGGCTACAGGATGCTCGGGGCTGGTTCACTGGGATGACCCAGAGGGATGGTACGGGGAGGGAGGGGGAGGGGGGTTCAGGATGGGGAACACGTGTACACCCGTGGCCGATTCATGTTGATGTATGGCAAAACCAATACAATATTGTAAAGTAATTAGCCTCCAATTAAAATAAATAAATTAAAAAAATTATAATAAAGAGGCAACAATAAAATACACATAATAATAATAAATGTATGTAATAAAGGAGGTTTTAACAATAAAAATATATGTTACAGTGTCATCTGGCATTTGATAAGGTCAAAGTAAAGTAATGGGAATATATCAGGAATCTGAGTATTCACATTACTCTGCAATAGATTCTAGACACCAAACCATGATGGAAAATTAAATGATTAAACAAATCAGCAAGGAATTTTTATGAAATCATAGGGAGTGGAAATAGTCCTATGGAGTGTTTGCCATTCCATGTGTAAACCTAACACTAATTTTAAAAGTTCAGCAATCCATAAACAAAATAGACTTCAAAAGGATCTTGTCTTTGAATAAACAAAATCCATCCTTAGGAAAGAAATATAGTTTTACTTGCTTTTGCCTTTAAATATTCCTGTAAATTCACTAAGAAGCAAGTCTTGTCATAAAACATTAAAACAACATGTAAATCTATCTATGTCTAGAATTATAAATTCCTACTAAATGACTCTATACTGAATTAAAGATGATTTTCCATACATGTAGTCTCAGGAAAATTTTTACATTAATTTTCCTAAAAAATTTGTCAACATACACTATTTTTTAGTGAAAACTAAAATATGTTTATGAAATAAAAAAGGATAAATTAATAGTTGATTGATTTTCTGAAAACACTTGAAATAAATGTCTGATGATACATAAGGAATATCTTTGTATCTCTGAATGGAATACCTTAGGGCATTATCAGAAAACTGAATCCTTAAGGCTAAGGTGAACTTGCAGTTTTTGAACTGAAAGTTACAATTTAAGATCCACATTTTCAAATATTCACTTCATTAGTATGCAATACTTTTTTGAGTCCAAATTAAATCTTACTTCATAAATATTTTAAGTACATATGCCTATGCCTATATTCTAGTCTATATCACTTCAAACAGTGCCAGACACATAGTAAATGCTCAGTAAGTGATTGCTATTACCACTCTTCCTACTTTGCCATGATAATATGGTGGATAAAGTATCTTAAATGGGTAAATAAAAATTATTTTTCAATGCTTTGGCATAGAAATATAATTGCAAATACTACACCTGAAAATTCATCTATCCATTCGTGCTGACACAAATGGATTCAGCTATTAGAGTTGCAGGCTTTTTATCCTTTTAGGTTGATCAAAAATATAAAGTAGAATTTACAAGTTGCTTAGTTATCAAAAATTTTCCTTTGTTTGACATTTGCTTTAATCGGTAAAAGGTCTTTTGGCAATCAGTTTAGGGACCACAGACCTGGACCATTTAGCAGGTAAAATGGTAAAAATGTCTATTTTTTTCCTCAGCATCTTAAATTTTTCCTTTAAAATAACTATGGTATAAAAATAACATTTTTGATGGCTTCCTCCATGGCAGACAATGCTCTAGAAATTTACACATATCATTTTATTTCTTACATCAACCTTATGAGGAACACATTAATGGGTCCTTTTTATTCCTTACAATAACCTTATGTACACATTAGATGGGGACAGTTAAGTCATAATGAAGTTTATGGTACATTTTAAAAAAATATTTTATTTAACTTTACAATATTGTATTGGTTTTGCCATATATCAAAATGAATCTGCCACAGGTATACATGTGTTCCCCATCCTGAACCCTCCTCCCTCCTCCCTCCCCATACCATCCCTCTGGGTCGTCACAATGCTAATAAGAGAAGAAAACAGGATTTGTACCAAAACAAACAAGGTATGACTGTTCAGAAATCATTTTTCCAATGAATAAGTAATATACTACTTCTCCCAATACCATACAAACCCTTGGAAGAAATGGATCTTGTAGAACATATTTGCTGCTGCTGCTGCTAAGTCGCTTCAGTCCTGTCCGACTCTGTGCGACCCCATAGAGGGCAGCCCATCAGGCTCCCCCGTCCCTGGGATTCTCCAGGCAAGAATACTGGAGTGGGTTGCTATTTCCTTCTCCAACGCATGAAAGTGAAAACTGAAAGTGAAGTTGCTCAGTCGTGTCCAACTCTTAGCGACCCCATGGACTGCAGCCTACCAGGATCCTCCGTCCATGGGATTTTCCAGGCAAGAGTACTGGAGTGGGGTGCCATTTCCTTCTAGCTGTAAATGAACATTTGGAAACTTCTTTAAAATTTTCTATTAAATTCAGCTGTTTGATTTACAACCTATTTTGTAATGAGTTTCATTTTAGTGCCCGGGGATGCTAACAATAGAACACTCTGGTCACTTGGCTCACATCAGAGGAAAACAGTTAAGATCCCCACATTTGGATCCAAATCTCTGCTCCACATCTTACTCATCATAGGGCCCGAGACTAATTTTTTAAACTTTCTGCCTTGTTTTCCTCATCTGTAAAATGAGAACAGTAGCAGAAAGATTAAGCGAGCTGACAGATGGAAAGTGGTTGGGAAAATGACTAACACGTAATATCCACTCCGTAAGTATTTTTAGGTATACACTAGGGATACATGTAATATTACACGGTTCTGTGTGTGTATGTGTGTATGTGTATATATATGTGTGTGTGTGTGTATTTTAATGACGTATAGACATGATGGACAGACAGAAGAGGAAGAGGGTGTGTTTGTACTACTATATACAATTTTTCATTCTATTGCTTGGTCCTACAACATCCTCTTCCTACTTCTTGTGTAACCCAAAAGTCAGGTTATTTATCCTGACCATCAAAAGCCCACTTGAGCACATTCCAGGGTTTCTGGTAATTATAATGCTCGAACCAACATATCTTCAAGGTTAGAAGTATACAATTTTTTCGTTTTCACTCATGGCTTTAAGTCAGTATTCATATTTAGTAATTTAAACCTGGGAGGAACTCATTTGATTGCTGTTGCCCTATTCCTCAATATGCCATTCTAGGAATAAAATTCAATCCATCTCCTTCATTTCCACTCCCTAATTTCTTCAGTAATCAGTCATCTTTTCATATTACACATGGCTATTTCTATATTGCCCCAATCCATTCCTTCAACTGAAAATCCAACATTCAAACAATGGTTGGTTCTCTTTGCATTGTCCTCATTTCTGCTAGATCTTTTTGTTTGTTTGTTTTGCATGTACAGCACTCCAAGCATCTGATTCTAACTAGACCATCAGTTGACAGGTCCTCAGAGCCTAAACTTTCTCTTCAAAGGATTTATTTAGGTTATTTTCTAAACAGAATACCTCAGCACGATGAGGGAGTTTCTCATTGTCTGGCATGCTGCTGCTGCTGCAAAGTCACTTCAGTCGTGTCTGACTCTGTGCGACCCCATAGATGGCAGCCTACCAGGCTCTCCCGTCCCTGGGATTCTCCAGGCAAGAACACTGGACTGGGTTGCCATTTCCTTCTCCAATGGATGGAAGCAAAAAGTGAAAATAAAGTTGCTCAGTCGTGTCAGACTCTTAGCGACCCCATGGACTGCAGCCCACCAGCTCCTCTGTCCACGGGATTTTCCAGGCAAGAGTACTGGAGTGGAGTGCCATTGCTTTCTCCTCTCTGGCATGAGTGGGTGTATTATAGGAAAATGTTTATGCTCCGTGGAATAAGAATAGCTCTTCTCCCTTGACATTCAGCCCATTCCATATATTACTGATGTTCAATTATTGTACTGATTTTTTTAGCAAAATAATTAGAAGATAAGCTCTCTTATCTGATGACAGTTCATTTAAGAAACAATTAGAACTTTTTGGTACATATGTATAGAAGAAAGAAGAGAAAAAAGTTTAACTTAAAACTGGGATAACTCATATACTTTTAAATTACCCTGCCCTACTAAAGACCTCATTACTGCCACACTGTATTTAAAACAGCATATTTACCATAAAAGTCCCACCTAACACTGCAATAATGAATGTTTTAAATGTGATGTTCTTTAGTGAACATATTGAAGTCCATTTTTTTCATGAAACTGGTTCCAACAAAGTATTCAGGCCAAAGCGATCTTTCTCAGGCTATTTGAAATCAAACTCAGGTTGAATCTGGAATATTTTGAGTAGCTGTAATATTCAAATCTCCTTTTAGAAGAAATGCCAGCCCTAATCACCAGCCTTGGAAAGTCTGTCCCATGTGTAAGAGAACTGCATTTCTGTTTGGGTAAAGTACAAGTTATGTTTCCAAACTTTCCGTTAACATAGCATTAACTTTGCCATCCTGGACATCTGTTATCGGGAGCAACTAAATTCCTTTTTAATCAGCAGCACAGGCACTCAAATGCTTGTCAAAAATTAAACCTTAAAAATCACAGTATTATTTGAGACATCCGATGTTAATCAGTAAATCTAAGAAATCTTGTTAATAATCCCTGTCTTAAGTTTCTCTGAGGAATATAATTTGAATAACTCAGCTGCCTAAGCATATTTTCAACAGTTATAATTTGATATTATTTATTCAGCTTATTGAAGATCAAGAAGTCATTTCCATCTGAAGAATGCATCTTTGATAAAAACCTGTGTGAAAGTGTTAGTTATGTCACATATTCACTGATTCATCAATTACTTATTGTCTTTTGGGTCTGTATAAAGCACTGTGATTGTCTTAGGAGCCAATAATAGAAAGGGATAAATGAGAATATGTTACTCTCAGAATTCAAAACAGAAACTGAGGCACTGAAATAGGTACAACTCAATGCAATGGCAGATTATTAGAAGTGAAAACCAAAATACTATGGGAATCAGAGGGAATATAGGCGCTGAGCTTTTACTGAGAGACCGAAGAAGAGTGAGTTGAGGATATGGGTAACTGGAGAATACACCCTAAAGAAGGAAGGATGTGCAAATGTGACCCGGAATACCGGGCAAGTTTAGAATGGTGCCATGCATGCATGCTCAGTCATGTATGGCTCTGTGTGACCCCATGGACAGTAGCCTGCCAGGTTCCTCTGTCCATGGAATTTTCCAGGCAAGAATACTGGAAAGGGTTGTTGTGCCCTTCTCCAGGGGATCTTCCCAACCCAGGGATCAAACCCAGGTCTCCCACATTTAGAAATGGTAGGTAGATATTTAATTTGGACAGCAGCTGTTTCCTAGAATTCATTTCTTGGAGGACTGCTGTCTCTGGAATAAATATTTGTATTGTCTGCTAAAGCATGTAAAATGGGGTTAAGAGATAGGTTTCTATCCGGTTCAAAGAAACCAAATCATTACAATGCTTCATAGTTTTGGCAATCAGAGAAATACCTCCTGCTCAATCCCATATAATGCTCTAATATTCTTTAATATAGATCCTTTTGTCTAAATATTAATATTTTTCCTGAAATTGCCTAAAAGACTAGTGTGTATCCATTAAGAAAAACAGGCATATACCATAGAGGAAATTCTATTTAAATTGAAAGTTTTCTATCATTTGGGCTTTTCATAAAATATTTGTGTGTTTAATTCACAAGCAGAGCCCTAGAGACAACTAAGTTTTTCATGTTTTGACTGCATCCTGCATTTTAAGAATGGCTATTTGAGCTAATATATGTTTATCAGATACACATTTATTGAGAAAATTACTCAAAATCAGCAAACCCTCAATTTCCATTCCCTGAAAAGAACATCTGTTTAGGTCTTTAGAAAATAATGTAAGTAACCAGTTACACAATGTAGATTACAAGAAGCTATAGCGTGCTTTGTCCCCAAAAAATAGAATAGTAAATAAAGGTCTAAAAATCATACCATTCTTTCAATCCACCCTATCACACTCTCCCTATAATGTGAGAGCTCTTGTACTTTAATGATGGCACACGCTTTACAGAGATTTTTGTTGTTGTTCTTATAATTTATACTTCACTGGGTATTTATTCAAGGAATAAATGTTAAAATTTTAAAAGCATTATACGTATTAGTTCCTTAAGTTAAATTTATATGACATTCTGTAGTGAATAATGCAAGACTTTAGTTATTGTGAGTTGATTTATAGACTCCTGGGATATCATTCTGGAAGGAGTATCTTTGTTTTGCTAGGTCATCGACCACCAGACAATCTAATGACGTAAGTTGTGATGGGAGATTTTAGAAAGTACATATATTAACCGAAACTTTTGGGAGAGGTTAGAGACTAAAGGTCAGGCAAGCAGCCTGTATGTGTCAAGCTCCAACTGAAATTCTAGACATCAAAAGCTTGGGTGCTCTTCTTTGGTTTGCAGTATTTTCCGCATATTTTCAAACATTATGGTTGACAGGAGGTAAAACATTCTGATACTCCAGACAGGATATGGCTGGAAGATTTGTTTGTAGACCCCTCCTGCATGTATGCCAAGTCACTTTATTCCTGTCCAACTGTTTGTGACCCTATGGACTGTAGCCCGCCAGGCTCTTCTGTCCATGGGATTTTCTAGGCAAGAATATTGGAGAGTGTTGCCTTGCACTCCTCCAGGTGATATTCCCGATGCAGGGATCAAAACATGTCTCTTATGTCTCCTGCATTTGCAAGCATGTTCTTAACCACTGTGGTCACTCCCGGTCCTGCCCTATAAGTTTCTTCCCTTGGCTGAATTTAATTGGTATCCTTTCATTATAATGCTTTGTAAATGTAAATATATTGCTTTCATTGAGCCCTGTGAGTTGTTCCAGAGAATTATCAAACCTTAAGATGGTTGTTTGGAGAAGGCAATGGCACCCCACTCCAGTACTCTTGCCTGGAAAATCCCATGGACGGAGGAGACTGGTAGGCTTCAGACCATGGGGTTGCGAAGAGTCGGACATGACTGAGCAACTTCACTTTCATTTTTCACTTTCATGCATTGGATAAGGAAATGGCAACCCACTCCAGTGTTCTTGCCTGGAGAATCCCAGAGACAGTGGAGCCTGGTGGGCCGCTGTCTATGGGGTCACACAGAGTTGGACACGACTGAAGCAACTTAGCAGCAGCAGCAAGATGGTTGTTGGGACTGTCAAATTTGTAGCCAGCTGATCTTAAGTGAAAGTGATCCTGAGACTCCCCACCCCAAATCTTGAGGCTGAAATGAGTCTTGTGGAGACTGTCCCCTCAGTCTGGTTTCATAAAACATTCCTCTCTGTGGACCACAATTTCTTTTCTTACTTTGCCCAGTACAGGAGGAAGCAGGCATTTAGATACCTTTCTTGAGGGAGACAACAAAAAGGAATACTTTATAGTTCCTCAAATAATGTACACTATTTCACTTTAAAGACTTAGCTGACTCTACATGGTTTCCAGAAAGATTTTAGATTCTTGCCTCCCCTACTTATTAGCTGTGTGACCTTGGACTTGAGAATCCATTTGTCTCAGACTTGGTTTCCAAATTCATATCCATATGAATGCAATATTATCATCAATTTCAAAGAACTTTTGTGGGTTTTAAATGATGTAATGTCTACCAACATAAGAGTCTTATTACTTTTGTTAACTGCAGGAGCTGGACTCCCATTCTGATAAAACACCTTCTTTGATTGTGTCCTTTATTCTTTCCTCTCTTAAATGGGAAGAAATAGCTGCAGGTCGCAACTTCCTCTAGTAACTCAGATCATGGAGTAATAAAGAGGAGCTAAAATAATTAGTTCTCACCCAAAACCTGTCTACAACTTGTACTTATAATGGATGTTTTCTTTCTTTAAATAGACAATGATTATTAAAGAGATATCTGTACTCAGTGTTTATTGCAGCATTACTTAAAATAACCAAGATATGGAAACAACTCAAGTGTCCACTGACAGATGAATGGAAAAGAAGCTGCAATAAACATACATACATATGTATACACATACATACATACATATGACAATAATTCCATTGGATATTATTCAGCCATAAAAGAGGAAACCCTGCCCTTTTTAACAGATGAATGGACGTTGAGAGCATTATGCTAAGTGAAATGTGTCAAATAGAAAAAGTCAGACACTGAATGATCTCACTTATATTTGGAACATAGAAACAAAACAAAACCCTAAAACAAACTCAGAGGAAAAGAGATCAGATTTGTGGTTACCAGAGGTAGGGGGTGGTGGTGAATGTTGGGGGAATTGGATGAAAGTGGTACAAAGAAACAAACATCCAGTTATAAGATAAATACTGGGGAGGTAACATACAATATTGTACGACAAGGCTGTATATTGTCACCCTGCTTATTTAACTTATATGCAGAGTACATCATGAGAAACGCTGGACTAGAAGAAGCACAAGCTGGAATCAAGATTGCTGGGAAAATATCAATAACCTCAGATATGCAGATGACACCACCCTTATGGCAGAAAGTGAAGAGGAACTAAAAGCCTCTTGATAAATGTGAAAGAGGAGAGTGAAAAATTTGGCTTAAAGCTCAACATTCAGAAAACTAAAATCATGGCATCTGGTCCCATCACTTCATGGGAAATAGATGGGGAAACAGTGGAAAGTGTCAGACTTAATTTCTTTGGGCTCCAAAATCACTGCAGATGGTGACTGCAGCCATGAAATTAAAAGACGCTTACTCCTTGGAAGGAAAGTTATGACCAACGTAGATAGTATATTGAAAAGCAGAGATATTACTGTGCCAACATAGGTCCGGCTAGTCAAGGCTATGGTTTTTCCAGTGGTCATGTATGGATGTGAGAGTTGGACTGTGAAGAAAGCTGAGCGCCGAAGAATTGATGCTTTTGAACTGTGGTGTTGGAGAAGACTCTTGAGAGGCCCTTGAACTGCAAGGAGATCCAACCAGTCCATCCTAAAGGAGATCAGTCCTGGGTGTTCTTTGGAAGGACTGATCCTAAAGCTGAAACTCCAATACTTTGGCCACCTCATGTGAAGCGCTGACTCATTGGAAAAGACTCTGATGCTGGGAGGGATTGGGGGCAGGAGGAAAAGGGGACGACAGAGGATGAGATGGCTGGATGGCATCACCGACTCGATGGACATGAGTTTGAGTGAACTCCAGGAGTTGGTGATGGACAGGGAGGCCTGGCATGCTGTGATTAATGGGGTCGCAAAGAGTCAAACACAACTGAGCAACTGAACTGAACATACAAAATGATGAATATAGTTAACAATTCCTATTGTTTACTGGAAAACTGCTAAGACAATAAATCATAACAGGTTTTATCACAAATAAAAACCTTTTTTTGGTATCTATACAATATTGTGGATGTTAGCTAAACTTATTGTGATTATCATTTCATAATACGTGTAAATAAAGTCATTATACTATACAGTCTAAACTTATACAGTGCTGTGTGTCAGTTATATCTCACTAAAACTAAACACAAATAAAATTAAAATAAATCATGAAAATATACATAGGAATACTGTGTGCAATATTCAGAAAATTTACATACTGGGATTAAATAGTTATAACTTTCAAAAATTATCTCATAAATGTTTCAAGTTAAATAAGGATGCATTTAATATATAACAGATTAAATTACTGTCTTCTGAGAAAATATACTAACATATTTAACAAAACTTGACCAAGAAAAATGTCATACTATATTTATCAATATGCCTATGTACCATGTAAATACACATTTGTATCCCCAATGCAATCACAAAATAATTATCTTTCTTAGAAAGGTATGTGTCCTTTCTTAGATATCACAACTTGGCTGTTATCTTAACAGATAAAAGCCTATCATCTATACCTAGTAAGATTTTTCATACTCTTTATGAGCACTTTTAATTTCACAACTTCTTCAACCCTAAAATACCTTTTTACGTTAGTGTATCTAAAAGCAAGATGCATCATATATTTAAATGTTTATTGGACAAATCCCTCCTATGAGGGTGGTTACTCTATTCTCTGTCCTTCTCCCAGTGCTCTGTGCATACTTTAGACTTCAGCTCTTTTGCTCTCCATGTCAACAATATGCTTATTTGGTGTTTTCTGTAATAGACAGCAGGCTGGTTGAGTGCTAGAGCTTCATCTGAGAGACACTGGCTTCACTGAATCTTCTCAGGGCCACGTAGGTTCAAAGAAGCATAGCAGCCTCTCAACTTCACCTTCAACAACACCTTATTTTTTAAATTAATTTTATTAGAGTATAGCTGATTTACAATACTGCATTAGTTTCTGCTGTACAGTAAAACGAATCAGCTATTTTTGTTTACAAATATCTCCTCTCTTTTGGATTTCTTTCCCATTTATGTCACGACAAAGCATTGAGTAGAGATCCTGTGCTCTACAGTAAGCTCTCATTAGTTACCTATTTTATACATACTATCAAGAGTGTATATTTGTCAATCTCTCAGTTCATTCCCCCACCCCCAACAAAAACACCTCAGATGCTGAGACAATGCAGTCTGTGTGTGTTTCGTCACCTACGTGCTGCTGCCTCAGCACTAGCATTTATGGAGAATAGGGTGAAATGGAATGGAATGACCTTTGTGACATCTCCAAAATGAGTCTTCTGTGGACAGGTTTTTTAGAGACACATGCCCATCACCCTTTGTTTTATGATTATACCCTTGAGCGTTTTCTCTCACCATTTTCATACTATTGGAGCATGCATCATAAAATCTACCCAGTTGGGCTCTACTTATTTATGTTTCCATCCTGCCCTAGGAGCTCCTAGAAGTTGCTAACATATCTTGTGCATCCCTGAATCCCCAGCAACAATGACATTGCCTGGCATGGGATATGGGATCAGTATGATTTTGTCTTAAGTAAATAACCTGAAACATGGAGTCGTGTGTTTATGTGTGTGCTGGTATCTTGTACATCTTTAAGCTACTCCGCTTCTGCAGTCTCACATGAAGCCATGTTATGACACCTCTGTTTTAAAGTCATTCTTTGTTTTAAAGATCATGGTCTTTAACAATAAATAAGTGATGTTTCCTTAAATACATACAGTCGAAATATACAATAACTCACCCCTACATTTTCAACTGTAACTATGAAAAATAATGTATAATGTCATCAATCCCAAGTCAAGGCAGGATCAAGAACTTGCAATTGATTTAAATATTCACAAATTCAAGTGAAACACATGCATTTTGCAGTTAAATTAGGTAAAATAAATCCACCCAGATGCCTTGCCAAATATGAGTACGCATAGCTGCAGTCTTTAGCAACTGCGTACATATGTCCCCTTGAAGCAGATGTATATCCATATTCACTCAGGAAATAGTGCGTACTTGCATACCAAGTTTAAAAGAAGAATGAGTGTGCAGATGAAAATAACTACTCTCTAAGGGAAAACTCTAAAATTGATGCTAGATTAGTGTTTTTACCCATATGTGTTTATACACCTTGAGTCACATATGAGCAAAGTGTATAAATCTGGTGTTTCTATTCCTGTTGCATCATTCTGGCAGAGAGTTATTGTAAAATATCACCCTAAGTGAAGCTGCATTTCACTGGGGCATCCCTTAAATATAGCTTGTAAACACTGAAAAGCACTTTGTATTTGAGGGACCATATAATTCAACATGTCTCTATAGTAACCCAAAGGAAGATCAGAAAATATAATGCTACTGTAAAGAAGATAATTGCTAATTCTCTCCTCTAAAAAGTTTATAAGACTTTCATTTTATAGCCTCTTTTATTATTACAAATGCAAGTCATATTCATTGGAGAACATTTCAAAGTTTCACAAAGGTACAAAAGGTAGAAAGGGGTTGGATACAAAATAAATAAATTCACATGCTTCCCACAGCCCTCAGTCACATCCACATAACTATATCAGTTTTGCACAAAGTGCATTATATGTATTATTTGTGAGAAAAATAGGAAGCAGAAAGAACTACTATTAGATTATAGGTTTGTGTGACTGTCTATAAACTGCCCAAGACAACAGAACAGAGAGGATTAGTTAAAAAATGTTAATCCCAAACTGGGCCTGAGAGTGGATAAAGGAAACATCTGTAGGAATATTCAAACTAGAGCAGCAGTTCAGTCAGGTGCTAAGAGCTAAGGTGGCCATGAAGGCCCAGTGGACAGATAACACAGCCACTGTCCTTCACCCCCTAGTTAAACCCTGAGTTTAGGACACTTCTTGGCATAGTCATCATTCCTGGTATATTTGTAGCCCCCAGTGTTGATTATAAACTTTGAGATACTAACTCAAGAAAGGTCATTTTTTTTGCCCTATTTTTGAAATATTTTTCAAGGGTAATTACAAGTGGGAAAAGGAAAGAGATTTAGAATTGGTGAGTGAGTTTAGGGATAGTTTGCTCTGGTTTCTTGAAATACAGTTTCTAGAAAAGAAATTTGACAAAGAATTAAAATAAGAATACTCTCAGTTCATGAGGTGATAATAATAAGTAAATGTACTGTTTTGAGAACATTTCTCAGCTGTTGGGTCTTCCTTGGTGGCTCAGATGTTAAAGAGTCTGCCTGCAATGCAAGAGACCTGGGTTCAAACCCTGGGTCAGAAAGATTTCCTGGAGAAGGGAATGACAACCTATTCCAGTATTCTTGCCTAGAGAATTCCATGGACAGAGCAACCTGATGGGCTGCAGTCCGTGAAGTCACAAAGAGTAGGGCATGACTGGGCATCTAATACTTTCACTTTTTCAATTATTTATGACTATCCTCTCCTCGATTCTCACAACTTGAGCAATATATCCTACTTTTTTGTCCATTTCACAGTTGAATAAACTGAGGCACACAAAAGTTATGTAAGCTTCTTGGCACCACAGAAGTAGCAACTACCAAAGACAGACTATATGCTCAGGCACTCTGGAACTGGGGTCTCAATTAATAGTCATTGCAATAGAGAATTTAGAATTATTTATTGTTAACATGTTATTTCATATCTTCCCCCAAAATTGCATTTTGATGTCACTACAAATTCTTTAAAACTGAATTATCAAATTATATGACTGCATAATAGTCCATCTTTGATTCAACTAATCATTCTTCTATTTTTAGATTGTTTCTAGACTCTTGAGGGAGAAAGCAATGGCACCCCACTCCAGTACTCTTGCCTGGAAAATCCCATGGATGGAGGAGCCTGGAAGGCTGCAGTCCATGGGGTCACTAAGAGTCAGACACGACTGAGCGACTTCACTTTCACTTTTCACTTTCATGCATTAGAGAAGGAACTGGCAACCCAGTCCAGTGTTCTTGCCTGGAGAATCCCAGGGACGGGGGAGCCTGGTGGGCTGCCGTCTATGGGGTCGAACAGAGTCGGACACGACTGAAGCGACTTAGCAGCAGCAGCAGCAGCAGACTCTTGAGAGTCGCTTGGACAGCAAGGAGATCAAACCAGTCAATCCTAAAGGAAATTAGCACTGAATGTTCACTGGAAGGGCTTATGCTGAAGCTGAAGCTTCACTCCTTTGGTCATGTGATGCAAAAAGCCGATTCACGGGAAAAGATCCTGATGCTGGGCAAGACTGAAGGCAGGAGAGAGAAGAGGGTGGCAGAGGATGGGATGGTTGGATGGCATCATCGACTCAACGGACATGAGTATGAGCAAATACCGAGAGATAGTGAAGCGCAGGGAAGCCTGGCGAGCTGCAGTCCATGGGGTCATAAAGAATCGGACATAACTAGTGACTAACAACAACAAACCACAAATTCAGCTGTGTTATTGTCAGAATAGTAATTAAAAATAAATAACTTATTACTAAGAAAAAAATAACTGAGTTGAAATTTAAAAAGAAATCATGTATTTTCAAATTGCTTCCCAATAGAACTTTACCATTTTTATTAGAAGCTTATAATACTCAACTCAGTATATTCTCAGTAATATAAACCATTATCAGCTTAATTTTAGTCTGTTGAGATTTTGTGCTCTTTAAGATAGTTCTCAGCTATATATTAAGACTTCTGATTGTTTCCATGAAGTAAAACAGTAAAACAGAAAAGAAATTTTGGATATGAAAGCTATTCTTACAATTCTTAACTGTTTGATGTCAAACATAAATTATCTTTCAGCTTCAGTTTCTCACCTATCCAAAAAGTCTGTGACCTTCAACCTATAATTGAGTGGCTTCTGATTAAAGAAAAAGTAATAAAACTCGATGTGAGCACACTTTGTCAGCTGTCAAGTGCTATCTAAGCTTATGCTGCTAGTTGTTGATTACATAAAGAATGGATGAATTAACCATACATTTTATGGTGTTTTGAAACATCATATGCTTTACTATGGTGCAGAAGGGCTTCCCTGGTATCTCAGTGGTAAAAATAAATCCACCTGCCAATGCAGGAGACATGAGTTTGATCCTTGTTTTGGGACGATGTCCCAGAGAAGGAAATGGCGAATCACTCCAGTATCCTTGCCTGGAAAATTCCATGGACAGAAGGGTCTTTCAGGCTACAGTGCATGGAATCACACAGAACGTTAGACACGACTTGACCTAACAGCAAGAACCACATGATGCAGGTAATGGTGAAGACACCATTACCATTTATTTTATCCATGATAGCGCTGAAACTAACACAACTCAATCTTTCTTTGATCCTTAACTGTGACCTATTTATTTTGTATGAATTTAATGAAATTATATGCCAAATCTACAATATGTGTTTCAAAAAATAACATTAATAGATATATATTCTTTAGGGTCATGAGGCAGACAGAATAAACTAAGATCCATAGATTTGATTCTCTTTTAAGGCATAAAGACATATTTTATAACATACACTCATTTCAGACATGATTTTTCAATCTTTATTTTTCAGTAGAATTTATTTTGTATTGGGATATAGCCGATTAATGATATTTCTATAGTTTCAGGTGAACAGTGCAGGGACTCACACATATATATATATACACACACACACACACACACACACACACATATATATATATACACACACATATATACACATATATATATACACACACATATATATATATACACACACACATATATACACATATATATATACACACACATATATATACACACACATATATATATACACACATATATATATACACACACATATATACACACACACACACACACACACATATATATATACACACACACACATATATATATACACACACACACATATATATATACACATATATACACACACACATATATATATACACACAGATATACAAATATATATATACACACACACACATATATATACACACATATATATATACACATATGCATACACACATATCTATATATATACACACACACACACACACACACATGTATCCATTCTACCACAAACTCCCCTCCCATCCAGCCTGCCTCATAGCACTGAGGAGAGTTCCATGTGTTATACAGTAGGTCCTTGTTGGTTATCCATTTTATATATAGCAGTGTGTACATGTCCTCCCCAAATTCTCTCTCTCTTCTTCCTATTCATCCCCCTGCTAACCATAAGGAGACTTATCTTTTAAAGCAATTTTAGGTTCACAGCAAAACTGAGCAGAAAGCAGGGAGTTTTCATTTATCTCCACTCACCACTCCCTCCGTCATAGCCTCCCTACTATCAACATTCTTCAGCAGTACATTTACTAAAAATTGATAAACCTACATTGACACAACATTATCACCCAAAGGTCATGGTTTCACTAGGCTCACTCTTGGTTTTGTATATTCTGTGGGTTTTGACAAATGTTAAATAACATTTATACACCTTTATAAGATCATATGGCAAGATTTTCAGTGCCCTAAAAATCCTCTTTACTTGGCCTGTTTATCAATCTTTCATCTCCAAACCTGGCAACTACATTTGCTTTTATTGCTTTCACACTTTTGCTTTTTCCAGAATACAATATTTAGTGTCATGTGGTATTTAGCCTTTTCGGATTATCTTTTTTCACTTAGTAATATATATTTAAGTTTCCTCCATGGATTTGCATGGCTTTATAGCTCATTTCTTTTTAGCACTAAATAATATTCCACTGTCCGGATGTATCACAGTATATTTATCCATTCACCTACTGAGGGGCATCTTGGTTATTTCCAGGTATTGGCAACTCTAAATAAAGCTGCTCTAAAAATCCATGTGCAGGTTTTTGTGTAAATATAACTGTTCAACTCCTTTGGGTAAATGCCAAAGAACACCATTGCTAGATCATATGGTAAAAGTATGATTAGTTTTGCAAGAAACTGAAAACTCTCTTCGCAAAGTAGCTGTACAACTTTGCATTCCCACCAGTAATGAATCAGAGTTCTGTTGCTCCATATTATCACTGGTATTTGGTGCTGTCAATGTTTTGGGTTTTGGCCATTCTACTAGGTGTACTGTAATTTTTAGACATGATATTTTTGTAACAGACAGCAGTTCAAAGTTCACAAAGGTTTTTTGGTTTATTTCAGTAAAATTGAACAGATTTTTCAAGAGATTTATTATTCAAATGCTCTCAGAACAAAAAAGAACTTCTGACCTTCATTCTAGAAGTAGTACAAATAGGACCTATAGTGACTGCTAGAGCAGTAAATTATGTATGCAAATAAAAATGAAAACAAAGGCTAATTAATTGCTTTATTTTATAAGCATTATTAATCTCTTAAAATACATATGATCGTTGACCTTCCATTTTTATCTTGGTCAGCTGTGGTACTGTAAGTTAACCAGAAACTTGCCATATAGAATACTCAATGGACAACATCTTGAATAGGTCTTTCATAACAGTTTCTGTTCAGTACTAATTAAAAAGAAACATTAAATAGAATATTGATTGCTTATATGATTTAACTGTTGATCAGTCTATTTTAGTATATATTTTTCCTGATAACTATCTCCAAAAGGAAAATTGGAGAATTCAAATTATGATTCCTATTTCTTTTTTGTTATTAGTTAAAAAAAGAAGATAGTAACACTTAGTTTATTTAGAACTGTAACTCATCCTTCTAGACAAGACAGAAAAATTAGAACACTATTTACTCCCTCCATTACTTACATGCAATTTTATAATTTATTTATATATGATATTATTTATCTAGTCAGCAGCCATTTCAATTTACCACATATTTAGCATCTCAGGCCTTGTTGTTTCTTCCAGTATCTGTGAAATATGAAATATGCTCTAGTATCCCTTTAGAAACTACCACATAATTGCACTAACCTCACACGCTAG
Source organism: Bos mutus (assembly GCF_027580195.1). Taxonomy (NCBI): domain Eukaryota; kingdom Metazoa; phylum Chordata; class Mammalia; order Artiodactyla; family Bovidae; genus Bos; species Bos mutus. The sequence goes on along the minus strand of NC_091636.1, from coordinate 50,392,225 downwards.
TAAAGTAATGCGCAAAATTCTCCAAACCAGGCTTCAGCAATACACGAACCGTGAACTTCCAGATGTTCAAGCTGGTTTTAGAAAACACAGAGGAACCAGAGATCAAATTGCCAACATCTGCTGGATCATGGAAAAAGCAAGAGAGTTCCAGAAAAACATCTATTTATGCTTTATTGATTATGCCAAAGCCTTTGACTGTGTGGATCACAATAAACTCTGGAAAACTTTGAAAGAGATGGGAATACTAGACCACCTGACCTGCCTCTTGAGAAACCTATATGCAGGTCAGAAAGCAATAGTTAGAACTGGACATGGAACAACAGACTGGTTCCAAATAGGAAAAGGAGTATGTCAAGGCTATATATTGTCACCCTGCTTATTTAACTTCTATGCAGAGTACGTCATGAGAAACGCTGGGCTGGAAGAAGCACAAACTGGAATCAAGACTGCTGGGAGAAATATCAATAACCTCAGATATGCAGATGACACCACCCTTATGGAAGAAAGTGAAGAGGAACTAAAAAGCCTCTTGATGAAAGTGAAAGTGGAAAGTGAAAAAGCTGGCTTAAAGCTCAACATTCAGAAAATGAAGATCATGGCATCTGGTCCCATCACTTCATGGGAAATAGAGAAACAGTGGAAACAGTGTCAGACTACATATTTTGGGCTCCAAAATCACTGGAGATGGTGACTGCAGCCATGAAATTAAAAGATGTTTACTCCTTGGAAGAAAAGTTATGACCAAACTAGATAGCATATTGAAAAGCAGAGACATTACTTTGACAACAAAGTTTCATCTAGTTAAGGCTATGGTTTTTCCTGTGGTCATGTATGGATGTGAGAGTTGGACTGTGAAGAAGGCTGAGCGCCAAAGAATTGATGCTTTTGAACTGTGGTGTTGGAGAAGACTCTTGAGAGTCCTTGGACTGCAAGGAGATCCAATTAGGCTATTATAAAGGAGATCAGCCTTGGGATTTCTTTGGAAGGAATGATGCTAAAGCTGAAACTCCAGTACTTTGGCCACCTCATGCGAAGAGTTGACTCATTGGAAAAGACTCTGATGCTGGTAGGGATTGAGGGCAGGAGGAGAAGGGCATGACAGAGGATGAGATGGCTAGATGGCATCACTGACTTGATCGACATGAGTATGGGTGAACTCCAGGAGTTGGTGATGGACAGGGAGGCCTGCGTGCTGCGATTCTTGGGGTTGCAAAGAGTCAGACACGACTGAGTGACTGAACTGAACTGATTCCTTTAGAAGAATAATCTAGTGTTTAATTTATATCTTCTGATAATCACGTCCTTTCTGTTTTGTCTGAAAGTGAATTGATTTCACCTTTCAACTTTGTCAAGAAATTTATGTTGGCCATTTTAATTTCTTTCATTAACTGAAGACATTTCATGGTCTTCTGGCCCCTATTATTTCTTTGTAGCAATCAGTTCTTGATTGTTCCTCTGAATAGAGTATATCATTTTTCTTATGCAGGTTTTTTACTATCTTTTACACTTTTTATCTCCAATCTTATGTTGCTACTAGTAGTTATATAATTGCAAATTACATTGCATTTGTTCTGTTGAAAAGTTGTCAAATTTTTTAATCTATAAATATCTATGTTTCATTCATTTCTAATAAATCTCAGCCATAATCATTTCAAATATAACTTCTGCTTCATTACTTTTCTTATCTCTTTATGAGATTCTAAATAACTATATATGCTCTAATTCAATTTTCAATAGTTTATATATCACATTTTCAAAAATTGCTTTGGATTTTTGCTCTTCTTTGGCCCATAGCCTCTCCCTCATTAATTTTCCCTTTATCTTATATACTCTGCTTTTAAACCCACTGATTGAGTTCTCAGTTCCAGTTTCTGCATTTTTTTATCAGTTTTGGTAATTTTATTCGGTGCCTTTATTATTCTATTTAGTAATTCTGTTATGTAATTTTGTATGTGTCCCAGTAATTTGCCAAAATTTTAAATCATGTTATTTATCATTTGAGTAGAACAGACCATTATTTAAAGTTGATGATGATTCTGATCATCAAGAAGTTCTCTGAATCACCTTCAATTGTCATATTTCTTTTTTGTGTCCTTTATCCTGTCTTATCTTTTCAACTGCTTCATTAATTTTTATCTTACATGAGATATTTTATTCATAAAACTGTTAGTAGTGATACTTGAGGTCTAGCATAATATTAAATTATTCCAGATAAGATTTGTCTTTGCCTTTTGTAGACATCTGGAGGCAATAACCACCTGGGATCAGTTTAACACAGGGATGTATGAATTGTAGGATTATTGGCAACTGGGGACAGATAAATATTTGTCGTGGGCGACTATTCTATGTTTTTTAGGGGATTGAGCAACCTTCTTGGTCTCTGCTCATTAGAAAAATATGGCAGCTCCTTTTCCCTGGTTGTAACAGCCATAAATATCTCAAGTCACTGCCAAATGTTCCTTGAAGGAAAAAATCACCACCAGTTGAGATTCACTGGCTTAACCCAGTTTCAGGGAATGAGGTCCACTGGCACTCACACAGTGACTGAATTCATGCTAGAGCTCACATGATGACTCTTTTACTGATTCCAGTCTTAAATCTAAGGTATAGGTCTTCAGGGTCCCCATCCAAAGTTTAGATTTTTAGCACAGTCTGAAATGTGGTGTGATCCAGGTTCTACTTTTGCTTTCCTTAGGATGTAAGGTGACACTGCATCATTTGCTCTCCTAGCCTCTTCTTCTGAATCAGTTAATGTCCCCAGGGTAAAGCCTTCCCAAATGACGGGTTCTCTAATTTTCAGACCAGCTCTCTATATGAATCTTATATTCATATGACAAGAATTTATTACACACTGAACATCTTAAAAATACAGACATCTTTCTCACAGTTTCTGTGGGTTACAAGTTGGAGCAGAACATGACAGGATTTCTTCCCCTGGTTTTCTAAACCCCAAATCAAGGTGTTGGCAGAGCTGTGGTTCTCAGCAGAGTCTCAGGATTCTTTCTGCACTTTCTGGTGGTTGACAGGAGTCATTGCCTTCACACATTCACATGCTCCATGCAACTTCAAGCCACAAAGGCAATATGAATTCTTTTTGTGTTTGAAACTTCTGTGTCTTCTAACTTCTTCTTCTAAGGGTTCTTGGATTACATTGTCCTATCTAGATAATTCAGGATAATCTCCCTTAAAGTCAACTGTTAAATGGCACTAATGACATTTCAAAGTCCGTTTGGCCTTAACAAATGCACAGGTACAGTATCTAGAGTTACTGACTGTACCGGGCATTAGCACATGGGATTATCTTGGGGGTTATAATTTTACCACATTCACCCATGCCTTCAAGAAAAATGTTTTTAATATTTCTTATTTAGATTTTATTGTTTCTCCTTAGCTGAAGCAGTGGCCTGAACACTTACTCTGTCATTACTGAAAGTACAGAGTCTGTTGGTAAAATTTTCATTCAGTGCTTTAAGAGACTTTCTTGTGATTTTCCTTATTTGACAAGTATAGGTGGGTAGAATGTCAGTTTATATAATATACTCATTTCAAATCCCAGGTTTTCACTTAGTCCTCCACAACTTTCTTCAAAGTTCCTTATTTCTCTCTGTATCAGTTCCCTTATTTATTCATTTGTAATCAAATTACCTAAAATACTGAATCATAATGAGAATTGAATAAAGATATATAAAGTCACTCAGAGCATTAGTATTCAGAATGTTAGCTTTTATTATTACTCAAATTTCAATAGAATGTATTTGTATCAAATAACAAATAAGTTGGAAAGCAGCCTATTTATCTGTGTTTCAATCCCTATAACTACATATATTATATAAATAGTGGAACTCATAGTATATTGCCTATATTAATTATAAGGGTAAGTTAAAACCAGATATTTAAATAAAAAACAAATAAATAAAAGAGATACAACAAAAGTTTCTATCCTCATTTAATCTTAAAACTCGAGTAGATATTTAGAAACTTATTATCATAAATGAGACAAATTGTCTTGCCCTGGGATCTGTGTTTAGTGAGCTATATTTGTTTTTCCCAATCAATGACAATACTTTTAGAAAAAATGTTTTAGCAGTAAGCAAAAGACAATGTAAGAAAAATTAATCTTGGTCCTAGAGCTACACATACAGAGGATATGATTACAGCTTTTACTGCAAACCTTTTTGAATATGTTTGAATTCAAGTTAAAATATAATGTTTTAGTACATTCACACCAACTCTCAAAGAAGAACAGTGTCACACATAATTATAAAGAACTTAGAAAAAAGCACAAAAGGCCATCTGTGAGATCTGAACAGATGTAGATGTTCAAAAGACTTTTCTCATTTTAAGTTGGGAATTCTAAAGTTTTAAGTAATTGGTGCTTAAATGAGTGGAAACTAACACCAGGAAAATATCAAATACATGAATGATGACTTGTATTATTTTGGTTATATAAAAGTTTTCCATTACAATAAAAATAAATGCTTCCTATTGCATATTAAAATTTTTCTATAGCAAAAGCTATAATAATACAGACACAGATAAAATTAAAACATGGAAGAAAGAGTAGCCATTAACATTTTTGGTTTTATATCTTGCACTACAGAATGGTTTTACCAGTGGTCATGTATGGATGTGAGAGTTGGACTGTGAAGAAAGCTGAGCGCTAAAGAATTGATGCTTTTGAACTGTGGTGTTGGAGAAGACTCTTGAGAGTCCCTTGGACTGTGAGGAGATCCACCAGTCCATCCTAAAGGAGATCAGTCCTGGGTGTTCATTGGAAGGACTGATCCTAAAGCTGAAACTCCAATACTTTGGCCACCTCACGTGAAGAGTTGACTCATTGGAAAAGACCCTGATGCTGGGCGGGATTGGGGGCAGGAGGAGAAGGGGACAACAGAGGATGAGATGGCTGGATGGCATCACCGACTCGATGGACATGAGTTTGGGTATACTCGGGGAGTTGGTGATGGACAGGGAGGCCTGGTGTGCTGTGGTTCATGGGGTCACAAAGAGTCAGACACAACAGAGCTACTGGACTGAACTGAACAGAATTAAAATACTAGAAACATGTTGTTGTCAAAAACTGGACAGTTGTTTTCTACTGAATTGTGTTCTCTTTTTTCCTTCTTCACCTAGATGTGTTATCTTTCTCTACTGACTCATTTTCATCAAAAGCTACCTTTAAGACTGATTTTCTTAAACTTCCCCACACCTTAAGATGCTTAGGGTATAGTTTTGAAAAATCTCACACCTTGCTTCACTGAATTAATTAATCAAATTCCTTAGAGACAAGACCCAGGAATTAATTTAGTGTAAACTCTGTAAGTGATACTATCTGGAACCAAGTTTGGGAACCAGTTTGAGAACCAGTGCTCTATGAGCTATTTTGTGCTAGATGAAGGTGGTGTTTGAAAATAATTTAAATTATGGGAATAAAATAACAAAATAAATATGGATGTTACAGATTATAAAATAAGCAAGTATATTATTCATTGAAATATTAGTCTTTCTATAAAATGTTGTAAATTAAATAGCTCTTTTTCATATCCTATGGGAAGTCAAATATACAGTTTAATGTATGAAAATGTTGGCCACTCAATCATGTCTGACTCATTGTGATCCCATGGAATGTAGTCCACCAGACTCCTCTGTCCATGGAATTCTCCAGGCAAGAATAGTGGAATGGGTTGCCATTTCCTTCTCCAGGGGATCTTCCTGACCCAAGGTTTGAACCCATATCTCCTGTGGTACAGACAGATTCTTTACCGTCTGAGCCACCAGGAAAGCCCTTAAAGTGTATCAATGTAAAATCAAATATAAATTTAAAACACACATTTTTTACATCTACTTTAAGACAAAAACTTATAGAACTTTTGAGCTGGGGAATAAATGGAGATTTAACTTTCTGCAAAATCTCAGTTGCATTCTACAAAGTCCTTTATTGTTAAGTATTCAATATCCCTGACCATTTTACTTATGGAAGTGATAGGCAATATTATTATAACTATGTAATTCTTGAAAAGTCTTTATTTATATTGGATTTAAATGTACTTTTAAATTCTAATAGTTCTATTTTTGCCTTCTGAATAAATTTGCAATAAAATAATTATTCTCTAAATTAACCATCTTTCTGTTTTCACACACAATTATAATATTAGTAAGAATATTCATCTTAATTAAAATGCCACAGGTGAATCGCTTTAAACATGAAATTAGTATTAACCATAAGTAAAGGCAAGTCAAAAAAATGACTAAATATAGTAATGTTATTGAAGAAAAAAAAGGAAAAACTGAGAAAAGCTAACCTTCTATTATGGGTCAAATTGTATCTTCCAAAAATTTATTTGTTGAAGTTTGTATTAGCTCACTAATAACAAGTACCAAAGACTGGGTGTTTTAAACACAGAAATATATTTTCTCACAATTCTGGAGGCTAGAATTAAGAAATCAAGGTATTGGTATTTTCCAGGGTTGGTTTCACTTGAAGCCTTTCTCCCTGTGTCGTCACAGGGTCTTCCCTCTGTGCATATCTGGGCTCTAATCTCCTATCTTCAAAGGATACAAATTGTATAGGATTAAGGCTTGCCCTAATAAACTCCTTTCAAATTATTTATGGCTTTATAGTCTCTGTCTCTAAATGCTGGCAAATTCTGAGGTACTGAGTGTTACAGTTTTAACATGTGAATACTGAGAGGGATCCGACTTAATCCATAATGAAGTCCTAACCACAATACTACCAAATATGATCTTATTTGAAAATTGATTTGTTGAGGGTGGAATTGCTGGCTATACTGACGTAGGGTGGGATTCCTAAACCAATTTGAAGGGGACATTTCATTACAGACTCCCTGTGAGAACTCAGTGAAAATAAACAGAGAGATCAGGGTCATGCTCTACCAGCTACGGAATGCCAGAGATTACCAGCAAGTAACCAGAAACTAGTAGAGTCATAGAACAGACTCTCCTTCACAGCCCTCTAGTGAAAGTAAGTCAGATGACACGTTAATCACTGACTTCTAGTCTAGAGACCAAAAGACAATACATTTCTCTTGTTCTACGTCATCTAGTTTGTGATACTTTAGTACAGCAGCCCCAGGGAAGCAGGAGATTTTAAATACATTTCAACATTGATAAAAATAAGACAAAAGTTGTTTCATTTTTATAAAATGAATACATGCAAATCACAAAAAAAATCTGAAATAATTTGTTTCATGTATATTATGAAATATTGTATTGTACTTAATAATACTTAATACTTATACTTTTATGTACTTATGATACTTAATAATTGTTATACTTAAGCAATCATAAAAAATCTTAATTTATCTTAGCTATATCATGGCAAAAGTCACTGGTGTTACTCTTCTTGAGAAACAGTACTAGATTAGATAATTAACACACTTTTAAATACCAGTTGGTCCTAAATAAATTTCAAATTAAGGTTAAAATTACTTTACTCTTATCTGAGTTATTTCCACAGTTCTCCTGAAGGAGTCAAAAACAAAAATAATTTTTCATCACTGTTTACTTAATGAGTTTCATGATAATGTTATATTTTCAAAAACAAAATATGGCATGAACTTCTTCATTTTTAACTTTCATGCATTTATAATATGAAACATATTTTTAAAATATGTACAAAATGAAAACAATTAGGAAATATTCACTTATATGAATTACAGTTTTTATTGAAATTAAATTGCCATTTTCTTTGTGAATAAGTTTTTTTAGTTCCACATATCCATCCTGTGTGTCACATTGTGATTCATTTCTCCCACCACTTTTCCTCTTTTAACTTCTATGAGCACTGCTTTGGTTCATTTATATGCAACCATGATGTCATATTTGTTCCAATATAAAATTTTAAGTTGATGAACTACATATCATTTCCATCTAGAAACAGCCTCCCTTCTTCCACCAGAAGCACAAGTCTATAAACTTGTAGTGTAGCAATGCATAGTGTAGCATAGTCATAATCACAAATGAAATGCACATAATACCTTATAAGGTGTATTTGTTATTTATTAAGGGAGCATTCCTTCTGAATTTCTCATATTTCCTTGTTGAGAAATCTGTCTTCCAGAAACACACATAGCTTCACTGGTTCCTTCTTGAACAGAAGTAATTTTATTTGATTAGTCAGATAGGTTGAAACAACCAAGGGCCACTTATTTGCTTCTTCTGTGCTATTTTGGAATTGTCCAGCTTGCAGTAAAAGTGTATTCAAGGAGCTCTCCTATGATGAAATAGAGGGTTCTGTCCAGCCTTGAAGAGTGGGAGAGTGTTGCTATGTCCGTTTGGCAATATTTTCATGGGCTCCAGTCTCCAGCCAAGGATTTAAAGATAAAAAATTAAACCTGTGAATATATACTACCTGGATGTGATTCCTAGCTCTGACTCCTTAGCTGTGTGATTTTAGACAAGTTTCTTAACCACTCTGTTTCTCAGTTGCCTCAAATTTAAATGAAAATGACACAACCTTCTTAATCAAGTTTTTTTTTTTTTTTTTTGTAAAATGTAAATGGGTAATAAGCATTAAATGCTTAGATAGTCATTGTCATCTAGTAAGTATTCACTATTAACAGCTGTCACCTGCGTCTTCTGTGTTACTCACAATTGTTCAGTATTTGGGTAGTGGTGTTATTTATTGATCTCTAAATTTCCAACAGTTTAACAGCAACATAGTAAGGAAAAAAATGGAAAAAAAGTTATAACTGCCCTTTAAGGACAGACTTGCAAAAGCAGTTATGAAATCCTATCTAGAAAAGCAAAAAAAAAAAAAAAAAAAAAAAGAAATACAAATGAATTCCTGTGTGCACTGCTTTTTACATGTTTTGTAATTAAGTGCAGTAAAAACCAGGCTCTAGTCTACAGTAGGAAGAAAGGTGCGCTATGGCAGCTTGACTCAACACTGAGCTGGATCAACGGCTTATTTTTTCAACTCTTTGGAATAAATTACATTCAACTTCTGCCCAAAATACTACTAACTCATTTCTTTAGGATGCAGGAATCACTTTCTGCCACCATCATGAAACAAATGTTCCTCTAAGTACTGAGCTGAATTTTGCTCCCTACAGTACCCACTCCCTGGTCTTGAAGTAAGGTAAAGAAAATTACCACTGTTGAAGAAATCACTTGGCAATAAAAATTTACAAATTTATCAGCAGGAGTTTCTGGAATAATCTAGTCAATCGCATCAAAAAAAAAATACTGTGAAAAGAAAAGTAACTACCCAATATTCTTCAAGTCTCACAATTTATATTTCTATTGGTTATACCCAATGATGACTTTAATTAAATAAATGAACATGAGAAAAGTTATGAAAAAGAGAAATTTCATACATACATAAATGAAAAAATTGGGGAATCATAATATAAAGGAACAATAATCATGTCTTCTGTGGTTGAAGACTGTTTTATTTCTTCCTTTCATTTTTTTTTCCCCTTACCATGCTGCACTAGTTCATACTTTTGGTACTAGTTTTAATAAGTGTGGTGAGAGAGGATATACTTGCCTTGTGCCTGATCTTACGGGGTATCATCCATCCTCTAGCCATTAAATGTGATGGTGGCTGTAGTGTTTTGCTGTATATGGACTCTACCAAGTTAAAGAAGTCTCCCCTCTTTTCAGCCTGCTGTGAGTTATTATTATGAGTCTGTTTTAGATTTTGTCAAATAATTTTGCCATCAATGGATAAGATTAAATAGTTTTCAAATTTTTCATGCATTTATGTTGACTTTCCTTGATTGAATCCATGCCTATCTTTAATGACATTTGATCATGGCAGTTAATCCTTTTAATACATTGTTTGATTCAATTTGCAAGAATTTTGTTGAAGATTCTGTATTTGTGTTCATGAGATAGTGGTCTGTAATTTTCTTTTTGTAGTGTTTTTCTCTAATTTGGTATTATGATAACTCCGAGCTCACACAACAAGTTTAAAAATTTTTGAAGATTTTTACTATCTATTCTTTACATGTTTCATAGAATTCATCATTGAAACTCTCTATCCCAAGTACTTTCTCTATTTGTAAGGCTTTTAATTATGTTTAATTTGTTTAACAAATACAGAGCTATTCATGTTATCTATTTCTCCTTGTGTATGTTTGGTGGTTTGTATCTTTCAAAGAATTGGATCACTTCCTTTAAACTCTCAAGTTTACATTACAATTTTTAACTCTTTTAATTCCACTTTAAATAATAATATACTGCTTATACGTACACCGGGTACTTTGTAATGAAGTATTGTTCTCTTCTCCACTTTACGGTGTTTTTCTCAAAGATTTCATCTTCCATATATTGACACTATAATCACCCAAACCACTGTTACTATCACTACTCTGACAGCTAGATTTTTAGAACAATTAAGAATAAAATATAATATTTTATTTTACTTCATTACTGACATTTTTGCTTACATACATATATACCAGTGTTTCTGATATATGTGCTTGAAAATCACCTTATAATACTTATTGCAGGACAGGTCTACTAACAATATTTTTGTTCAAGAAAGCATTTACCCTTTGTTTTGAAAATAACTTTATTGTATATATGTCTCTTAGTGCTTTTATTCTGTTTTTTTCCTTTCAAAACATTAAAATATTTCATTTGATTCTCAATATCTGATGAGAAATCCACTGTAATTCTTACCCTTCTTCTTCTACAGGTAGGCTAACTTTTTCTTCTGTTTCCTTTTAAAATTATCTAGTTGTCTTTGGCTTTGCATGAATTGGCTTTGGCTTTTTGAATATATCACATGTATTAGTAACCTGTTACTTCTGTAACAGCTACCATAAAAAGTGGCTTAAAACAACAGATTTATTATAATTCTCCATGTCAGAATTCTGAAATGGGCCTTAGTTAGCTAAAATCAAGTCATTGTCAGGACTCTGCTCTTTCTGGATGATCTAGGGGAAGATCTTTTTGATCGCCATTATGTTCAATTATTTCTAGAAGTGGCCTGCATTCCTTTGTTTATTGTGCCTTTTCCCATCCTTAAAAATAGAAATCTAAAACTTTAAATAGCTTTCTGACTTTGACTCTCTGCTAATGTCCTCACATTTCCTTCTCTGACTTTTTAAAGGACACTTGTGATTACATAGAGCCCACCCAATTATGCCTGTAATGCAAGAGACGGAGGAGATGCAAGTTCAGTCCCTGGGTCAGGAAGAGCCCCTGGAGGATGAAATGGCAACCCACTCCAGCATTCATGTTTGGAAAATCCCAAGGACTGAGGATCCTGGCAGGCTACAGTCTATGTGGTTGCAAAAAGTCAGATATGTCTGGGTGACTAAGCACACAGCTCATTTATCCAGGATTATTTCCCTATCTCAGTTTCTTGAGCTTGAGCCCTGAGAAGTCTCTTTTGCCTGATGAGGTGAGGTGAGGTGATAAGTACAGGCTTCCGAGACTAGGAGATGGAAATCTTTGATATGGAGCATTAATCTGTCTACCTCACACAAATGGCAAATAACAAACATTGCAGAGAATGTGGAGAAATTGGAATATTTGTGCATTGCTTGGAGGAATGTAAAATGATGCAGACATGGGAAAAGAGTTTGACAGTTGCTCAAAAAGTTAAACATGAAATTATCATATAATTTAGCAATTCCATCCATAGGTATATACCCAAGAAAACTGTAAACAAGTACCAAAAAAATCCCCACAACACTTGTACACAAATGTTCACAGAAGCACTATTCATAATGACCTATAGATAGAAACTAACCAAATGTCCATCAGCAAATGAAAGAATTAATAAATTGTGATATGTGCATACACTATAATATTATTTGGTGGTAAAAATGAATGAAATACTGATACATTTATGGTACTGCAATGTGAACATCAAAATATTGCTAAATACAAAAAGCCAGACATATGTCATTATTAGACAAATCTACTAACATGAAATATTCAGAATAGATAAATCCACAGTGAAAGAAAGAAAACTGGTAGCTGTCATGGGTACTTATTGGGTAAATATATCATTGTGAAGTGATGAAAATATTTTGGAACTCAATAGAAGTGGTAGTTGTAAGATATTGTGAACGTCCTAAATGCAGCTAAATTCCTCAGATAAAATGCTAATTTGCCTTATATGAATTTCACCTCCATTAAAAAATAATGCTATCTTAGTCTTAAAAGGTAAGGGAAATGAAGTACAAGTGGAGTACCAAACTGGTGGTTAATTTTATGTGTCAACCTGCCTGGGTCATGGTGCCCAGATATGTGGCTAAACACATTTCTGAATGTTTCCATGATAGTGTTCTTGGATGAGGCATATATTAATGTTTAAGTTGATAGGCTTTCAGTAACAGAAAATGTCCTCCATATTTTGAGTTTACCTCATCAGTTGAAGATCTGAATACAACAAATGCTGACCTCCTTGAAAACAAGAGAGAATTCTTTGGCAGATGATCTTTAGACTTCATGTGCAACATGGTTTCTTCCCAATTCCACAGTCTTTGGACTCTATCTGCAGCTTTTCCCTGAGCCTCCATCCTGCCTGCCTCTATCAGTTTGGACTCACCAAACCTCCATAACTGCATGAACCAGTTCTTAAAATAAATTGTTTTATTTATATATACACACCTCTTGATCCTGTTTCTCTAAAGAACCCTAACCTTAATATAGTAACTTATCCAAAATCATGCAGAAAAGTAGAATTTATAGATAAGAAGTCAAGCACTCTTAATTCAAAGGATACAACCTCACCAACAATATCTATTTTCTGGAGTCAGATTGCCTGAATTCAAATTCCAGCATCACAATTTACAATGTGTATGGCTTTACTCATTTTGATTACCTGGTGGCTCAGAGGGTAAAGATTCTACCTGCAATGTGGGAGACCAGGGTTTGACCCCGGGTCAGGAATGAAATGGCAACCCACTCTAGTATTCTTGCCTGGAAAAATCCCGTGGATGGAGGAGTCTGGCGGGCTATGGTCCATGGGGTCGCAAAGAGTTGGAAACAATTAAGCAACTCAATTGTTTTACTCATTTAAATTCTTTACTCATTTAAGCCTCAATTTTGTCAAATATAAAATGATGTACATAGGGAGGCTATAACACAGTATTGTTGTGCCCATTACATAAGAAACCATGTAAATTTCTCAACAGAGCAATGGGTACTTGTAGGTGTTTTACCAAGATCAGATATTGCTACTACTTCAATGAAACTGATGTAATTTCCAATTATGATAGATTATTCTTTTATTTACCTAAAATAATAAAGCAGCCAGTTATTTCATGAACCAATTGGAGTTATTCAGGAACAGTAAAGAATTACATTTCAGGACATGCAATATATGGCCAACCCCAGGCAAGACAGAAGAGAAGGGGGAGTTGGGAGGAGATACTGTAAAGGAAGAGTACATCGCTGAAAACTGGGGATTCAAGTGTCTTGAATTCAAGTGTCTTGCTTGGCTGTGTTGTGAGAGACTCTCATTGGCTGGACTGTTTCTGGACAAAAAGAATTCTTTCCTCCCGCTAGGTAGTAAAGTAGTAACTTTCTTTTTGGAGGTACACAGGCACTACTTTCATAGGTCTGTTAGTAATACTAACATGGCTTGTAGGGTGTTAGAGTTTTCCCTCTGTCCTCTTGACTTTATTTTAAATGAGGTCTCTATTATTTTTTATACCTTGTTGACTTATTTTTTTGCCTCATTTAAGAATTCAATTCAACTAATTAGGAAAAATGGACTTTGACTCAGTTACACTGTCTAAATTGCTAGATATGCAATGGACATATTGTTTTCTCTTGGAGAAATTAGTTATCTTTTCTGAATTCCAGAATCTTCCCTTGTCAAAGATGATATTGGCACCTATCACAAGTAACTCAATATAGTATTATGCAATCCTGAATGGTATACAGCAGCCATTAGCAATAGAAAATTTAGTAAATAGTAAATTTAGTAAATGGTAAATTTAGTAAATTTGTAGCTATTATAAGAATGGTAGTAGTTTAACTTTACTGCCTCATTCTTCCCTCCTGATTAGGTGTGCACAATGGAGGTGAGATTTCATGAGAGATTGGATTTTTGTGGATACTGGGTAACCTATTAGAATATTTTAGTTTTTTTTTAAGTTATATAAGATTTCTATGAGGAAATCATCTAAAAATATGAATTTATATAAAAACCTCTTCTGCTTAAAGTACAGATCATGAACCCATAACTTTCTGCCCTATAGTTTTAATTCTAAGATTTTCCAAAAACAGAATAGTCTCCTATACAGGTAAAGACCAACACACACACAAACTCACACACACACAAAATTTTTAGAGAAGATAATTTTTCTCTTTACAAATAATATCAAAGAACTGACTCTATTAGAACTTCTAAAAAGCTGGAACTTACCTATCTATACCTGTAAAAAGTCAACAGATTAAATGTTAGTGAATTTATTTTTTTTAATTTAATTTTATTTAACTTTACAATATTGTATTGGTTTTGCCATATATCAAAATGAATCTGCCACAGGTATACATGTGTTCCCCATCCTGAACCCTCCTCCCTCCTCCCTCCCCATACCATCCCTCTGGGTCATTAGTGAATTTAAAACATTCATGACTTAAAAGATTATTGCTTTAGTTCACTTGAAAAATGGATGTATTGCTCATGTGTAAGCTTGGGCTTCCCAATTGGCTCAGTGGTAAAGAATCCACCTACCCCTGGGCTGGGAAGAAGCCCTGAAGGAAGAAATGACAACCCACTCCAATATACTTGCCTGGAAAATTCCAAGGACAGAGGAACCTGACAGGCTGCAGTCCATGGGGACGCAAACAATCCAAAGTGACTGAGTGACTGAGCATGCATGGACAAGCCAGGGCATCGGGTACAATTTTTTTTTTTTCTTTCAAAGACTGAATATCAATCTAAAGCAGTGTCTATATCTAAGTTATCAGGTAATCTCTAAAAGATTAATAACAAACATACTAGACCAAGTTTCTGACTCAAACATTATTTTGGGTAATAATAAAATACCTATGGATACAAATTATGATTTTCTGTTTATCTAGCAATATTTAATCATTTCAATTAAATTATGTAAATTACTTAAACTTGCTGAGCCAGGGAAATCTTGTCTAAATACTTTGAATAATTTTACTTTAAATACTCCAGCTGCAATGCAGGAGAACTCCTGCAATGCAGAAGACCCTAATTTGATTCCTGGAACAGGAAGATATACTGGAGAAGAAAACAGCAACCCCCTTCAGTGTTCTTAACTGGGTAATCCTATGGACAGAGGAGCCTGTCAGACTCCAGGCCATGGGGTCCCAAGAATTGGACACAACATAACAACCAAACTATCGCTTCAAAGCATGGCTATAGATGTGACACTTTATACAAAGAAATGGTAACTTTTAAATACATACGGTGGTGATTAAGTCGTGTTCCACTCTTGGTAACACCATGGACTGTAGCCTGCCAGGCTCCTCTGTCCATGGGATTTTCCAGATAAGAATACTGGAATGGGGGTTGCCATTTCCTTCTCCAGGGCATCTTCTCCACCCAGGGTTTGAACCTGGGTATCCTGCATTGCAAGCAGATTCTTTACCAACTGAGCTACCCGGGAAGCCTGACCTATACACACACACACATACACATATGTGTGTGCATGTGTATATCTATTCTACAAATAAGATGTGTAGATCAATTACATAATATGTAAATACAGATGGATGTGCATATAAATTAATACTATAAGTGAGATGAGATAATACATGGCTTGACTCCAACAAAACCTTTCTTGTGTTATTTGGTAAAATATATTTATAAGAGAGAATTTTAGCTTTGTTTTGCTGTTGTTGTTGCTTTTTCTAAGACTCAGTGTTTTAACAAAACAGTATACTTTTAATAACATGTCCTATAAACATATATATATATATATATATATATATATATATTAGTATTATTGGAAATAAATATTCAGTGTGCTAGAGTCAGCATTTTTTTACTTTAAAGTTTCTTTTCAATGAGGGATAATATTTCTAAAAACTCTATGAATATTTTCCTTGTTATATTTTAGTCAGCATTTTCACATTTGTATCAGGTAGATTAGCAAGGGAAAACGGCAATACAACCTGAAGGCTGAAAGTTTAAGTGTAAAAAAGACTAGAAATAGAGAAGTCATAGTTGTCATAGCAACAAAATCTTGCTATATTCATATTATCCCTTTCCTCACAAGAAGAATTTTCAAAGCTCTGTAGAGTTGTTCCAAACTAGTATGGGAATGCTGTGTGCATTTAATATAGAACTTTAAGGTAATGTTGATAGAGTCCATATTCAGCAAAGGCAACACTTTATTTGAAATTTAATTCAGAAAATATATACATTTAGGGAGACTTCCAGTAATACAATCTTCATGGAATAAGGTATAGTTAAGACTACACATTTGCTTCTTTCCAGGATACATAATGACAAAAGCATTTCATGAAATTCTAGAATCATCCCAAGGCTTTTACTAAATCTGTTTTTATTTCCCAGTGGCCTTTCACTAATTTTTATAATAAAACAGCAGGTATTATATATTATCTTTTACCAATGACTATTGTATATTTTATCGTGCATGTTTAATTCCAGGTATAGTCACATGTATTGTAATCTTATGATGTTACTATATTCACTTCAAGATGTATCAGGAAATTAATGATGTCATGTACAAAACAATTCTATACTCTCTTCTGTCTACTTAATTTTTTGCTAGAAAATAAATAATAAAAACATCAAACATCTTTACATAATAGAACATAATTATAAACTCAAAAGACTGTGTTTAGTTTTATTTTAAAAACATCTGTTCCTCAACTTTTTTACCTACTAATTTAACTGATTAAAATATTAATATAACTAATTCTGAAGTTAGTGCAATAAATAATTACTGAGTGAGAAAAACAGGTAATTTGGACATAATTAAAAAGGAGAAATATAAAATACTTAGATTAGAAATATAACTGAAAATAAGGTTGAGTTATGTAAAAAAGAACTATACCACCACTTAAAAATAAGATATTTGGGGAAAAATTCAGAAAGCAACTTATGATACATTAAACATAGGGATTTTAAAAATATGGGATTATATAGTTAAAACTTAATACGGAAAAAATATTCTGGAACTTTGTATGATACAGATATATTTCATTATATGATTTTAATTGATGCTATTAACCAAATAATGCAGAATCCACAGATTCATTTACCCTTTCAGCATTATACAAATGTTGAGTTTTATACAACAGTATAATTTAATAGATATTATTCTTTTTCATGTTAATTTTCTCCTTCAACATTCAGCTTCAAGTTATTATAAAGCTTTTGCTTGGTTCTGGATAAAATGAGATGATTTGGGGAGTGGGATAAATGGGCTCTGATTGTAATAATCCAGGAAGAAAGGTAGAGATTTTAGACATTGTAAACAAGGACATAAAACACAGGACAATTCAGTGAGAATTTAGAAGGTAAAACACTGAGTATCTGAAAACTTCAGAGTAAGAAAGAGCTAGAGACCAGCAAGGTCCTAGTGCAGGTCCATCAGCAGATCCCAAAGCTATGGTCCTCAGGACTCTTTAGAAGTGAAATCCTTACATTATATAACATCAGTGGTGATAGTCTTCTTTGTCTAATATTTTTTTATTCCAGTTTGATTTATTGTTGTATCCTGTGGTTTACAGACACCTGCCTTAGGAAATGTTAGGGGAAAAAAAATTTTTTTGAAACGCAATTACATTGACAATGTCTGGTTCAGCCATGAGCAAAATGGCTGTTTCTCAGACTTGACTTGGCTGCTTTGATACTGTTGCATGGAAATAACTCAACTGGTGGAAACAGAGAGCAGAATTTCCCTCTGGCACTCTTCCTCACATGTTGATAAAGTTGATACATGACATGCAAGAGAAATGTTTCTATTAATTTTGGCACTTAAAATGGATAACCAACAAGGATCTACTGTGTGCAGGGAACTCTGCAGTGTTAAGTGGCAACCTGAGTGGAAAGGGAGTTTGGGGTGGAATGGATACATGTGATATGTATGGCTGAATTGCTCTACTGGGCACCAGAAACTATCATAATATTGTTATCGGCTATATTACAATATAAAAGTTTTTTTTTTTTAAGAATGTAGTACATATAGCTTGCAGAGATTTCAGAGAATGGTAATCTCTGAAATTATAGCAAATACACAAAAATCTTCCGTTACAAGATCTTTTTTTAGAGGGAGTGGACATACATATGCATATGGCTGACTCATGTTGATGTTTGGCAGAAACTAACAATATGACCAACCTAGATAGCATATTGAAAAGCAGAGACATTACTTTGCCAACAAAGGTCCGTCTAGTCAAGGCTATAGTTTTTCCAGTGGTCATGTATGGATGTGAGAGGTGGACTGTGAAGAAAGCTGAGCACCGAAGGATTGATGGTTTTGAACTGCGGTGTTGGAGAAGACTCTTGAGAGTCCCTTGGACTGCAAGGAGATTCAACCAGTCCATTCTGAAGGAGATCAGCCCTGGGATTTCTTTGGAAGGAATGATGCTAAAGCTGAAACTCCAGTACTTTGGCCACCTCATGTGAAGAGCTGACTCATTGGAAAAGACTCTGATGCTGGGACGGATTGGGGGCAGGAGAAGAAGGGGATGACAGAGGATGAGATGGCTGGATGGCATCACTGACTCGATGGATGTGAGTCTGAGTGAACTCCAGGAGTTGCTGATGGACAGGGAGGCCTGGCGTGCTGTGATTCATAGGGTCGCAAAGAGTCAGACATGACTGAGCTACTGAACTGAACTGAACTGAAGAAAATTCTGCAAAGCAATTATCTTTCAATGAAAAAAATAAATAATTTTTTAACTTAGAGAATAATATATTATTTTACCATAAATGTGCTAACATGTTAAAAAATACAAGTGGAATATAGCCATGGATGTCCACAAATTTAGGAATATAACATATTAATATACATATTAATTTGAGGACATGATATGAAAGTAGTAAGTTATGAATTCACAATATATTCTATGTCAGAGCATTAAGTTTTTGGTTTTATTACAGTAATAGCTTCACTTTTTCCTAGTTGTATTGAATTTTCTCAAATGTATGAGGGAAAAAAAAGCTTTCATATTATTATACTAAACTGCTATAAGTAAATCTTGTGGTTTTTGGTAAAGCTCCACTATTGATTCACCAATTCTACTGTACTTTTGCTTCTTACAGAAAGGAAAACAATATATTGGTATTCATTACACCATATATTTGTTTGAATATACTAAGATTCAAACATACACCTAAACACACACATATATGTTAAGGAAGAAACCAAGATTAAAACAAGAGATCAAACATCAATAAAGAAAAAAACATAATACAATTATGTTGGTTTGGTTTAAATTTTTTTATGTGTATTTTATTTTATAATCATTTTTATTAAAAATTGGAGAATTCATGTACAAAAAAGAAATACATTCTTTAAGATTTAGTTTTTTATACTACAATGAAGTATAATTACTACACATTGTTTGAATTTCAGAAATTTATTTTCTCTTATATTAAAGAAAGAAATTTAAGACTGATAATACCATTTAAAACCTGTATCAAAGCCATTTCCCATGTTTTTTTTCAGGACAGATGTTTTATTTTGAAATATAATTTATCACTCTGTATAGATATTTTAGAAGAAAACTACACTTTTCTTAGTTTTTCTGAATATAAAAAATAAAAAAAATATGATGAAATAAGTATAAAACTTTTGTATGCCAATCAATTAAGTGAAATATAATGTAAACTGGCTGAACCCAGGTGGCTTTGTGGTAAAGAATCTGCCTGCCAATGCAGGAGATGGGGGTTTGATCTTTGGGTTAGGAAGATACCCTGGAGAAGGAACTGACAACCCACTCCAGTATCTTTGCCTGGGAAATCCCTTGGACAGAGGAGCCTGGCAGGCTATAATCCATGGGGTTACAAGAAAGTCGGACCCAACTTAGTGACTAAACTACAACAGTAATGTAAACTGCTAGAATAGTCATGTGAGGAATTCTTTGGACCCTCACTCCAGCAAAACAATAACTGGTGAAAAATACTAAAACATAATAAATTCACTGGAAAATTTACCAAGAGTGAAGTGAAAAAATATTATTTGAGAAAATCTACTACATATGTGGGAAAACCCCCAGTATATGGCATTAGAATGGGCTTCCCTGGTGGCTCAGGTCGTAAAGAATCTGCTTGCAATACAGGAGACCTGGATTCGATCCCTGGCTTGGGAAGATCCCCTGGAAAAGGGAATGGCTGCTTTTGAACTGTGCTGCTGGAGAAGACTCTTTTGAGAGTCCCTTGGACTGCAAGGAGATCAAACCAGTCAATTCTAAAGGAAATCAACCCTAAATAGTTGTTGGAAGGACTGATGCTGAAGCTGAAGCTCCACACCTTTGGTCAACCAATGAGAAGTGTCAACTCACTGGAGAAAACCCTGATGCTGGGAATGACTGAGGGAGGAGGAGAAGGGAGTGACAGAGAACATGGTCAGGTAGCATCATGGACTCAATAGACATTAATTTGAGTAAACTCTGGGAGATTGTGAAGGACATGGAAGCCTGGGGTGCTGCAGTCCATGGGGTTACAGTCAGACATGACAGAGCAACTTAACAACAACAAATGGCATTTGAGTCAAGACCTGCTCCTTCCCTCCCTGGCTACCCAGTTTAGCATAAAGGAAGCTCTTTTTTGGGTTTGTGAAGCCAAAAGCATGAGTTTCCTCTTCCCCTCACTTTCAAGGCAGAGCTACAGGGCCTCAGTTGCGGGCTGGGGGAGAGAGGGACAGCAAGATGCCACCATTCTTGCCATTCCAAGCAGAGGTTCTTTTCCAGGCAAAAGCAGCTGAGAGGTGTGGAATCTCTTCTTTAATCCAGCCCCAATTTGTAGGGTGAAAGTTCTGCCCTGAAGGCAACAAGCTGAGAACACTGGGGCCCTTAATGTCCTCTTTCCAATTCACTGTAGAATGAAATGTATACTCTGGGAGAAGCAAGAAAAGACCACCAGATCCCCTTGCCCTACCCAGCTTCTTGCTCATAAAGTAGGGTTGTCATTTGCAGAAGTGCATGCCATCACCTGTATACCCTTTCTGTAGCAGAGGCACAGAGATTTAATAAGAGAGGAAGGAATCAAGAAAGTCATTGTATAATCATAAAAGACAGTATACAGGCTTATTTTTTCTTTCTTGTCTTAGCTGATTAAAAAGCAATTATATAAAATAATGTATATATAAATACACTGTTGGAACTATAATATATAGACATATACTATATTTGACAGTAAGAACACAAAGTAGGCAGATGACAGCAAAGATGTATTGGAATAAGGAAATAACACCCAGATGGTAACTTAAATTCTCAGGAACTAATGAAGAGAACCAGAAGTGGTATATAGGAAGGATAACACAATAAATCCTTTAAGTAAATCATTGCTCTCTTTTTTTCAGACTTTGAAAAAGATATACAAGAATAGAAAGGAACAATTATAATAATATATTGCTACTTTAAGCTATATATATATATATATATATATATATATATAAAAATTGGGACGTTGGATTAAAATACAAAGCAGTACAGTTTCTAGTCTTACTGAAATAAGTCTGAAGGGAATTCTGATCAGTTAAGGTATTTGGACATGACTGAGCAACTTAACTTTCACTTTCAAGATATATATGGTAAAGTGAAAAAAAAAAAAAAAATGAAATTGTTATTCGCATTTGATTCTTTGTGACCCCATAGACTTCAGCCTGCCAGGCTCCTCTGTCCATGAGATTTTCCAGGCAAGGATACTGGAGTGGGTAGCCATTCCATTCTCCAGGAATTCTTCCTGGCCTGCGGATCAAACCTGGGTCTCCTGCATTGTAGGCAGATTCTTTACCATCTGAGCCACTAGGGAAGCCCCATATATGATAAACTCTACAGAAAGCATTAAGTAAATGACAAAAATATAGTAGCAAAAAATTCTTTGGACAAATTGAGTGAAATACCAGAAATCTTGGCTTAAACAGAAAAGAAAACATTAAGAAGAAATAGATGAACAAAAGGATCTGAGAGCATGCCAGGCCTCCCTATCTATTACCAGCTCCCAGGGTTTATCCAAACTCATGTCCATTGAGTCAATATATTATTAACTGATACCAATTAAAAATATATGGATATAGATATATACCTAGGGAGAATTCAAAACTCCGTAACACCATATAAAAAGAATTATGTAGTAGGTAAACAAGGAAATCAAGATTTGGGGAACACTACCAGTTGTTGCAGCCACAGAACTCTAGTGACTTAGGAGCAGTTCGAGGCTGGGGAACCTGCCCATGGCCACTGGAGCCAGTGGACACTGAAATCTCAGCTAACAATTGCGAGAGCCAGTTCCTAAACATTGGAGGTCTTACCCCTTTCTGGTTTTGATAGGTAGGTGCAAAGAAGGGAAGAAAAGGTCAGGAGCAGCAGCCTTGAGAGGATACCCCACTTTCAAGGTCAGAAAAACCCCAGTAAGATGGTAGGCACTTGAACTGCTGTGAGGAGATATGCCACATCCAAGGGCAAAGGGGAGCCCCAGCAAGATGGTAGAAAGGGCAAATTCATATTTATAATCAAACCCCATTCCTGCCAGAGACACTCAGAGGGCTCAAACAAACCTTGTGCACACCAGGACCCAGGGACCCCACAGAGACTGAGACAGAACTGTGTCTGAGCATCTCCTGTGGAGGTATGGGTTAACAGTGCTCTCTCACAGGGACAGGGGTTCTGGTTGTGGGTATGGCATAAGTCCTCTTGGAGGAGGTCACCATTAAACCCACTATAGAGCTGCCAGAACTTATATAGGACTGGGAAATAGACTCTTGGAGAGCACAACAAACAGAACCTTGTGTACAAGGACCCAGGAGAAAGGAATAGTGACCCCACAGGAGACTTGCCTGTGGGTGTTCAGAAATCTCAGGTGAAGGCATAGGTCAGTGGCGGCCTGCTGCAGGATTGGGGGCACTAAGTGTAGCAGTACATGCCTGGGATCTTTTGAGGGAGGTCACCATTATCTTCATTACTTCCACCAAAGTTTGGCCCCAGGTAAATAGCTGTGAAAAGAAGAGAAGCGAAAAGCAAAGGAGAAAGGAAAGATACAAACATCTAAATGCAGAGTTCCAAAGAATAGCAAGAAGAGATAAGAAAGCCTTCTTCAGTGATCAATGGAAAGAAATAGAGGAGAACAACAGAATGGGAAAGACTAGGGATCTCTTCAAGAAATACAGAGATACCAAAGGAACATTTCATGCAAAGATGGGCTCGATAAAGGACAGAAATGGTATGCACCTAACAGAAGCAGAAGATATTAAGAAGAGATGGCAAGAACACACAGAAGAACTATACAAAAAGAAAATCTTCACGACCCAGATAATCACGATGGTGTGATCACTGACCTAGAGCCAGACATCCTGGAATGTGAAGTCAAGTGGGCCTTAGAAAGCATCACTATGAACAAAGCTAATGGAGGTGATGGAATTCCGGTTGAGCTATTTCAAATCCTAAAAAATGATGCTGTGAAAGTGCTACACTCAATATGCCAGCAAATTTGGAAAACTCAGCTGTGGCCACAGGACTGGAAAAGGTCAGTTTTCATTCCAATCCCTAAGTAGGCAACGCAAAAGAATGCTCAAACTACCACACAACTGCACTCATCTCACACGCTAGTAAAGTAATGCTCAAAATTCTCCAAGCCAGGCTTCAGCAATACACGAACCTTGAACTTCCGGATGTTCAAGCTGGTTTTAGAAAAGGCAGAGGAACCAGAGATCAAATTGCCAACATCTGCTGGATCGTCAAAAAAGCAAGAGAGTTCCAGAGAAACATCTATTTCTGCTTTATTGACTATGCCAAAGCCTTTGACTGTGTGGGTCACAATAAACTGGAAAATTCTGAAAGAGATGGGAATACCAGACCACCTGACCTGCCTCTTGAGAAATCTGTATGCAGGTCAGGAAGCAACAGTTAGAACTGGACATGGAACAACAGATTGTTTCCAAATAGAAAAGGAGTATGTCATGGTGTATATTGTCACCGTGCTTATTTAACTTATATGCAGAGTACATCATGAGAAACCCTGGGCTGGAAGAAGCACAAGCTAGAATCAAGATTGCTGGGAGAAATATCAATCACCTCAGATATACAGGTGACGCCACCCTTATGGCAGAAATTTAAGAAGAACTAAAGAGCCTCTTGATGAAAATGAAAGAGGAGAATGAAAAAGCTGGCTTAAAGCTCAACATTCAAAAAACAAAGATCATGGCATCTGGTCCCATCACTTTATGGGAAATAGATGGGGAAACAGTGGAAATAGTATCAGACTTTATCTTTTTGGGTTCCAAAATCACTGCAAATGGTGATTAAAACCATGAAATTAAAAGACGCTTACTCCTTTGAAGAAAAGTTATGACCAACCTAGACAGCTTATTCGAAGAAGGTGATGGCACCCCACTCCAGTACTCTTGCCTGGAAAATCCCATGGATGGAGTAGCCTGGTAGGCTGCAGTGCATGGGGTTGCTAAGAGTCAGACACGACTGTGTGACTTCACTTTCACTTTTCACTTTCATGCATTGGAGAAGGAAATGGCAACCTACTTCAGTATTCTTGCCTGGAGAATCCCAGGGACTGGGGAGCCTGGTGGGCTGCTGTCTATGGGGTCGCACAGAGTTGGACAGGACTGAAGCGACTTAGCAGCAGCAGCAGCAACAGACAGGTTATTAAAAAGCAGAGACATTACTTTGCCAACAGAGGTCCATCTAGTGAAGACTATGGTTTTACCAGTAGTCACGTATGGATGTGAGAGTTAGACTATAAAGAAAGCTGAGCTCCCAAGAATTGATGTTTTTGAACTGTGGTGTTGGAGAAGACCCTTGAAAGTCCCTTGGATTGCAAGGAGATCCAACTAGACTCTCCTAAAGGAGATCAGTCCTTAATGTTCATTGGAAGGACTGGTGTTGAAGCTGAAACTTTAATACTTTGGCCACCTGATGCAAAGAGCTGACTCATTTGAAAAGACCCTGATGCTGGAAAGATTGAAGGCTGGAGGAGAAGGGATGAGATGGTTGGATGGCATCACTCAATGGACATGAGTTTGAGTAAAGTCTGGGAGTTGGTGATGGACAGGGTGGCCTGGCATGCTGTATTCCATGGGTCACAAAGAGTCAGATACGACTGAGTGACTGAAATGAACTGAACTGTGCATCATCCTGAAAAATAAATTCATATTTAAAATAAAATATCATAGAATAAAACCTTTGAGAAGTTTAACTCTTTGAAACACTTATTTGAAAAGACCCTGATGTTGGGAAAGATTGAAGATGGGAGGAGAAGAGGACAACTGAAGATGAGATGGTTGCATGGCATCACTGACTCAATGGACATGAGTTTGAGTAAACTCTGGCAGTTGGTGATGTACATGGTGTCCTACATGCTGCAGTCCTTGGGGTCACAAAGAGTCGGACACGACTGCGCAAATGAACTGAACTGAAAAATTAATTAAATATGCAGACATCCAGAAAATACTTCAGCCAATCATAGCAGAACATGCATTTTTCTCAAGAATACATGAAATATTCTTCAGAATAGATCATAAACCATAAATATCTGCTCCAGGGTTTTTCTACAATGAAAAACAGCTCTTGCTTAGAAGAGTCTTCTCTTGTAAATGCTCTGACTGGTGTCCTTTGCCCTTACATGTCCATCATTGTGGTTCTCCCTGTATTTTGTCCTCATGAAATCCATCAAATGAATGCATCAATGCTTTCTGCAGCCCTTTCTGCTTGTCACTGTCATTTAAAAAAATGTTGTATTTTAAGATATTTTTTCTTGTTTTGATGCTTCAACAGTGTTTTGTGGGGATGAATAAGTAAATATATGCTCAGTCAAACCCTTGAAAACTGAAGATTCACATAGTTTAGAGGATAAATTATTACACATTGATTTTCTTTTGCCCCCTTTCTCAGGAAAATATTTTAGGGGGGGAAACATCTTTAATATTTAACTGTAGTTACTCCATTTCAAGGGATAAATGTTGTATTGTACAAACTATAATTCAGTGGTGTCATCTCAAATTGCATTGTTTTAAGTTCCAAAAAGAGCTGAATCTTTTTTGCCCCCTTACTAAGAATTTAATATTAGTGAAATAGTAAAGTGGAATAATCATGTGCATTTAGTTTCCAAACCTAATTCTGAAACTTATATGCTTTGAGATCTGAGGCATCTTCTTTAGTCTTTAGCTTCAGTTCAGTTTAGTTCAGTACCTCAGTCATGTCCAACTCTTTGCGACCCCATGAATTACAGCACGCCAGGCCTCCCTGTCCATCACCAATTCCCAGAATTCACCCAAACCCATGTGCATCGAGTCGGTGATGCCATTCAGCCATGTCATCCTGTCGTCCCCTTCTCACCTGCCCCCAATGCCTCCCAGCATCAGGGTCTTTTCCAATGAGTCAACTCTTCATATGAGGTAGCCAAAGTATTGGAGTTTCAGCTTTAGCATCAGTCCTTCCAATGAACACTTAGGACTGATCTCCTTTAGAATGGACTGGTTGGATCTTCTTGCAGTCCAATGGAATCTCAAGAGTATTCTCCAACACCACAGTTCAAAAGCATCGAATCTTCGGCGCTCAGCTTTCTTCACAGTCCAACTCTCACATCCATGCATGACCGCAGGAAAATCCATAGCCTTGACTAGACAGACTTTTGTTGGCAAAGTAATGTCTCTGCTTTTGAATATGCTATCTAGGTTGGTCATAAATTTCCTTCCAAGGAGCAAGTGTCTTTTAGTTTCATGGCTACAATCACCATGTGCAGTGATTTTGAAGCCCCCAAAATAAAGTCTGACACTGTTTCCACTGTTTCTCCATCTATTTTATATGAAGTGATGAGACCAGATGCCATGATCTTAGTTTTCTGAATGTTGAGCTTTAAGCCAACTTTTTCACTCTCCTCTTTCAATTTCATCAAGAAGCTCTTTAGCTCCTCTTCACTTTAAGCCATAAGGGTGGTGTCATCTGCATATGTGAGGTTATAGATATTTCTCCCAGCAATCTTGATTCCAGCTTGTGCTTCTTCTAGTCCAGCGTTTCTCATGATGTACTCTGCATATAAGTTAAATAAGCTGGGTGACATTATACAGCCTTGACATACTCCTTTTCCCATTTGGGACCACTCTGTTGTTCCATGTCCGGTTCTAACTGTTGCTTCTTGACGTGTCCACTTCTTCCACAGGAGACAGGTAAGATGGCCTAGTATTCCCATCTCTTTCAGAATTTTCCAGTTTATTGTGATCCACACAGTCAAAGGCTTTGGTATAGTCAGTAAAGCAGAAATAGATGTTTTTCTGGAACTCTCTTGCTTTTTCCATGATCCAGTGGATGTTGGCAATTTGATCTCTGGTTCTTCTGCCTTTTTTAAAACCAGCTTGAACATCTGGAATTTCATGGTTCACGTATTGCTGAAGGCTGGCTTGGAGAATTTTGAGCATTACTTGATTAGTGTGTGAGATGAGTGCAATTGTGGTAGTTGAGCATTCTTTGGCATTGCCTTTCTTTGGGATTGGAATGAAAACTGACTTTTTCCAGTCCTGTGGCCACTGCTGAGTTTTCCAAATTTGCTGGCATATTGAGTGCAGCACTTTCACAGCATCATCTTTCAGGATTTGAAACAGCTCCACTGGAATTCCATCATGTCCACTAGCTTTGTTCATAGTGATGCTTTCTAAAGCCCACTTGACTTCACATTCCAGGATGTCTGGCACTAGGTGAGTGATCACACCATCGTGATTATCTTGGTCATGAAGATCTTTTTTGTACAGTTCTTCTGTGTATTCTTGGCACCTCTTCTTATTATCTTCTGCTTCTGTTAGGTCCATAACATTTCTGTCCTTTATTGAGCCTATTCTAGCATGAAATGTTCCCCTAGTATCTCTAATTTTCTTGAAGAGATCTCTAATCCTTCCCATTCTGTTGTTGTCCTCTATTTCTTTCCATTGATCACTGAGGAAGGCTTTCTTATCTCTCCTTGCTATTCTTTGGAACTCTGCATTCAGATGCTTATATCTTTCCTTTTTTCGTTTGCTTTTCCCTTCTCCTCTTTTCACATCTATTTGTAAGGACTGCCCAGACTGCGATTTTGCTTTTTTGCATGTCTTTTCCATGGGATGGTCTTGATCCCTGTCTCCTGTACAATATCACGAACCTCCATCCATAGTTCATCAGGCACTCTAGCTTCAACATATATAAAATAGAGGGATACATTAAGCCACAAGATCCTGCTTGATGTAGAGAGGAATGACATTAAACTGGATGTTTGTTTGTTTGTTTTATCATGGATTAATGTGATGGACAGAGAAGCCTGGTGTGCTGCAGTCAAGAGGGTTGCAAAGAGTCTGACAGGACTGAGCGACGGAACTGAACTGAACTGAACTGAATGTATTTAGGGCTTCCTGACTGCTGAATGCCAAACAACTGATGCTTTTGAACTGTGGCATGTTGGACTACAAGGAGATCAAACCAGTTAATCCTAAAGGAAATCAGTCCTGAATATTCACTGGAAGGACTGATGCTGAAACTGAAGCTCCAATACTTTGGCCACCAGATGCAAAGAACTGACTTACTGGAAAAGACCCTGATGCTGGGAAAGATTGAAGGCAGGAGGAGAAGTGGGTGACAGAAGATGAGATGGTTGGATGGTATCTCTGACTCAATGGACATGAGTTTGAGCAAGCTCTGGGAGTTGATGTTGGACAGGGAAGCCTGGTGTGCTGCAGTCCATGCGGTTGCAAAGAGTTGGACAGGACTGAGCAAATGAACTGAAGTGGTGCTAGTGGTAAAGAATCTGCATGTCCATGCAGGAGACATAAGAAACGAGATTTTATCCCTGGGTGGTGATGATCATTGAGAGGAGGAAATGGCAAAACACTTCAGTACTCTTGCCTGGCAGATCCCATGGTTTTGAGGAGCTTGGTGGGATACAGCCCATAGCGTCACAGAGTCAGATATGACTGTACCAACTTAGACCACACAGTGTATTTTAAGATGTTAAATTTAAATGAAATTTGTGATTTCTCAATTAGAATAATAAATAACTTGTTATTTTGAACCAGTAATAGGTTCACGTATAATTTTCATATTCTTTCTAGTCTCTAATAAGAAACACAATGTTCTTATTTATATGCAGATTATTTACAGTGCAGTGTAGCCTTCCATATTTGGAAACTGAACTAACACTGTATCACTCAGGAAAAAATGTCCTTAATTTTATATCATTTATTTATATAACACAGGTCTCATTCAGCTATTCTTAGAGGGGATTCTCCTTGCTTGAATTACCTCACTAATTTGTTCAGTATTAACCTCATTTTCTACATGATCAGAATGTTATTTTATATGCACACATTCATGTAGCTATGCTGAATATTCCAGCCGTCTCTACTTACATATTCATTAAGTATAAGAAACACTCAATTTCAATTATATCTTAGAGTGAGTTTTTCAAGAGGCTACTGCTTTTGATTTTCCTTTTGTTTATGGGAGTGATTAGAAGTCATTATTAAATATTTACTTGATGTTTACAATGTGCTAACTGGTAGGTTTCCTTGAAATCTAAAGAGGCATAGCATGGTACCTAAACTCAATATGAAAAACCACATAAGGCTTTGGCTGTAGTTTAAATTTTCAAAGTGAGATTAAAATAATATTTACATGAATAGAAATATTTTCCACTGATTTTATTACTTATTTTTGGCCAAAATGTAAATATACAAACATCATACTTACATAATATACAATGACTCAAGAAAATGGCTTCTCCAGGTGATTCCCTGTTAGTATTTTTAGGGCTGATATATTTGAGATGTGGAGCAAAGATATGACAAATATAATTATATACTTTGTTGAATTCATTATTGATTACATGTGTAGATATTTTAATACTTCACTTTCTAAGAGTTGGGACGAGATGGTTGGGGTTAGCTAAATAGTTTTGTGCTTCAGAGAACACTTCCACATTACCAAATTTCAATATGCTAAGATTATATTATTTATGGAACTGTGGTCTCTAAATGAAGTAGCTTAGTGTTATTGTAAGAGAGAAAATCTGTTTTGAAAAATACTGTATGAAATAAACATTCTTGTATTATTAAACATCTCCATTTATAAGAAAAAAATATAACTGTGGTATACTTCAGAAACAGTAAGGAATTTCAAGGGCCTTTGCCACTCTAATTTGAAAATCTTAAACATTGTAACATCTTAGTTATGTAGAAGAAGATTTCTTTTTTTTTTAATTTAATTTTATTTTTAAACTTTACATAATTGTATTAGTTTTGCCAAATATCAAAATGAATCTTCTAGCAAAACTCAAGTGATATTTAGTTTGAAAGGTTCTGAGAAAAGTGAATTATTTGTTTGAAGGTAAGAGGCATTCATTGTTTTCCTTCTATTGTATCATCGCATTAAAAAGTAAGCACACTTGAAGGAAAACTTCTACATGACTTTCAATGAAAAACATTTATGAACCATGCCCCAAAATAGGTCCAAGCATTACTTACAGTTTGAGAATCTGTAGTGACATATACAGAAACTTAGCTGTTACATTATTGAACATACATGTTTCTAGAGGTACAAAGTAGACTTTAGGGCTTTCCTGGTGGCGCAGTAATAAAGAATCTGCCTGCAATCATTTGCTCCCTGGGTCAGGAAGAACCCCTAAAGAAGGAAATGGCAACCCATTCTAGGATTCATGCCTGAGAAATCCCATGGACAGAGGAGCCTGGTGGACTACAGTCCATGGGATTGCAAGAGTTTGACACAACTTAGTGACTGAACCACCACCACTTTAATGAAACAAGTAGGTTATTTTTAATATTTGCTATTTTTATTCTAGCATTATATCATATAGCAGTGGCAAGCATCTGAACGTTTCAAATCAACTGACTTAGATAATAAGAATTTTATCTACTTGCATTCCCAAGCATGATGTCTAGAGGAGAGTGGCTTGAAAAACTGGGTGACACGGCAGTTAAAAACCCCATAGGCTACCTTTCAGTCTCCACTGTCCCATGAACAATATGTGAAAGATTTGGCTTTTAAGGTAGACTCCCTCAGTCTTAAAAAAGACGGCTGCAGCACATGTCAGAGTAACATCTAATGTGGCAATGTTCACAGAAGCATGGCACAACATGCTGAAGTATCTCCTTACAGGAGCAGTGACTCATCCCCAGAGTCTCTCTCAGCACTGTTCCTTCTACACTCTACTGATCAATGTTGGGTCAAGCATTCAACAGTACACCAGTATCTAGTGGATGCATGGGCTTACAGTGACTTGGGTTGAAATAGGTATTGGGAAGTCAACCAGAAAGACCTTTACACAGATGCCCTTCTTTTGAGTAAAATGCTTTAGGCATCTTGAAACAATAACAGCAGCAAAACAAGGAGTTACGGTGCTCAGCCTCCTGTCTTAAACAAGAAACCAAAATAAAACAGTAATGAGGAAAACAGTGAAATGAGTCTGCATGACTTGTTGTAGGAAAGCAGGGTGATAAAGAATCAGAGTGGGTCTCATCTTTGGAAAACCTATGAAAACATTTCCAAGGAAGTATAGATGACACATGGGTTACTCTTCCATTTTTCTCTGGAGGGTAACAAAAGCAGATAACGTGGAGAATTGTCTCAACTCCAGAAGTTTCAATTTTCTACTGCTGACATTCAGATGAAGGACCTATCAAACCCACATGGTAGGCTACTTAAATTAACAAAAGTATATTGATGGACACATTTAGGACCTATTATGCAACTTAAAAGTATATTTACATACAATATTACATATTACATACAATATTACATATATATAGCCACTGCTGCTGCTGCTAAGTCGCTTCAGTCCTGTCCGACTCTGTGCGACCCCAGAGACAGCAGCCCACCAGGCTCCACCGTCCCTGGGATTCTCCAGGCAAGAACACTGGAGTGGGTTGCCATTTCCTTCTCCAATGCATGAAAGTGAAAAGTGAAAGAGAAGTCGCTCAGTCGTGCCCGACTCCCAGCGACCCCATGTACTGCAGCCTACCAGGCTCCTCTGTCCATGGGATTTTCCAGGCAAGAGTACTGGACTGGGGTGCCATTGCCTTCTCCATATAGCCACAGACATATATATATATATATAGTCACGTATACATATATACAGCCACAGTCCCCTCCACATATACACATTCTTTTATGAGATGTTTAATTTTATGGGACAATTTGTTTGAGTCATGGACTGCCCAGATATTTGGCCAGACACTATGCTGGGCATTTATGTCAAGGTGTTTTTAGATGAGATTGACTTTTAAATGTGTTGACTAAGTAGATTATTTTCTAACAGCTGTGGTAGGTACCGTCCAATCAGTTTAAGACCTGAATAGAAGAAAGAGGCTGACCCTCCTCTGAGTAGAATTCCCCCTGCTTGACTGCTTTTGAAATGAAACTTAGGATCTTCCTGAGTCTTGAGCTTGCAGGCCTTTTGACTGGAACCACATTGTTTTCCCTGGTTTTCAGGACCTCAGAATTAAACTAGAAATATATGTGGGACTGTATAGTCGAAGCTATGGTTTTTCCAGTAGTCACGTACAGAAGTGAGAGTTGGACCATAACAAATTTGAGTGCCATAGAATTGATGCCTATGAATTTTGGTGCTGCAGAAGATTCTTTAGAGTCCCTTGGACAGCAAGGAGTTCCAACCAGTGAATCCTAAAGGAAATCAACCCTGAATATCTATTTCAGGGACTGATGCTAAAACTGAAGCTCCAATATCTTGGCCACCTGATGTGAAGAGCCAAATCATTAGAAAAAACCCTGATCAGGGAAAGATAGAGGGCAGAATGAGAAGAGGGCAACAGAGGATGAGATGGTTGGATAGAATCATTGGCTTGATGGACATGAGTTTGAGCAAACTCCAGGAGATAGTGAAGGACAGGGAAGCCTGGCATGCTACAGTCCATATAGCCACAAAATGTTGGATACTTCTGAGTGCCTGAACAACAACACTACTTGGGACCTGGCCTCAGTCTTGATGACTCATCCAGCAAATTTGGGACTCCTCAGGTTTCAGTCATTTGCACCAATTCCTTATAATAAACCTCTCCCTCCCTCTCCTCTTCTCTGTCTTCTCACCCTACGCCCAGCCCTACTTCTCAATACATCCTGTCAGTAGTGTTTCCCTGGAAACATAATACATGCTATTAAGTATACAATCTTGTATTAGAGAAAACTTTTGTGTGGGGAAGGAGTACCGATCTGATAAATTGTAATAGAACAAATGAAATACAAATGATCAGATGGTTGTCTATCATGAGTGCTAATGTATGTTTCTCAGGCTTCACTCATCTAGATTTTAAGCATTCTTATTTCTAAGACTGTGAGTTCAAGTTAATGTATGGGGAAGACAAATTAGTAAAGGTAACTATACTAAAACATACTGATTATTTTATGTATGGGTCACTGTAGTACATATTTTGAAACAGTAAGGCTATTGTATTTTGTACATCAATTGTATATTACTATATTAAAGACAGCAAGACATTTTAAAAATGCTACTCTGGCATAATAATTTTTATCTCTAACTCATGAAAAAAAAATCTGTATTAAAATAGTCAAGTCCTTCAATGGCTGACATAATTCCATTCTAACTACAGAAAACTTCCTGTCAGTCTTTGACTACTTGAGGCATTTTTTAGCTGGTATGTCATGTTCTGTAGCTTAAGCCAGGTTTCTACTGTTGGACATTATGTTACTTGAAATACATTTGTAATACTCTGTTAGCAGTAGAATTTATGGTTCAAAGGATACATATATTTTTTAAATATTTTTGACACATAATAACAAATTGCTTTACCTGAAAATGTACTGCTTTGTATCATACCAGTATTACAGAACATGCTTTTTGT
The DNA here is from genome assembly GCF_027580195.1 of Bos mutus. Lineage (NCBI taxonomy): Eukaryota > Metazoa > Chordata > Mammalia > Artiodactyla > Bovidae > Bos > Bos mutus. The sequence continues at coordinate 50,358,254 of NC_091636.1, read as the reverse complement.
TATGAAATCCATTTTAATCACTAAAAACATCCATTAATTTGAACTTGGTTAATTATTAGTTCTAACTGATAATCAAAATTTCATCTTTTTGAATTATTTAGCTAATTGTTCTACTGAGAAATCAATTTTTTTCTCAAGACATGTTAAGAGCTTTTTATAATTTAAAGGAATTAATGGTGTATCACCTTAAAGGACATGTTTCTCTCATAAAATTTAAAGATAGCCATCTCTATGTTTTGTTCTTCTTTTTTGTGTTTGAATCTTAAACTAAACAAGAATCTATCTGTATTAATGTCATCAGTAAGTATTTAGCTTTTGTGAATACTCTGTGCTGTGTGTGTGATTGGTTGCTTTGGTTGTGTCTGACTTTTTGCGACCCCATGGACTGTAGCCAGCCAGGTTCTTCTATCCATGAGATTCTCCGGACAAGAATACTGGAGTGGGCTGCTGTTACCATCTCCAGGGGATCTTCCCAACCCAAGGATTGAACCCATGTCTCTTATGTCTAATCTGCATTGATATGAGGGTTCTTAACCATTAGTACCACCTAGGACGCCCCCTCTGTAATTAAGCAAAAAAAAAAAAAAGCTTTAATTGGATAATTTTCACAAACTGTGGACTTGAAATTCCCCCTTTATCATATTTATTTATATTATAAATAATGTATAATATATTATAATATAATAATATATTATAAATAATTGTTAGGAAACACAGTGTATTGTCCTTTGCTATCTGCATGACCCTGGAAAAGCTCAGAGAACCATGGTCTGTTTCCTCAACTTGAAATAGGGATTATGATAGCACATACATGATGGGTTGGTATGAGAATAACTATGTATGATGAATGCATGAAAAGAACCTGGTACATAGTTAATTATAGGCTGATTAAATATACTTGCGTATTATAAATATGAAATATTTCTCAGTATTAGGTCTTCTGAAAATCATGAACCCCTCTTTGACCTGTCTACAATCACAATGGAACAAAACCTCTTTTGTTTCAGATGTAGTCCCTAAATCATGAAGTCAAAAATGTCATGCCATTCTGATTCAAATATCTCTTCATTATTCTTCTCTAAATGAAGATTGTCATCATTATATTGTTTTGAAGAGTTAAGCAAACAAAGGTATATCACATTATGATTTTTTTAAATGTAATTATGTTAAAGGTAAAGATCAATTTGTGAAGATATGAGACATTTTCAAAATTAAATACTTTTGCCTATGAATAGGAAAATCATATAACTTAAAATATGTTGTTTAGTTTGTTATTCTAGCAACTGAGCTGTATGATTATGACAGAAATTTAGAAGGTTAAAAATATTTACATTGTGTGAAGTATGATTGTTTCATCTTACAGTTGAAAGAAAACAGTTTCATATTTATAAATTAATTTCTGCAAAGTATAATTTTTGTATGAATATAGCATAAGATAGTTTGTATATATGGAAGCTGTATCTCTACTGAGTACCATTTAAAGTAGACATTTAATTGAAACAGAGACAGTCACAATGCATATCTTCCTTTTGTTAATTGGTCTTCAGAGACTATTTGGAGACATCCAATTATCACTCCGCCAAACCCCACAACAATAGCAGCTATTTAAACAAAATAAGGTCACCTTCTGTTACTTCTAATGAGTAGTGCAAAAAAGTGACATAAGAAAGACTGCGAAATATCACTGTCTTATTATGTGTGTACCTGGTTTAACAGAGACTGAACAGAAAAAGGTGCAAATCTGATATAGTGTCAATGCTGCAGAGTAGGAATTTTACTGTAGTTGTCTATATTTGGAAAACTAACAAAAACAGTCCAACATTACAGGTGTGCACATATCATGATGACATCTTGTTGCAGGAAACTCCAATATATTTAAAACCACGGTTTATTGTTTTAAAATTTAATAAACCTACATATTTTGTCCTCTCTTCTCCATTTAATTTTCAATACTTGTTACAGCAATGTATTAAATTGGTATTGATTATATCTCTATTAGGGCTTCCCTGATGGCTCAGTTGGTAAAGAATCTGCCTGCAATGCAGGAGACCCTGGTTCGATTCCTGGGTTGGGAAGGTCCGCTAGAGAAGGGATAGGCTACCCACTCCAGTATTCTTGGGCTTCCCTTGTGGCTTAGCTGGTAAAGACTCTGCCTGCAATGAAGGAGAACTGGGTTTGATCCCTGGGTTGGGAAGATCCCCTGGAGAAGGGAAACGCTACCCACTCCAGTATTCTGGTCTGAAGAATTCCATGGACTGCATAGTCCATGGGGTCACAAGGAGTCAAACACGACTGAATGACTTTCACTTCACTTCACTATTCCTCTATTAACGCAATATCTCATCATAATCTATCGAATCATCATGCTATCTAGTTCTGAACAAAATACATCTGTAAAATCCTATAGTATGCTTGAATAAGAAAATTTAGGTTCAGTTGTTTTCATTAGAGTTTTTACATTTCAAGCTTATACCTGTTATATGGAAACAGAGCAGGCTCCCAAAGGAAACTGTATACAGAATCATGGAAGACTTCAAACTCAGAACTGCATAAGTAGAAGACATTAGATGATTTGAATTTCCCCTTCATCTCCTAACATTAGTTTTCATTCTGATGGCCCAGCTCATCCTGCTTAATGATTCCAAATCTTGAAAGCAATGAACACTTTAACAACTTAAATACAGGCAAAAATAAGCTAAAACTCAAAATGCCAAGATACACAAATAATTAATGTGTAAGAAAAATTATTAAAATATTGTTATTGAAAGGTTCTTTTACAGAGAGGCTTTATCCATAATCAACAACTTGTGATTTTTAAAATTAGGATGATATTTAAACATTCAAGGCAAATGTCCAAATAAACTCATATTGTACTTGAGTGAATATTATTATCTCATTTATAAGCAATTTAACTATAAATGAAATTGCACACTGAGTTCTATGGCTCAAAATTTCTCCAAGAAGAGCATGACAAAATAGATGACTCTCAAATAATCCCTCGTAATTCCTAGGTTTTCTAACTTTGTCTTATAAAAAATATAATCAATATTTGCTTATTAATTAGGACCTCTTCTTTTTCAATATTAATTCAGTACTATATCGGTAAGTAGATGTGGGAGTAGTGCATGTTTTATTTTCAAAATTATTGTATTCTGTTGATTCAAGAAATATGTATCTTAATCTAAATAAACCAGAGTAGAAAAGAATAGTTTCCCCTATGTGGCAAACACTTGCTATCATGATTGAGAGTAAAACTGATAAAATGTGAAATTGAAGATACTAGCCATTGTGATGACTTTGGAGAAATAAATGTTTAAAGCTTTTTCAGGGAATAAATATTTGAAAAAGTCTTTAAATAAAATGTGTGTAGAGCTAAACCACAAGACACAAGTTTTTTTTTTTTTTTTCTAAATGGAAAAAATGTGCTGATGAGTGTTAGTTCTATTTTCTGTATACAACTGAATAAATTGATTTCTAGTGCCATGATGTTTTAAGTGAAATATAGGAGGTAGTGCTCAAACACTTCAGTACTGGAAGTGTTTCTGTATAAAAGAAGATGATTGAAAACACAAGACATAAATGAGTAGATTGCATGCAGCAAAGTGCTCCCAAAATATAGATAACACTGGAAGCCCAGAATATAAGAAAACAAGTAAAATATTTGTGAGACTTGAATGGAAGAGAAAAAAAAAGCTAAAGATAAAAGAGGGTCTCAAAACTTTGACCCACTCAGTATACAGTATTGTGTAAATAGAAATAAAGATGCATTTTGTTGTCTTTTGGACTCTGTTACCAGAAGCTTAATAAAAGACTAGGGCTATCTTTTATAATTCAAAGGGAGAAAAAAAGATCTAAAGCAAACTTCCTTTGCAGAGTATCACAAAGACTCAATTTCAAGTACTATGTCTACAGAAATGAACTCCCAGAGAAATAATAGTAAAGACTACAGATACTATTGGGGCTTCCTAGGTGATGCTGCTGCTGCTGCTGCTGCTGCTAAGTCTCTTCAGTCGTGTCCGACTCTGTGCGACTTCATAGACGGCAGCCCACCAGGTTCCCCCATCCCTGGGATTCTCCAGGCAAGAACACTGGAGTGGGTTGCCATTTCCTTCTCCAATGCATGAAAGTGAAAAGTGAAATGTGAAAGGGAAGTCGCTCAGTTGTGTCCGACTCTAGCGACCCCATGGACTGCAGCCAACCAGGCTCCTCCGTCCATGGGATTTTCCAGGCAAGAGTACTGGAGTGGGGTGCCATTGCCTTCTCCGAGGTGATGCTAGTGGTAAAGAACCAACCTTTACCTTGAGTTCAATCCCCAGGTCAGAAAGATCTCCTGGAGGAGGGCATGGCAACCCACTCAAGTATTGTTGCCTGGAGAATCCCAGGGACAGAGGAGACTGGCTGGCTACAGTCCATGGGGTCACAAAGAACCAGTCAGGTATGACTGAAGTGACTTAGCACTCACAGATACTATAATGAATATGAAGAAATCTTAATATCATATTCATGCTCACACTTGCCTTCTGCCAAAACTCTTACTTAAGAATTCTGCTTTATTATATTTTAGTGGAAAAATAAAAGAATATAAAAATAACCTCTCTCAAAAATATAGTTATTAGGGCTCTTTGACTTCAGTTCATTCATTATTGTCTGCCTTCATTTCAGGCCAAATGCTCAAGCCACTATATCTGCCCTTTAATTCCACTGGTTAGGGAGACAAACATAAAAAGGCATAGCACAGAATGATTATGGTGAAGGCATAATTGAAGTGGAAGGCAAAGCAAGATACTGACTTGGTTTGTTTGTTTGTTTAATTAATTAATTTTTAATTGAAGGATAATTGCTCTACAGAATTTTGTTGTTTTCTGTCAAATCTAAACATGAATCAGCTGTAGGTATACATATATCCCCTCCCTTGACTTGGGTTTTAAATACAATGTTTCTAAGACATGTTGTGGTTAAATGTGTGGTATTTGGTCCTGGTGGGTGTTTTGGAGCCAACGAATGATTCACTGTCATTCGAGTTGGAATTTACCTGTAGAAACTGGAAGCATTGTGTTGCCTGAAAAGTTCATGTGGGTTTTCCTTTGGATCTTACAGGCTATGTAAGCTGGAGCAATGGCTCAATCTAGAGCACACAGGCAGGGAGGCCTGGCACTTTCAGATTATGTGCTCAGTGACAGAGATACCCGAAGATCAACAGAGAAACAAGTCTGGAAAAGGCCATGAGGTCATGATGTTAGAGAATTTCCTATTCTCTTGGACTTCTTTGACTCACAGAATGCCTATTGAGTGCTTTGCAAAGCTGGGACAGTTCATATTTTGATGAAGTGTAAAATAACATAATTGGGTATTAGATGTTTCCCCAAGTTCTCTTTAGTCTAAAGTGAATTATTTTAATGGTCTTGCAGACCTAAAATGCTAAAAGAGAGGTGAAACAATGAAACTAAGGAAGAAATGTCATAAATTTTCTACCTAGAAAAACAATGGTTTATATTTTTTTAAGTTAAATTCAGTTTGTTTTACTAGTAAGAGTATAGTTGCATTCTGTACTCCAGGAAATCCAAATGGGAAAAGAAAAAGTTTTTAAATAACTATTTTGTATGTAACTGTTTTTCTCCAAGCACTTAAGGTGAATACTTCATGGCATAAAAGGCAAACTGAATTCTGGGGAAATACAAAAATGAGCACTGAGAAATAGCCTTCTTCACTCCCATTTGTTTAGAAATGTAAATATATGTCACACGACCTATACACAGCCAACTACAAATAGACAATACATGCTATGTCATGGAACTTTTAGTTCTGAGTGATGTAAACTCACACATTCTTATCTGTACACACATAAAATTTCCCAACTCATAAGAATTCTCATCTTCTTACTCCTTCACTCACCACCTACTCCTTAACTGTTTTATGTCTTAAATGTAACCTTCTGATGAAGCATTTCTAACTAGTGCACTATATTTTCTTGTGAAGAAAAATGTATACTGTACTCTTTAAATTGGAACTTGAACATGGAAAACCACAGCAAATGGCACTGAAGTGGATAACTGTTCAAAGTGTGGAGGACCTGATTATCATGTAGAGGAAATTAGACTTCATATTGTACCTAATAGTTAGCTACCTGAAGTCTTTAAACTATGGGTAACATTTGATTTACATTCTGTATCATAAAAGTAATTGGATTTGGACAGGTAAGAACAATGGGCAGAAAATCCAATTAAAAAGCCTTGGCAGAAGTCCAAATAAAAGGATCTCATGCTAGTATGTGGGTGCTTGTGAAGTTCAACTCTTTGTGATCCTGTGGACAGTAGACTTCCTGTAACCTCCTCTGCCCATGGAATTTTCCAGGCAAGAATACTGGAGTGGGCTGCAATTTCATACTCCAGGGGATCTTCCTGAGCCAGGGATTGAACTCACATTTCCTGCATTGACAGGGGGATTCTTTACCACTGAATCACCCAGGAAGCCCTCATGATAACAGCAATGGGATAAAGCTAAATAATATATATATATATATATATATATATATATATATATATATATGTATATGTATGTAATATATATATATATATATATATATATATATATATATATATAGTAGGACACAAGATGTAATGGGGTAACAGCTAAAGTCCAAAGAACTATTTCTAAGTCAGAATTAAAGTTAGTGACTACCTAATAGAGGGCCAGATAAGAGAAGGATTGATGTAAACTATAACACATCATCTATTTGGGGATACTAATGATACAGCTGAAGTAGAGAACTTAGGCTTAGAAGTAGATTGGGAAAGCCAGAAAAAAAAGGGAAATAAGAGTTAGGTTTTCAACAAAAGAACAGTAAAGGACCTTAAAGACATGTAGGTGAAGCCATCTGACCCCTGCATATGTTAGTCTGAAACTCAGAAGAAAGATGTCAATGGAGTATATAGATTTGTGGCAGTTAACATTTAGTTAACACTTAATGGTATGGAAACACTTACTACAAAATAAGAGTTAGTGAAAATATGAGATCAAGGTTTATAACCCTGGGATAAGAACTAAGAAATAAAATACTTTTGAATTTTAGAAAGTTGAGATATCAAATGACTTTAGTGATGTGTGGAGGATAATCAGAGGAATTAAAAAGTGAAAGGAAGGACAAATGAATGATGTAACTTTAAGGAAAGAGATTTGGCTCATAGCTCATACAGGAGGTAAGTTACAAGGAAATCTTTAAGAGGGCACTCATCTAAGAATGTTTCTGAGATCACTCATGAGAGCTGATGTATGTGAGCTAAGTTGTTTCACTTGGGTCTGGCTCTGTGTGACCCAGTGGACTATCCCTGCCAGGCTTCTCTGTCCATGGGATTCTCCCGGCAAGAATGCTGGAGCGGGTTGCCATTTCCTCCTCCAGGGCATGTGAATTTTCCTGACCCAGGGAACGAACCCACATCTCGTAGGTCTTGGCTTTGGCAGCAGGCTTCTTTACCACTAGAACTACCTTGGAAACCCACTGATCCCTTTTTGAGAATATTTGAGTAATAGAGAAATTCACAAAGATGAAATTATTATATCATGACAAAGATATACAATGTCTTCAAAGTATCTGATCTCATCTTCCCCAGAGTGTATGTTCTCAGTTGTTCCTTGGTCATGCAACCTTACTGCTAAAAGTCTTACATCAATGAGTATTTTCACATAATAACTTAATTAACATTACTTCTCTAGATGTCATATAAATTATGATTTTATATATAAAAATAACTGCTAGCCTCCAGAGATTGATGAAAATTTTTAAAAAAGAACAGAACAATTATGTAGAATATTACTGTTTCCTCTACCCATTTGGAAGCAGCTTGCAAGCAGTTTCAGCTGATTATTCAAATATGTCAAGGTCATGTGTTCACTGATAATTCTGAATTTATTTGGTTTTGGGTATGCTCCCAGCTAGCAAAATGTATCCAACAATTTTATAAGACTTCACAGGTGGGCTGCAGTCTATGGGGTCACTAGGAGTCGGACATGACTGAGCGACTTCACTTTCACTTTTCACTTTCATGCATTGGAGAAGGAAATGGCAACCCACTCCAGTGTTCTTGCCTGGAAAATCCCAGGGACGGGGGAGCCTGGTGGGCTGCTGTCTATGGGGTCGCACAGAGTCGGACACAACTGAAGCGACTTAGCAGCAGCAGCATCAGCAGCAGTAATATTTTGATCATAGTTTATTTGAACACTTATGATAAGATGCTTCTGTAAACATTTGTTATTTGTGGAATAATAGAGTGTCATTATGTGTACAAAAATATTATATAACTACTGTGGGAAGGCTATTGGTATACAAAAATCCATTTAGATGATATTCTGTACATAGAAGATGCTATACTTTTATTTTTTCTTTAAATTGAAAAGCTACAAGAGTAAACAAAGTCAGCTCACAGAAGCTGGAATATTTAAGTTAATTGCTATCATTTCCATGTAGAGATGTTCAAACAAAAAAGCAGCAAATCTAGTACAAGCTATTAAACTAGCTATTCTGTTACAGCAACAGCTACTATTTATTTTGTTTTTGCTTCATGGCAGGTACAATTAATATTGTTTTATACATAGATTTATAAAATTTTCTCCATGGGTAGTCCCACTAGAGAAAATGTATGCACTCAAATACCCACAGAGATTCTTTTAATATTTGTTAATATAGAACATTTCAGGAAAAAAAAAAAAGCCCTTAATGTACATGTACTAAATTAATTAACAGAAGAGTGACTCCAATAATTAGACTTTCAAAGAAATCAAAAGTATGAAATCTGTGTTAACAATTATTTTCATGAAGCATTATGCCTCCTCCTTTTGTTTCTTGAGTCTGCTGCTGCTACTGCTAAGTCACTTCAGTCGTGTCCGACTCTGTGCGACCCCATAGATGGCAGCCCACCAGGCTTCCCTGTACCTGAGATTCTCCAGGCAAGAACACTGGAGTGGGTTGCCATTTCCTTCTCCAATGCATGAAAGTGAAAAGTGAAAGTGAAGTCTAGCAGTGTTCAAGATATGAGACTTTCCACATATGTTCATCTATTTAGCTATGTTTACTCTTTGTTTTAGGTTCTGAGGATGCTGTTGTGAAAAGAGATAAAACATCTCTCCTGGGGACTTCCCTTGTGGCTCAGACAATAAAGACTATGCATGAAATGTGGGAGATTCAGGTTTGATCACTGGGTCAAGAAGATTTCCCTGGAGAATGGAATGGCTATCCACTCCGGTATTCTTGCCTGGAGAATTTCATGAATAGAGGAGCATGGCAGGCTATAGTCCAAGGGATTGTAAAAAATTGGACATGACTAAGTGTCTTTCGCTCACTTGTGGACTGGCAAGGAAAAGAGTACACATATGAACGCCTAAATACATGATGATTTTTTCAGTGTTAATTTGCATAGAGGAAATAAAGCAAGAGGAACAGAAAAGAAGCAGCCTTAGCTAGATTGGAATGACCACCAAATATAAACAGGTGATGTTTTGGCAGACATCTGATGAGAAACAGCCAGATATGTTAAGACCAGGGGAGAAGGGTGCACGTTCAGGCACAACACTGATTATAAAGACTAAGCTATGAAGAAGTTTGATGAATGTAAGTAATAGAAAGAAATTCAATGGTTTGAATATACTGAGTGAGGGAGTGATTAGTTGGTGAAATGAAGGACAAATGGCATTGGATCTTATAGGCCTTGATGAGCAGTTTGGATTTTATTTTAAATGCAGAACAAAGATATTTGAATGTTTACAGCAGTGGGATGGTCTAATATGCTTTACAAATAAAACAATTTAACATTATGTGTTGAACAAATGGAAGAGGAAAAATTATAGAAACCAAAATTGCTATTAGAAACATATTGGAAGGTACTAGAATTCAGTTGAAATGGTAGGAATGGGAAGAAAAAAAAATAATAGTGGAAATTATATATATATATATATATATATATATATATATATATAGAGATCAGTAGAAGATAAGTCCCTTAAATTAATTCTATTTCACGCCTCTAAATTTTAACTTTGAGAAACATGACTATTCTCTTAACCCTTACAAAGTTTAAAACCATTTGTTTTCTGATGTTGTTGTTAACAAAAGACTGAAGAAATAAAAATCCGTTAACTACTACCTAACTTGAAGCCCTTCTGTTACAATTATTATGCCTATTTTTCATTTTTTTCCTTTTAATGAAATGGGAAACAGCTGTTTACCATCATCCATACATTTCTTTTTATAAACTTCAAATCTATTATTAAGCAATCCTTAAGCTTGTGATGCCTCATTGAAGTGAAGCATCCAGATTGATTATTTGAAGCCAAGAGCACTTGACTATGACTTAGTAATTTTAATGACAAAAATAACCTGGCAATCATCCATTATCAAATCAAAAGAATGAAGACCATTTTATGGAAGCAATTGAATCAGTAAAATATACCAGCAAACGTGAAAATTTTTAGAAACTCGGCTAATAAAGCCATTACAATGTGTCCCAGTTGACAAGAGAATATATACATGTGTTTGCAAAATTATTGTTTGTAATAGCCTTTTCTGGAAAGTAGGGTAACAACTCAAAACAGTGTATCTGGATGCAAAGTCATAACAAGGGAAGTTCAGACAAGTAAGTGAACAGGGGAAAACAAAAAAGTGTGGTGAGGATTCCAGATGGGGGAGAATAGGGATTATGGATTCTCTTAGGAATGAAGGCAAAAGGAGAAGGGCAGCAGAGGATGAGATGGTTAAATAGCATCATTGACTCAATGGACATGAGTTGAGCAAACTCCAGGAGATAGTAGAGGACAGAGGACCCTGGTGTGCTGCAGTCCATGGAGTTTTGAAGAGTCAGACATGACTTAGTGATGGAACAACAACAATTCTCTGTGGAAATAGGAGGAATATGGTTAGTGGTGAGCCTAAGGTGAGATCCAAAGGAGTAGAATGATCAAGTAAGACAGAAAGGAGAGAAGGAGACTGGAAGTTGAATGTATATGAGGAAATAGTAGCTGCTTAAGCCTGCAAAGAGTGAGGTAAATGGCCTGAAAGGGAAAAGACTGAAGTCAATGAAACCAGCTAAAATTTGTAGCCATAAATTATACATCTATCACATATTTAAATTTAGTCATCTTGTTTGTGACCCTTTATTGCCTCAAATGATAAAGAATCTACCTGCAATGCATGAGACCCAGGTTCGATCTCTGGGTTGGGAATATCCCTGGAGAAGGAAATGGCAACCCACTCCAGTATTCCTGTCTGGATAATCCCATGGACAGAGGAGCCTGGTAGGCTACAGTCCATGGGGTCACAAAGAGTGGGACATGACTGAACAACCAACATATTATATATGAGATGGAGAGGAGAAGAGAAGACATCCTCTGCCTAATCCTGGCATGAAATATAAATGCCCCTTATTGTCTTTTTTTTTTTTTCTATTTCAGTTACAGAGGATAATCTCTATCAGAAAACACTGGGTTTGAAATTAGAACTTTCTGGACGAAGAAGCAAATCTAAGGTAAGGTATCTAGTACTCTTTTTTAATGTCTTTTGTAGTATATATTCTTGCTGGGCATATATTAAATTTGGCTGGGTCGCGTCTTAGTTGCTACATGCAAGACCTTTTTTAGTTGCAGCAAGCAGCATGCAGGATCTTTAGTTGAGGAATATGGGATCTAGTTTAGGAATATGGGATCAGATTAGAGATCGAACCTAGTCCCTTGGCACTGGGAGTATGGAATCTCAATCACTGGACTGCCAGGGAAATCCCTATATATTCTTTAGGTCAACTAATTCTTACTCATTGCAACTTTATGGTTACTTGCTTCATTCAGAGAATAATGTATGACAAATCTGAAATTAAAGTTTTCTAGTACAGTTTTCTAATATTGTTCACCATAGTTACTTGTTTATCCTATTGTTGCATTTACTAGTTTTTATGTGAAATATTATATGTTAATATGTGTTTGCTGTTTTTAATAACATATCAGTTCCTTATATTGATAAGGTCACAGAAAACTTGCTAGCTGTATGTGCATTGTTGATCTTTATGTTGATAACACATGAAAATTATAATACATTATGAGATTCTCATTTAAAATCTTAAACGTTGCAGTTTAAGTTTTGTACTAGAATTTTTTTCCTAGTCATTTTACTCTTTTAGGACAATGAAGAAAATAATGCATTCTTATATAAAACTTTGAAGGTGGAAAAGTATAGAAGTGTAGAATAATTTGAAATATCACCAAGAACATTTGATTTGCAAATATTGACCTAATTCTTAATTACCCATCATTACGCTGCTAAGTAGGTTAACTGCTCTCAACCTCAGCTTCTCCATTTATAATTTGGGAAAATAATGGTACGAATTTAGTGCTGTGGTATTGATGACTAAAAGGTGCTAAAGGAAATTCTTTTTATGAACTAAAAGTCAGCAAATATTTTATTCCATTATAATTCCAATATATATAATGTATCTTATTCATAGAAATTATTTGTCTTTTACTATTAAACAATTTGTAGGTCATTGGCTTTGAGAATATCCATGATTTGTTAATCATATCATTGAAGTTGTAAAAAAAAATAAAACCTTCAAATTCTGCTGTGATTATTAAACTGAAGATATGTGTTAAATATACTTTTCCTGGCACTCTGAGATATTTTCTAAGCATTGTGTTTTATGTATATTAAAACATACTATTTTATTTAAAGAAAATTGCATTATTTAAATTATTGTATTATCTTTAAGAAGATGGACTTATTCCTTATTATCTTAATTGAAGCTGGAATAAATTAAAATATATTCCAAATCTAACTTTAAGATAACAATGGGAAGAATAATAGCCTCTAAGTCTGGCAGGCTTCTCAGGGAGTCTCCAATGGTAAACGAATCTGCCTGCAATGCAGGAGACCCAGGTTCGATCCCTGGGTCAGGAAGATCTCCTGGAGAAGGAAATGCAACCCACTCCAGTATTCTTGCCTAGAGAATCCTGTGGACAGAGGAGCCTGCTGGGCTCCTGTCCATAGGGTCGCACAGTGTCGGACACGACTGAAGCAACTTAGCATGCATGAATGCTTTGAATATCTAAAATATTATTTCTTAACATCTCTTAACTACATGAAAAATAAAGAATAGTTCATGTGACATATTTTGTTATCTAAATCATGATTTACCTTCCATATTATATTTCTTACTCTGAAAATAGTTCTTAATATATAAAAGTGAAATCATGAGAATCATAAGGAAAACTCAGGCCATCATTAAGTTTTCCATTTCTTTGATTTTAATTGTTTCTTTTAGTTTTGCATTTCTTATTCATCTAGCTGTTTTCCTATATTCACCCCCTGCTTCCTCCATGGAAATGTGCATTTACCTGGATAGCAGCATTTGACTGAGAATGGGTTAATGACATGAAAACAAAAGGTGATACTTACAAGTTTAGGGTCCTATTTCTTAACAGCAAGGAAGCCTCTTTCCTTCCTGGAGGTAATATCCCCTCATGAGCCATATGTAACTTTTATTCTTCCTGCAGTTGTGAGGGTAGGACCAGGAGTCACAGAGAAAAAGTGTATTGAAGATGAAGATGACCCCCTAACCCTCCTGAAGCACTGTTCTATGAGTTGTTACATCTATGTTTATATGTTATTTAAACCTTTGGATCAGCTATATAAAAGGTAATATGTATCTTGCTTAAATGTTTGGGGTTTCTTTGTTACACCAGCTTAGAGCTGACATCAAAGTTGGTTAAGAAAAACATAACCCCTGGTCTCCAGGATTAGATAATTATTATTTTTACTAAAGATAATATCCTTTCACAGTCTGATAGAAATTTATAATGGTTAGTTACATGTATTATAAAAGTTTATGTGATTATCCAGTTAATTTCTGATTAGCCGTTTCTCCATGTTCAGATATAAATTCTATCATTGACTCTTATTTGAAAAAATAAAAAAATGTTAACACACATCAATACACTTGTATTTCTGTTACCTTTCTTTCAAATAATTCACATGCCTTTTTAAAGTCTACAGTGATGATCAACCAACTATTAAAATGGATAATTCATTGGTAACTCTTTTGATAATCCTTAGTGACCTTGGATTTTCAGCTTTGTCAACCTCTCAATAACCACTTATAAAAGTCAGATGAAAGAATTGGTCCCTCAAGAAATCCCTTAAATGAAGTAAATTTTAAAATCTTTTCATGCATTACACTGCCAATCACTGTGGCTAGTCCCAGTCAAGCTCCATAATTAGTATTCCATGGTAGGGATTCCCACCTGTGCTATGTTGTACAACATCCTGAAGTGAAGAGGGGTATAGGAAAGAAAGGCTCCCCGCAGACCTCTACATGACAGAATGTGTGAATCAATTTTAATTAATTCTGCCTCTTTAAATCTGCCTGCTCTTTAGGAAAGATGGCTATCTGCCTCAGACGCTGTGGCAAGATAATTAACAGAAGCCCTGCTGGATACTGATAACATAGGCAGCAGCTGATACCTGTGACACAAACTCCCTGGCATCCAAGTACCATAGAACTATGAGAGGAAAGGACATGGAGTGCAGCTCAGCATTAATTGTGCTAAATAAGAGCAACGTTAGCAGCGCACATTATAGGGTATTATTTATCTAGCATGTAACGGAAGTAAAGAAAATTGCTTCTAAAACACTGTCGCTGGTGATGTATAGAACAGTCTTATGGACTCTGTGGGAGAGGGAGAGGGTGGGAAGATTTGGGAGAATGGCATTGAAACATGTAAAATATCATGTATGAAACGAGATGCCAGTCCAGGTTCAATGCACAATACTGGATGCTTGGGGCTAGTGCACTGGGACAACCCAGAGGGATGGTATGGGGAGGGAGGAGGGAGGAGGGTTCAGGATGGGGAACACATGTATACCTGTGGTGGATTCATTTTGATATTTGGCAAAACTAATACAATTATGTAAAGTTTAAAAATTAAATAAAATTAAAAAAAAAACAAACAAAAAACACTGTCGCTGTTCTGCAAATATCTTAAGACCATTCTGGAAGAGTATCTCTAAATACAACCACCCATAGTTCCTATCATAAGCAGCAGTGTGTGCATGATACCCTGCATCCCAACTGGCAGAAAGTAAATAAGTCAAACAAAAATTATACCTAAAAGAAAAAACTAGAAAGTAGTAAATTACAAAAGTCAAGATTAAACATTATATGAATATCTCTAACATCCATTTATCATATAGTTTGTGTTTGTCAGAGCCTGTGCTCTTTCCTTTTTCTTATAAAAGTAAGAATTCTCTAATTAGGAATAATTGAATAGTATTAAGCAAGCCTTGTGTTGAGCTTCCTGGTGGTACAGATGGTAAAGAATTGGCCTGCAATTCAGGAAAGACTTGGGTTCCACGCCTAGGGTGGGAAGACCTCCTGGAGGAGGAAATGGCAATCCACTCCAGTATTCTTGCCTGGAGAATCCCATGGATAGAAGACCCTGGTGGAATATGGTCCATGAGGTTTCAAAGTCTCAGACTTGACTAAAGAGTTGGAGACAACTAAGTGATTAAGTACACACACACAAGCAAGGCTGGTATACTTTGTTTGTTTTAACAATACTAGAACCCGACATCATCTTTTTTAGTTCCAAGATTTGTTCATCCATTCAATGAAAATGTTCACAGTTACAAGAGCCTAATATTTATTTATCTATTTACTTACAGTGGTCAATGGAGAGGTCACAACATTTTTACTAATGTATACAGTGAGACTTTGAAGGAGGAAATGACAATCCATGCTAGTATTCTTGCCTGGATAATCCCATGGACAGAGAAGCCTGGTGAGTTACAGTCCACAAAGTCACAAAGTGTCAGACCTGACTGAACATGAACGCACAAAGTGGGGGTGATGGAAAAAAGAACCGTCTCTGTCTTCAACACGATTCCAAGAGTCACTCTTTGTTAAGAAACATAGCATTCTCTAGTTAATTTCAAATTTTCACTTCCAATAATGTTCTATCATACATCCTCTAAGGAGTCTTATATTTAGAGTTTGTATTCTATATTTTTTTATTATCTATTGAGAAAATAAGAGGATTTTAAAAGTGGATAAGATCCGTTTTGCATAAGGAAATGAGTAAACTCAGGCTCAGAGAAGTCAAAACACTTAACTAAGTCATGGAGGTGGAATTAGACTTGGCAACCTGGGCTTCTAACTTGTGATCCAGCATGTATTTCAGTAGCAAGACTGCTTTGCAATTTCAGAAAAAGAACACTTAGATTTATTTCAAGGAGGCCACCACAAATGGACTCTTTCTTCAAAAACCTTACTTTATTCTTCCCATTTTCTTCAACCTCTAGTTTGCACATACACACTTCAAAACTGAAATGATACTTTCCTGTCCTAGTTCTAAACAATTCTAAGAAAATGTTTTACCCTGTTTTTTGCATAAAGCAAAAACACTATGAATAAACAATATGAAAAAAAAGTTTCTGCTTGCCTCAGGGAAACTGTTTTTTGAAGACATAAAAGTAATTGAAATAGCATACTTATCAATCAGTGCTTGCTTCAATGCCCTTTCCTATTTTCATTCATTCATAGAGAGCTCTCATGCCATAAATGACACCCAATCCAAACTGTCCCTTGAATTGCAAGACTGGACCTAAATTCACCAGGTTAGGAAATTATTTTTGTTACTTTTTAAAAAATTTTTATTTATTTTAAATGGAGGCTTATTACTGTACATATTGTGGTTTCTGCCATACTTAAATATGAATTGACCATAGGTATACATATTTCCTCTATAACTCTGTCCTCAGAGTTCCAAAGAATAGCAAGGAAAGATAAGAAAGCCTTCCTCAGCAATCAATGCAAAGAAATAGAAGAAAACAACAGAATGGGAAAAACTAGAGATCTCTTCAAGAAAATTAGAGATAGCAAGGGAATATTTCATGCAAAGATGGGCTCAATAAAAGACAGAAATGCTATGGACATAACAGAAGCAGAAGATATTAAGAAGAGGTGCCAAGAATACACAGAAGAACTGTACAAAAAAGAGCTTCACGACCAAGATAATAATGATGGTGTGATCACTCACCTAGAGCCAGACATCCTGGAACATGAAGTCAAATGGGCCTTAAAAACCATCACTACGAAGAAAGCTCGTAGAGGTGATGGAATTCCAGTTGAGCTATTTCAAATCCCAAAAGATGATGCTGTGAAAGTGCTGCACAACAATATGCTATCAAATTTAGAAAACTCAGCAGTGGCCACAGGACTGGAAAAGGTCAGTTTTCATTCCAATCCCAAAGAAAAGCAATGCCAAAGAATGCTCACACTACCACACAACTGCATTCATCTTACACGCTAGTAAAATAATGCTCAAAATTTTCCAAACAAAGCTTCAGCAATACATGAACCGTGAACTTCCAGATGTTCAAGCTGGTTTTAGAAAAGGCAGAGGAACCAGAGATCAAACTGCCAGCATCTGTTGGATCATGGAAAAAGCAAGAGAGTTCCAGAAAAACATCTATTTCTGCTTTATTGACTATGCCAAAGCCTTTGACTGTGTGGATCACAATAAACTGTGGAAAATTCTGAAAGAGATGGGAATACCAGACCACCTGACCTGTCTCCTGTGAAAGCTGTGTGCAGGTCAAGAAGCACCAGTTAGAACCGGACATGGAACAACAGACTGTTCCCAAATAGGAAAAGGAATCCATCAAGGCTGTATATTGTCACCCTGCTTATTTAACTTTTATGCAGAGTACATCATGAGAAATGCTGGGCTGGAAGAAGCACAAGCTGGAGTCAAGACTGCAGGGAAAAAGATCAATAACCTCAGATATGCAGATGACACCACCCTTATGGCAGAAAGGGAAGAGGAACTAAAAACCCTCTTGATGAAAGTGAAAGTGGAGAGTGAAAAAGTTGCCTTAAAGCTCAACATTCAGAAAACAAAGATCATGGCATCTGGTTCCACCACTTCATGGGAAGTAGATGGGGAAACAGTGGAAGCAGTGTCAGACTTTATTTTTCTGGGCTCCAAATTCACTGCAGATGGTGACTGCAGTCATGAAGTTAAAAGACGCTTACTCCTTGGAAGGAAAGTTGTGACCAACCTAGATAGCATATTCAAAAGCAGAGATATTACTTTGCCAACAAAGGTCCGTCTAGTCAAGGTCATGGTTTTTCCAGTGGTCATGTATGGATGTGAGAGTTGTACCATGAAGAAAGCTGAGCACTGAAGAATTGTCACTTTTGAACTGCGGTGTTGGAGAAGCCTCTTGAGAGTCCCTTGAACCACAAGGAGATCCAACCAGTCCATCCTGAAGGAAATCAGTCCTGGGTGTTCATTGGAAGGACCGATGCTGAAGCTGAAAGTCCAATACTTTGGCCACGTCATGCGAAGAGTTGACTCATTGGAAAAGACTCTGATGCTGGGAGGGATTGGGGGCAGGAAGAGAAAGGGACGACAGAGGATGAGATGGCTGGATGGCATCACCGACTCGATGGACATGAGTTTGAGTGAACTCTGGGAGATCGTGATGGACAGGGAGGCCTGGCGTGCTGCAATTCATGGGGTCTCAAAGAGTTGGCACAACTGAGTGACTGAACTGAACTGAACTGAACTGAACTGAACTGATACATATGTCCTCTTTCCTCTTTCATCCCTCCCACCCTATACTCTAGGAAACCAGAACTGAGAAAAAACATGTGTACCCCAATGTTCATCGCAGCACTCTTTACAATAGCTAGGACATGGAAACAACTTAGATGTCCATCAGCAGATGAATGAGTAAGGAAGTTGTGGCACATGTACACAATGGAATATTGCTCAGCTATAAAAAGGAATGCATTTCATTTTGTTCTAACGAAGTGGATGAGCCTGGAGCCTATCATACCAAGTAATGTTAGAAATAGTAAGAAATTATTTTTAATGAAACTCTATATGTCCCTGATAGCTCCCTTCTGAGATGTCCTTAAAGTTCTGTCAAGATGTTGTTATCATTTGTGTTACTGAGGTTCTTGGGAGAAGCAGAACCAATAGAATGTGTCTTTATATAGAGAGCTTGACTCTTGTGATTGTGGCAGCTGACAAGTCTGAAATCTTCTGGATGGGCTGGAAACCCAGAAAAGAAATGCTGCAGTTCTTGTGCTGGCAGAATCCCCCTTCCTTGGAGAAGATCAGTCTTTTTCTTAAGGTTTTCATTTTTCTTCAGGCCTTAATGAGGCCCACTTACATTATGAAGCACAATTGCTTTATTCAAAGTCTATGGATTTAAATGTTAATTTCACAAAGTATATCCTTACAACAGCATCCAGATTATTTTTAAGACGTATCTGTGTAGTAGGCCCTAGTCAAAGGGACACATACATTTAACATCACATATCTTATACCAGCAAATTAAATAAACATTTTTCTTGACTGACATTTTTTTTCTATGGGTCTTTTTGAGAAATTGTCCACAGTAAACAGCTGACACACTGCTTATAAACAAAGTTTGTGTGTGAGGGCATGTGTGCTCACTCACTCAGTCATGTCTGACTCTTTGTGATCCCATGGACCATAACCTGCCAGGTTCTTCTATCCATGGGATGTTCCAGGCAAGAATACAAGTGGATTGTATTTCTTTTCCAGGGAATTCTATTTCCTTATCCAGGGAATCTTCCCAACCCAGGGATTGAACCCACATATCTTGAATCTCCTGCACTGCTATGTGGGTAGTTTACTACTAATGCCACCTGGGAAGCCCCAAAACAATGACTAGCAAATAGAAAATACTCAATAGGTACTTGAAAAATAGAAGAATGAAATAATAAATTAAGTCATATATATGGTATATTATTTTCAGAGAAGGAAATTATGTTAAAAATGACCTCATTATGTAAACATATGTACTGTTTAAATACTGAAATTCTCCTGCATTGCAGTAATTGAAATTCAATATGAACAAGACATAATTAGAGCACAACCTCTTATGTATGTAACACAAATATCCAGACCCACAACACACACAAAAATCATTCACTACTTTGTTTATGGTTGACAATAATTGTGTTCCTATGGGAAATTAAAATTTAAAATTCTTTTTTTCATTATTCATGCAAGTATCATTTGCTTTAGTGATATGCTTAGCCTTCTTACATTGTTTCACAAATAGGGCTCAAACATTTTTTTATATCTCATACATAACTGTCTTTTTGTCATACTTCACCTTAATATGTGTTTTTCAGGTGGCGCTAGTGGTCAAGAAACTGCCTGTCATTTTAAATGACATTTTAAAGGTTCCAAACTTACACTCATATTGACAGGTCTCCATCTCAAAAAAACCCAGGTAACAAAGATAACTAGAATTAAATTGATGTTCCCTTGTTCATGATGATTCAAGAAGTAGTAGTCTTCCTGATTTATAGCCTAGATCTTATACTAACAACATTTCATGTTGAAAACGTTTTAATTATGCTATCCCTTAAATCTTTACAAAAACCTGTTAAAATGAACTAATTCTTTTTTTCTTTTTAAAAATAACTTTAATTATTTTTAATTTTTTATTTTTTCTTTACAATATTGTATTGGTTCTGCCGCACATCAACTAACTTTTTGTATTTCAGTAAAAAATGGAAACTGCCTGGGGAAGGGGGTACCTATATCTACTTGTATGAAGCGCATGTGACCTGCAGCATGCCACTTTGGACTCTGTGATTACAAAATAATGAATAATCCCAATATTAAGTGCTATATAAATGTTTGTCAAACTGTACTAAACTTTTGTGGAAACATTTTAAAAGGCTAACTGTACTGAAACCTTCTAGATTTTTGACTACACAAGAAAATATTTTTCTGTGTTCATCCTTCTAATCTAAGCATTAAGAAACATTTGAGAGGCTTATGATAAGGATATGCACTATAATAACTTTACGCCTTATCTCTCAAATTTCCTATGAATGCACCAGAGTAGGCCTTGGTATTTATCCCAACATTAGACAATTGTGAAAACTAATAATTATTTTACTTTTTGATTCAGGGAATTATTTAAATCAATTTTTCTGTACCAAGAGTTAGCTCATCTGGGAAAGAAACTCTTCTATCAGAAAAAGTGATGCTTTAATTGGTCATTAAAAAGGTCTTAAATGTCTTATTTAAAGATCGTTAAAGGTCTTATTCCTCTTGCTGAATTCATAGTTAACTCTAAAGAAAATGTTTAATAAATTACAAAATGTAGGTGTTCCCCCATCAAGTTGTTCAATTACAAATAATAATCTATGTATAACTTATTGCACCTTAATAATTAAAACTTAACTTCTACAGAATTTCAGATTTGCAAGTTTTCAAATATACACACACACACACATACATAATTTAGCCTTAAAAATGAAATCGTTCTAGGTTATACACCTAGTAAGCAGACTGATAAAGTCAATCATATTTTAATAGAAAATTCAGCCCATGTTTTAATACTAATTACATGTGTGTGTTTGCACCTGCACATGTGTACATATGTGTTTAAGTATAGTCAAGCTATGATTTTTTCCAGTGGTCATGTATGGATGTGAGAGTAGGACTATAAAGAAATATGAGCACTGAAGAATTAATGCTTTTGAACTGTGGTGTTGGAGAAGACTCTTGAGCATCCCTTGGACTGCAAGGAGATGCAACCAGACCATCCTAAAGGAAATTGGTCCTGAATATTCACTGGAAGGACTGATGCTGAAGCTGAAACTCCAATACTTTGGCCATGTGATGTGAAGAACTGATTCACTGGAAAAAAACCCTGAGAATGATGGGAAAGATTAAAGGCAGGAGAAGTCAGGGATGACAGAGGATGAGATGGTTAGATGGCATCACCAACTTGATGGACATTAGTTTGAGCAAGCCCTGGGAGTGGGTGATGGACAGGGAAATCTGGCATGCTGCAGTCCACAGGTTGCAAAGAGTTGGACATGACTGAGCAACTGAACTGACCTTTGATATGTGGATATAGATGAACTCAGTTTTTTAAAGTGCATGGTTCTTATATAGAAAGAGTAGTAATAATAATATGGGGAGATTATTACTAATTGATCTTCACTTAAGAAAAAGAAAAATCAATTCTATCACAGAGATATTTTGACATTTATATTTGTGTTCCAGGCAGTAAGTAGTTCTTAAAAAAATAGTATTACATCATTGTGTTTTAAAGTTTGTTTTTAAATATATAGCATAATAGAATAGTATTATTTATTTTAAAAACACTGATGAATCATTCATTTTATGTTTAAAAATTAGACATTCATTACTCTCAATGATTTAGATTCCAATATAATATACTGAGTGGGGCAGAAAGTTGTATTACCATCTTTTTGTCAAGAGAACCATTTATAACCTTGAAATCTGAGCTGAGACCATTTGAATCCACATCACTTAATGATCAGGACTGAGAACTGAAAAGGATTCCCTGGTGTCTCAGATGGTAAAGAATCTGCCTGCAATGCAAGAGACCTGGGTTCGATCCCTGGGTCAGGAAGATCCCCTGGAGAAGGGAATGGCAACCCACTCAAGTATTCTTGCCTGGAGAATCCCATGGACAGAACAGCCTGGTGGGCTAGGGCCCATGTGGTCACAAAGAGTCAGATATGACTGAGCAACTAAAATAGAACATCATCTGTGCTACACTGATAATTGTGTTGTCTAGGACATTCTTTTACAGAAAGATAAGAGTGTAAACTAGTAATTTTATTCTTTGGTTCAGGTACTTCCTATAAACATATTTATCTGGACAAAGAATGTATTCATCTGGGCAAACAAATCTTTATCAGGGTATTAGTTATCTTACATGAGCAAGCAATTTGATTTTCAAACAACCATTTAGTTTTCATTATCTGCTTGGAGATCAACTCCTTTTCCTGCACACCAATTCTAAACTACAGTGTTATAACCTGCTCATTTCCAACCACTGCCCTGCATGAAAATATCCTCCATAAACCACTTAAGCCCAGTTCCCCAAACACTAAAACCACATAACACTAAATATCTATGTTTACATCTAGACGTTTAAGGCACTTCACATCTACCTTGATTCTACCTAGAATCTATCTTGATTCTATCAAGAATCTTGATATTCTACATCACTGCCATAAGTCTAATACACCATGCTAACATGTGGGTGTGTCGTATTTTCAAAAGTCAAGAATTGACAATCTACTGGCTTTTTATCTGCACTGCAATCTAATAATCTAAGTATCTTAATAAATGTGCTGAATAATTGAACATTCTTATATATTATCAATAACCTCAGATATGCAGATGACACCACCCTTATGGCAGAAAGTGAAGAGGAACTAAAAAGCCTCTTGTGAGGTTTAAGTGAAAGTGAAAGGTGAAAGTAGAGAGTGAAAAAGTTGGCTTAAAGCTCAATATTCAGAAAACGAAGATCATGGCATCCGGTCCCATCACTTCATGGGAAATAGATGGGGAAACAGTGGAAACAGTGTTAGACTTTATTTTTCTGGGCTCCAAAATCACTACAGATGGTGACTGCAGCCATGAAATTAAAAGATGCTTACTCCTTGGAAGGAAAGTTATGACCAAACTAGATAGCATATTCAAAAGCAGAGACATTACTTTGCCAACAAAGGTTCGTCTAGTCAAGGCTATGGTTTTTCCTGTGGTCATGTATGGATGTGAGAGTTGGACTGTGAAGAAGGCTGAGCGCTGAAGAATTGATGCTTTTGAACTGTGGTGTTGGAGAAAACTCTTGAGAGTC
The DNA here is from genome assembly GCF_027580195.1 of Bos mutus. Classification (NCBI taxonomy): domain Eukaryota; kingdom Metazoa; phylum Chordata; class Mammalia; order Artiodactyla; family Bovidae; genus Bos; species Bos mutus. The sequence goes on along the minus strand of NC_091636.1, from coordinate 50,334,541 downwards.
CCTTGGACTGCAAGGAGATCCAACCAGTCCATTCTGAAGGAGATCAGCCCTGGGATTCCTTTGGAAGGAATGATGCTAAAGCTGAAACTCCAGTACTTTGGCCACCTCATGTGAAGAGCTGACTCATTGGAAAATACTCTGATGCTGGGAGGGATTGGGGGCAGGAGGAGAAGGGGATGACAGAGGATGAGATGGCTGGACGGCATCACTGACTCGATGGACATGAGCCTGAGTGAACTCCGGGAGTTGGTGATGGACAGGGAGGCCTGGTGTGCTGTGATTCATGGGGTCGCAAAGAGTCGGACACGACTGAGAGACTGATCTGATCTGATCTGATATATTGTTTGTCTCTTAAAAAAGGACAAGCATCTCAGAACCACTTCTGTAAGACTTTACCTTCCCTTATCAATAAAATAATAAAAAGCTGCCTTATGTTTTATTTAACTTAATGTCAAAGCATATTTCTATGTGATTCATTTTCCTTTAGTTCAAATAACATAAATGATCAGAAGCTATCTATATCAAAATATAAAGGGAAGCACTTTTATCTTCCTGTTTAGATTATGATATTAATTTGTGAAATAATGTGAAAGAAGAGTTACGATATGCTCACAATTTAAATGTAAATGTAACTGAATGTACTTAAGTGATTAAATATGGTCAATTTCATTAAAAATGTAAAATGTATGAATGTAAATTTCTATAGACATGAAAAATGAAATGTATCAATGGTTCTTGCACATGAGTTTCATAGACTTTTCTACTTGAATCTCTGAAAATTTGTTAATTCAGTTTCTCGTTTAGCAACCTGTTCCATCTTTTGGTCTATAATCTATAAACAGTAAGAGTATAAAGCTTAAAAGATGGACCCACATGCCATTTCTCCCACTGTGCCATAAAAATGGTAAGCTACTGGCTAAAGATGTTTCAAATTTAGGTAAAACTTGATTGTTTTCTTTCTGATCATTGAGTGATTTTTCCCTTCTAAAATTTAGCTATGTTTATTCTATCAAATGAAATTAACTCTACATAAATAATTTAATATTTTATAACCACAAAGAACACACAGTCTTGGGAAGGGAACAATAATAAAGATACGGAAATCCATCCAATTTCCTTTTTCATCAATTAGATAATTAAAGTCTAGAATTTTTACGCCAGATTCCTTTGATTCTTTCTCTCTATGACTTACAGAAACGTGTAAGGCATTTTATATTATATAAAAAGCTGAGATAATATGAGCTTGACAAATTTACATAAGAAACCTAATAAAAGTTTAGTATGTACATACATACTGTATCATTGTTCACATTTAACTTTGAAATAATTTGATTTTGCTGAAAGGTCGAAAGGAATCCTCAACATATTCTATACATTCTCTAATCAGATTCTTACATTGTTAACATTTTGCCTCACTTACTGTGTTATTTATGCTCTAACATCCAATGTATGTTTTAATGAAACAGTTATGAGTAAATTGCAGATATTTTGAGTCTGTTCTTCTAAATTCTTTAGCTTCACTTCTCCTGGAAAATCACTGCATAGTCAGTATACAGGAATACATTTTTTATTAATAATTGCCAAATCCAAGCTGTAGTGATATCCCACTATTGTCCTTTATATATATTTATGAGTATGTGTGTGTATTTTTCCTTCTTTGCTATCATGGTTATATAAATACATTAAGGAAGGAAGGAAGAAAAGAATGAAGGAGAAGAGAGGGAAGAAAGGAGGAAGTAAGGTAGAAAGGTAGAAAAGAAAAATGCAAAACGTTTTCCTTATAGCAGACTTCTAAAAAATGTAGAATGAATTGCCAAAATGGAGAATGAAATTAGAGGGTAAAGGTATAATGAAGAATATGACACTATATAATCTCAAAGATTATCCCCCAAATTACTTTTTACATATGAAGGGAAATATTGCTCTATACTGGAAAAAAAAAATCAAGTATCACCTAAATTACCTTAATGAAGGCTCAAAGTGAACCTCAGCAATAATGGGAAACATTATCAGCACTTTCTTTGTGATATGATACCCTGAGAAGGGTATGGCATCACTTCATGGTGCTGTGCTTAGTCTTTCAGTAGTGTCCAACTCTTTGTGACCCCATGGACTGTAGCCTGCCAGGCACTCTGTCCATGGGAATTCTCCAGGCAAGAATACAAGAATTGGTTGACATGCCCTCCTCCAGGGGATCTTCCCAATCCAGGCATTGAACCCAACCCAGGTATCCTGCATTGCAGGTGGATTCTTTACCATCTGTGTCACTAGAAGGGTATGACACCACTTCCATGGTATTCTTGCCTAAAATGACTAACCTGAATGCAGTCATGAAGAAATATCTGGAGAAGTCTAACTATGGGTTGGAAAAAATGGCAACCCACTCCAGTATTCTTTCCTGAAAAATCTAATGGATAGAAGAGCCTGGTGGCTACAGTCCAGTGGGGTCACAAAACATCCAACATGACTGAGTGACTGAGCATGAGCACATCGTTACTCAGTTGCTAAGCTGTGCCTGACTTTTTGTGACCCCGTGGACTGTACCATTCCAGGTTCCTCTGTTCTCCACTCTCTCTCAGAGTTTGCTCAAATTCATGTTGATCGAGTCCGTGATGCCAACAAACCATCTCATCTTCTGCTTCCCCCTTCTCCTTTTACCCTCCATCTTTCCCAGCATTAGGTTCTTTTACAATGAGTCAGCTCATCGCATCAGGTGGCCAAAGTACTGGAGCTTTCAGCTTCAGCATCAATCCTTCCAATGAATATTTTGGGTTGATTTCATTCTATCAAATACATTGCCTATGCTCTTCACAAATACTAAGATCATGAAAGAAAGTCTGAGAGATTGTTACAGATTAAAGGACATTCAAAATATATAACAATGATATGCACTGAATCCTAGAATGGAGGGATACTGTGTATTTTATATGCATATAATTAATAAAAATGACTGATGTAATTCTTGTCTTTTTCCTTACATCAAATAAAAGAGCACAGTATTAGTGAAAACAATGAATTTCAAGATGCCATGACAATCAAATTTGAATTAAAGTATATGTTCACTTTATTCTTATTTCCATGATTCAGGACAAAAGACAAGCATCAGAGATTGCTATGAAATAAGGCCTATGTCTGTGCACCAAATCACTGAGTCTAAGACTGCTCCCTGTTCATCATTATTAAAGAAACTTCACATCCAAAATGCACACCTTTAGAAACTGAAGCAGCTGAATGACACTAATGATACACTAAGGAGTAAATTTTAAAATATCTATTGAATACAGAATATAAATATGATTGCAGGGCAGGGGAGAATGATATGTCCAGACTATCATAGTAATTAATTATGTGAGAAAGCCTTTGTTGATACAGGTCTAGTGAAGAGAGTCTATCACTCAGTTGAATAGGAGAGCTCCCTGTTTTTGGGCCAGCATAATTCACAGATTTGCAGAAGACTGTGAGAGATCTAGAATCCCATGTCACGTGAGTTAGTGACTGTTACCAGTAACTTCTAGAGTTAATCATTTTCACAAATTAAAGTACAGGAAACTTGTCAGCAAGAGTAATTTTTTTACCAAATAGTCAGCTAGACTATTTTCACTGCCATTTAAATACTCCAGAGTTTCAAAAACAGCTTGATTTTCATCTTGGGTGTATGTGTATGTATAGTTTCTTTCTACACAGACCAGGTAAAATCTACAGATCAGAATGGGACTGATTTTGAATTTTAAGTCTTTTGAGACATAAATCTTACAGAAGATATAATTTGACAGAATGCATTCAATAGATATATCCTTACTAGACATATCATATGTACACATATCTAGTTTACTACATGTATTATAGTTTAAAATAATTAAATGTTTTACTGACATTTTTCCTAATTTTAAAATCTGGTCATACCTGCACTGAGATGTACACACACCACACATTACTGATTTTATTTTTTTTTTAATTATGAGACAATTCTACTTGCAGTAGGTTTTGAAAATCTATTTTAAAAATCTAATTATACACTTCCTAAATTCCATGGTAAGAAGAGTTATCTAAATAAAGTAAATCTTCAAAACTTTCAGAATATATTTTATTTACATCCTTAGAGCATATATAATTTTTAAACAAGATACACACAAGTGTATGCTACTTGTATGCTACACAAGTAGCATAAAAAATATTTTAAGAAGTCAACTACATTAAAGTTTAAATATTAAATGTACAATCTAATTTTTAAAAGGGAAGAAACAAATGAAATTATTTATCATATAGAAATCAACTTATAGATATTGAAAACAAACATATGATTACCAAAGGGAAAATGTGAGAGGGAAGGGATAAATCAGAAACTTGGGAATTAAAAAGATTCATAAGAAGTACAATTTAACTATCATCCTAGCAAAACAACCACTGGATTTCTAAGTATTAACAAAGATGTAGACAATAGGGATAATTTCTTTAAATTCCATTTCAATATATGTGCTCTTAAAAATGTGCATTCCATATCCACAAAATTCAACTTCCAGATATCCTAGAAATTTGTTTGTACAAGTACAGACAGACATGCATAAGAAGCTTTATAGTAGACTCATTTGCAGGAAGAAAAATTAAAACACCAAGGGAGGAATAAATAAATACCAGAATACATACATTAAAACTGTGCAGTAGTCAAAATGTGCAAAACTGACTACATTTGTGAAATACACATGAATTGTTGGAATATTATATTGAATTATAAAGTCATACTGCTAAGGATAGGCAAATTATAAGTCCATTTTGCACGCTTTAATATATTTAAAACAGTGCTCTAGAAACAGTCTGATGGGATGGGAGTGAGTGAGAAAATGGAATATGCACTTGGGAGACTTCAATTTAATAAGTAAAATTTTATTCCTAAAGATAGGTGGTGAGTACACATTACACACTAAATTTCTTTGCATATTTTTATATGCATAAGAAATTTCATAATACACCTACATAGTTTTATACTTATTATATGTATTTGACCATGATTGGACTGTTTGCAAAATAGACTATACTGAATCTCATGCTTGTGGATTTTTAAAAATCCATTTTGCCTAGGAATTGATCTTATTTAATGTGATTTTACAAAGTTTTGGGACATTTTGAATACTAAGATGCTGCATGGTATACAGACAAACAGAATATTCAATTTTCTTGAGGTCTTTGAATGTATGTAAGTATAAAATTAGCTTGGACTTTGAATGCCACTTAATTGTGTATAAACACTAAATTATTAATCAATAGTCATCTTAGATTGACTCCTTAATGTTGGCATTTCAATAGAAAAGCATTATTTTTTGAACTGATAGAACTGTTTTGTTTGCATTTTCAACTAAACAGGAGAAAGTAAATTAAATCAAGATGCAGCTATCTCAAGAGAATATTAGGTTTATTGACTGATAAAACAGATTAAACCCAACCAAACCCATTCAAATCAGTTAATTAAAAATGAGGACAATTTTATGATATAATAATCACCTAAATATATGAAGCTTATAGTCACTGTGCAATATTTATTTATGGTTTTAAATGTACAATCCAGCTTGTTCCAAGGAGTTGTGAACCAAAATCAATAACACCAATTATACCTAGCCACCTGAATGAGTAGTACTGAACAAAATTTTATACCTAAAATTTCTTTAAAACTATATCGTTTGGAGGCTGGGGAATGAAAGCTTACTATAGTTAAACAAAATATAATTTTTCCCTTATATCAAAGCTTTATTAAAAAGTAATTAATTATACCACGACTTTCAGTTCAGTTCAATTCAGTTGCTCAGTCGTGTCCGACTCTTTGCAACCCCATGAATTGCACCATGCCAGGCCTCCCTGTCCATCACCAACTCCTGGAGTTCACTCAGACTCACGTCCATTGAGTCGGTGATGACATCCAGCCATCTTATCCTCTATTGTCCCCTTCTCCTCCTGCCCCCAATCCCTCCCAGCATCAGAGCCTTTTCCAATGAGTCAGCGCTTCGCATGAGGTGGCCAAAGTACTGGAGTTTCAGCTTTAGCATCATTCCTCCCAAAGAACACCCAGGATTGATCTTCTTTAAAATGGACTGGTTGGATCTCCTTGCAGTCCAAGGGACTCTCAAGAGTCTTCTCCAACACCACAGTTCAAAAGCATCAATTCTTCCACACTCAGCTTTCTTCACAGTCCAACTCTCACATCCATATATGAACATAGGAAAAACCATAGTCTTGACTAGATGGGCCTTTGTTGGCAAAGTAATGTCTCTGCTTTTGAATATGCTATCTAATTTGTTCATAACTTTCCTTCCAAGGAGTAAGCCTTTAGAACACTGTCATTTTTAAAAGCCATATTTCTCTTTCAACTCACAGTTTCTGTATAGAGCACAGTCATTTAAACTATGGTCTCTGAGTAAAAACCGAAAATATTTCTTAACAGGATGATTGGATAATTCATTGTAGTTATCAGGTTATCAATATTGCATTTACAAATTCAGTGAAAGAATTCAGAAAAGTTTGATCTTGGCATTTGGAATTATTATCTAAATCTTCTTACTCTTAGGGTATAGCAGAAAGACTGAACTCACATGAGTTTTCAACTTAGTATAACTATCTCAGGCTCTGTTTCTCATAAACTATAGGACTCATACAACCTATTTTCTTCTATAAATTGTAGTCAAGACACATCAGAAAGGCAGTATCTTAATTCAATTCTAAGTAAAATGCAGTTTGAAAATTCTACCATCTGGAAACTAAACATGTATCACAATGCATTCCAAAATAAATAGAACTGAAAAACTCCATTCAAAAGCATTCAGTTATTGAGTGTTTATTATATTGCAGGAAATAGACAAGACACAGGAGCACAATATTGAAAAGATACAGAAACAGCATTAAAGCATTTATAACATATTCTGTGTGTGTGTATCCCCAATTGTGTCCAACTCTTTGCAATCCCATGGAGAGTAGCCCGCCAGACTCCTCTGTTCATGGAATTTTCCGGGCAAGAATACTGGAATGGATTGCCTTTCCTAAAGAATGCAGACAGATCACCACTGTGCCACCTGGGAAGCCCTATTTATAACCTAAATGGATTTAAAATGTAGAGTGTGATTTGTCCATACAGTATTGTTTTTTTGTTATTAGCATAATGGTAGAATAAATAAAGTTTTGTTTTCTGAGAAATAAAGGTGACAGGAACTTAGAACAGCAGCATTTCAGTAGTGTGAAACTAAGAGAAGCTATATTCAGTTGTTTAACTTTGCCTTTAAAGAAAAGAGGGAAAGTATTAAAGATACAGGTGGGATGATCCCAACACTGGGAGCCAGGACAAATAGACTCTACTTGAGTTCCTGCCACTGGCTTCTTATTTAGTCATAAGTGATCACTTTTGTTCTCTGGGATTCATTTTTTAAAATTGTTTATTAATCCTTTATTGGCCATATCATTTACAAGTATCTTTTCCCAGTCAGTAGGCTGTATTTTTGTTTTCTTTGTGGTTTCTTTTGCTGTTCAACCACTTTTAAGTTTCAGTTCAGTTCGGTTCACTCAGTCGTGTCCGACTCTTTGCGACCCCATGGACTTCAGGACCCCAGGCTTCCCTATCCATCACCAACTCCTGGAGCTTACTCAGACTCATGTCCATAGAGTCAATGCTGCCATCCAACCATCTCATCTTCTGTCATCCCCTTCTCCTCCCGCCTTCAATCTTTCCCAGCATCAGGGTCTTTTCAAATGAGTCAGTTCTTTGTATCAGGTGGCCAAAGTATTGAAGCTTCAGCTTCAGCATCAGTCCTTCCAATGAATATTTAGGAGGGATTTCCTTTAAAGTTTAATTAGAAACAATTTGTTCATTTTTGTTTTTATTGTCTTTAAGAAACAAAAACAAACAAAAAAGATTGTTGCAATTTATGTCAAGGAATGTTCTATGTTTTCCTCTAGGAATTTTATAGTATCCAATCTTACATTTAGGTCTTTAATTCATTTTTATTTTTTAAAATGTTATTGGAGAATGTTCTAATTTCATTTTTTTACATGTAGCTGTCTAGTTTCCCAGCAACATTTATTGAAGAAATCGTCTTTTCTCCACTGTATAGTTTTGCCTCTCCTGTCATAGATTAGGTGACCATAGGTGTATGGGTTTATTTCTGAGTTCTTTATTCTGTACCATTAATCTATATGTCTATTTTTTTTTCTGTCAGTACCATACTCTTTTGATTACTGTAGCTTTTTACTATAGTCTAAAGTCAGAGAATATGATTCCTCTAGCTCTTATTCATCCTCAAGATTGTTTTGGCTATTTGAGGTTTTCAGTGTTTCAATACAAATTTTTAAATTATTTGTTCTAGTTCTGTGAAAAAATACTTTGGTATTTTGATAGAAAAAGAAAGCCATTGGTATTTTGATAGAATCTGTAGATAGCCTTGGGCAGTATGGTTATTTTAACAATGTTAATTCTCTCAATCCAATAACACAGTGCATCTTTCTACTTGTCTTAGAGTTTTATGGGTACAGGCCTTTTGCCTCTGTAGGTAGGTTTGTTTCTAGGTATTTTATTCTTTTTGATGTGACAGTAAATGGGACTGTTTTCTTAATTCCTATTTCTGATACTTTGCTATTAGTGTATAGAAATGCAATAGATTTCTTTATGTTACTTTTGTATTCTGTATCTTAACTGAATTCATTGATGAGTTCTAGAAGTTTTCTGGTGGTGTCTTTAGGATTTTTTAAACATATGACATCATTTTCAAACAGTGACAGTTTTATTTCTTCCTTTCCAATTTAGATTCCTTATATTTCTATTTCTTCTCTGATAACTGTGTGTATAACTTCAAAAACTATGTAGCATAAAAGTAGTAAGAATGGGCACCCTTATCTTGTTTCTGATCTTAGAGGAAGTGTTTAATTTTCTCACAATTAAGTATGATGTTAGCTCTAAGTCTGTCATATATGGGCTTTATTATGTTCAGGAGATCCTCTGGAAAAAGAAATGGCAACTGACTCCAGTATGCTTGCCTGAGAAATCCAGAGCAGAGAGGACCCTGGTGGGCTACAGTCCATGGGGTAGCAAAATAGATGCAACTTAGCAACTAAATAACAACATGATCCCTCTATACTCACTTTCTGGAGAGTTTTTATAATAAGTCGATGCTGATTTTTATCAAAAGTTTTTCCTTTGTCTATCACGATGATAATATAATTTACATTCTTCAATTTGTTAATGTGTGTATCACATCGTATGATTTGTAAGTATTGATAAATCCTTGCATCTCAGGGATAAATCCCACTTGATCACTGTGTATGAGCCTTTTAGTATATTGTTGCATTCAGTTTTCTAGTATTTTATTGAGGATTTTTGCAACACTATTCACTAGGGATATTGACCTATAATTTTTTTTTTTGCATGTGATATTATGTCTACTTTTGGTATCAGGGTTTTGCTAACCTCACAGAATGAGTTTGGAAGTGTTCTTTAATATTTGGCAAAACTAATACAATTATGTAAAGTTTAAAAATAAAATAAAATAAAATCTATTATAAAAAAATAACTGTGATTTTTTGTAAAAGTTTCAGAAAGATAGGTGTTATTTTTCTCTAAATGCTTTGTAGAATTCACCTGTAAAGACATCTGGTCCTGGACTTTTGCTTGTTGGGACTTTTTTTTTTTTTTAATTACTGCTCAGATTTAATTACTGTTAACTGATCTCTTCCTATTTTGTATTTACTGGTTCAATCTTGAGAAATTGTATTTTTTTAAAAAAAATTTCTTCTACAATGCCATTTTACTGGTTTGCAGTTGATTATTGTAGTCTCCTATGGTCCTTTGTATTTTTGTGGTATTGGTTATAATTTCTTCTTTCTCATTTTGTTATTTTATTGATTTGGGCCCTCTCCCTTTCTTTCTTGATGAATCTGCCTAAAGCTTAATCAATTTTGTTTATTATTTTCAAAGAATAAGCTGTTTGTTTCATTGATCTTTTCTATTGAGTTCATAAATGCAGTATCAAAAAAAAAAAAAAACAACCTTATTATAAAATGGGGAGAAGAACTGAACATTTTTTTTCCAAAGGGAAAAATGCAGATGGACAACAGTTACATGATAACATACTCAACACCACTAATTATCAGGGAAATGCAAATCAAAACCACAATGAGCTCACCCTTCACACCTGTCAGAATGGCTATCATCAAAAAGAACACCAATGGCAACTGTTGGTGACTGCTGCTGCTGCTAAGTCACTTCAGTCGTGTCCAACTCTTTGCGACCCCATAGACAGCAGCCCACCAGGCTCCTCTGTTCCTGGGATTCTCCAGGCAAAAATACTGGAGTGGGTTGCCATTTCCTTCTCCAACACATGCATGCATGCTAAGTCGCTTCAGTCGTGTCAGACTCTATGTGACTCTATGGACAGCAGCCCACCAGGCTCCTCCATTCCTGGGATTCTCCAGGCAAGAATACTGGAGCAGGTTGCCATTTCCTTCTCCAATGCATGCATGCGTGCTAAGTCGCTTCAGTCGTGTCAGACTCTATGTGACCCTATGGACAGCAGCCCACCAGGCTCCTCTGTACACAGGATTCTCTAGGCAAGAGTACTGGAGTGGGTTGCCATTTTCTTCTCCAACTGTTGGTGAGGATGTGGCAAAAAAGGAACCCTTATACACAGTTGATAGGAAAGTAAACTTGTGTAGCCACGTGAAAAATAATATGGAGGTTTCTAAAACTAGAAATTACACTACTATATGATCCATCAATTCTGTTCCTGGGTGTATATCGAAGAAAAAACTATTAATTTGAAAAGATGCATGCATCCCAATGTTCATAGCCCCATTATTTACAATAGTTAAGATATGGAAGCAACCTAAATGTCCATCAAGGGATGAATGGATAAAAAAGATGTGGCAGTGTACACATGCATGTGCACACACACACACACACACACACACAATGAAATACTACTCAGCTATCAAAAGAATGAAATGCTGCATTGATAGCATCATCAATGGACTTGGAGGTTATTGTGACAAGTGAAATAAGTCAGACAAAGACAAATACTGTACGATCTCAATTATATGTGGAATCTAAAAAGCACAATAAGCTAGTGAACATAACATAAAAGATGCAGAGGTACAGACATAGAGGACAAGCTAATGAATACCAGTGGTCAGGAGGGAAAGATAGGGGATGGAAGACTAAGAGGTCCACACCACTGGGTGTGAGACAGGCTCCAAGGACATACCATACACCATGGGGTGCATAGCCAATATTTTTAATAGCTGTATATGGTGAGCAAAGTTTAGAAATTTTATAAATATTTTTAAATTGTTGAGATATAAAGTGAAGCAAATATATTAGATAACCTGTATCCTATGAGAAAACCAATACCATGTGAAATTAAACATATAACAACTAATTAGACATCCCTTTCCCAGTACCATTATTTTGTAGTGAGATAAAAATCAGATTCTTTATCATCTGAGCCACCAGAGAACCTGGCAAAAATTGTTAAAGGAATAAAACTATTTGAAACATAACTTTGTTAAAGAACTACATCCTCTCTTGGCTCAAACTCTTTTGACATCAGCATTCAGTATGATCACTTGTAGCAACAAACCCACCCTGCCAAACAAAAAAAAAACACTTTTTTCTTAGGAAAAAAAAGCACCTTTTCTAATTACCTCTAATTCTCACATGCAGGAAGCTATTCTATTTTAATTTTTCTTTAGAGGAGGAAAATGAAGAGCTACATAGCTATATTATGAACAAATTCCTCAGACTAATCCTTGTCAATAACTAGACTGAGGACAAACATGATGAGTTAAAAAAAAAAAAAAAACAATTCTAATGTTTTCTTATGATTTTTATGGAAATCTAAGATTAGATGATGAATTTTGATGTAGAAAGAATGCCTAGTGATTGATATATTTAATGGCCCTTAAACATATTGCTGTTAAGTCGCTTCAGTCATGTCCAACTTTGTGCGACCCCAGAGACAGCAGCCCACCAGGCTCCCCTGTCCCTGGGATTCTCCAGGCAAGAACACTGGAGTGGGTTGCCATTTCCTTCTCCAATGCATGAAAGTGAAAAGTGAAAGTGAGGTCCCTCAGTCGTGTCTGACTCCGACTCCTAGCGACCCCATGGACTGAAGCCTACCAGGCTCCTCCGTCCATGGGATTTTCCAGGCAAGAGTACTGGAGTGGGGTGCTATTTTTGCCTTAAATTTGTGCCAACTGAAAGCCACTGTCTTTGACATCTTCTTTAATTAAAGACAGGCTGGCATACATGCACCACAACTTTTTATAACAAGGCTCATATAAAACACTCTGTACTTAGTGGGTTTCATTGACAATTGCGTTTTAAAGTCTTAATCACATAATCAATACAAGGGGCGCCTCCAAGTTTCCACAGGCATTTGCATGTCCACATGCATTTGCCTGTCCACAGGCATGGTCTTTCAAAGTATCCCATCCTTCCTTACATCTGTGTTAAGTTTAAAACCTGATTTCAAAAGAGCCTTTTTTCGGTACTGATAAACACTATTGGGAGAAAGGATGCCCCAAATCTCTGCCTCTCTCAGACACTTGTGGAAGAAGTCTACAAGGGGACAAAAGGTGAAAAAAAAGCAAAAACAGAGTTAACATACAGAGAATGAGGACATCCTATTTTGATCAAGTTTGGATTGTGTCAGCAACTCTTATAGATTTCTCATGACTGAGAATCAATACATTTATTTTAGGCTTTACTTGGTTGTAATCATTTTTATTTCCCTATTCCAACCACAAAAGACAAAGTAGGCTAATATTCCCATATGGTATATATAGTGATAATCATGGTATTCCTATCAAATCCTTAGATTAAATAAGAATATTAAAGATGCTGCTGCTGCTAAGTTGCTTCAGGCGTGTCCGACTCTGTGCGGCCCCATAAATGGCAGCATTCTAGGCTGCTCCATGCCTGGGATTCTCCAGGCAAGATACTTTCTGTTTAATTCCTTTAGACACACAGGGTCATAGAATGAGAATAAAAGACTTCTAAAACATCCATATATGATGTAAAATTAATAAAAGCACTTGGTTATTAGCTTTAGAACATACTCTCCATTCTAAATATTTTGTAGTCTCATTGTGCAGTTTGTGTGATGCTATTTTGTTTGTTTAAGATTACATTGTTTTTGGTGTTGGGTAAGGAATATCTAAACTTCACATAGACATTTATTGTGTGCCTACTATAGGTTAAGTGCTTTACTCAATTTTATATTTAAATATTTCATATTATACTAATAAAATTTAAAATGTCTCTGCTGAAGTTAGTCAGTAAAGAGTTTTAAGACATGGGTTCAATCCCTGGGTCAGGAAGATCCCCTGGAGAAGGAAATGGCAATCCACTCCAGTATTCTTGGCTGGAGAATCCCATGGACAGAGGAGCTTTGTGGGCTACAGACCATAGGGTGGCAAAGAGTCAGAAGCAACATAGCATACAACACAGGCATGCAAACACATCAATTGTGCCAAATTAAATTATAGTGTCCATCCTAAGTTCCCTAAGCTCAAACTCAATGCACAAGTGGAGAACACAAATTGACTTTAGAACACAGAGTTTAAGATATTAGAAAATTTACCTTAAAATAAATCCATATAGACCCATTTGATACAATGATAACACTACTGACTCTTTCAAAACATTATGGTTTATTCTGTCAGATCCTTGCCAGGATAATTCTATAATGCATTCCAAGTACCCAAGGAGGAAAAGATTCTACACTATCAACACTTCTTTTTGAAAAAGTGTTTTCTAGGTGTATATTCTCTCGCTGCAGCAAGTAGTAGTAAACTCAACTTTGTGTATTTCCAGAGGCCTTCATCTGGTTAGTATTGACAACGGAAGACTAGTACCTACATTTCATAGTAAAAAGATAGCAAATTCGAAAGAAGAAACTATATTTATACAAAAATCTATATGTAAGATCTTTAAGAAATAACAATAACCTAGTTCATCCTTTCAGCTGCAAATGAGGCAAATGATGAAGGGGGAAAATAAATTACTTGATCAAAGTCCAGTGTTGATTACCCTTAAACTTTAAGTCAAGGCTATGGTTTTTCCAATAGTCATGTATGGATGTGAGAATTGTACTATAAAGAAAGCTGAGCGCTGAAGAATTGATGCATTTGAACTGTGGTGTTGGAGAAGACTCTTGAGAGTCCCTTGGACTACAAAGAGATCCAAGCAGTCCATCCTAAAATAAATCAGTCCTGAATATCCATTGGAAGCACTGATGCTGAAGCTGAAACTCCAATACTTTGGCTACCTGATGAGAAGAGCTGACTCATTGGAAAAGACCCTGATGCTGGGAAAATTGAAGGGGGGAGGAGAAGGGGATGATAGAGTATGAGATGGTTGGATGGCATCATGGACTAAATGGACATGAGTTTGAGTAAGCACCAGGAGTTGGTGATGGACAGGGAGGCCTGGCATGCTGCAGTCCATGGCATCACAAAGAGTGAGACATGACTGATCGACTAAACTGGACTGAACTGAAACTTTAAGTGAGACACATATTCGATTTTTTCAATTTCCATTTGTTATAATATAAAATGCTATTGTCATAATAACATACCAAAAACATCATCAACTTGTAACTGAAGGAAACTTTAGCTATAATACATCTAAATTTGTATAAAATATTTTAACATAGTTATTTTCATTTATCATTTACTAAAAAATATCATTATATTGTGTAGGCTGCTACACAATATATCTACATCATTATAAGAGATCAGTGAAATCTAACCAGTGTTTCTATAGTCTTTGGATTGCCTTTAGATTTGAGCCTCGGCTCAACTCATCCCTGGGTATCCCAACTGTTTGCCTACTCTGTAGAATTTGGAGTCATGAGCCTCCAAAAGCACATGACCTAATTTCTTTAAAATAGATACCTTTATCTCTGTGTGTGTATACACACGCACATGCACACATGCATTGGTTCTCTTTCTCTGAAGAACTCTGACTAATGCAAGAGCCACAACTAACTCTAGCATCACATGAAACAAATGGGTAAACATATCACTATATAATAATACGAAATAGTGATGGAATAATATCAAGGAAGTGATGTTGATATGGTATGGTAGAGGGGCTACTTTAAAAAAGGATGACTAGAAAAAGTCAATTTAAAGAAGTGATATTATAGGAAATTCCCCATCAGTCCAGTGGTTCAGTTCAGTTCAGTTCAGTCCAGTCACTCAGTCGTGTCCAATTCTTTGCAACCCCGTGAATCACAGCACGTTAAGACTCCACATTTTCAGTGCGAAGGGCATGGTTTCAGTCCTTAGTCAGAGAACTATGATTCTGTAGGCTGTGTGGCACAGTCAAAACAAAAAATGATATTTCAATATATCTGAAGTAAGAAATGGAATTAACCATGGGACTTTTTGAGGGATCAGTTCTGCCGCAGGGGACTGCAAGTGCAAAGTTCTTGAGTCATGTGTGCACTTGAGGAATAGCAAGAAGGCCACTATGATTTGCCTGAAGATCGGAGGTACTAAGTTCAGAGAGGAAGGCAGCATATGGAGCTGTTGCTATTATATCCCCTCTTGTAAGTATGGTGGCCTTTGGCAACAGTGCATGAAGAAGCTTGAATTAAAAATGAGCTCTACTTCTGTGGTGCTGAAGGAGATGCTAGTTACTGGGATCTCTGTAAGTTACCCCATTCTGAAACACCACCCAGATGAACCAGTGTCCTCAAAAGTGGAATGTATGGTCAGAAGCCAGGGTCAAGTTTGGATGTCATTGGAAAACACCAAATAAGGAAAACAACACATAAAATGCTGTGGACTCTTCACTGATATCACTCAAGAGTAAAAGGATCAACTCTAGGAATGAGTGGAAGGAGAAATTCTCCCAAAAATGAAGAACAAATTTGATTTCTACTTTTATTTCACAAATTCAGGACTTTCAATAAACCTATTATTTGTATTTCTATGATAACTTAAACTTAACCAAGAGGGGGAAACATATATGAGAGCAAAATGCCATGTAAAGTGAGCAGAAATGATGCCTGATTAATGTGTAGAAAGTGTAGGATTCACAGCTAGTGTATCTGTACAAAGTGTAAGTCTGACATATCTCATGGTTCAATCTCAAAGTACTTCATGTTAAAAATAAAAGTGCCATTTGATGATTGTATAAATACTAATATCGAGAAAAGCCTAATGACATTTAAATATGCTTGTTTTTAATAATGTCCAGGATTCAGAAAAGAAATTCAGGCTCAAAATTCTATATACAGTAAAGACATTTAACAGTAACTAAAATTTACTGTGTTACCCTGCAATGCATGGAGTCTCAAAGAGTGAGACATGACTTGCTAACTGAACTACAACAACTCATTAATTATATATTACATATATGCATGTGTAAACGTATGGATAGATAATATCAATTACAGATATGTATATAAATTTTCCTCCATAGGTAATTATTACCTCAATGAATCAAATGGAAAAGCACAGGCTTTTCTCAAAGTAAAGTAAATTCCGTACATGGCTGTGCTTGGATAGATCAGCTTTGACAGCAGGAGGTATATTATAACCTTAAGATTTATCACTGTTACAGAGAAGTTACAGGTTACAAGATGCCACAATCAAAACTAGATTTGTGTCATTTCTGAAATCAATATATCACTGACATAAAATCACAGTCCATAACAGTACCCTGGGGTCATGGTGGTTCACAATGATACACTTGAAAATCTCATTTTAAGAATCTAGAGGAGGCTTGAGTTTGCCACGCTGCTAAGCCAGACTGAAAACTGTGTTTTAACCAATCTAATATATTTACTCTAACAGGTTAATTTTTATTTAATTCAGAGAGTTAGAATAATTAAATGATTAAAAGAGTAATTTTGGACTAAAACAAAATATGGGTCAACAGGGAAATGTGGGTAATAATGACATTGAGGTAAACACTATATTTTCTTTCACTTGGTGATATTTGCACACAGTGTATAAACTGGCCCCTTGAGATCTATGTAGGGGTTGGAAAGACAGAGAAGGCAAATCAAAATATAAATAGTGTATTCTACCCCAAATACAAAGTACATATATACTTGTTTGTTATATGGTCCTATTACTTCTCCATAATCACCCTGAGTATTTTTATGTTAAGATAGACTAAGTTCATGGACATTCCGTAAGGAAGTGGAAATGTTAGAATATTCTATCAGATCTTAACTAGTTAAAGACAAATAGGCAGCAAGTCAACAAATTCACTACAAATACACACGTGTAACAATATAAAGTTCTGGGGATTCTACTACTTTACATTTGCTATCTTTTCATTGTTTTAGTTTTTAAAACATAAATTGCATAAAATTGATGTTTAACGCCTACAACGTGAGAAATACTAGATACACAGGGATAATTGTTCCAATTCTATTTTGCAAGGAGCTCAAAGCCTTTGCACAACTGTATATGTGCTCACATGTGTGGAGCTGAGGGAGGCTGGGCAATTATAGTACATTATGTTATTACTTACAATAATCTCTTACAAAAAGCTCTATAGGTAACAGAAGACTCATTTCTTTTTTTTTTTTTTTTTTTTTAGTTTACTGGTTTTCTTTTTTTTTTTTTAAACTTTACAATATACTCTGAGATGGGAAAGGATTTTCAAACAGAAATATATTTTAAATTTAGAGAAACATGATTTTTGTTTAGGAAAAAAAGGTGTAGGCATAATAGGAGGGTTGTGAGAAATTTAAAGCTATGAAAAGGACAGAGTAGTCACAATCAGAGAAATAATTTGTAACCAGTGTGGTGTTAACTTTTGTATATTGTTGTTGTTATTCAGTTGCTCAGTCGTGTTTGAATCTTTGCGACCCCACAGTCTGCAGCATGCTAGACTTCCTTGTCTTTCACTATGTTCCGTAGCTTGCTCAGACTCATGTCCTTTGAGATGGTGATGCCATCCATCTCATCCTCTGTTGCCCTTTCTCCTCCTGCCTTTCATCTTTCCAGCATCATGGTCTTTTCCAATGAATTGGCTCTTCAGATCAGGTGGCCAAAGTGTTGGAGATTCAGCTTCAGCATCAGTCCTTCCAATGTATATTCAGGGTTGATTTCCTTCAGGATTGGCTGGTTGGAACTTCTTGTAGTTCAAGGAACTCTCAAGAGTTTTTGCCAACACCACAGTTCAAAAGCATCATTTCTTCAGTGCTCAGCTTTCTTTATGGTCCAAATCTCACATTCATACATGACTACTGGAAAAATCTATTGCTGTCGTTCAGTCACTCAGTCATGTCTGACTCTTTGTGACGCCATGGACTACAGCATGCCAGGCTTCCCTGTCCTTCACAATCAACTGAAGTTTGCTCAAACTCATGTCCATTGAGTTGGTGATGCCATCCAACCATCTTGTCCTCTGGCATCCCGTTTTCCTCCTGCCTTCAACCTTTCCCAGAATCAGGGTCTTTTCTACTGACTCGGCTCTTCACATCATG
This sequence comes from Bos mutus, assembly GCF_027580195.1. Taxonomy (NCBI): domain Eukaryota; kingdom Metazoa; phylum Chordata; class Mammalia; order Artiodactyla; family Bovidae; genus Bos; species Bos mutus. The sequence goes on along the minus strand of NC_091636.1, from coordinate 50,316,059 downwards.
TGGACAAAGTATTGAGGCTTCAGCATCAGTTCTTCCAATGATTATTCAGGATTGATTTCCTTTAGGATTAACTGGCTTTATCTCCTTGCAGTCCAAGGGACTCTCAAGAGTCTTCTCCAACACCACAGTTCGAAAGCATCATAGCTTTGACTAAATGGATCTTTGTTGGCAAAATGATGTCTTTGCTTTTAAATATGTTGTCTAGTTTTGTCATAGGACAAGGAGCAAGTGTCTTTAATTTCTTACAAGGAGCAATCATCTTTTAATTTCATGACTGTAGTCACCATCCACAATGATATTGGAGCCCAAGAAAATAATATCTCACTGTTTCCCTCCATTGTTTCCCCATCTATATGCCATGAAGTGATGGGACTGGATACCATGATCATTTTTTTTTTTTTTTTTTAGTTTTAAGCCAGCTTTTTCACTCTCCTCTTTAACTTTTATCAAAAGGCTTTTTAGTTCCTCTCCACTTTTGGTCATAAGGGTGGTGTCATCTTCATATCTAAGGCTATTTATATTTCTCCTGGAAATCTTGATTCTAGCTTTTGCTTCATCCAGTCCAGCATTTAGTATGATGTACTCTGCATATAAGTTAAATAAACAGGGGGACAGTATATAGCACTGATGTGCTCTTTTCCCAATTTGGAACCAGTCCATTGATCCATGTCCAGTTCTAACTCTTGTTTCTTTACCTGCATACAGATTTCTCAGGAGGCAGATCAGGAGGTCTGGTACTCCCATCTCTTAATTTTCCACAGTTTGTTGTGATCCACACAGTCAAAGGCTTTAGCATAGTGAATGAAACAGAAGTAGATGTTTTCCTGGAATTATCTTTCTTTATCTATGATCCAATGGATGTTGGGAATTTGATCTGTGGTTCTTCTGCCTTTTCTAAATCTATCTTGTACATCTAGAAGTTCTCAGTTCATATAAATTTTGTTTATACACTACAAATTTACCTCATTGTCCAGTTTGCAAATTTATGCCAAAATTTGTCTTTTCTAAAATTATCAGCAGTTTCACCTGAAGCACACTAAATTGATAAGCTAAAAGAAATGATATTTTGACATTACAGTTTTAGGCAAAGACATATCAGCAATTAGGATAATAGCATCTAGTTAGAAATATTACACGGGACACATTTGAATGGTGCACGAGTCTGTTCATAGAAAAGGCAAGAGAGTTCCAGAAAAACATCTATTTCTGCTTTATTGACTATGCCAAAGCCTTTGACTGTGTAGATCACAATAAACTGTGGACAATTCTGAAGGAGATGAGAATGCCAGACCACCTAATCTGCCTCTTGAGAAACCTGTATGCAGGTCAGGAAGCAACAGTTAGAACTGGACATGGAACAACAGATTGGTTCCAAATAGGAAAAGGAGTACGTCAAGGCTGTATATTGTCACCCTGCTTATTTAACTTATATGCAGAATACATCATAAGAAATGCTGGGCTGGATGAAGCACAAGCTGGAATCAAGATTGCCAGGAGAAATATCAACAACCTCAGATATGCAGAGGACACCACCCCTAAGTCAGAAAGTGAAGAAGAATTAAAGAGCCTCTTGATGAAGGTGGAAGTTGAGAGTGAAAAAATTGGCTTAAAGCTCAACATTCAGAAAACTAAGATCATGGCATATGGTCCCATCACTTCATGGCAAATATATGGGGAAACAGTGGAAACAATGGTTGACTTTATTTTTTGGGGCTCCAAAATCACTGCAGATGGTGACTGCAGCCATGAAATTAAGACACTTACTCCTTGGAAGGAAAGTTACGACCAACCAAGACGGCATATTAAAAAGCAGAGACATTACTTTGCCAACAAAGGTCCATCTAGTCAAGGCTATGGTTTTTCCAGTGGTCATGTATGGATGTGAGAGTTGGACTATAAAGAAAGCTGAGTACAGAAGAATTGATGCTTTTGAACTGTGGTTTTGGAGAAGACTCTTGAGAGTCCCTTGGACTGCAACGAGATCCAACCAGTCCATCCTAAAGGAGATCAGTCCTGGGTGTTCATTGGAAGGACTGATGTTGAAGCTGAAACTCCAAAATTTTGGCCACCTGATGTGAAGAGCTGACTCATCTGAAAAGACCCTGATGCTGGGAAAGATTGATGGCAGGAGGAGAAGGGGACGACAGAGGATTAGATGGTTGGATGGCATCACCGACTCAATGGACATGGGTTTGGGTGAACTCTGCGAGTTGGTGATGGACAGAGCGGCCTGGCATGCTGTGGTTCATGGGGTCACAAATAGTCGGATATGACTGAGCGACTGAACTGAACCAGTCTGTTGGTATACCCAGAACATTTGATTTAGCCTATGTACAAGTGAAAAGTTTGCAGACTTGGCTTTTTTCCTACACATACATTAGTGTCTTATGCACATGCATTATCCCTATGCTTCAACAATGCTGACAAAGATTTGTATAGTTAAAGCTATGGTTTTTCCAGTAGTCACATATGGATGTGAAGAGTTTGACTATTAAGAAGGCTGAGTGCCGAAGAACTGATACTTTTTGAAATGTGTTGAAGAAGACTCTTGAGAGTCTCTTGGACAGCAAGGAGATCAAACCAGTCAATCCTAAAGGAAATCAACACTGAATATTCATTGAAGGAGTGATGCTGAAACTGTAGCTCCAATACTTTGGCCACCTGATGCAAAGAGATAACTCACTGGAAAAGACCATGATGATGGGAAAGACTGAAGGCAGGAAGAGAAGGGGATGACAGAGGATGAGATAGCTGGATGGCATCACTGACAGGAGATAGTGAGGGACAGGGAAGCCTGGAGTCTATGGGTTTGCAAAGAGTTGAACTCAATTTAGTGACTGAATAACAACAAAGCTTTCAATTATTCTAATCTTCAGTCTTTGTGTCATTTTCAAGATGTTTAGTGTGATACATTTGTGCTTGTGTGTGTGCTCAGGTGTGTATGAGTTTTTGCGACCACATGGACTTTAGCCTTCCAGGCTCTTCTGCGTGTGGGATTTTTCAGGCAAGAATACTGGAGTCAGTTGCCATTTCCTTTTCCAGGGTATTTTCCTGACCCAGGGATGGTATGCATGTTTCTTGTATCTCCTGAATTATAAGGCAAATTCTTTGCCACTGTGCCTCCTGTGATGAAGTCCCACCATTGTGCTTAGGTGTAATTTAAGTACTAGCTAGCCATGAGTTACCCCATTGTCCAGAAAAAAGAAATAATGGATATAGAAAGAGTGAAGAAAGAGGAAAAATCTTCTAAAGAATGATTCTTACCCCCTTCTTTCCCCAACTATTAATACTTCCAATCTAATCTTCTATTTTTCCTGGGATGAGTAATATAAACCAAGAATATATTGCATTTATTATATCATCCAATGAATCGTGTAAATTGGTGTCTATTATATAAACTTATTTTTCACTTTGTTGTACAGTGAATACATTTCTCTATAAAGATTGTTTTGGTGGTTTGGTTAGGAAGATCATAATATTTCTCACTGGAATTACTGAAATATCCTTTCATGTAACTACTTCTTGTCTAAGGTCAGAATTTTATAGAGTGAGTTATTACTAAAGGGTAGACATGTATACTGTAGTGTTAAGGATGATTCTATGTACATTATCTGAACTACTGCATTATGTTTGTAGCGGCTATGGCTGAACAGCTTTCATTTCCTTACTGACTGTGGCTGTGTTTTCTATGAATGTCTCTTTATGCAATTTACCCATTTTCCTGGTAGTAGTGGTTTCAGGAAAGAATTATATTCTTTTTTTCACAGTTAGAAAGAAATTCCTGAATGTAAGGAAATAATTTATCCTATATAAATTAAAAATTAATTTTCTCAACTGGTTATATTTCCTTTAAATAGATTAGTTTGCCAAAATTATAATAGTATTTTTATGATCAAAATTACATGTTTGGAAAAATGTTTACAACTCCAAAATTGTAAAAATATTTACATAAGTTTTCATCTAATTTGGTATACTCCTGTAGTGATTAATGTAACTTAGATCTTTCAGTCTTTTGGCTTTGCTACTGTCTCAATACTCCCATTAATCAACATCCAGAAAAAAACAACACTGATGGAGCTCACAGAATAGAGGCCCTTCTCATGTGGATCTGCTCTGCACAGAAAGAAAGAAAGAAAGAAAAGGAAAGAAACAAAGAATGTACATTTGCTATAATCAGATCTATTTCTCAAAGAAGATGAGGAAATGGCTGAGAGTCAGCTATACTCTTCCCACCTTTTGAGTCATTCTGGTTGACCTTTGAATTATTCCTTCTTTGATGAGAATGGGAGGGTGGATGGGCGAGAGATCAGGATTGTCATCTTCCTTCCTTCCTCCCTAAAGTCGCTCAGTCGTGTTCAACTCTTTGCAACCCCATGGACTGTAGCCCACCAGGCTCCTCTGTCCATGGAATTCCCTAGGCAAGAATACTGGACTGTGTAGCCACTCCAGAGGATCTTCCCAACCCAGGGATCGAACCCAGGTCTCCTGCATTGACCACAGATTCTTTACCATCTGAGCTAACAGGGAAGCCCATGAATACCTGAGTGTTTAGTCTATCCCTTCTGCAGGTGGTCTTCCCAACCCAGGAATTGAACTGGGGTCTCCTGCATTGCAGGCGGATTCTTTCCCAGCTGAGCTACCAGGGAAGGCCCTTGCGATCTTAGAGACATTCAATTCTACCAGGAGGAGGCATAGCACTCTTCCTCCAGCAGATTAACTTGAAAGCTAAAAAAATAAGTGGATTGATTTGTAAAACATAGTATGTTCCACTTTGATCAAATGTAATTCCTTTTGAAGTTAAAATAACTGTCACTTACATTTTTCTAATTTCTATGTTTATTAAAAAAGATAGGCTATTTTTCAACTGGGCTTCTCTGATGGCTCAAATGGTAAAGAATCTCCCTACAATGCAGGAGACCTGGGTTCCATCCCTGGGTCAGTAAGATCCCGTGAAAAAGGGAAAGGCAACCCAGTAGAGCATTCTTGCCTGGAGAATTCCATGCACAGAGAAGGCTGCAGGTCTACTTTATCAGCCCCAGTTCACGGAGTTGCTTTAATCAGAATGTAAAATCAATCTCTACTTCTAAATCAGTTTCCCAGATTGAAACTTTTATATCATTCTCGAGAGAAGATGCAGCTTAACAGATTTTACTGACTTGAAATAATTTGGTTGCAATGTCACATTCCCCAAGGGAAAGAAAGTTCAAAAAATAGCGTATGTGAGAGTATCTCCCTAAATCTGTTGTTTTTTTTTTTAATTTCCTTGCTTAGCAATATGTCTTTCAACTGTTGAGTAACCACTAACCCCCAATTTTATGCCTAGAACAAAAATATTAAATATACATATATATGTGTTATATCGATATATCTCCATGTTCAAGGCCAAAGACAGAATGCTAGTTCATAATTTCTGTTCCTTAAAATAACACAGCACACATATGAAAGCTTAAAAATATATATATATTACAATTTTTGGATTTGTCTTATACTTTCAGTTTTCAATGACTTGTATGTGCTTTAATCCTGAAGAAAGTCTGTAAAGCAAATTGTCTACCTTGGAATCTAAAAGCCTCTACTTTTTCAGCATTAGTACTTTGATGTTTATCAAAGCCTTCTAGATGAGAAACACTGAGCAAAAAGTACAGAAGTGGCTGTCTCCAAATTATTTATGTTTAATTATGTTTTAGACCTATGGGAAACTATTTTCACTATAACACACACATTTCATAAGGGACATTTTCTACGTATGCCAAATAATTAAAAATTTAGGTTATATGCACCTAGTTACATAAAATAAAATGTTAATTACTGTTTTATTCTGAGTCACTCATTTGTTCAGGGAACTTCATTATAACATTAAAAAATAATTATCAGAGCTTAAGTCAATAATTAACCCTATTATTGAAGACAGCTATTATTTTTTCCATCTTTTATCCTTAGGGCCTCACTCAGAATTCAGATCCTAGCATATAATATATATTCAATACAGTTTACATGTTTGCATTTATATACTCAAAGTCTATCTTCTCTATGCTGCTGCTGCTGCTGCTGCTAAGTCGCATCAGTCGTGTCTGACTCTGTGCGACCTCATAGATGGCAGCCCACAAGGCTCCCATCACTGGGATTCTCCAGGCAAGAACACTGGAGTGGGTTGCCATTTCCTTCTCCAATGCATGAAAATGAAAAGTGAAAGTGAAGTCGCTCAGTGGTGTTCGACCCTCAGCGACCCCATGGACTGCAGCCTTCCAGGCTCCTCCGCCCATGGGATTTTCTAGGCAAGAGTACTGGAGTGGGGTGCCATTGCCTTCTCCAATCTTCTCTATAGAAAAGGAAAATTTTTTCATAGCCAAATTATACTGCTGGCTTTGGTTTTTAAAATGTATGATCTATGGATAAATATGCATTTATATTTTTTGTAAAACTGGTTTCCCATATACCTTTGGTAGAAATACTTGCTTTCAGAGCTTATAAATAGTAATTTTAACAATAATAGGAACAGCCCACTGTCAGCCTAAACACAATCACTGCTGACAAAATAAGTGGTTTTCGGGCAAAGCAAGCACTGTGTAACCTTATTCATTCCTATAAATGTGACACACTGATGAAGAGAGTGAATATTTGGATGAACAGTGCATGATCACTATCAGTCAGCTGATTATTCCAAATACTCAAGTTCTTACATTTTCAAATATATTTCAAAACCTCTATAAATATAAAGTGTGCATTCCAATTTTGTATGATGTTATGCAAAGTGCTGTACTCAAGAAAAAATGAAGCTTGATTTTTCTAAGCAAAGCTTAGTGTCTCAAAACTGTGGCAAGAAACTTGGTCATGTTCAATCTCATTAATCATTCCAAAGATTAAATATTTTTGCATGGCCCAGAATCGATACAAATCTTCTGGTTCAGCAACAGGAATAGAAACTGAAAAGTGCTCGGGGCACAGGGTAAGTGTAATTAATATAATGAGGCTTTTGCCAATGTCTTTCTTTCTTCTTCCTTCTGGTCTGTTTCTTCACTTTGGCTGCGCAGTTACTTAACTGACATTCCTCAAATCTCCTTCCAACAATGGGCTCTTCATTTCTCATTTCTTCCCTTCTACTGACCTATTTTCTTCCATTTTAGCTTCAGCCTACAATTGAAAAGCTTTGTTAGCTGTTATTCTCAACAGCAATGGGCAGCTTTCCTCTGGAAATAAGTGAGTGCAATTGTCCCCTAATAGACTCCACTCTGTAGTCCAGAGTAATTGAACCCATTACTTTTCCCTGCTTCTTGGGCCAGAATGCAGCACTTCCAGGGGAAGAATGGTGAGATTCAAGCTTCCAGGAATACTTTAAAATGGCAGGCAAGGAACTTAGGGAAATGGTGAAGATAATGCTTTGGAAAAGAGTATATTCAAAAAGAAATGGGTGCCTTTGAATCTTGAGATTCCTATCTATGATCTAGCTTACCTACTATTGGCAGTCCAAACTTTAAAATTTGATATTTTCTATGAAATATATGATTTTGGGATTTTTTTTGTTTCTTTTTTAAAATTTATTTATTTTAATTGGAGGCTAATTACTTTACAATATTGTAGTGGGTTTTGCAATACATTGACATGAATCAGTCATGGGTGTACATGCGTTCCTTATCTGTTCTTAATTGGAAAATGTATGTGGAAATTATGGACTGGATTTGGCTGAGAAGCATGTGTAGATCATGTGTTAGAGGTTACACTTTACGTATTTACAATGAAACTAAAAAAATGGGATCTGTTATGGATTGTGAATTCATACAAATACTAACTGGAAGTTACTATACAGAAGAAGTACCTTCCCCCAATAAAACCACTTTTATTAAAAAGTACTACATTTGGATCTTTTTGTTTGTTAAGTATAATATAAAAAACAAATTGAAGTAGATTTAGATTCCATTGTATCATGCTTTAAAAAGTATTGAAAAACAAGGTCCTATACTACAGGACAGATAACTATATTTAATATCTTGTATTAAACCATAATGGAAAAAATATGAAAGATAATATACATATATATATATAAAACTGATTCACTTTTCTGTGTAGCAAAAACTAATACAACACTGTAATTCAACTATAATTCAATATTATTTTAAGTAATAAAAAGTATTTGGTTACTTTATGATGCAATGCAAAAATTAAATTTTGAGAACTTTGATACCATATAGAAATAACTAAATCTTACTTTGGGGACCAAGGTTCAAAATCAAACCTACATTTTGTACATTTTAAGCACTAAACCATATTCAAAAATATTCATCTGACACTTTAAAGGTTATATTATGAGCAATGTTCATAAAATACCATGGAAAAGTTCACCTCTGTTTATAAATATATGAAAGACACTCTTCTGGTGAATTTTATCCTTAAGTAAAAGGCAAAACTGTGAATAACTAGAAATTAATAGAAATGAGATCAGCTCAGTTCCTCAGACCTTTGTTGAGTTCCATGACTCATCCTGGCTCTATTAACCCATGTAGAAACCTGGGTTAGTACACGTGTCGTTAAAATCAGATTATTCACTGAAAATAGGTTTTCTCAGATAGAGGAGTTTAAAACCATAATATTAATAAAAGTGTTCTACAGTTATAGATCTGCCAACTCATAACTCTAGAGAATAAATGCAGATGATTTTTTGTTACAGAAATTACCTGGGGAAATACAAAGCACAATATAAAAATTATATATATATATATAGTTGTTGCTGCTATAATTAATATTACTTATTTAATATTAGAAATGTATAAAAATATGCTCAATTTGATAAAAGAACAAAAGAAAAGAAAGCAGCAGGCATGGTGAGGAGTCTTGGTCCAATAAGATGTTTGTCAAACAACGTAAATGACTGTGAAATAATGTGAAGTAAAAGATTTGTATAGAAAAATGGTTTCACAGGTTCAGTTTTAAAAACTCTTCTGAATAAGCTAAACATGTGCCCACAATGACAGCAACTTCATTTTATTGAACAACACTATTCCCCTCACTTTTTCTATCAGAATAGAGCAAATTCTCTATTGATATATTATAGCAAAGGTTTTTAAAGTAACAAATATATATTTATATGTCATCCACTGCAAGATTTTCTCCTGTTTTGTGTATATTTGGGGTGGTTTACTCAATTACTTTTTCTCTATATTTATATTATGATTTAAATATTTATACCTTTTTTTTTCTTACCTATGTTCAGTATATGTAATGGTATTTAGTTTTACTACCTTTTTCACAAGGGACACTATGCTGCTGCTAATCGCTTCAGTCATGGCTGACTCTGTGCGACCCTATAGATGACAGCCCACTAGGCTCCTCTGTCCCTGGGATTCTCCAGGCAAGAACACTGGAGTGGGTTGCCATTTCCTTCTCCAATGCACGAAAGTGAAAAGTGAAAATGAAGCTGCTCAGTCTTACCCGACTCTTAGCGACCCCATGGGCTGGAGCCTACCAGGCTCCTCCATTCATGGGGTTTTCCAGGCAAGAGTACTGGAGTGGGGTGCCATTGCCTTCTCCGAGGGACACTATAAGTTTTGTTAAAATTTCTCATTTAAAAACCACTATATTTTTCTTTGGGTTTCCCAATGGTAAAGAATCCACCTGCCAATGCAGGAGATGCAGAAGATGCAGGTTCAATCCCTGGGTCGGAGAGATATCCTGAGGGAGGAAACGGGAACCCACTCCAATATTCTTGCCTGGAAAGTTCTATGGAAAGAAGAGCCTAGTGGGCTCCAGTCCACGGGGTCGCAAAGAGTCAGACATGACTATGGATGGACACACACATATTTTATTTATATTCATATTCCAGTACAAGCAATGTTATATTAATAGCAAATATATGGCTATAATTCAATTATAGCATACCTGCTTTGTCTATAGTGTTTTTCTTAATACAGCAAGGCTGTCTGCACTCCAAGGTTTGTATTTACAATTCTTACTATATGTTCAGTTCAGTTCCTCAGTTGTGTCCGACTCTTTGTGACCCCATAAACCACAGCACACCAGGCCTTCCTGTCCATCACCAACTCCTGGAGTTTACCTAAACCCATGTCCATTTAGTCAGCGATGCCATCCAACCATCTCATCCTCTGTCGTCCTCTTCTCCTCCTGCCCTCAATCTTTCCCAGCATCAGGGTCTTTTCAAATGAGTCAGCTCTTTGCATCAGGTGACAAAAGTTTTGGAGTTTCAGCTTCAACATCAGTCCTTCCAATGAACACCCAGGACTGATCTCCTTTAGGATGGACTGGTTGGATCTCGTTGCAGTCCAAGGGACTCTCAGGAGTCTTCTCCAACACCACAGTTCAAAAGCATCAATTCTTCAGTGCTCAGCTTTCTTTATAGTCCAACTCTCACATCCACAAATGACCACTGGAGAAATCATAGCCTTGACTAGACAGACCTTTGATGGCAAAGTAATGTCTCTGCTTTTTAATATGCTGTCTCGGTTGGTCATAACTTTCCTTCCAAGGAGTAAGCATGTTTTAATTTTGTGGCTTCAATCACCATCTGCAGTGATTTTGGAGCCCCCCCAAAAATAAGGTCAACCATTGTTTCCACTGTTTCCCCATCTATTTGCCATGAAGTGATGGGACCAGATGCCATGATCTTAGTTTTTTGAATGTTGAGCTTTAAGCCTACTTTTTCACTCTCCTCTTTCACTTCATCAAGAGGCTCTTTAGTTCTTCTTCACTTTCTGCCATAAGGGTGGTGTCATCTGAATATCTGAGGTTATTGATATTTCTCCCAGCAATCTTGATTCCAGCTTGTGCTTCATCCAGCCCAGCATTTCTCATGATGTACTCTGCATATAAGTTTAATATTACCAGCTTCTAATTTGTATTTATTTATACCCTTTATTTTCTTGGGCTCCAAAATCACTTCAGATGGTGAATGCAGTCTTGAAATTAAAAGATTCTTGCTCTTTTTAAGAAAAGCTATGACAAACCTAGACAACATATTAAAAAGCATAGACATCACTTTGCTGACAAAGGTCCATATAGTCAAGGCTATGTTTTTTCCAGTGGTCATTTGTAGATGTGAGCATTGAACTATAAAGAAAGCTGAGCCAATAGTCATGCATGGATGTGAGAGTTGGACCATAAAGAAATCTGAGTACCTAAGGTTTGATGCTTTCAAACTGTAGTGCTGGAGAAGATTCTTGAGAGTTCCTCAGACAACAAGGAGACCAAATCAGTCCATGCAAAAGGAAATCAACTCTGAAAATTCTTTGGAAGGACTGATGTTGAAGCTGAAACTCCAATAACTTGGCTACCTGATGTGAAGAGCTGACTCACTGGAAAAGACCCTGATGCTGGGAAAGATTGAGAGCAGGAAGAGAATTGGGTGACAGAGGATGAGATGTTTGGATGGCATCATCGATTCAATGGACATAAGTTTGAACAAATTCTGAGAGATGGTGAAGCACAGGGAAGCCTGGCGTGCTGCAGTCCATAGGGTCACAAAGAGTCAGGCACGACTGAGTGAATGAGCAACAACAGCACATCCTCTCTTCCCCTTAACATTCTCCACATCATATACTTCCTAGCCTAGACAAAGACCTAAGGTACTCTCTACCCAACTTTTCTTCTCTCTTGCAAACCATCCCACTCTAATTAAATAGGACACCACCAAGTGCTGCTATTTTTTCCTTCTTCAGTATGCCTTAGATTTCTACTAAAACTTTTCTATAATAGCAATTAATATCACATCTTAACCTGGATGAAAAAATTCATCATCTACCATCCCATCCTACTTCACGCTAATCTGTTCTCTTTATTGAACTTGGCATAACTCAGCTGTTCTTCTTCTTCTTTTTTTTTTTTTTTTTTCTTCTGCTGTACTAAAAGCAGGCTTTCAGTCCCAGAGACATTGGCAGGCAACAATACCTAATTTAAAGTGTTATATATTGCTTCAGGATATACAGGTGGTATGATATCTTCTACATGATATGTTATATAAAGTTTATACTCAAAATTTGAGCACATTCTTGATTTTTCAGCTAGAGCAGTGTTACTGAAATTTCATTATATGAAATCTGTCCTTTTCTACTACCTCTAGTATTGTCTGCCAAATATTTTTCTGATGTTTGGATTAGCAGGATTTCTGAGAAAAATATTTCTTAACAGATTATTACTTATCTCTTAATGTCTATTTCTTCTGACCAGAGTATTAAGGTTGGTGATAACAGGACTTTAAATTTTGAAGAGTCTTAAGGCTATATAAGACAGTCTTTAATAGTTTTGAAGAAGCTTTGAGAATAATGATAGTCTTAATAAATCACGATTGCTTGACAAGTATTCATGAGAAAAAATAAGCAATAATATTAGAATAAAATTTTATCATTGCAAATCAATTTCCTTTATCACAGTCTTTACTTTCTAAGGAGGTTGATAATCTATTCAATATAAACCACTCTGCTTTCTTAATGCAGATTTTGGGAAACGTTTTTGTAAATATCAATTAGTAAACGTTCTTGGCTTTGCTGACCCTGAAGTCTCTATTGCAACTACTCAACTCTGGTTGTGTTGCAGTAACAGCCATTGACATAAACAAATATATGTGTGGCATGTTCCACTAAAACTATTTATTTTATAGAAAACAAACATATGGTTATCAAAAAGGAAAAGGGGAAGGGGTAAATTAGGAGTTTGGGATTAAGAGACACAATACTATGTATAAAATAAATAAAAAGGGCCTACTGTATAGCACAGGGAAGTGTATCTTATATATTTGTATATCCTATAATAACCTATAAAGGAAGAGATATTGAAAATAACAAATATATATATATATATATACAGATATATATTATATATAAGGATATGGATAACTGAATCATTTTGCTATACACCTGATATGTTGTAAACCAACTGTAGTTCATTAAAAAAATTAAACATTTACAAAAGCAGTCAGCAGTCCAATTCAGCCCACAAGGTTCAGTGTGCAAATACCTGCTCAAAAGGAAAGTGTGTTTGACCGCAGGGTCTGTTCTAACAGAGTATTGGGCAGATACAAGCCTAATGCCCATTGTCACAGAGCACCAAGTTAGCAGGGCAGGTATGAATGAATATCCATGATTATAATAGCTTCAAGATTCTAACACATTTCCTAATCAAGTTATAAGTAATATTGTATAGAAGTTCAGAAGAAGAAATTAAGAAAAACTTCAGATATGAAACATTGAATGGTCCTTAAAGAATCAACATGATTCAGGGCCATTTCATTTGAGACTTTATATAACAAGAAATAATTTCATATTCAAATATGTATTCAAAAATGTATATCCACAGTGCAGAGGAAAGAGTTAACAGAGCAGACCTGAAGTCACTATCTTCAGCACAGCCCATTTGTGGAGTTGGCCCATGGCTAGCAGCTGGCAACCTGGCTGTTTTTTTAACCCAACCTGGTTGGCTGAACACCTGCTTTCCTTTGTGAAATCTGGCTTTTCAGCGTGTGCGGCTGGTTGTTGCTCTTACACAACCAATAAAATCTGAGTAAAAATCTTGGGCTTTGAGTGTGAAGCAGGTTTTCCTGGGTTGTACACATGCTTCTGCATTTTGCTGCTGGGTTGAGGAGTACATTCTGCATGACCCCTCTCTGGCAGGTAGCAGGAGTGGGGGTAGAAGGGAACACAGCAATCTATGCCTCAGCCTAATCCATCTGTTCCCCCGTTGATTGTGCTAATAAAATATAGCTATGAGCACAACTGCCTCTGAGTACTGAGAGTCCTTCCAGCAAAGCAGTGAATATATACATGTTCTTAGGATCTGTGTGACTCACACATACACAGGACTGATACTTATTCTGATTACTTCCAAAACAAGCAGCTATTCCTCTCATGTTCTCCCCTATTTTATTTTCTTCCATTCCATTTTATTCTAATGAGCTTAATGTGAGGGCAGTGTAATTCTATTACTCTTAAAAGCCATTTGTATCCTAGTATATAATTTCCTGATGCCCTAATGTGACACTTCTAGGTAACCTACTGAGTGGTCATCATAACCTATGTACATAGTTACAATGGTAATGACATAGCATTGTCTACTATCCTCTGCAAAAAGCATAGTCTTCCTTTTTAAGAACTTCAACTCTAAGCAATGCCAGAAAGACATAGCAGTAGTATTTCTGTAATTCACTGTTGCCTAACAAGTTATCCCAAAACTTAGTGCTTTAAACCAACAAGTTTTTAGAGAACCTCCATACTGTTCTCCATAGTGGCTGTATCAACTTACATTCCCACCAGCCATGCAAGAGAGGCTTCCCTGTTCTCCACATACTCTCTTCCATTTACCATTTACAGATTTTTTGATGACGGCCGCTCTGGCCAGTGTGAGGTGATACCTCATTGCAGTTTTGATTTTCATTTCTCTAATATTTAATGAAGCTGATCATCATTTCATATGCCTCTTGGTCATTTGTGTTTTTTTCTTAGAGAACCTGTTTGCAGGGTACAAATAGAAGCACAGAAACAGAGAAAGGACATGTGGACATGGCGGGGGTGGGAGGGTTGGATGAATTGGGAGGATGAAAGTGAAAGTGAAAATGAAGTCTCTCAGTCCTGTCTGACTCTTTGTGACCCCATGGACTGTAGACTACCAGGCTCTTCTCTCCATGGGATTCTCCAGGCAAGAGTCCTGGAGTGGGTTGCCATTTCCTTCTCCAGGGGATCTTCATGACCCAGGGATCAAACCCAGGTCTCCCGCATTCCAGGCAGATGCTTTAACCTCTGAGCCACCAGGGAAGCTCAGAGGATAGGTGTGACATATATACATTGCTGCTAAGTCACTTTAGTCGTGTCCGACTCTGTGTGATCCCATAGGCAGCAGCCCATCAGGCTCCCCCATCCCTGGGATTCTCCAGGCAAGAACACTGGAGTGGGTTGCCATTTCCTTCTCCAATGCATGAAAGTGAAAAATGAAAGTGAAGTCGCTCAGTCGTGTCCGACTCTTAGAGACCCCATGGACTGCAGCCTACCAGGCTCCTCCATTCATGGGATTTTTCAGGCAAGAGTACTGGAGTGGGGTGCCATTGCCTTCTCTGATATATACACGACCATGTGTAAAATAGATAGCTAGTGTGAAGCTGCTGTACAGCACAGGGAGCTTAGCTCAGTCTTCCGTGATGACCTAGAGGGGCAGGATAGGGGGTGTGGGAGGGAGGCTCAAGAGGGAGGGTATATAACTATATATAAAACTAAACTATATATATATAACTATATATATATATAACTATATATATATAACTACATATATATTTGATTCACTTTCTTGTACAGCAGAAACTAATACATCATTGTAAAGCAATTATATCCTGATTAAAAAAAAACTGAATTTTTATTATTTCAAGTTTCTATGGGTACCCCAAGCTCAAGGTTTCCCACTAGGCTACACTTAAGGTGTTAGCTATAATGACAGATATTTGAAGGTCGAAGTGGGGAATCCGTTTCCAAGTTCACTTACATGGCTGTTGGCCAATTCTCATGGTCCTGAGAGACTAGGGCTTGCATTTGGGCATCTCCTTAGGACAGTTCATAATATGACAGCTGGACTTACTCAGGGCAGGCAAGAGAGCAAAAATGGGCAAGAAAGACCCAACTCCAAAGTCTCTTTTGTAATCTAGGAAATGGCATACCAAGAGGTCTTCTGTATTGTATTATTAGAGACAAGTCAGCCAATTCAGCCACACTCAAGGAAGGGGAATTACACAAGGTCATGAGGGCACGGGGCAGCAGAGGATGAAATGGTTGGATAGTATCACCGACTTAATGGATATGAATTTGAGCAAACTTTGCGAGAAGTGGAGGACAGAGGAGCTGGGGTGCTACCGCATCGGGGTCGCAAAGAGTTAGACACAACTTGGTGACTGAACAATAACAACAAAAAAGAATGAAGGGTAGGAGAAAAGGGTTTTGAGAGTCAGCTTAGAGTCTGTTTACCACAATATCAAGAAAGAAAATAAACATCATGAAGCTAAAATACTGTGTGTATGTGTGTACAGTCTTCTTTTGAGGAAGCTAACTGCCAAAGCTTTTGACTGTGTGGATCACAATAAACTGTGGAAAACTCTGAAAGAGTTGGAAATACCAGACCACCTGACCTGTCTCTTGAGAAACCTATATGCAGGTCAGGAAGCAACAGTTAGAAGTAGACATGGAACAACAGACTGGTTCCAAATAGGAAAAAGAGTATATCAAGGCTGTATATTGTCACCCTGCTTATTTAACTTGTATGCAGAGTACATTATGAGAAACGCTGGGCTGGAAGAAGCACAGGCTGGAATCAAGATTTCTGGGAGAAATATCAATAACCTCAGATATGCATATGACACCACCCTTATGGCAGAAAGTGAAGAGGAAGTAAGCCTCTTGATGAAAGTTTAAGAGGAGAGCAAAAAAGTTGGCTTAAATCTCAACATTCAGAAAACTAAGATCATGGTATCAGGTCCCATCACTTCATGGGAAGTAGATGGGGAAACAGTGGAAATAGTGTCAGAATTTATTTTTTGGGGCTCAAAAATCACTGCAGATGGTGACTGCAGCCATGAAATTAAAAGACGCTTACTGCTTGGAAGGACAGTTATGACCAACCTAGATCCATATTGAAAAGCAGAGACATTACTTTGCCAACAAAGGTCCATCTAGTCAAAGCTATGGTTTTTCAAGTGGTCATGTATGGATGTGAGAGTTGGACTGTGAAGAAAGCTGAGCGACAAAGAATTGATGCTTTTGAACTGTGGTGTTGGAGAAGACTCTTGAGAGTTGCCTGAACTGCAAGGAGATTCAACCAGTCCATTCTAAAGGAGATCAGTCCTGGGTGTTCAATGGAAGGACTGATGCTAAAGCTGAAACTCCAATACTTTGGCCACCTCATGCAAAGAGTTGACTCATTGGAAAAGACCCTGACGCTGGGAGGGATTGGGGGCAGGAGGAGAAGGGGACGAGAGAGGATGAGATGGCTGGATGGCATCACTGACTTGACGAATTTGAGTTTGAGTGAACTCCAGGAGTTGGTGATAGACAGGGAGGCCTGGCGTGCTATGATTCATGGGGTCGCAAAGAGTCGGACATGACTGAGTGACTGAACTGAATACTGTTATGCCCATGCTATCAATCAGGAAACTGAAGATGAATAAGGTTACTGCTGCTGCTAAGTCACTTCAGTCGTGTCCGACTCTGTGCGACCCCATAGACGGCAGCCCACCAGGCTCCCCTGTCCCTGGGATTCTCCAGGCAAGAACACTGGAGTGGGTTGCCATTTCCTTCTACAATGCATGAAAGTGAAAAGTGAAAGGGAAGTCACTCAGTCATGTCCAACTCTTCGTGACCCCATGGACTTCAGCCCACCAGGCTCCTCCATCCATTGGATTTTTCAGGCAAGAGTACTGGAGTGGGGTGCCATTGCCTTCTCCGATGAATAAGGTTAAGTTCATCCTATTAGAAATAGAATTTCAGCCCCCAGTGAGCCTGGTTATGAAGCTTTCGTTTCTAACTCCATAACATTTCCTTATATGAATTCAAACATAGAATCCAGCATTTAGGTCCTCATGCTTAATTAATTAACATTTAAAAAAATAAAAATTAGGGACTACATCCTTAGTATGTATGTCAAATATTCAAATATTATAGGGGCTTCCCTTCCCTGGTGGCACTGTGGTGCAGAATCCACCTGGTACTGCAGGAGACACTAGAGATGTGGGTTCAATTCATGGGTCAGGAAGATTCCCTGGACTAGGAAATGGCAGCTTGCTCCAGTGTTCTTGCTGGGAAACCCATGGACAGGGGAGCCTAGCAGGCTATAGTCCATGGGGTTGCAAAGAGTTAGATACAACTGAGCAACTAAGCACGCAAAATCAAATATTTTAGATAAATAGATGAACATCAGAGTCTAAGTCTTCTGGAATGGGCTATTTTACAAATCATAAATCAAAATCCTTGCTTTGCACATAAGAATGAGAAAAAAAAATAGAAGGAAAATATTACAAAGTAGAAGGACTGAGAGAAGAAAGAAATAAAAGGGAGAAAAAGCAAAAGTTGATTTGATTTTACAGTTAAGGAATCAGAATGGAAATTTTATTCCAGTTGTATGTCTCATGTTGTATATAGTTAAAGCACAGCACAATGAAACATTTTAAAATTTAAGAATTAGAGTGATATCATAAAGAACAAAAAACTTTTAACGTATGGCATAATTGTATATAACCAAGGAAAGCAGGATTTGTAAACACAAATTAATTACGCTTCGAGGTTTAAAATGTAGCAGTAAACTGTAATAAAACTTATTATCAGCATACAAATGTTAGTATGAATATTTCTTTCTAGTTACAAGAGACAAATTTATAGTTATTTTTCACTAAATTCTGCAGGGTTCTGGAACAAAGCAACTTATTGGATTTAATATATTTCTCATAAAAAGTGTCTCAGAAGTATTACTTTCATGCTTGACACAACTTTTCATTGGCTTTCTTATTTTATATCTCTGATTTACAACAGGCTAGCTTTGCTGGATGATAAACTCTCAAATTGCAGAAATGTAAAACTGCAAGATTTCTTTTTTAAATGTAACAAGGAAGTTTAGTTGATTCAATATGAAATATGAACCTTTATGTGAGTCCATTTTACCAATGATAAAATCACTATAATAGTTGCATATTTAATTGTGAGAATAAAATATAAATTAAAAATTAAATATTTGTCCAATTTTACTTTTTCCCATTTAGTATACTTATTTGAAATATATAAAACCTCATAGAACAAAATAATCAAGAATTTAGGAATCCTTACCATTTCCTATCAGATGCAGATACAAAATGGCATAAAATAAATATTGTTGATGAGTACAGTAGAAATTCCTGAACTTGTAACAAACACATAACATACACAGACAAAAGATTATTTAAAGTGGTAATATGGTTTATAAGAGAGGTATTCCTTCTAAAAGAATAATATAAATGATGCTAAAACAGTTGCAAAGTGATTTGTTCAGTTCATTGCCAAAGAGAAACAAAAACACTTGCCATGTTGGGCAAGTGACATACATGAGAGGATAAGTTTTCCATTAAAAAGGAATGATGGGAGAAGAAGAAAGCTTAACTTGGGGGTGAGGAGTGATAACAGCTAGGAAAACAGACAACAGTTTCAGTAATGGGTTAAAGATGGATTAGATATTTTATCAATTGGAAGGAATCCAAGACAAATCAGTAACTCTTAGAGTTCTCCAAAGGCATCCTATTTGCTAGCATATAGATGGATTATTCCAAAGGCTGCTTGTGGACACAATGGGGGAAGGAGATGATGGGACAAATTGAGAAAGTAGCACTGACATATATACACGACCATGTGTGAAACAGCTAGCTAGTGGGAAGCTGTTATATAACAAAGGGAGCCTAATTTGTGGCTCTGTGATGACTTAGAGAGGTGGGATGGAGGGGACTGGGAGGGAAGCTCAAAATAGAGGGGATATATAAATAGTGTTTTGAAAAGCAGAGACATAACTCTGCCAACAAAGGTCCACATAGTCAAGGCTAGGGTCTTCCTAGTGGTCACAGTTGTGACAGCTGGACCATAAAGAAGGCAAAATGCCAAAGAATTGATGCCTTCAAATTATGGTGCTGGAGAAGACTCCTGAAACTCACTTGGACAGCAAGGAGATGAAACCAGTTAATCTTAAGGGAGATCAACCCTGAACATTCACTGGAAGGACTGATGCTGAAGCTGAAGCTCCAGTAATTTAGTCATCTGACATGAACAGACAACTCATTGGAAAAGTCCCTGATGCTAGGAAAGATAGAAGGCAGAAGGAGAAGACAGCATCAGAGAATGAGATGGCTGGACAGCATCACTGATGCAATGAGCATGAACTTGTGCAAACTCCAGGAGATGGTGAGGGACAGGAAGGCCCAGTATGCTGCAGTCCATGGAGTTACAAAGAATCGCACAATACTGGGAGACTGAACAACAACAACAATAATAAATATGGTTATGGCTGATTCACATTGTTGTAAGGCAGAAACCAACACAACATTGTAAAAAAAACTGAAAGTGAAAGTCGTTCAGTCAGGTCCAACTCTTTGTGACCCCATGGACTATAGCCTACCAGGCTTCTCTGTCCCTGGAATTCTCCAGGCCAGAATACAGGAGTGGTCCCTTGTGGCTCAGCTGGTGAAGAATCCGGCTGCAATGTGGGAGGCCTAGTTTCGATCCTTGGATTGGGCAAATCCCCTGGAGATGGGAAAGGCTACCCACTCCAGTATTCAACCTGGACAATTCCATGGACTGCATAGTGAAAGGAGTCACAAAGAGTCAACACAATTGAATCACTTTAACTTTATCATCAGCCTTTCCCTCCTCCAGGAGATCTTCCCAAACCAGGAATTGAACCCAGGTCTCCTGCATTACAGGTGGATTCTTTGCTGAGCCATCCAGGGATTCCTAGTAAAACTTCAGTTTAGTTCAGTTCAGTTCAGTCGCTCAGCCATATCCAACTCTTTGTGACCTCATGAATCGCAGCACGCCAGGCCTCCCTGTCCATCACCAACTCCCGGAGTTCGCTCAGACTCAAGTCCATCAAGTCAGTGATGCCATCCAGCCATCTCATCCTCTGTTGTCCCCTTCTCCTCCTGTCCCCAGTCCCTCCCAGCATCAGGTCTTTTCCAATGAGTCAACTCTTCGCATGAGGTGGCCAAAGTACTGGAGTTTCAGCTTTAGCATCGTTCTTTCTAAACAAATCCCAGGGCTGATCTCCTTCAGAATGGACTGGTTGGATCTCCTTGCAGTCCAAGGGACTCTCAAGAGTCTTCTCCAACACCACAGTTCAAAAGCATCAATTCTTGGCGCTCAGCTTTCTTCACAGTCCAACTCTCACCTCCATACATGACCACTGGAAAAACCATAGCCTTGACTAGATGGACCTTTGTTGGCAAAGTAATGTCTCTGCTTTTGAATATGCAATCTAGGTTGGTCATAACTTTCCTTCCAAGGAGTAAGCGTCTTTTAATTTCATGGCTGCAATCACCACCTGCAGTGACTTTGGAGCCTAAAAAATAAAAGTTTTACAGTGCTCACACTGTTTTCCCATCTACTTCCCATCAAGTGATGGGACCAGATGCCATGATCTTAGTTTTCTGAATGATGAGCTTTAAGCTAACCTTTTCACTCTCCTCTTTCACTTTAATCAAGAAGCTCTTTAGCTCCACTTCACTTTCTGCCATAAGGGTGGTGTCATCTGTGTACCTGAGGTTATTGATATTTCTCCCGGAAAACTTGATTCCAGCCTGTGCTTCTTCCAGCCCAGCGTTTCTCATGATGTACTCTGCATATGAGTTAAATAAGCAGGGTGGTTCCTATTTGGAACCAGTCTGTTGTTCCATGTCCAGTTCTAGCTGTTGCTTCCTCACCTGCATATAGGTTTCTCAAGAGATAGGTCAGGTGGTCTGGTATTCCCAACTCAGTATTTTCTACAGTTTATTGTGATCCACACAGTCAAAGGCTTTGGCATAGTCAATAAAGCAGAAATAGATGTTTTTCTGGAACTCTTTTGCTTTTTCCATGATCCAGTGGATATTGGCAATTTGATCTCTCGTTCCTCTGCCTTTCCTAAACTAGCTTGAACATTTGGAAGCCTGGCTTGGAGAATTTTGAGCATTACTTTACTAGCATGTGAGATGAGTGCAATTGTGTGGTAGTTTGAGCATTCTTTGGCATTGCCTTTCTTTGGGACTGGAATGAAAACTCACCTTTCCCAGTCCTGTGGCCACTGCTGACTTTTCCAAATTTACTGGCATATTGAGTGCAGCATTTTCACAGCATCATCTTTCAGGATTAGAAATAGCTCAACTGGAATTCCATCACCTCCACTAGCTTTGTTCGTAGTGATGTCCACTTGACTTCATATTCCAGGATGTCTGGCTCTAGGTGAGTGATTCACACCATCGTGATTATCTGGGTCATGAAGATCTTTTTTGTACAGTTCTGTGTATTCTTGCCACCTCTTCTTAACATCTTCTGCTTCTGTTAGGTCCATACCATTTCTGTCCTTTATCGAGCCCATCTTTGCATGAAATGTTCCCTTGGTATCTCTAATTTTCTTGAAGAGATCTCTAGTCTTTCCTGTTCTCTTGTTTTCCTCTATTTTTTTGCATTGATCGCTGAGGAAGGCTTTCTTATCTTTTCTTGCTTTTCTTTGGACGTCTGCAATCAGATGCTTTTATCTTTCTTATTCTCCTTTGCTTTTTGCTTTTCTTCTTTTCACAGCTATTTGTAAGGCCTCCTCAGACAGCCATTTTGCTTTTTTGCATTTCTTTCCCATGGGGATGGTCTTGATCCCTGTCTCCTGTACAATGTCATGAACCTCTGTCCATAGTTCATCAGGCACTCTATCAGATCTAGCCCCTTAAATTTATTTCTCACTTTCACTGTATAATCATAAGGGATTTGATTTAGGTCATACCTGAATGGTCTAGTGGTTTTACAACTTTCTTCAATTTAAGTCTGAATTAGGCAATAAGGAGTTCGTGATCTGAGCCACATTTAGCTCTTGATCTTGTTTTTGCTGACTATATAGAGCTTCTCCATCTTTGGCTGCAAAGAATAAAATCAATCTGATTTTGGTGTTGACCATCTGGTGCTGTCCAAGTGTAGAGTCTTCTCTTGTGTTGTTGGAAGAGGGTGTTTGCTATGACCAGTGCATTCTCTTGGCAAACTCTATTAGCCTTTGCCCTGCTTCATTCCGTATTCCAAAGCCAAATTTTCCTGTTACTCCAGGTGTTTCTTGACTTCCTACTTTTGCATTCCATTTCCCTATAATGAAAAGGACATCTTTTGGGGGTGTTAGTTCTAAAAGGTCTTGTAGGTCTTTATAGAACCGTTCAACTTCAGCTTCTTCAGAGTTACTGGTTGGGGCATAGACTTGGATTAGTGAGATATTGAATGGTTTGCCTTGGAAATGAACAGAGATCATTCTGTCTCTTTTGAGACTGCATCCAAGTACTGCATTTTGGACCCTTTTGTTGACCATTATGGCTACTCCATTTATTCTAAGGGACTCCTGCCCACAGTAGTAGATATACCCATTCCAGTCCATTTTAGTTCACTGATTCCTAGAATGTTGATGTTCACTCTTGCCATCTCTTGTTTGACCACTTACAATTTTCCTTGATTCATGGACCTAACATTCCAGGTTCCTATGGAATATTGCTCTTTATAGCATCAGACCTTGCTTTTATCACCAGTCACATCCACAACTGGGTATTGTTTTTGCTTTGGCTCCATCCCTTCATTCTTTCTGGAGTTATTTCTCCACTGATCTCCTATAGCATATTGGACACCTACTGACCTGGGGAGTTCCTCTTTCAGTAGCCTATCATTTTGCCTTTTCATACACTTCATGGGGTTCTCAAGTCAAGAATACTGAAGTGGTTTTCCATTCCCTTCTCCAGTGGACCACATTCTGTCAGACCTCTCTACCATGACCTGTCAGTTTTGGGTGGCCCCACACAGCATGGCTTAGTTTCATTGAGTTAAACAAGGCTGTGGTCCATGTGATTGACTATTTTTCTGTGATTATGGTTTCAGTGTGTCTGCCCTCTGATGCCCTCTTGCAACACTTCCCATTTTACTTGGGTTCCTCTTGCCTTGGACCTGGGGTGCTAATAAATAGTGATGCACAGTAGGCATTTGTTGAAAGAAGGAATCTGATATCAAACTCTCCTTATAGAACTGATCTTAAGGTGTCTTCTCATTACATCCGAAGTTAGTACCATGACTGTGTCAGATCACCCTATCACTGAGAATTTTAAATTATTAAATTATAAAGTTCCTCATTATATAAACTGAGATTTAAAGAAAATCTATCTGTTAGTTTTTTATTACTCCTCGGAGATGGAATTAAAATGAATCCCTCTTCTGCCTGGCAATCTTTCAAATATTTGAAGTCAGCTCTCTTTAAGAAACACTGCAGAGATACTAATTTATAATTTCTCTGCAGTATTTCTTTGACCTACTTCACCCCACACACAGTTTCAAAATATTAGTCAGATAGTTGTGGGTAGAGAAGCTTGCAAGGCCACACCAAATTTACCTGAACATATTTTCTCTTGTCTTCTATAAACATCTAAATTAATTGAGCATTATGTGAAGTGTCAGAAAGTATTTCCCACTGCCCAAGACAAGCATTTTTAGCAATGAGCAAGAAGCGAATCATAGACCCAACATGACCTGCTAAGCATGAGGAAAAAGAGTCATTTGCCTAAGGGATCAGCCAGCTTCTCCTGAGAGGACATTTGTGGCAAACATTATGAACTACAAACAAGGGATCCCACTATTCAAACAGTATCAGGTAAGTGTTTTAGATTCTTATGGAACTCTGTGGAGGGAAGAGCCCCAGTTACACCCAAGATTAATTTCCCTTCATTCCTCTGGGATGGTGGCAATATATCTAGATTAATTTTAGTCAAGAAACCTAAAGAAATGAGGGTTACCTCACACACTTTATTTGGACACAATATATATCATTGATATAACAATTAAAACCTCCTTAAAACCTGTTGAAACTATAAGTCTAAGCTTCATTAGACTCCCCTCCTCACCTGCTAGTCTACAGGGCAATGGAGTGAAAGTGTTAGTTGCTCAGTCCTTTCCCCAACTCTGTGACCCCAAGGACTGTAGCCCACTGGGCTCCTTTGTCCATGGAATTCTCCAGGCAAGAATACTGGGTTGGGTTGCCATTCCCTTCTCCAAGAGAACTTCCTGACCCAGGGATTGAACCCAGGTCTCTTGCATTGCTGGCAGACTCTTTAGTGTCTGAGCCACCAGGGATAGTGAAAAATAGAAGGCACAGTGTCAGAAAGAAAAGAAAATAGATTGGAAAAAATAGGCAAAGAACATTTCACCTGAGTCTAAGCTCTCCAGGTATACGATACAAAGAATAACGCTATTAGGTACCATTTGCACCATAATCACAGGACACCTACCACTTAAAACAGGCATACAAGTCAAATAACAATATAGCCTGAGAGTGAAATCTATATTTAATGCCTTAGAACTGAACCATGCAAAATCCCTTTAATATAACCAAACATTTCTCGGGTTGGCAAGACTGTGTGTAACATATTTCATCAATTCTTGAACATACCATTTTGTTCATGTTATAATATTTCTAAATAAATGGTTTAGAATCAATGGATGCATTTTTCTAATCAGTGGATGCATCTTCTAATCCACGATATGTCAGAGTTAAACTGGGGACATTTCTTTAATTTTAATCATATAAAAATGATGGTACTCATATAAGCACTATTTAGAGATGAGGATGTCTAGAATCAGGTCTTTCATGTATGTGGTTTTATACTGAATCTAGATCCCTTAAGGTAACAGATTCATCAAGCTACCTTATGATTACAACTTGCCTTACATGTGGACAGTGTCAAAGTATGTTGGCCGGAAGCACCTGTTCCCTTATCAGTTTTAGTTTTTGTTGTTATTAAAGTGTTTTTTGGTTGTTTGTTTGTTTGTTCCCCTAAGAACTACTGACCTGCCAAATTGGGTGAAATGTGGTTTTGTGAGCTTAGTGAACTTGAGTTAACTCTAAGAGATGTATCCATTTAAGCTGTGCTGATCAAATGCATTTTCTGGTCCATTATGCAGTCAGAACACACATGCTGGACCACCAGGGTCACTGGACCTGAGAGGCCCCTTGGATAACAAGCAGATAACTTCTGCTAATCTCACCCATAAATATTTCATCTTCATCACCTATCTCACATTCTTCTTTTCTTCTTGTTTTCTGAGATAATGAAAGTAGCTTTAATTTAATTATAGACTTCCCTGGTGGCTCAGACGGTAAAGCGTCTGTCTACAATGCGGGAGACCCGGGTTCGAGCCATGGGTTGGGTCCACTAGAGAAGGAAATGGCAATCCACTCCAGTACTCTTGCCTGGAAAATCCCAATGACAGAGGAGCCTGGTAGGCTACAGTCTATGGGGTCACTAAGAGTCGGACACGACTGAGCGACTGCACTTTCACTTTCAAAGTAGCTTTAGTAAATCAATTATAAGTGTTAGCTACCTAGATGCCTTCATTAACAATTACTTTCATTTATCTGGTTGTCATTTTCTCAATTTACTCTAATTTCACCAAGCACTTTCAAGTACAGTACCCAGAGCTACCAAGATTCCTGAGTGGCCTGTAAATTCTTCAGTCCTGTTACTATAGTTCTGCTCATGAAATATATGATTCCATTAGCTATGCTGGAGCTACATCACATTATTGATTGGTATTGATCTTCCTGTCAAGCAAAACCCACAATCTCTTTTACACATGCAATTGCTAAGTGATACTATCCTTTGTATGGTTGGCTTTTTGGAATTGAGAACAAGACCTTGCATTTATCACTTTAAAAATGCTTATTAGTTTTGGTCCTTTTCTCTTTGTTTTTCAAATATTGTTAGTTCTTTATTCTGTAATATAAGGTATGTACCAATTCTCTCGAACTTTTGTCATACACAAATCTGGTGGTTACACTATTTTATAGTTTTCAAGTTACAATGTGAATTGGTTACAGCTATTGAAATAAACAGAACTGAATTTATATCATAAAGGGATATGCTAGAATCCTCTCTTTAGGTTGACACCACTGTATACTACCCTTCTCCTAATTATTAATCCATATCTTTTATCACAAGTTCACATTGATGTGTCAGGCACCAGGATCTTAGGAGTAGTGCTTTGATCAAAACCAATCTACTGCATTTCTTTGATCTGTTTCTCTAATGTTGTTTAAAAAGAGGGTAGACTGTGACATAGTCTTAAAAATGTTTGCTGAAGCTAAACAAAATCAAACTGAAACCAAGACGTACAGTCACCCTTTAAGTGTTTTTCTTGTTCATTTTCAGTCCCTACTTGTGGACTATCAAAGAGAGGCATAAAAATGACAGAAATCCCTCCTTCCTTCCAAGGCACTGTGTGCTTCCAAAACCTCTTTTTAATAACTTGCTGTTGCTGTTACTCTTCCTAAAACTTATTTCCCATTACTATTAATGCCCTCATTTTGATCATCTATATTTATTATCACAAATACTATCAAAAGTTTTGTCACTGGCCTTGACATGTCCTATCATTTCAGTTCAGTTCAGTCACTCAGTCATGTCTGACTCTTTGCAACCCAATGAATTGCAATACGCCAGGGCCTCCCTGTCCATCACCAACTCTCGGAGTCCACCCAAACCCATGTCCATCGTGTCAGTGATGCCATCCAACCATCTCATCCTCTGTCATCCCCTTCTCCTCCTGCCTTCTATCTTTCCCAGCATCAGGGTCTTTTCAAATGACTCAGCTGTCTGCATCAGATGGCCAAAGTATTGGAGTTTCAGCTTCAACATCAGTCCTTCCAATGAATATTCAGGACTTATTCCTTTAGGATAAACTGGTTGGATCTCCTTGCAGTCCAAGGGACTCTCAAGAATCTTCTCCAACGATACAGTTCAAAAGCATCAATTCTTCAGCACTCAGCTTTCTTTATAGTCCAACTCTCACATCCATACATGACTACTGGAAAAACCATAGCCTTGACTAGACAGAACTTTGTTGCATGGTGCATCATTAAAATGCTACCTTCAGAATGTCACTGGAAATAATCTACTAAAATGTCCAGTATATCCAGGCCTAACTGCTATTTATCTCTCAAACTCCCCATATCTAGTCATCTATAATGACCTACATTACAAAATGGCAACTGTACCAAACAGTCCATAGGTCCTATTCATGCATCCTTGTTATCCTACTGATTGTTCCTTCTTTCTGCAAGTTGATCACTAATCAATGCTCATCCCACCCTGAACCAAATGTACAAACAGATAAAGAAGTAAATGGCCAATTTTGTTAACAAATCACAACTAGAGTATTAGACGAGTCCACTACTTTCTGAATGTCTGACATGTCCATAGCTCCATCAGAATCAAGTAGCTAGCATAATTCTGCATGCAGCTTAACATGCCTCATGTCCTGAAGTGAAGAAGTGAAGAAAGTCTTTCAGTCATGTCTGACTCTTTGTGACCTCTTGGACTGTAGTCTGCCAGGGCTCCTCTGTCCATGGAATTCTCCAGGCCAGAATATTGGAATGGGTAGCAATACCCTTCTCCGGAGGATCTTCCCATCCCAGGGATTGAATCTAGGTCTCCCGCATTACCAGCATATTCTTTACCATCAGAGCCACCAGGAAAGCCCAAGAACACAGGAGTGGGTATCCTATCCCTTCTACAGCAGGTCTTTCCAACCCAGGAATCTAACCAGGGTCTCCTGCACTGCAGGTGGATTCTTTACCAGCTGAGCTACCAGGGATGTCATGGGACCTATCAATTCTGACTGCAATTAAACTGGGCCAGGGCCTGGGTCCTGAGTCAAATAGGCCATCTAAAAGAAAACCTATGACATGTGAGGAGACTTGGTATGAGAAATCTGCACAATAACAAGAATAATAAGACCAATCATTGTCTATTTTTTAATCTATTTTTTAAACTTGATTTAAAATGTAAGTTTCACAGAAAGGGATGGAGATTTACAGAGGTTAGGAGATAAAAATGTGGCAAAACACACCAATAAGCATGGAGTGGGACTTCCCCAGTGGACCAGTGATTAAGACTTCACCTTTCAATGTAAGGTGTGAGGGTTCAATGCCAGGTCAGCAAGCTAAGATCTCATATGCCTCAAGGCCAAAGAACCAGAACATAAAACAGAAGCTATATTGTAAAAAACAACAACAAAAAAATTCAATAAAGGCTTTAAAAATGGTCCACATTAAAAAAAAAAATCTTAAAAGAAAGGGTGTGATAAGCTGAATAATCCACCCCTCCTACACACACATACAAATATGCTCACACCCTCATGCCTGGAACCAGTGAATATGTCACTTACAAGATGGCAAGAAGGGCTCTGCAGATGTGATTCAGGTAAGGATGATTACCCTGGTGGGTTCCCCCATAATCACAAGAGTTCTTAATAAAAGGGAGGCCAGAGAGGCAGAGAGAGAAGTTAGGAGGACTGGAGAGAAGGAAGTGATGAGCTTTGCATAGAGAAGGGGCCACAAGCAAAGGGCTGCAGATGGCTTCTAGAAGCTGAAAAAGGCAAGGAAATAGATTCTCTAGGAGTTCTCCAGAAGTAAGGTTTAGAACTCTACTTTCCAAAACACTGATGTTGATTGTAGGACCACTGACCTCCAGAGAGTTAATCATAAATGTATGTTTTGTAAGCCAGTAAACTGATGGTAATTTGTTATGGGAGGAAATTAATACAAACAGTTATATTTAAAATCTGCATTTAGTTATATTCACCTACAACTCAGATGCCAACTTAATCTCCAAAGTCAATAGACTGAGAGACTGAAGGCACATGGCTATTACAGCGTCTCTGCAAGTACATTTTTTCCAGCACACTTCAACAATTACACACAATCTTGATTTCCTGATCAACATGAAATTTGGATTTAATTCTCAGGAAATATATTCTTCTATTTCTGACAACTCATCGCATTTACAGATTTCTGTGGATATAATTACTAGTAGTTATTTATTCTTTATTTTAAATTAGTTTTTAATCTGTCCTTAATTTCCTTGTTTCTGTATCTTAAATGTATGCAAAATAGTCAGTGGGAGATATCATCTGGCAGAAAAAAGAAGTTTGGGAAAATAGCTTCCTTTGTGGCTCAGCTGGCAAAGAATCCACCTGCAATGAGGGAGACCTGGGTTGATCTCTGGGTTGGGAAGATGCCCTGGAGAAGGGAAAGGCTACCCACTCCGGTATTGTGGCCTGGAGAATTCCATGGAGTTGCAAAGAGTCGGACACAGCTAAGGGAATTCTACTTTCACTTGTTAAAAACTGGCCCATGTCTAATCATGCAGTGCATTGCAAAGAGTGAATAAAGAGTGGTCTTATCAGTGTGAGACAGAGCAAATAGGTTAGGTCTTTTGGGGACACATAAGATTATTACTAGGTGATATCCTGGAGGAAGTATTTACTTGTCACCACACAAAAAACCTTTGTTCTCAATAATTGACTTCTGGGTCTAATACTAAAAGAATGCACCAGTGAAGTTAAGAAATTAGACATATTTTACTCAGAATATACTCCTAGAAGCTGAACAAGAAATGAGGGTAAGAAAAATAGATTTCTGAGAGTCACTGAATAAAAATTTGCGAAGGAATTATCACCTGTATAGAAATAAAAGATTTTCAACATACTTATAATCAAGGAAACCCCCCTTGTGCCTGAAATATTAGAGGACATTACTATTTTTGTCTCCTTTAACTTTTAATTCCCAATCTTGAATTAGGGTATTATTTATAATTAGACATGAGAATATCTGGTTTGAAATTTTGAGTTCCCTACTATCTGGGTGATTTTTAGAAAATACGGGCTTTGTTTCTCCTGTATAATATAATAACAGTCCTGGCTCATAGGATTGCTTTTGAGGAATAAACAACATATTTCATTCTCCCTATGAAATGCTAGGCACATTGTCATGTCAGTGTTATGTCTTGTTGAACACTGAACATTCTCACACCAACTTTGTCTTATTCAAGAAGACTTAGGTGAAGCTATTAAAGAGGAATATTTCTTTTTTATCCTACTCTCACCTATTTTGGTTCTATTTTACATATGCCTATTATTCTTATCCTCTCCCTGAAAAAATCACCTGACAGGGTATCCTTGGTTTCACTTTATAATGCTTAATTTAGTCCAGTTTTCTTCAGTTAACTCCCCTATATCCAGTCTTCCTACTCTTCACTTTTGTTCTAAATCTACCTATCTCAACTTCTTCTTATCTCCGATGTCTATGATTTGATAACCAATTTGATGAAAATATCACTGGTAGATATATGCTACTGAAAGAAAATTACAGTAGCTTAAATAAACTAATTTATTGATGGATTCTCTGAACTCCAAATTTTTACTTATTTATACACACACACACATATATACTGTCATCACAGACAGATGCATAAATATGCAAGCACACTTTGATTTGTCTCATAAAACATGTTTTTGAAAAATACAGATAAAAAAACCTGATACTAGACTTAAACTAAGAAAATGATCTCAACTTTACTCACAAAATAATCCAATGAAAGACTTAATCATTTTATATTATTGCATTAGATGGTAGTTTCATATATTTATGTAAGCATTTTTGTTTTAATAATGGAAATTCTCAAATAGTATTCTTTATAAATGCTTCCTTTTTACCTTTTAACTAAAATGTTCATGCTGATGATGAAGATAAAGTGTCTATATATGTTCGGTTCACTGAATCAGTGGCTTAAGCATTTCCCCTATCAGGAGGAAATAAATTTGTAATAACAATTCTTAGCATTTGATAAAGCTTTTAGAATATATGTCATAAAAACAAAATTATAGTAATGCTACAAGTCATGCAGTAATGAAATATGTTCTTCTCTAAAATGAATAGCCTAATTCAGAGGTTGCTAATGTAAATGCACTGCAATCTGTAATTTCTATCTTGGTATTACATAGCACTTTCAATACTTTGTTTTAATATATAAATGTGTTTGTGTTAACTTGTTAGAGTTAATGGATTGGAAACCAATATGCTAAAGAGGACACAGAGGAATAGCTCTGAAACTTTTATTTTCAATGAGGGATGATGAGCTACTACAATGAGAAAACCTACATATGAAACATGTTTTTTTAAATATTAATACTTCTGCTCTTTAACTAAGTTATTGTAATATCAAACAACTGTCTCATTGAAACATCTGTTGGAAATTATATATGAAAGTGAAGTCGCTCAGTTGTGTCAGACTCTTTGCGATCCCATGGACTGTTGTCTACCAGGCTTCTCTGTCCATGGGATTTTCCAGGCAAGAATACTGGAGTGGGTTGCCATTTCCTTCTCCAGGGGATATTCCTGACCCAGGGATCGAACCCAGGTCTCCTGCATTGCAGGCAGACGCTTTACCCTCTGAGCCACAAGGGAAGCCCAGAAATTGTATATATTTATATATATATAAATCATAAATTATCCCTACACATCAATTTAATGAATATTTATTAAACACTTTGAACACATATTTTTGTTAGCATACACATACATGTTTAGAAGTCCTAGAATGTATAGACATTTACAAAATACAAAACAAAATATGTACATTAAGAAGCACAACTTCTGTTTTCAAAGATTCTCTCTTGGAAGTCTAATAAAATTGTAGAAATTACAAAACTACATAGTAATATATAAATATTATTTGATGGGAAATTTTAATCTAATTTTTGATTCATAATTATATTTTAATGAATTTCACTGTCAGTCACATGAATGCATTAGGAGAGCATTCTGGAGAAATGGTTTGGTTATCATTGAGAAGGTAGTACCTAATTCAGCTAGAAAGATACAAGGATTCACATCTTGGAGAGGCTGTCTTTGTGCTTTGTGAACTGCCTGTTATAAATAGTACTGGAAACACAATTTCAATTTTCACTTGCATCTTTCTTTTCTGCTTTACCGATATGGGTTAAACTAGCTTGAAACCTAACATACAAAAAATGAAGATTATGGCATTGGCTCCCATCACTTCATGGCAAATAGATGGGGAAACAATGGAAACA
The DNA here is from genome assembly GCF_027580195.1 of Bos mutus. NCBI lineage: Eukaryota > Metazoa > Chordata > Mammalia > Artiodactyla > Bovidae > Bos > Bos mutus. Next base: position 50,283,444 of record NC_091636.1, on the reverse strand, counting down.
GTGACAGACTTTATTTTCTTGGGCTCCAAAATCAATGCAGATGGTGACTAAAATCAGAGATATTACTTTGTGAACAAAGGTCCATCTAGTCAAAGCTATGGTTTTTCCAGTAGTCATGTATGGATGTGAGAGTTGGACCATAAAGAAGGTTGAGCACTGAAGAATTGCTGCTTTTGAACTGTGGTGTTAGAAAAGACTCTTTAGAGTACTTTGGACAGTATGGAGTTTAAACCAGTCTATCCTACAGGAAATCAACCCTGAATATTCATTGGAAGGACTGATGCTGAACCTTAAGCTCTAATACTTTGACCACCTGATGCAAACAGCTGATTCATTGGAAAATATCCTGATGATGGGAAAGATCGAAGGCAGGAGGAGAAGGGGATGACAGAGGATAAGATGGTTGGATGGCATCACTGAATCTATGGACATGAGTTTGAGCAAACTCTGGGAGATAGTGAAGGACAGGGAAGCCTGGTGTGCTGCAGTCCATGGGGTCCCAAAGAGTCAGACACAACTGTGTGACTGAGCAGCAACCAATATGGGAAAACAAGTCACAGCATCAATAACAACCCATTCCTTAATTAACTTGAAATTTCTTGATTAAAGGAATTTGTTTTATTTATTACTGTTTAGAACTAGTCAAGTTCAGATTTCTCCTGTTTTTGTTCTCCATAAACTTTTAGTTGCAGTACTTTAGCACAACAGAGGACCTGGTCCCATGGGGAGCTCCTTTGGCCAAATGTAGTATTTAGCAATGCATAGCTGATTCTCTTTGGTGTGCAACAGAAACTAACATGACACTGTAAATCAAATATATTCCAATAAAAATTAATTTAAAAAATAAACACTTAAAATCAAAACAATGCAGCCTTTCCAACTGAGCAGCAAACAGCTTTGAGAAGTCTTTAAAGATATTTTTTATAAGTTATTCAGGTAATTAATTTTAAAACCATACTTATGCACATTTTAGGCTGCTTATCAGTTTTCTCTGATTTAGAAACATTAACTTTTTATTTTAATTGTTGCCTTAAATTTGCATAACTGTTTAGATTCACTTGTGTGTTTATCAACTTTGCTCATCAAATTATTTTGAATCCTTTGTCCTCTTTTCAGAATTTGTTTTTTTTTAAATTCTGAAGCATACTCTTTTATGGTTGTTTCACTGAACGTCAACTATAATTTCTCCCAGAAATTGATTTTTAAAAAAAAATTGTTTCACTATCTATTTTTAATATTTATTTGTGATTGTGATATTTTTTACAATTACATCTCGGATTCTGAAAACAGACATCATTTAATTTTGCCTTCATTGCTTCTTACTCATTTAATCTATATATACCACCTTTCATTTTCTTTAAATTTTCATTCTTAAATCTCTGTTAAACATAGGCATACTATCTAATTCTATCCTTAACATTCATAATATTTTCCACATCTTAATCTTCCTAGACAGTGTGGTATATCATTTTCTATAATCTTCTAATTCACTAATACTCTCTTCACCTATATCTAATTGTGCTAGTCAAATTGAACATTAAATACTAATTCCAAAAAAATTGTCATTTTTTTCAAATTGCTTTATTATTGCAAATTATAGATTATTTCTATAATTTCTATTGGATCATAGACCCTAGTCACCAAAATATAGTTTCCCTTATCCTCTGGTGCTTGTTAATTTGAACTGTGAAAAAAATATTAAGACAGATTTATTGCAGGGTCATCCCTAGATAGCAAGTTGAGTCTTCTATTTTCAAAGTGCCTTTTCACTTGCTTATCCCAGGCATTTCAGGAATATAATCAATTTCAGATAAATTTTATGTTAATTTTCATCTGGGTGGTTAAAGGTGAGGAACCAGAGATCAAATTGCCAACATCTGTTGGATTATGGAAAAAGCAAGAGAATTTCAGAAAATCTACTTCTGTTTCATTGACTATACTGAAGCCTTTGACTGTGTAGGTCACAACAAACTGTGGGAAATTCTTCAAGAGATGGGAATGCCAGACCACCTGACTTGTCTCCTGTGAAAGCTGTGTGCAGGTCAAGAAGCAACAGTTAGAACTGGACATGGAACAACAGACTGATACCAAATTGGGAAAGGAGTACGTTGAGCCTGTATATTGTCATCCTGCTTATTTAACTTATATGCAGAGTACATCATGTGAAATTCTAGGCTGGATGAAGCACAAGCTGGAATCAAGATTGCCAGGAGAAATATCAATAACCTTCGATACACAGATGAAACCATCCTTATGGCAAAAAGTGAAGAGTAACTAACGAGCCTCTTGATGAAAGTAAAAGAGCAGAGTGAAAAAGCTGGCTTAAAACTAAACATACAAAAAACTAAGATTGTGGTGCATCTAGTCCCATCACTTCATGGAATATTGGTGAGGAAACAATGGAAACAGTGACAGAGCTTATTTTCTTGGGCTCCAAAATCACTGCAGATGGTGACTACAGCCATGAAATTAAAAGATGCCTGCTCCTTGGGAAAAAAAGCTTTGACAAACATGGACAGTATATTAAAAAGCAGAGTCATTACTTTGCCAGCAAAAGTCTGTATAATCAAAGCTATGGTTTTTCCAGTAGTCACGTAGGGATGTGAGAGTTGGATCATAAAGAAGGCTGAACTCAGAAGAAATGATGATTTTGAACTGTGAAGTGGAGAAGACTCTTGAGAGTCCCTTGGACTGCAAAGAGATCAATCCAGTCAAACTAAAGGAAATTAATGCTGAATATTCATTTGTAGGACTGATGCTGAAACTGTAGCTCCAATACTTGGCTTCCTGATGTGAAGTACCAACTCATTAGAAAAGACCCTGCTGCTGGGAAAGATTGAAGGCAGGAGGAGAAGGAGACGACAGAGGATGAGATGGTTGGATGGCATCAGTGACTCAATGGACATGAGTTTGAGTAAACTCTGGGAGTTAGTGATGGACAAGGGAGGGCTGATGTGGTGCAGTCCATGGTGGTTCAAAGAGTCAGACATGATTGAATGACCGAAAAATAACAAGGTGGTTAGCAGACCTGGTAAATAGTGTAAATTATCATTTCAAACACATGAGATAGTCTGAACACTTCGACTTTTTTTTCCCTTGAAGTACAGTCAATGAAGAGCAGATTTTTATATTATGAAATTTTACTTTAAGGTACTTTTTAAAATTTTATATTTAGTCTATGTTTTCATTTAATTTTCCAAATGCTTCATGGCTACAGATTTATGAATGACTTGAAATGGAAACTTATCAAAAGTCTACAGTCCTGGATGCTTGGGGCTGGTGCACTGGGACGACCCAGAGGGATGGTATGGGGAGGGAGGAGGGTTCAGGATGGGGAACACATGTATACCTGTGGCAGATTCATTTTGATATATGGCAAAACCAATACAATATTGTAAAGTTAAATAAAAAAAAAAGAATTAAATGGAAACATGTGAAGGAAACTGACACAGTACCAGTCAAAAAAATGTTTTTCTTAGCCTTTGGAAAGACAATAGAGATTTCAAAGTTAATAGCCCTTATTAGAAGATTTCTTTAACACAAGAAAAAGAAACAACATCTGCAGTTGTCTTATTTTTTCCCTCTTAAATCAAACGCATTCTCCATTTAAGATATTTTAATAGCGTTTTACTGGCTTCATATTTTGGGATGCAGTACAGTAGCTTTCATTTAAAAACAAAAGATTTCGTTTAAAAAAAACATAAATTAATGCGTGAAACACAATGCTGTTCCTTTCTTTGGATGAAATAAATTTAATTGAAAAAAAAAAAAAAAAAGTCTACAGTCCTGGCCTTATAGTGGACATTAAATCTAAAGCTTCTAGGCTTCAAAGATCAGCATTTTCCCCCAACTCCCTACTATAGAAAAGTTCATCATCAACTTTTCCACTTATCACACTAAATGGCTTTTTACCAATGGGGAAGTTTTTTCTCTCTCAAGTTCCTCTGCATTCAAAATATTTTTTTGTGTTAAATGACTGCATTTATAGACATTTCTATCAGGCATCATTTCAAGTTATTTTATCTACCACATTTCCAGTAACAGAAGTTACGATTTTATCTAAAGAATCAATTTGTAAATTTTTGCTCCTTTTAAACCATGATTGAAAATGTGAATGGCTTTCTAATTATATAAAAAAATGTATCACAAGTTCAGTAAAATTTCTAAAAACTTGATAAGCAAGGATTTTCTTCTCTTTTTTACTACTGTAAGCACACTAGAGTAGCTAAGACTACAACAATTATTGATTGTGAAAATCCTTCTGAAATACATTTCAGTGGATTCACCCTAAACTTACTCCCTATAACATATGTGTAATAAAGAATATGACTCTTCTTTTTAACTTTTTTTTGTTTTTCATTCAAATAATTTATTACCCACCTTTTACAATAAACTTTTTTAGAACACTTTTAGATTTACAGATTCCTAATAAAGATAACACAGAGAGTTCCCATATGCCCCACACCCAATTTATCCTATTAATATTTTACATTATACTGGGTACATTTACAAGTACAACATCATTAACTGTGATTTTTTTTTAAATGTTTGATTGTTCAGAACTTTTAAGCATCTCCCCCTTTTCTCCTGCTTCTTCACATCTGGAAAATCTGATAAGAAAGCCCAAATGTTCCCTTTACTAGCATCAGCAGGAAGTTTAAACCACACAAGGTAAACCACACTCTGGCCACACTCTTCACCCACCATAAAACAACCATGCCTTCCTCATTTCTCTGCTCTCTCAAGCCAGAATAGATGTGCTTGGGAAACCTTCCTGCTTTCCCTAGAAACTCTTTTAATGTGAGAGACACACCTCCAACCCCTTTGTGATGTGTGTGTGTGGTATCACTGTTCTTTACATCCAAATCAAATGTGGGCTAGAAGTCTATAAAATTTCTGTGGGACAGCTACACAACAGCAGATTATATATTTGATGACATGCTACTGAGAAGATGTAAGTCCTATGACTTTTTGAGAGTTATTCAAGTTAATATTAGCCCTTATGTTTTTAAATAAAAAGTAATTAGCTACTGTTCAAAATTTTATTTAAATAAAAATGAGACAACTGCTCACATTTTCAACACAATGAATAAACTTATTCAAGTATAGAGAAAAGTAAAAAGGTATAATGCTATATTTTGAGGTTTAAACAACTTTATTTAAATCCATTCTACTTCAGAAAGATTTTAGTTCCTGATATTCACATGTCATTAAATAGGAAACAAAACAACTCTGATCAAAGACTTAGAAATATTATAAATTTCACATTCGAATTTGGACACATTTTCCCCTGTGCAATATATTTCTCTATGAATATATTAATAATGCTCCAAAGTTTGTTCCCCAAACCTATTTTTTGTTGTTAGATAGAAGAAAATTAAATGTGTGTGTGTGAGAGAAGACAGAGAGAACTGGAGCCAAAAAGAGAGAAAGGAAGAGAGAAACCCAATTTGTAGCTCAGTCTGGAAAACTGGAGCCTTAGACTAGATTTGATATTAGTCATGAGATAGGATTTCTTCTCTGTGAAACTTGTCTTTGCTGTTAATACCTTCAAATGATTAGATGAGGATGACACACATTACTAAGGGTACTCTCCTTAACTTAAAATCAACTGATAACAGATGTTAACTGCATTCACAAAATACCTACACAGAAACAACTAGGTTAATGATTGATTAAATAACTGTGTATTAGGGCATAACCAAGTTGACACATGGAAACAACTGTCCCAGATATAAGATTAAATACTAAATTCTTTTTTTTAATTTTATTTTATTTTTAAACTTTACATAATTGTATTAGTTTTGCCAAATATCAAAATGAATCCATCACAGGTATACATGTGCTCCCCATCCTGAACCCTCCTCCCTCCTCCCTCCCCATACCATCCCTCTGGGTCGTCCCAGTGCACTAGCCCCAAGCATCCAGTATCGTGCATTGAACCTGGACTGGCATAAATTCTTGTGAAATTGCATATACACTATTGTATGAGCCACTGAAATTTAACTTGTGGCAAAGTAAGTGTGGTTTCGGTCGCGAAGAGTCAGACACGACTGAGCGACTGATCTGATATATATATATATATATATATATATATATATATATACACACACAGACACACACATATATAAAACATATCAAAAGCATACCTAGAAGCAGTTAAAGCTATAAAGAGTGGGCAAGAATATGAAGCAGCAGGAAAGACGTACACTGCTGGTGAGGATGTAAAATGTTATTAATAACAGGGCAATATAACAACATTACCTGACACATTCTAAAATATGCAAATCCTTGATGTAACAATTTCCACCCCTAGAAAATCTTTGCATTTGTACACTGTTTTATAGCATTATGTTAACAGAAGCAAATATTTCAAATACAAATTGACAGAATATCAGATAAATGAAGTAACATTTGTATAATAATGCACTACACAGCATGAAATTGAATGTGCTATAGTTTTGTGTGTCAATGTGGTTGACCTCCCAATCAGATTATTTGCAGAATGTTTCCAGTTACACAAAAATGTATTCAAAGTTTGCAATATAATTTAAGAATGAAATAAACACCAAAGGAGATCATTTAAAAATCAGAATAACAACTGCATCCAAAGGAGAGAAGCTAGAATGCAACTGAAAGACAACATGACATTTTAAAAGATATTGTTGATTTTCTATCTGTAATGTGTTTTTTTTTTAATATGATTAATTTGTGATCATTACATATGTACTATATATTATGGTAGCTTTTTTGGCAATTATATTGATTCCAAAATTCATTTAAGGCATGTAAAACATTGAGGTAGCCTTGAGTGACTTACACGTAGGACAAACAACAGAGAGGCGTTGTATCAGAATTTAAGAGTGGTTACATCTGGATGATGCGGTGGCATTTATATTCTTTATTCTCTGAAATTTCAGACATTCCTCTGTGTGCATACCTGCACACATGAATGTTTATGTATTTTTAGACTATTAACCCGTACCTCACACACAGTTAAATATACCTCCAAAATAAGAAACAGAAACTTTCTTTCTGGATAAAAATATTTAAACCATAAGAAATGAAAACAGTCCTATTTCAGTGTGGCTACACAACACAATTTCAAATAACTGAGTTAGAGAAAAGACTGCATATAATTGTTTGGAGTATCCACATTATCCACATGAAGAACTCACTTGAATGTTACGAGAATTAATTACAGTCATGCTAACTATTCCACGTGTTTGTTTCCCTATTCAATACTGAATAGTCTGGTAAACACAATGAAGTCATTTAAAGCAGAGGTAAATGATACTTTAGAGATTAAACTGTCTGCTATACAAACCACCTTATTACATCCTATAATGGATTCAAATCACACTTGAATAAGAAAAGTGAATGATACCCTCATAGTCTTTTTTTAGAGCTTTTAAACAGCTCAGTTTGTTGAACATTAAATACAGATTGAAATGAGGTTTTAATGAACTTACTTTTAAAGTAAGAAGCTTGTGTTAATATACATGTATTTTATTATTACATGTAATGGAAATAGCAGTAAAGAGAGTACCTTACAATTTAAACATAATAAACTAATCTTCACCAAATATTTAACTTCTGACTGAGGTAAATACAGAATATATTAGTTTTACAAATTCTTTTGAAGTAGTTGTACTGTGAAATAAGTCAAAAAGGACCTTTATTGTAGGACAATTTTTTCAAATCTATCTGATGGCAAAGAAACAAACAAAAATTCTGAGGACTCTACAGTTACATCATTTGATTTTTGAGATTGAAGTAATTTTTATTTGAAATGCAGACTTTCAAATATATTTAGGGAATTGTTATACGTTTATCTTTTTCTATGACAGGAGTCAGTTATATGAACCCAGAAACAAATATATCTTGACTTCTGAATATGCAATAATTCTGTGCTTATTCTCTGTCAAGTCTAACCATGCAATCCAATGTAAAAATGTAAAATAAGGGAATTTTATAAAGAACATATTCTAGAAAGATATATATATATATATAAATAAATAAGATGCACATCACTTGAATAAAATAATTTTAAATGAATGTGTATATATATTTTAGAAATATGCATATTCATGAATTTTGTGCTCATCCTAAATAAAACATTAAGCAGAGTTGGATATAGGCAAACTGGGCATAGATAAAAATAACTAATATTAAAAAGAAACTGAAAAAAATGATTCATTCAGCAGACCAAAATTTAGAATCTATGGCTCTAGTTTGATCAAAAGAAAATGTTACAAGGAAGAACTTTCTTACAGACTCCAGAAGGTAAATCTTGTCCTTTGAGGAGGAGTGGTTCTGACATTTGAGAAATATAACATGGTTTTTAACAGTCAAGAAACATGGTTTCAGACTTTAATTACTTAGTGTCATTTAACAGATCAGTGACATAAAATATTTCTGTAGAAGTACCAATTCAATATCTACTAGTTAAAACAGTAAGACGCTAAAACATTCTCTGAAATGTTTATCAAAGTAAATATGGCAATTCAAGAACGTGAAGAATAATTCTTTTATCTTAATCTTCATAACTATGATATGTTGTCCTGACATTATAAAACTCATTTGCTTTGAAAAAAATGAATTAACGCTAATACACATGCATGCACACACACACACACATATACATATATATATATATATATATATATATATATATATATTATATATTATACTTTTTATCTTTAGTTGAACATAGCCAGGATGGATCAAGTGAATTTTGTATTTCCCCAGTCATAAGCTTTCACGTATTCAGTAACAGCAATAGACAAATAAAATGTTGAAACCCAAAGAGAAATAACAGCTTTTAGGACAAGATCTGGATTTTTGTGATGAGAAATACCTCTAAAAATATTTTTAATATCTTTTACTCAGCAAAGATGTATTAAGCACACCCAAGGGTCAACACACTGAATTATGCTAATTTCTGAGTATTCACAGATAAATAAGACACAGCCCTAGATATTAGACAATTTCACAGCTAAGGTAAAGATGGGCTTCCCTGGTGGCTCAGCTGGTAAAGAATCCACCCACATTGCAGGAGACCTTGATCTGATCCCTGGGTTGGGAAGATCCCCTGGAGAAGGGAATAGCTACCCACTCCAATTTTCTGGCCTGGAGAATTCCATGGACTATTCCATGGACTCGCAAAAAGTTGGACACAACTGAGCAACTTCCATGAAGGTAAAGATAAAATATAGCAATGTGTCAAGGTTGCACTGGAGGTTATTAATGTGTATATTGTATATTTCTCCCATCTTTTTTTTTAAACTGTTATGTTCCAAGAGATATTTTTATTCTCACAGTAAACACTAAAGCAGAAAAAAAAAATTCAAAGATCCCGTCAACATAACTGAAAGATGGGGTCATTCTTATAAAGCAGCATTTTACCTTCTAGAACCTAGAGAAGGGGAAAGAGAAGATGAGAAAAATTAGAAACAGAAGTGATGGTTTTACTTGGAGGATGAAAATGTAAGAAAACTAGGAGAAAGAAAAAGATTATTTAGATAGGATGGAAGAGCAGAGGAAAAGGCTCTTGAGAATTCGTAGCAGTCAATCTGCCATTCACTGTTCTTAGTCAATAGTCAACCCCATAAGACTACATCATGGGCCATAAGCATCCTATATGGGTACTGGGAGCAGAATCAATGGAGGAGTTTCATCTTTATCTGGGAGGTTAAAGCCACACAATTATTGTTACTTGGGGTACTACAATTATTTGCTCAATGCTATGGGGAAACAGTGGAAACAGTGCCAGATTTTATTTTGGGGGGCTCCAAAATCACTGCAGATGGTGACTGCAGCCATGAATTTAAAAGATGCTTGCTCCTTAGAAGAAAAGTTATGACCAACCTAGATAGCATATTCAAAAGCAGAGACATTACTTTGCCAACAAAGGTCCATCTAGTCAAGGCACGGTTTTTCCAGTAGTCCTGTATGGATGTGAGAGTTGGACTGTGAAGAAAGCTGATTGCCAAAGAATTGATGCTTTTGAACTGTGGTGTTGAAGACTCTTGAGAGTCCCTTAGACTGCAAGGAGATCTGACCAGTCCATTCTAAAGGAGATCAGCCCTGGGTGTTTTTTGGAAGGAATGATGCTAAAGCTGAAACTCTAGTACTTTGGCCACCTCATGTGAAGAACTCGCTCATTGGAAAAGACTCTGATGCTGGGAGGGATTGGGGGCAGGAGAAGGAGACGACAGAGGATGAGATGGCTGGATGGCATCACCGACTTGATGGATGTGAGTTTGAGTGAACTCCGGGAGTTGGTGATGGACAGGGAGGCTTGGCGTACTGTGATTTATGGGATTGCAAAGAGTCAGATACAACTGAGCAACTGATCTGAACTGAACTGAACTGATGTGAAAAACATGTGTGAAAAACTCCATTGAAACAAAGATGGAAGTAATTACTCTTACTAATAGGGACAGAGGATGTCAGACATTGTCTTTAGAAAAGTAAATGAGGCAACGCTTTTACTGTGTGTTTCTTTTCATAAATTGCTAGAAGAATGTTTAAAGGGAACTATTTTACCAAGGTGTGGGTACTGAGCTATCACACTGGGTAGGATAGGATCCTGGGGCAAGACTGTCACAGACGAAAGACAATGAGAAGAAAGGAAAGCTAAACCCGAGAAGAGAAGAATTATGAATTATGGCCACTTGGATTAGACCAGTGACTTCTACACAAGTACTAGAAGGGAGGGAAACTCCTGATATATTGTCAGGGTTTTCTCTGGTCAAACTCACTGAAAAGATAAGATACCAGAGAAGATAGCATCAGTGATCCACGGAGGTCATTCTATCAGAGTAGAAAGATGGGATACAGAAAAGTTGAAAGTGGCTTTAAAGAGGCAAACAGAAAGTATCCATCCCAACCCACCATTTTTGTTGGACAGGATTTTTAAGGAAGGCAAACTCAGTTTTCAACCAGGATAAGAAAGGATTTATTTTTCTATGGAATGGGGTACATACATTTATGAAAGCATGAAAATATGAGATAGTCTGTAAACTGCACATTGTTTGGTGCTGTTATAAAGTAGTATAGGGATTAGATGGAAACTTGATTTTTGTGAAGAGGAGAGCATAACCCTTGGTCATTGACTTTAACTCTACATGTGTGTGTACTAATACCAAATTCATTTCCTCTGCAAATGCACACGCTTCGTTGTGCCATTGGATACCGCTTATAAAAATCAAATTCAAAGACTAGATTATTAAGAATTATGAAATGAGACAACAGACCCTTAAATTAAGTGTACATTCCTTACTGAAGCAAAGTCCTATGTACCTACACAAATTGTATACCCTGAAGCTTGCCTAGTCAGTGGGTGACAGTGTCTGATTTGGTAAGGAAAGTAGTGAGGTCCACAGTGAGCTTCTGTAACCCAACTAAAACCTCATGTTTGGCAATGGGGTAAAAAACACAGTTAAGAGGATTTAAAGAGCTAGAAGTCTTAACAAAATAGATTCAGAGGGATTCAAGGAGAAAAACACTAGAATAAAATTTACAGTCAAATAATAGAATTTAGTTGTCAAAAAGAACATAGCAGTAAGTTAAAAACAATTTATAACAAAATGGAGTTGAATGAAATCGCGCTAAGATGACAGTTGACAGTCAATGAATGTGTGATTGAAGAGACTGAAAAACCGTGAAGATTAGGTTTTGTAGCAGAGACAGATTCCAATTTTTAATTATGGTCAGATGGTGAAGTGCAAAAATTGCAAGATAATTGAATTTTAATAATAAACATTTTATCTTGAAACACACTACACGTTTTAGAACCTAGACTATAAAGGGCTGTTCTTTCTTCCTATGTTTACCACCATGAAAATGCTCCTCTTTATCTCTGTGGTGGAAAAACACCAAGTTGGTCCCCATGAGCTCTGCATCCTGGTTTTCACACCATTGGTTGATTCCCTCTCTGAAGAGAACCAGGACCTCGACTTCCTTTTAATCAACAGAATACAACACAGGATGCCATTTCTGTGTAACATTACATAAGAGTGTAACTCATCTGTCTAAGGAGATCTGTTCTCTTTTGCAGGCCTTTATGAAACAAAAGCCAGGTTGGGATGACCCACATGGCAAGGGTCTGTGAGCAGACTCTGGTTAATTGGTCTATTGCAAGAAACTGACTACTGACCTCAAAGATCCCTCAAAAAAATTGAATGCGACTAACAACCATGTTGAGAAAAATTGAGGGCAGAAGGAGAAGCAGGTGACAGAGGGTGAGATAGTTTGATGGCATCATTGACTCGATAGACATGAGTCTGAGTAAACTCCAGGAGACAACGAAGGACAGGGAAGCCTAGTATACTGCAGTCCATGGGGTCGCCAAGAGTCAGACACATGACTGAGCAACTGAACAACAACTATGTGACCTTAGAATTAGATCCTTTCCAAGCTGAGCCTCAGATGAGACTCAACTCCCACCAATACCTGTATTGAAGTTTAATTAGACCTCAGACATGAGGACATTGCTAAGTGTTGTCCTAGCTCCTGACCCACAGAAATTCTGAGATAACAAGTGTGTGCTGATCTAAGCCTCTAAATGTGCAGTATTACTGTGAAAGAACAGTAGACAGTAAATATAACATCAGAATCCCATTTTCCAACATTTTATATATGTTTGATGAAAGCTCAGTTTTCCATATTAAACTGTTTGTAGATGTATTAAGTGATGTTTGAGTGTTTGTTGATTTGTCCATTAAAAATAAAGTAAGTCTGGGAATGAAAACATTACATTTCCTTATATAATCTAAGTACATTAAATATTATAAATGATTGGCCCACAGAGAGTACCAGATGGGGATCTACCCAGAGATCACCCACCAGTCGAGTTGGAATGCCAAGAATAAGCTTATGTTTTAGTTACATATTAAAATGCCTTGCCTGCCTCAGCAAGAGAATTTAAATCTATATTGATATTTTTATGAAAACTACATATTAAGCAGACAAATAGTTATTAAGAACTCAATGTTGCTATTTCAATCACTTAGTATTATAGATAAGAATATTACAGAAAAACTCATAGGATTATCAATATATCTGTTTTGATATTTGTAGGACAACTCATAAACACCACTGCGAATTTATTAATTGGTGCCTTAATAGCAAATAATTCGTTATCTAAATAGATATAAAATCAAGCTATTCTCAAAGAATAATTTAAGATGTAGTACAACTTGTAACAAATAAAAAATATCTAAAATTCATTTAATCTTGTTCATAGTTAAGCATAATTTTTTCAGCAAATTTCTGGTATTTCTGGGTTATTGCTCTGTTTTAAAGCCAAAGGCTCTCCTCAGATTTTTTCCACATGGTATAACTACAAAGACATAGTGCTTAATTTGTTATATTTTATTTAAAAACATACTGCTCACAATGATTAGTAGAACACTGAAATATATGAACAAATCTTATGTATAAAAAAGTGGTATTGGTATTAAAGGCATTTTGTCTAAAGAGAAATAATACTAAAAACTCCTACAAATTATACATGAATTTTTTGCAGATCATTTTGGAGAGAAAAAAAGGGCTATGGAAATACAATATTAGAAGTGTCAAACATGCCAGAAAATATTAACAGCACACCTAGTGTTTCTGGCCTAGAGGAGAGATTCTGACTTTTGCTTAGGGAGGAGAAAATGAAAGCCAAGTAGAGAAGGATTGGCATTAGATCCTGAAATAAGCTGGTAATGATCTCATTCAACTTCTGCTCCAGCCAGGAGGGAACAATACATAACTATGAGTGAAGCTGATTGCAGAAAAGGCAACCTCTTAATCAACAGTGAAATTTGAGAGAAGTTAATAATGTAGAAGTAAAATAGACTATTCTTCCTTTTGCCTTCTTCCATATCTGAACATCAATTATGTAAGAGGTTTCATCATGGAAACTAGACATGCAATGAAATTTACAATAGGAGTCTTTCCCCTTATGTAAATTATAATAGAGACAGGAGTTTAAATTTTAAGAAGTAATTACGATTAAGAATGATGAAGATTATAAGATTGAAAAATGGAAGATCCATAAGAACAGAAAACATGGTAACATCCTACAGAGAGAGAATCTCTGAAAGGAAATCCTAAGTAACCCAGACCATCAAAAGAGCAAGACGTTTAGCTGAGTATAGTGTTAGGGGAATCAGATTATGTCCCAGGGCTTCCCACATGACACTAGTGGTAAGTTACCTGCCTGCCAATACAGGAGACATAAAAAACATGGGTTCAATCACTGGATGGGAAGACCCCTAGAAAAGGAAATGCAACCTACTCCAATATTCTGCTAGGGTAATCCTAAGGACAGAAGACCCTAGCGGGCAACAGTCCATGGGGTTGCAAAAAGTCAAATACTACTGAGCATCTGAGTACAAACTATGTTCCAGATCTGAGGGGAAAAATGCAATGCAGATTGTGAAAGAAGGTAAAGCACTTAAAAAAAAAAAAAAAAAAAAAGCCCTATTTGGCCAGAGGTTACAATAGGAAGGAGAATTATAATGCCATTATTATGAATTCAATGGTTTTAATATGATTTTACCAAAAGTCTTTCATATGGAATAAAATCTTCTTCAACATCATGCTTCTGCAAGTAAGCTTCATTTTCCTCTTTGCTAACTTTACTTGAGAGCTAGTTTCTTATTTCAAAATTTGATTAGATTTGAGAAACATGACTGAAATTGAATTTCTCTGCCCTGTGACGAGTGGCTCTGTTATTATCTCCATTTCATAGAAGAAGAAATCAGGGTATAGGGAAGTACCCTAGCTCTCCTGGGGAAGTCATCCTGATAGGATTCAAACCAAAGTCTCATCCATACAGCTTAGAGGTTTACCTCTTCCTAGATGGCAGAATTCCTTTTTGATATCTTTCCAAGAGCTCAGGTTCCTAATTGCTGAGAGCTCACCTAACCAATAGAGAAGGCAATGGCATCCCACTCCAGTACTCTTGCCTGGAAAATCCCATGGACAGAGGAGCCTGGAAGGCTGCAGTCCATGGGGTCACTAAGAGTCGGACATGACTGAGCGACTTCACTTTCACTTTTCACTTTCCTGCATTGGAGAAGGAAATGGCAACCCACTCCAGTGTTCTTGCCTGGAGAATCCCAGGGACAGGGGAGCCTGGTGGGCTTCCATCTCTGGGGTCACACAGAGTTGGACATGACTGAAGCGACTTAGCAGCAGCACCTAACCAATGAGGCTGAACAGACAAACAGGAATATTTTAACTCACAGTCAAAGACAGATCAATCTGTCACTTTTGATGTGAACCACAGAGCAAAGCATCTACTTTTTTTGGACAATTAAGTCAATCTAGGTACTATTGAGTAAAACCATTTACTTGCTTCCATGCAAAATTGTTAAATTAATATACTAATTTTTCATACATTTTAAGCATTGACTAGATGTAGCCCGAGACAAAACATTGACACAATTTTAGCTCAAATAGTAATTGCAGAGCCTTCTTCAGCCTGAGCCCCTAAAGGGACTCACCTGGCCCCACCCCAGTCCACATTTAGAGTCAATGGGAGGTCAACGCCCACTTTGTCAATCCATTGATATCTGGGTGGGGATCTTTCTTTTAGAACTGCAAGCTAGTATAAAGTTTGGGCATATCTCGAAGCATTTGCAACATAAATAGGAAAGAAAGAGATATGATTATGGATTCCTCTGAAGACAGTCTTTTCATAAAAGAGTTTAATAATTTATTTTCTTCTTCCTGCTCAATATTCCAACACAGAAGGACAGTTCTCTTTTCAAACTAAACTTATGTAACTCACATCAAAATTGATCTTCCCTTAGTTCCTAATAGCCTCTCCCCAGGATGGGCTCTACACAAAGAGAATTCTCCAGCTGGTTATAGCATTTCTGCTCAGGTTTCCAAATTTATTTTATTCACTTTAGAAACCTGCTAGTTAAAGAGAAAGATACCTGCTGTTATTAGACATAATAAGCATTCTTTTTTGCTATCTATATACAACCTTTGAACATAAAATGATATAAGTATGAAAGACCAAATGTTTCCTTCATTCATTTCACCAATATTCTCAAAACAAATATTGCAAGCATTTGACTCACAAATATTATATGTCAATTACATGAAAAACTGATTAAAACATAGTAATTATTAAAATATAGATTGCAAGTATTTGTGAGTTGACATTTTGATTACAGTTTTACATGTATCATTTAATTTCTATAATGAGGTATATTGATTTGAGTTTTTAGCTAGTCCATCTTTCACTCTAGTCAAAAATCCAAACTCAATCCTGACATTCAATGTCCTTCACTGGGAAGAGGATAAGTACTGTGTGTCATAATTTCAACATCAATTCTTAGTTCTATTCAAGCCAATTATTTGACTAATATACAGGGGCCTCAACAATTAAAGTGCTTGATTTCTTTAAGAATTCCAAGGCATTATATCATGAAGGAAGTATCAGTAGTTATAAAACAATTATCAAAAATTTCATACGTAAAATTGCAAAATAACACATTAGAAAACAAATATTTTGGAATTTAGAGCAAACTTTTCTTTTTTCTTTAAATATGTCTAGTTAATTTATTCACACATATATTTGGAATCTTAATTCTGGACCTACTTACAGTGTTGGTAGGACTACATGATATATAGTTTATTAAGTGTTACCCTAATGTTAATGATTACTGTGTTATAGGACATAGATAAAAGCATAAATTTCATATAAATCATTAAAGTTTGTTGAACCTGTTCATTTGTAGAAAACTTTTAAGACTGGGCTAATATCCACCAAGGGAGTAAGAATAATAAAACAAAGATAAAAGATATGAGTTGGTCAAAATTTCACCAAATATGTCTGTGAATTCTGTGACGCCTGTTAGTAATCTGAAAAAAAAATTTATTTTTAAATAGTAAACATCTTTTTCTTTAACATAGTTATGATATTTTGTAATTATAAAAATAATACACCACACTATATAACACCAATAACTTGAATACAAAAATCACAACCCTATTTTAAACAAATATAAATTTTAATAAATTATGTATTTTAATTTAAACAAACGCATGAAAATAAACTAGCCCTGGGTAGTAACCCTTAATATTAAAGGTTTAAGCATTTTAGAGAAATGCCTATATATTTGTTCCTGAAAAATTTATCAAAAAGCCAAAAATGCTAAGTGTTAAATTAATCTGAGTGTTTCAAATACTCTTAAAGCAACCAAACTCATACTAAGAGTACTATTTAGGCATTGTTTCAGAAAATATTGTATGTTCCTGAATTCTGTTAAGTAGTAAAAATTTATTTTAATTTTAATAACATTAAGCGTAAGTCCTTGTGTAATATTTTATCTATATGTTTCAGTTGTGTCATCTTAATAAACTTACAATCACCTGAGGAGATACTACCATATATTGTGCTTAATGATTTCCTTATAAGTATAGTTGATTAGCCATGTACCCTAAAATATATAAAACTATATTGCTCTATATCTTATATCTTAACTCATGTATAAAAGAAATCATAAAGCACATATTTGGTACCCTTAAATTTTAGAACTGTTAATCTCCAATTCATTTCAGGCATGCTGCTAGTTGTGTTTCAAGTAAGCCCTGAAATAGAATTTGTGGACCATGGAAAGTGAAAGGTATTGAAGATTGAAAGGTAGAAGAATTGTGTGGTATGTGGGTTGTGCTTAAAAATAGAAAATAAAAATCATACTGCAGCAAAGCATAGTATATATTCAACAATGCCTTTTGAATATCAGGAAAGTAGACCAGAATCAAAGACCTTTGGCAAATAGCAGGTTGTGCCATTTAAAGTTATACTTTCAATTAGATTTGACATGCTGTCCTAGTGAGGTTTTAAGAACAAGATGTAAAGGCAGCCATTCAAACCCACTGCAAAGTCAAGATCTGGCACCTCCCTCTCATTCTCTCACAGTCCTGTCTAGCTCTATTTTACTGCAAGACCTTGTTCTATCATAGTTTCCTAACAAATAGTTCTATTTGCTTCATACTGTGTATTATGCACAATGTGAATATTTCAAAGCTTCCTTGAAACCACCATCCTGCCCTCCATTCATTCGCATCTTCTTCTTCACTCTCCTGTCATATATATTCATCCAAAGGCACCCTTTATATATTTTTGTGCCCATAATAAACTGGCTGGTTCAAAAAATCTACAAATAGAGAATATGTTTTAAAATCCACCTGGCTGAGAGTTCCATTAGGCACCTGAAATTCATGCAATTTCCCTCTGGAGCAAAGGTGACCCAATGCAGGATTCAGAAAATGCCTCCATTTAACATAGTAAGGTATATAATATCACAGATAAAATATCACACACACACATAAACACACACCCTACAAGGAAACAAACTACTATGAGTATGAGCCAGAATAAACAATTGGAGACATGAAAGATGCAGAAATATCAAACACAGTACAAAATACATGTTCGATGTTTTGGAAATTTAAAAAGGGAAAAAGAAAAGAATAGCAAAAGAAAAAACATGCAGGAAATCAAAGGATAAATAAGACATTCAGATATTAAGTAACTTAACAGCAAGTGGTTTTATTTAATAGCAGTCCAGACACAAGTAAAATTTTAATAAACAAAATATAGTAAAATAAATTATATGCAATGCTACATGGTAAAGCCACAGAATTAAAAATGGGAAAATGTTTTTAAAGTGAATAACCTGAAGTTCCAAAAATACTGGAAATAAAGCATAGATATAAGTAACATTTGAAAGGTGGCAACTTAATTACTTCGGAGAAGGCAATGGCACCCCACTCCAGTACTCTTGCCTGGAAAATTCCATGGATGGAGGAGTCTGGAAGGCTGCAGTCCATGGGGTTGCTGAGGGTCGGACACGACTGAGCGACTTCACTTTCACTTTTCACTTTCATGCATTGGAGAAGGAAATGGCAACCCACTCCAGTGTTCTTGCCTGGAGAATCCCAGGGACGGGGGAGCCTGGTGGGCTGCCGTCTATGGGGTCACACAGAGTCGGACACGACTGAAAGTGACTTAGCAATAGCAATAGCAATAGCAACTTAATTACTTCAGAAATAATAAAAATACCAATCCAAATATCCCAAAGTGAAATAAATACCAAGTGAAATGAATACAATCAATGCAAATAAATTCATATAATGATGTAAATTCAGAAAACACAAAATAGAGACAATTATGATAACTCCTAGAGGAAAAAGTAATCCCTTTCAAAGAGCTTGTAATTAGAGCTTGCAAATTATAGCACAAATGCAAACTAGAAGATACCAGAGTATTATCCTCAATGCATTAAGACAAAACTGCCAACTCATCAAAATATATGCACTAATAACAAACTATCTGAAAAAGAAATTATGCAAATAATTATATTTAAAAATACAACAAAAAGAATTAAATTTCTAGAAATAAATTTAATCAAGGGAATATAAGCTCTATTAAGATATTGATGCAAAAACTGAAGAAGACATAAATAAAAAAGATAACTCATGCTCATGGATTGGAAGAAATAATACTGTTAAGATGTCCTTAATTCCCAAATCAATCTCGAGAACCAGTGTAATCCCTACCAAAATATTCCCTCAACTTCTCACAGAATTGGAACAAATAATCCTAAAATTTGTAGGGAACCACAAAAGATCCTAAATAGTGAAAGCAATCTTAAGAAAGAAGAACAAAGCTGGACATATGAAGCTCATTTATCTAAGCAGGGTAAAGTTATAACAAAATAGTATGATACTGGCACAAAAACAGACACAAAAAAACAACAAAACAGAGAGATCAGAAATAAATTCACATACACATGGTCAATTAATTTATGAAAAGGAGGCAAGAATATACAATGAGGCCAACAATCTGTTAGATGGTGTTGGAAAAGTGAACAGTTACATGCAAAAAAAATGAAACTGGACTACTTTCTTTTTCCATATATAAGAATAAACTCAAAGTGAATTAAAAAACATATATGAAAGTACTGATACCATAAAACTCTTAGAAGAAAGTACACAGCATGCTCTTTGACATTGGTCTTAGCAATGTTTATTTGGATGTCTCCTCAGGCAAGGGCAACAAAAATGAGACTCAATCAAATTAAAAAGCTTTGACACAGCATAGAAAACATTCAATAAAACTAAAAGAGAAACTACTAATTTGGATAAAATATTTGCAAATGATAAGTCTGCTAAGGGGTTAATATCCCAAATATACAAAGAACTCACACAACTCAATATTTAAAAAAAAACCCTCAAATAATTGAATTACAAAAAGAGCAGAAAATCTAAATAGACATTTTTCCAAAGAAGACATGAAGATAGCCAAAAGATTAATCAAAAGATGCTCAACATTACTAATCATTAGGGAAGTACAAACCAAAACTAAAATTAGGTATCACCTCACACCTATCACAGTGGTTATTATTTAAAAAAAAAAAGAAGAAGAAAAGCACAATAATAAGTGTTGGTGAAGATGTGGTGAAAAGGGGACCCTTGTGTACTGTTATGGGAATGTAAATTGGTACAGTCACTACGGAAAATATTACTGTGGGTCTTATAGAATTACCATACAATCCAGTAATTGCACTCCAGGGTATTTATCTGAAAAAATATACAAATTTGAAATGATGTATGTACCACCATGTTCATGAAGCATTATTTACAACACTCAAGACAAGAAAGCAATGTAAATGCTCATCAACAAACAAAAGAATAAAGAGTTGTGATAAATATATACAATGGAATAATACTCAGCCATGTAAAATAATAATATCTTGCCATTTCCAACAAAATAGAAACAGACTCAGATACAGAGAACAAACTAAAGGGTGCTAGAGGTAAGGATAGCGAGAAGTGAGTGAAATAGAGGAAGGATATTAGAAGGTACAAACTCCCAGTTATACCATAAATAAGTCACAGAGATGTGTTGTACAGTATAGGGAATACAGTTAAACTACTGCAGAACTCTTACATAGATAAAATATTGATTCTGTGTGCTGCCATTATTCTATACCTGCTAAATATTATAACTTATTCATTTCTCTCAACATTACAAGGTGATTCATTATTTCCCCATATTTTCAAATAAAGATATTGAGAGACAGAAACCTTGAGTAATGTGATAAAGAGAATGGAAACAGAAATTAAACCTAGGCTGTCTTCCTGAAGAATTCATGTGCTTCACAGATTTTCTGAGCTGCACCTACACTCTTCAATAGAGTACACACAGCATCAATCACTAATGTAAGTTTAAAAATACTTTAAAACTAAAATAATATACTACTTAAGGTAATAGATCTTTGATAAGTCTACAAAGAAATCAAGCAAATGACAAACTCATAGTTCTGGGTTCTGTTGCTGCTGTTGCTAAGTCGCTTCAGTCGTGTCCGACTCTATGCGACCCCATAGACGGCAGCCCACCAGGCTCCCCCGTCCCTGGGCTTCTCCAGGCAAGAACACTGGAGTGGGTTGCCATTTCTTTCTCCAATGCATGAAAGTGAAAAGTGAAAGTGAAGTCGCTCTGTCATGCCCGACTCTTAGCAACCCCATGGACTGCAGCCTTCCAGGCTCCTCCATCCATGGGATTTTCCAGGCAAGAGTACTGGAGTGGGGTGCCATTGCCTTCTCCATTCTGGGTCCTAATTGCCTTTAAAATGAGAACAAGGAAAGAAAACTGCCGATGGTGTCCAGAATTATTTAAATTTTGTGATACTAATTTTATGCTTCTTTTAAACATCAGGTTTATTTTTCAAATGTTTTGGCCACACCACACAGAATGGGGATCTTATTTCAACAACCAGCATTGAACCCATGCCTCCTGCAGTGGAAGTGCGGTCTTTCTTAACCACTGAACCACCAGGGAAGTCTCAATACTTTTATTTTTCACACTGGTATTCCTTGACTCCTTATTTACTATGTTTACCATATAGTTTATAAGTATTCATTTGAATATACTCAATATTTAATTAAAACAGTTTTAAATGTAAACTTATATGGGTTTGAGTTATGAAATTCCACATTCAGTAAACTTCATAAACCTAAATTCTGAGGGAGGCAGCCACAGCGGGATTATATGTGGAGGTCAGATACAAAAAAGGAATTGTAGCATGTGAAAAGTGCAAATAATTAGATTAGAAAACACAAAACAAATGCATTGACAGTAGGCATCAATAAGTATAGACTTATACCCTAAAAATATTATAAGCCTTATGGGGCAGGGGCTTCCCTTGTTGCTTAGATGGTAAGGAATCTTTCTAGAATAGAATATATACCAAAGTAAAAAGCTGAAGTGAAGTGAAGTGAAAGTCGCTCAGTTGTGTCAAACTCTTTGCAACCCCATGGACTATACAGTCCACGGAATTCTCCAGGCCAGAAACTGGAGTAGGTAGCTGTTACCTTCTTCAGGGGATTTTCCCAACCCAGCGGTCAGACCCAGGTCTCTGCATTGCAGGCAGATTCTTTATCATCTGAGCCACCAGGAAAGCCCAAGAATACTGAAGTGGGTAGCCTATTCCTTCTCCAGCGGATCTTCCCTACTCAGGAATCGAACCAGCATCTCCTGCATTGAAGGCAGAGTCTTTACCAGCTGAGCTACCAGGGAAGTCCAGTTAAAGGCTATATACATTATCACGGTTAACATGAAGTAACAAGAGACAGTCAATAATTGGAAATAAACTGAATAGCTAATCTTAATGACTAAGTACAATAATTATATTGTGTGGTGAGAGAGACCTAAGGATTTTAGAAACTAGTAAGAGCAGTAGGCAAAGAAATAAATATTTACAATTATCAGATAAATATGATCTAAGGGCACATTATTTGCATTAAAATATCTTGAGTGGATGAAAGTCATGATACTCACTGCATTCTGTCCTAGAAAATTAAAGGTTTTTCCATGTACATAAGCCAGATGAAGATCATTTTCAATTTTTTTGAAGGTCAAAGTGGCAGTCTTAAGAAGAATTTGGTTCTTACTATTGAAGGAATCGAAGGAAGCTTGGTCAATTTCATAATGCATTTGCTGTAATTGGAATTCTAATAATAGATGAGTTATTGGAAAAGGATGCACACTATAATGAGGAAAAGCACAGATGTTTTATTCAGACATAAGTAGATTTAAATTCTGTTTCTATTTTTGATTAGCTGGAAGACTTTGGGGGGAGTTAGTTAACTATTAATATCTGTGATCTTAGCTAATATTTTCAGGGTTAGGTAAACCTAGAAGTGTCTGACAAGTTATAAAAACTATCTCACATAGTTCACAATATCTTACAAGTGTTCGGATCAACTATAAATCTTCAGAATGAATGCATTTATATTTACAGAGACCTAAACCCTAGCTAACTGGACCCTGAAGCAGAGTTACTCAGACAAAGCCACCCTTGGTCAACAGCAAACAGACACATGAGCATGAGAATAAATATTTGTTATGCATGGTCTAATACAGTAATATTATGACAGATGACTAATACAGGTGAATCAGAAAAATCAAGGATTATATAACATTAGAGGGCATTTTTTTGTATTTACATTGGCATACTTGTCAATTATTATAATATATACTATGGTAATGACATAACCAAAAAAGGTTGACTATATATTTAATATTAAATCAAGACCTTGTTTTGCAAATGAAACTAATTTCCTTCTCATTTAATATCACAGAAGACTTTATAAGCATAGACTATTTTATCTATTATTGCATGGTAAGGAAGATAAAAACACATGTTATTGTCATATGAATCTAAAAAATAAATTTTAACCCTTTTCAAATATTGCATCAAATTCTATAAAAAACTTTACCGTATTTCTTTTTTTTTAATTTAATTTTATTTTTTAAGTTTACAATATTGTATTGGTTTTGCCATATATCAAAATGAATCCGCCACAGGTATACATGTGTTCCCCATCCTGAACCCTCCTCCCTCCTCCCTCCCCGTACCATCCCTCTGGGTCATCCCAGTGCACCAGCCCCAAGCATCCAGTATTGTGCATCGAACCTGGACTGGCGACTTGTTTCATATATGATATTATAGATGTTTCAATGCCATTCTCCCAAATCATCCCACCCTCTCCCTCTCCCTCTCCCACAGAGTCCAAAAGACTGTTCTATACATCAGTGTCTCTTTTGCTGTCTCATATACAGGGTTATTGTTACCATCTTTCTAAATTCCATATATATGCGTTAGTATACTGTATTGGTGTCTTTCTTTCTGTATTTCTTTGTGACCCCATGGACTACAGTCTGCCAGGTTCCTCCATACATGGGATTTTCCAGGCAAGAATACTGGAATGGGTTGCCATTCCCCTCTCCAGGGCAATTTTCCCACCCAGGGATAGAACCTGGGTCTCCTGCATTGCAGGCAGACTCTTTACCATCTGAACCACTAGTTGATATTGTTGTGCAGTAGCTCAGTGTTGTCCAACTCTTTGCAACCCCACACACTGTAACCCACTAGGTTCCTCTGTCCATGGTAATTCCCAGGCAAGAATACTGTAGTGGGTTGCTATTTCCTTCTCCAGGGATCAAACCCATGTCTCCTGCTTGGCAGACAGATTCTTTATTGCTAAGCCACCAGGGAAACCCTTCTATCAAGTAGATATGTGAAAATAGCATTATTAATATTTATGTAATTAAAACATTTCTAAAACTAGCTATTTATATAGGATATGTATATGAAATATATAGTTATATATAATAACTTCTCATAGCCACCGTTCAGTTCAGTTGCTTAACTGTGTCCAGCTTTTTGCAACTCCATGGACTGCAGCAGGCCTCCCTGTCCATCACCAACTCCCAGAGCTTGCTCAAATTCATGTCCATAGATTTGGTGATGTCATCCAACTATCTTATCCTCTGTTGTCCCCTTCTCCTCCCACCTTCAATCTTTCCCAGCATCAGGATCTTTTCCAGTGAGTCAGTTCTGCACATCAGGTGGCCTCAATATTGGAGCTTCAGCTTCAGCATCAGTCCTCAAAATGAATATTCAGGACTGATTTCCATTAGGATTGACCAGTTTGATCTCCTTGCTGTTCAAGGGACTCTCAAGAATCTTTTCCAACACCACAGTTCAAAAACATCAACTCTATACATCAGTCTTATGGACTCTGTCGGAGAGGGAGAGGGTGGGAAGATTTGGGAGAATGGCATTGAAACATGTATAATATCATGTATGAAACGAATCATCAGTCCAGGTTCGCTGCATGATACTGGATGCTTGGGGCTGGTGCACTGGGACGACCCAGAGGGATGGTATGGGGAGGGAGGAGGAAGGAGGGTTCAGGATGGGGAACACATGTATACCTGTGATGGATTCATTTTGATATTTGGCAAAACTAATACAATATTATAAAGTTTAAAAATAAAATAAAATTAAAACTAAAAACAAAACAAAACAAAAACAAAAACATCAACTCTTCAGTGCTCAACTTTCTTTATGGTCCAACTCTCACATCCCCACATAACTACTGGAGAAAAGCATAACTTTGACTACATGGACCTTTGTGGTAAACTAATGTCTCTGCTTTTTAATATGGTATCTAGGTTTGTCATAGCTTTTTTCCCAAGGAGCAAGTGTCTTTTAATTTCATGACTGTGGTCACCATCTGCAGTGATTTTGCAGCCTAGAAAAATAGTCTGTCAGTGTTTCCACTGTTTCCCCATCTGTTTGCCACGAAGTGACGGGACCAGATTCCATGACTTTAGTTTTTTGAATGTTGAGTTTTAAGCCAACTTTTTCACTCTCCTCTTTCACTTTCATCAAGAGGCTCTTTAGTTCCTCTTTGCTTTCTGCCATAAGAGTGGTTTCATCTGCGTATTTGAGGTTATTGATGTTTCTCCCAGTAATCTTGATTCCAAGATTCATCTTTGAATTAATTAATTAATTAATTAATCTTGATTCATCCAGCCCAGTATTTCTCATGATGTACTCTGCATATAAATTAAATAAGCAAGGTGACAATATACAACCTTGATATACTCCTTTCCCAATTTGTAACAAGCCCATTGTTCCATGTTCAATTCTAACTATTCCTTCTTGACCTGCAGACAGGTTTCTCAGGAGGCAGGTAAGGTGGTCTGGTATTCCCATTTCTTTAAAAATGTCTCACAGTTTGTTGTCAAAGGCTTTAGCATAGTCAATGAAGCAGAAGTAGATATTTTTCTGGAATTCTCTTACCTTTTCTATGATCTAAAAAAGCCTAGCACGTGAATATTCTCTTATGACAGGAATCAATCCTAATCAAAACTTTGACTTCATGTATTTGTATGTTTTCAAATGTGGTGATTATTTCTCCTAATTCTATATTATAACTGAAAAAATATCCAATTATAAAGAGGAAATTTCTGCTTTTAATTTTCTCCTCCATGTGAAAATAATAGCTAATTATCTTCCTTCTTGTAAACTTTATTCTATGCTTATATATACCTCTTATCATATTTCATTTAATTATTTTACATAATCAAAAGAGAGATTGTAAGTGATTTTACAAATTTTCCTTGAAATTGAATTTAATGTGAAGCATACTTAAATTTGATATAAATCTAGTTGTTTATGTTAATTTAGTTTAAATGGATTCTATTAGATAATTTTTAAAATTCTTATATATTCTCCTTTCCTTTCTAAAATTTATCTGTACTTTGTTTTACTGAATCACCATTACATAATATCTACACTTAACATTAAATATTAATAATCAAAATAAACACATTAAATGCCAAAATAATATCAACATTAGTACCATTTCATTAATCACAGCAACATAATTTTGCTTATATCAATTATTTTATACAGTATGTGTAGCATATTTTAGTTCAGTGCAGGCATAATTGAATGCCTATTACATGCTATATTCTGTGATTCAAAGGATTCTTCAAGTGCTTATAACCATTTCCTTCAAGTTCTTATAATCTAAATTAAGAGCTAGAAAGACAAATCAATAACTCAAATAGTATGTTATAAGGGAAAGGAGAGAGTTACAATAGATTTCTATTAAAGAAAAAGGGGAGGAATCCCTCTTTTTGAAGGTGGGGAAACTTAAGGGAGGCTTTTAAGAAAATGATTAACTTACATATCTTAGAGTGAAGGAGAAATGGGAGTTGACATGAGATACGAAATAGAGAGGCAAAGGAATATACATGTGTGCATATGTGTATATGTGTGTTTCAAATTAATATGGATAAGTGGGGGATAGAACATGATAGGGACCATGTTTACGTCCTCAAACTTTATAGCTGATCAAAGATAAACTTAGGGGCTCAAGCAAAAGGAGTATGACAGTTCTTCCTGAATAGACTGCATTAGCTATCTCCAAAGATGAGTTATGAAAAGAAAAGAAAATTAACAATCTTGCAAGAAAAATAACTATAGCCCAAATGAAAGCAATAGTAAACATAAATATCTTTAGCAGAAATTTATAATTTAACTCATCTAGTTTTGGAGATTGAGTAGGTGGGTAACTGGAGGAGAAGAAAGGGTCAAGGAGACTCCCAGGTTACAGATTTTCATGACCATGTGGAAGATGTTTTTATGGAAGGTGCTGACAAATAGAGGAGGTATTAATCATACCTATGAGAATGGGCTTTGGCATCAGACACAATTGGCATCCAGCCTCAGCTATTTCACTTAATAGTTTTGTGACCTTGCCATTAAATTTCTCTCTCGCAGAGACATAGTGCTTCCACATGGAAAATGACAAATGTAATATTTCAGACAGTTACTGCAGCATTAACTGTGATAACATACATGAAATATACCTGATACTAAGTAAACATTTGAAAACATTTTTTAGCCAATATTTTTGTAAGTATTGGGAGTAAATACAGGAGTGTAAGTGTCACAGTTTCAATCTTCAATCTCAGCAAAGTCAGAAGTTCAAGGAATTGGCCAGGGCCTTAGATGTCCATTTGAAACTCTTAAGCATACCTATGTTCATTAAAACTACTAGTACTAGACTGGTGATTTTTCTAGGAAAGAATGTATGGGGTGAAACAAGCACAGAGATGTGTGAATTGTTACCAGAGTCTCAAAGGGAGACATTCATGAAGGAGAATACAGACAGACACATTTGGATGAGGAAGGATAAAAAATAATAGTGTAAAAGACAATAAAAACAAAATAGTATAAATTTATTTATTATAAGAAGATAATTAAACACAAAAACACATTTTCTTTTCCTATATTTTATCATTCATTTCAACACTTAACAAGTATGTGGTTTTGCAGGAGACCCAGGGGATATTGTGGGGAATGAGAAGGTGCAAACATCTTGACTACTATCAAACATTTTTTATACAAACACTATTTTGGATCTGAGTCTACAGGGAGCAATAATGCCCTAATTAAATCTAAGATAATTATCTCTTCACATTTGATAAGTATCTTTAATAGAACTCAGAGGTTTTGTGGTTTTTTTCCAGATCATTAGATTTTTTTTAAACAGCAAATACTTTATTTTCAAAATCCAAAGTTTTCTCTTAAAAATGTATCTTCCATGCATTCATTCTTCACCCAGTCATTCATTTAGGTTTTATATGACTCATTTTCTTTTCCCTAGTCTGAATGACTACTGTCTAATGATTCCCAAATTGATATCTGGTGGTTTGGTTTGTGCTTTTAACATTAGTTACAATATTATGCCTCACAAAACTAAGGAATGTGGTGAATACAGCCAGGGTAAGATCCAGAATATTCTCTATGTTCCTGACAGTGTCACTACACAGTGGGCTGTCAACCACTAAACAGAGGGCAGAGTAAGGAAAGCAAAGATAAACCTGCATCCAACTTTGCCTCTTCAGATTTTAGCACAGTTCTTGCTAAATAGTTAAGACTCACTATAATTGCCCTGAATCCCATCTATTTTCTAAAATCTTAGACTAGGTTTAAAAACCAAGCTATACAAAATTAGTGATGTGCAAGTCATGCTACAATCAACAGCAACAAACCCTCTTACTGTAAAAGAATTGATCAAATGCCTCATTACAAACTGAATAAAAACATATTTTTCCTAAATTATTGAGATCGTTCAAAGTCAGAACTAGTACACATGTGGAAATATTATTTCAGAATACACAGTGTTTCTGATTTAATTCATTCAAAAGTTTTATTTGAAATGCTTTCTGTGGGAATAAATTATTCCCCCTTGGATATTTAATTGCCAAATAATTTTTATAGTCACGATGCATAATATTTTAATTGTGATTGTATTAAATTGAGATGTGTTATGACTACACCAAAACGTCATTATCAATTTTTGTAAAAATCATTTTTTCATTGATGATGTAGTCAATGCTCTAAAAGCATGGTTATTTTCACAAATCAAGTAAAAGCCATCAGGAGATAAAATTTCACTAGTCACAACTACTGCATTTAAGACAGACAACTGTCCTCTTTAATTTTGTTTTGAACCAAAGGACATGACCCTCTATAAACTCTGCATTCCCTGTTTCCCCTTGAGATACATACTCTTGACAGCATGACTATCAGATGTTTTAGTCACTAATCCTTGATCTTCAGCTACTGAATACAAAATATTTTTGTTGTGTCTACTGCGTTCTTAATTATAAAATTCATCATTCACGTGTTAAACTTCCTTATGTTTTAGAAAAGGTGAGTGGTCAACATGAATACCATTTCTACTATGCCAGTTAGGGAAGCAAGAAAGAGAAATAAATGGCTTTTTTCAGGTCCTCTATGTTTGAAAGCCAGAGTGGCAATTTTCAGTGCACAATGGGAACATAAAATAACTGAATGATTTATAATAATTACATGGAAGACAACAAAAAAATGACAGCTTATTTACAGAGAAAATTCAAGTACTTAATTAATTTGACCTCAACACTAAGGAAAATGTTTCTAGGAAGAGCTCTCCTAGGTATGTAGTAATTAAGTATGTTAATTGCAATGAGCACATTTAACATAAAAACAATGTGCTCATTCAACATGATTTTAAAACAGGTGTAGTTTTAAAAGCTCCCTTTTCAAATTGTATTCCCTTTCAATACGAAGCCAACAGAAAGTTCAACATGACCCTGAATAAAGGGGATCATGCTCATTTTGTAGAAAGCACACACTCATTAGATTAAATATATTAGTAGCCAATTAATAATTGATATTTTAGGAATGTTGTAAGAAGCTACAATCACTTCAACCGTATATTATCAGATTTTACTAGCAATAATAAATGATTGTATCTTATACAGTACTTTTAAAAAGAATGGGGCATCCATCATACAGCAGCTGTCCCCAACCTTTCTGATACCAGGGACTGGTTTCGTGGAAGACAATTTTTCCACTGAGCAGGGGTACAGTGATTGGAATGAAAACTGAGCTTTTTCAGTCCTGTGGTCACTGCTGGGTTTTCCAAATTTGCTGGCATACTGAATGCAGCAAATTTAACTCAAATGATCATTATATCTACTACTGTGGGCAAGAATCCCTTGGAAGAAATGTAGTCCTCAGAGTCAACAAAAGAGTCTGAAATGCAGTTGCTGCTGCTGCTAAGTTGCTTCAGTCGTGTCCGACTCTGTGCGACCCCATAGATGGCAGCCCACCAGGCCCTGGCGTCCCTGGGATTCTCCAGGCAAGAACACTGGAGTGGGTTGTCATTTCCTCCTCCAATGCATGAAAGTGAAAAGTGAAAGTGAAGTCGCTCAGTCCTGTCCAACTCTTAGCGACCCCATGGACTGCAGCCTACCAGGCTCCTCCATCCATGGGATTTTCCAGGCAGTACTTGGATACAATTCCAAAAATGACAAAATGATCTCTGTAGATCTATGAAGACCTACAAGATCTTCAAAAACTAACACCCAAAAAAGATGTCCTTTTCACCATAGGGGACTGGAATGCAAATGTAGGAAGTCAAGAGATACATGGAGTAACAGGCAAACTTGCACTTGGAATGCAAAATGAAGCAGGTCAAAGGCTAACAAGAGAACGAACTGGTCATAGCAAACACCCTCTTTGAACAACACAAGAGAAGACTCTACACATGGACATCATCATATCATCAATACCGTAATCAGACTGATTATATTCTTTGCAGCCAAATATGAAGAAGCTCTATACAGTCAGCAAAAACAAGACCGGGAGCTGACTGTGGCTTAGATCATGAACTGCTTATTGCGAAATTCAGACTTAAATTGAAGACAGCAGGATAAATGACTAGACCATTCAGGTATGATCTAAATCAAATCCCTAACAATTATTCAGTGGTAGTGACAAAAATATTCAAGGGATTAAATCTGATAGAGTGCCTGAAGAACTATGGATGGAGATTCATAACACTGTACCGAAGGCAGTGATCAAGACAATCCCCAAGAAAAAGAAACTCAAAAAGGCAAAACTGTTGTGTGAGAAGGCCTTACAAATAGCTGAGAAAAGAAGAGAAGTAAAAGGCAAAGGAGAGGAGAAAAGACATACCCATTTGAATGCAGAGTTCCAAACAATACAAAGAGAGAAAAGAAAGCCTTCCTCAGTGACCAATGCAAACAAATAGAGGAAAACAATAGAATGGGAAAGATTAGAGATCTCTTCAAGAAAATTAGAGATACCAAGGGAACATTTCACACAAAGATGGACACAGTTAAGGACAGAAATGGTATGGACCTAACAGAAGCAGAAGATATTAAGAAGAGGTGGCAAGAATACACAGAAGAACTGTACAAAAAAGATCTTCATGACCCAGATAACCACAATGGTGTAATATCTGATGTAGAGCCAGACATCCTGGGATGCAAAGACAAGTGGGCCTTAGGAAGTATTACTAAGAACATAGTTAGTAGAGGTGATGCAATTCCAGATGAGATATTTCAAATACTAAAAGATGATGCTGTGAATGTGCTGCACTCAATATGCAAGCACACTTGGAAAACTCAGCAGTGGCCATAGGACTGGAAAAGGTGAATTTTCATTCCCGTTCTAAAGTAGGGAATGCCAAAGAATGTTCAAACAACTGTACAACTGCACTAATTTCATATGGTAGCAAAGTAATGCTCAAAATTCTCCAAGCCAGACTTCAACAATATGTGAACCATGAACTTCCAGATGTTCAAGTGGGATTTAGAAAAGGCAGATAAACCAGTGATCAAATTGCCAACATCTGTTGGATCATCAAAAAAGCAAGAGAGTTCCAGAAAAACATTTACTTCTGCTTTCTTGACTATGCCAAAGCCTTTGACTTTGCAGATCACAATAAACTGTGGAAAATTCTTCAAGAGATGGGAATAGCAGACCACCTGACCTGTCTTCTGAGAAATCTGTATGCAGGTCAAGAAGCAACAGTTAGAACTGGATGTGAAACAACAGACTAATTCCAAATAGGAAAAGGTACTCCTTTTCCTATGCGAAAGGCTGCATATTGTCACACTGCTTATTTAACTTACATGCAGAGTCCATCATGCAAAATGCTGGGGTGGATGAAGCACAAGCTGGGATCAAGACTGCCAGGAGAAATATCAATAACATCAGATAGGCAGATGACACCATCCTTATGACAGAAAATGAAGAACTAAAGCACCTCTTGAAGAAAGTGAAAGAGGAGAGTAAAAATGTTGGCTTAAAACTCAACATTCAGAAAACTACGACCATGGCACCCGCCCCATCACTTCATGGCAAATAGATGGGGACACAATGAGAACAGTGACAGACTCTACTTTCTTGGGCTCTAAAATCACTGCAGATGGTGACTGCAGCCATGAAATTAAAAGATGCTTACTCCTTGGAAGAAAATGTATGACCAACCTAGACAGCATATTAAAAAGCAGAGACATTACTTTTCCTACAAAGGTTCATCTAGCCAAAGCTATGGATTTTTCCAGTAGTCATAAGAGTCACTTGGACTGCAAAGAGATCCAACCAGTCCATCCTAAAGAAGATCAGTCCTGGGTGTTCATTGGAAGGACTGATGCTGAAGCTGAAACTCCAATACTTTGGCCACCTAATGTGAAGAGCTGACTCATTTGAAAAGACCCTGATGCTGGGAAAGATTGAGAGCAGGAGGAGAAGGGAAT
This sequence comes from Bos mutus, assembly GCF_027580195.1. NCBI lineage: Eukaryota > Metazoa > Chordata > Mammalia > Artiodactyla > Bovidae > Bos > Bos mutus. Next base: position 50,250,434 of record NC_091636.1, on the reverse strand, counting down.
GACAGAGGATAAGATGGTTTGATGGCATCATCAATTCAATGGAAATGGGTTTGGGTGGACTTAGGGGGTTGGTGATGGACAGGGAGGCCTGAAGTGCTGCATTTCATGGGGTCACAAAGTCAGACATGACTGAACGACTGAACTGAACTGAACATGTATGGATGGGAGAGTTGGACTACAAAGAAAGCTGAGTGCTGAAGAATTGATACTTTTGAACTTTAGTGTTGGAGAAGACTCTTGAGAGTCCCTTGGACAGGAAGGAGATCTAACCAGTCAATCCTAAAGGGAGTCAGTCCTAAATATTCATTGGAAGGTCTGATGCTGAAGCTCCAATACTTTGGCCATCAGATGAGAAGAACTGATTCATTGGAAAAGACCTGGATGCTGGGAAAGACTGAATGTAGTAGAAGAAGTGGATGACAGAGGATAAGATGGTTGGATGGCATCACTGACTTGATGGTCATGAGTATGAGCAAGTTATGTGAGTTGGTGATGGACAGGGAAGCCTCGTGTGCTGTAGTCCATGTGTTCTCAACGAGTCAGACATGACTGATTGGTTGAACTGAAGGGTGCAGGGGATGGTTTTGAGATGATTTAAGCACATTACATTAATTGTGCACTTTATTTTCATTATCAAATCAGCTGCACTTCACATCATCAGGCATTAGACTCCAGAGGTTGGCTACCCCTGTAACTAGAGCATGGAAGAATGCTATGGCAAATGGAATATGCCCATCTTGTTTATCATTTTATTTAGAGTGTAGAATGAGTGACTGAAAAGCAGTAGGTACTAGATAAATAATTACTGGTTATATAAGAAAAGTGAAACAGTTTATTATTATGTTGGTAATACTCTACGACACAAATAAGAAGCATGTTAAAAGAAGGGAGATAAATGGGATCAATACTTTCATGGAAAAATTTAAAATTAGGTGAGCATTTAAATAAGAAATTAAGGTATCAAAGTATAAAGGTATTATGAAACAGTTGGGCATGACTGAGCGACTGAACTGAACTGAATGTATTACACTCCTTAAAAAATATAATTGCACACTGTGTGCAGCAATGCTCTAAGGAACCAAGTTTAATGGGGATAATAGTGAATAAAACAATTTGTTAGGAAGAATGACTCCTGATTCTGGAGGGCTTAGATACTGCATTTTATAGAAAAATCTAGGAAAAAGAAGGAAAGGAGGAAGGAAGGAAAGCCACTATGGAATAATATATGCTCAGCATTTCAGCAAATGAAAAGCATTGAATTTGCTTCTAAAATAGAGAGCTGCAAGATCTTGTTATAAAATTTACATTTATATTTAGCCAAATAAGCAATGAGAAAGGATTTTGAAGATTCCTTCTGCAAGAATTTGTTAGTCCTCTATAAAAATATACAACTTTTTTTGAGGAAAACTCAATGGAAATCTAATTATCATATTTTCACTATTCCTGTATTCCTGCCCAAACTCTATTCATATACAATATACTTAATTTTTGCTTTATCAGGACCAGAACTCATGTCTGCTATTTCTTCTAATTCTTGAATGGGAAAAATATTCTGGAAATGGAAAACAATCTAATTATTCACAGATGTATAAATTATTGAAAATTAGAATGTCCTAAAAGAATGATTACAGCTGGGAAGCAGCATTATAAAATATGTTAATATTTCAAATGAATCATACCATTTATTTGGAGATTTAAATATTATTTGAACATTATTCTGATGTTAGGAGCAAAAATATAACTAAAATACATTTGTTCTTTGATTCAGAGCTAGATCAAGGAAAATAATCTTACTAATAAGGAGTTGAGTTTGTTTAGTGATCACTTATTAGCTGTCATTGTCTCTCTGTGAAACTAACAATATTCAGTAGCACTAATTCACTAGTAACATATTTCTGGCAATGAGACCGTATGCGCACTTACTATATAGCATCTCTCAGTAAAAAATCATTAGTCCTACCTTTCTTTACTGTATTTATTTATTTTTTACCCATGCAAACACAACTGTGAATCTGGGCAAATTTCCAGGGCAGCTGTCTCTATGTAATGGCGAATCAGTTCACTTCCAAATCAGGCCATGGATCCACAATTGCTAGCTGACATGCCATTAAAGAAGGATTGCAGAGGGAAAATTCAGCAATCAAATTCTCCATTAGGTCAGCGACATGGGTCAAATTCCATTTGGTAAACTAAGGCAGAAGCCAACTAAGTCTAAGGCCAGTTGATATCAATATTATTGAAAATACAATATCCTTTTTCCCCCAGAAAAAGAGGGTGAGTTGTTGGTAAACTAACAATGTCTATATAGGAAGTGCATGATTATTTCCTTCCAAAGAAGTTATACAAAGGGCATTTGTGTAACAGCAAACTTCAAATGTAGTGAGAAGAATCAGACCAGAAGAAAAACCAAATCTTAAAGGGACACCATTATGTAAGGTCGGAAGTGACATTCGATTTCTTCCTATAGACTGGAGACAATCTGATTCAAATGAACATTTTCCTCTGAGTGACAGAAAGCTACAGAACTGACTGTGATCAATTAACTGTAAACACCGCTACACTTGAACCATACAAATGACCAAGAGGTACATGAAAAGGTACTCAACATTAGTGCTGCTAAGTCACTTCAGTCGTGTCCGGCTCTGTGTGACCCCATAGACGGCAGCCCACCAGGCTCCCCCATCCCTGGGATTCTCCAGGCAAGAACACTGGAGTGGGTTGCCATTTCCTCCTCCAACGCATGAAAGTGAAAAGTGAAAGTGAAGTCGCTCAGTCGTGTTCGACCCTCAGTGACCCCATGGACTGCAGCCCTCCAGGCTCCTCCATCCATGGGATTTTCCAGGCAGGAGTACTGAAGTGGGGTGCCATTGCCTTCTCCGACTCAACATTAGTAGTCATCAGGAAAGTTCAAGATAAAACCACAGTGAGATAGTTCCCTACACATGTTAGAATAACATCAAAAAGACAAGAAAATAAATGTTGGCAAGGATATGGAGAAGGCAAATCCTTCTGCACTGCTGCTGGAAATGTAAATTGGTATAGATACTATGGAAAATAATATGTAGTTCTTCAAAAATTAAAAATATGACTATCATATGACTAGATATTACACTTCTGGGTATTTATGCAAAGGAAACAAAATCATAATCTACAAAGGATATCTGTACCTCCATGGTCACTGTATCATTATTTACAATAACCAAGGCATGAAACAACCTAAGTGCCCAACAACAGATAAATGGATAAAGAAGATGTGATAGATATGTAATGGAAAATTATTCAGACATAAAAAGAAGGAATCGATATATGAAATATGGAAATATGTTTCCACATGGTTGCTAAGGAAAGCTGACCAGAAGCAGAATTGGAAAGACAGAAATGAAGGAGCCACCAATATTCTCGAAGACGATTAGAGGAAAATATTTGATGTACAGGCACGTGTCTGGATGTGCATGATTATATAGAATGTTTCTATGCATAAATAACACTTGAATGACATACCTCTGGGAACTTACATACTCTGATGTGCTCTAAGTCAACTTAATAACAAACACTGAGACATGTAAGTAGACACTTGTTTGCATATATGTGTTCATATGCACACATACTTATATATTTGTATGTAAATATCTGAACACTTAAGGGTACAAAGGGTAAAGTTCATGACTATTAGGTGTAAAAAGAGCATCAGGCAGAGGTTATTTTTATTTATTCTCCTTGTTTATCCTCCACCATCACTGAGAAGTAATTTTAGAAACTGTCGAGTGAAAACCATGATCTTAATTTATCAAATGCAATGAAAACCACAAAATCACAATCACACACCAACAAACCAGAACAAAGACTCTAGATGCTGTGTTTCATGGTCCTAAAATTCAACCACATTTCTCTTTTTTCTAAAGACATATACAAAATGATTTACATTTCTTACTTTCCCTTTAAAAAATGACTGTGTGTGCTCATGCTAATATATGCCCATGTATGTTTATAAAACACAAAAGTCACACAAGAAATCTGGAATAATTTGGTCATTCATTTATACACACAAAACTTTTGTGAAAAACATATTAACTGCTTACTATGGGTAGTCTGCCAGATCCCATTCTTATTTCCTTAGATTAGTGCATAACATGTAAAGACCCCTGTTCTCCAAGTGTTTACATTTCAGAAAGGAGACATGGAAATAAATCGTAAACACAATATGAAAAATGTAGGAAAGGATAAAAGTAGCTGTGTTGTCTGAGGGTTTTGTGCAGCTTGCACAATTAGAGACATAACAATAGATCTCATGGAGGAGGGGGAACTTGAACAAAGATAATTACAGACAACAAGGCAAGTAGATATTTGGTAAATAGAATTCCAGCAAGAGGAGCAGCTAGCACAGGTGGAAACGAGTCCTGTTGTTTTTGTTTAGTTACCATTTATAAGGATTCCACCCTCATGACCTAATCATCTCCCATTGGCCTCATGTCCCAGTACCATCATATAGAGGGTGAAAGAGAAAGTCATTCACTTGTGTCCAGCTTTTTGAGAACCCATGGACTACAGTCCATGGAATTCTCCAGGCCAGAATACTGGCATGGATAGCCATTCCCTTCTCCAGGGGATCTTCCCAACCCAGGGATTGAGCCCAAGTCTCCCGCATTGCAGGCAGATTCTTTGCCAGTTGAGCCACAAGGGAAGCTCATATAGAAGGTCAGGATTTCAACATATGAAATTTGAAGGTGGGAATATGATTTGTTGTTGTTGTTTGTATCTGAGTCTTCTGCAGCTCCATGGACTATAACCCACCAGACTCCTTTATCCATGAGATTTCCCAGGTAAGAATACTGGAGTGGGTTGTCATTTCTTTCTCCAGGGGAGCCCCTGACCTAAGGATCAAACCTGTGTCTTCTGCATTAGCAGGTGCATACTTATTTTTCCACTTTCTTTTTTTTAGTATACATTTATTTATTTTAATTGGAGGCTAATTACTTTACAATGTTGTATTGGTTTTGCCATACATCAGCATGAATCCGCCACAGGTATACATGTGTTCCCCATCCTGAACCCCCCTCCCACCACTTTTTACTGAGTCACCAGGGAAGCCCTAATAAGCCTTGTAACTTCTAGAAAAAGGAAGAACTGTGCAAGCAGAATGAGTAAAGGGGAAGAATGTAAGGAGAATAGACCACAAATAAGATGAAGGGTCACATATCACAGGGGACCCTTGCCATTTCCTCTGTGGTCAATGGGGGGCCATCAGTTGATTTTGAACAGAAGGGTGACATGAACTGGAATTATTTCAAAGGATGACCCTTGATGTTGATGCTATCCTTTAAAGGACTTGAAGGAAACTATTTAGGAAATGAATGCAGTAATTCATGTAGGCAATTATTACTACTAGAATCACAGTGAGAACAGTAAAAGTGCTGAAAATTGGGATGATTCCACACATACTTTGGAAGTATCACCAACAGGATTTCCTATCAAATTAAATATGCCATGAAGGAGAAAGGGAAGATGTAAGAAAGTTTGAGAAATTTAGCTTGAATAACTGAGAGGATGGAGTTTATCAATAGACATGGTAAAATCTAAGAATAGAATATATTTTTGAGTAACGACCAACAAGTTCATTTTCAACACGTGAATTTGAGATGTCTGTTAGGTACACAAGTATATTATGTGCCAAGAAAGCAGTTGGCTATAGGAGACTGGATTTGGGGAGATCTGTACTGGAGATATATATATTTGGGAGCTGTCAACATATGGTGTTTAAAACTATGTGCGTGGATGAGATCACTCAGATGTGTGGGTGTAGACAGGAGAAAACCAAAGCTACTTCAATATTAAGAGGAAAAAGAAGAAAGCAGCAAATAAAACTGAGAATGGATTGCTAGTGAGGTGAAAGGGAAGATCAAAATTGTAGTGGACATCTGGGAACTCAAGTTAAAAAATTATGTTAAGAAGAGAGAAATTAACTAGGTCCGATAATTATCAAGTCAATTGAAGAGAGTAGTCTTCTATATATCCATGTATTTTATAAGTTGGCAGAAAGTTTCTAGAATATAGGAAACTGCTAGTGTGAGCAGTTATCTATGGGAAGTGGGATAGCAGGTGAGAAAGAAGGGAGATGCAGATTTCAATTTAACCCATTTCAGTTTCAGTTCAGTCGCTCAGTCATGTCTGACTCTGCGACCCCATGAACCGCAGCATGCCAGGCCTCCCTGTCCATCACCAACTCCTAGAGTTTACCCAGACTCATGTCCATTGAGTTGGTGATGCCATCCAACCATCTCATTCTCTGCCGTCCCCTTCTCCTCCTGCCCTCAATCTTTCCCAGCATCACAGTTTTTTCAAATGAGTCAGCTCTTCGCATCAGGTGGCCAAAGTATTAACCCATTTAGCAATAACTTATTTCCTTTCTCATGAACAAGTATTACAGTTATAAATTATGAAATATACTTAAACAAGAAGAATAACAATTATCATCTAAGTGATAAAATATATCAGATGACAACTAATGAGAACATCCAAAATGTTACATTTTAAAAGAAAACAAAAAAAATCCTCCAAATAGTATCCATGGAAGTGTCATAGAATCCCAAGCTCTATCATAACTTGAATTAAGTGTTACATCCAGATGGCCTTTTTAAAAATAAAATCATGTCACTTGAAATGGATAGTGTTAAATCACTAATCTCAAAAGCATTTTAAGTGCTAGATGGCTAAAATTATTGTGTGTACACAGCTAAAAACAAACTGTATGTAGCATACGGTGAAAATGAATGTTCTATGACTTTTTTAACATGGATGAAGATTGATTCTGAAGCTCAAGAGGAAGGGCTATGTAATCCAGTAGCAGGCTATCCATGAAATTCATGGTCCATGCAGTTTTTCACAAAGGAGTGTTGAAATGCCATTGACCATTATGGAGGCTGAGAGTAGTCAGGAATCTGAAATAAGGTCAAGCAAATAACCTAGAATCAAGTATTAACTGATCCACTGACTTTACATCTTAAGGGTAGACGGCATCAGGAATAAGATAAGATAGTTCTAGAATGTTAAGGTATAAGGCAAGTAATCATCCAGAAATAGAGATGAAATTTCATAATAAAATTAGAAATGCTACATCACCTAGATTTTTAAACATGGGACTAGAGATAAAGTTAAATACTTTGAGAAATAAAGAAAGGATGGGGAATAGAGACTATGAGAGATCTTGATATTTTTGTAATATGTCAAAAATATTCAAACTGATTTTTGTCAGGTAAAATAGCTCTTGTTACAGTTTAAACATTTTAAACAATGTGTAATAAGTCCAAGAAAGCAAATGTCTTCATACACTTTTTAATATTCTTACTTTAATTTCTGTCAGAGAATAATAGTTACTTTTTTGATAAGAGAATTTGGCTTTACCTTTTCAGCCTAAAATCATTTTTTTGTTACTTTTACGGAGTTTGAAACTTTCCTTGGCATTAAAGAATGGAAGATTCGATGTATTTATAAAAATTGGTTAAGTAACCATCAATGAAAATATCCTGGTTCTGCATTAAAGTTATTAATCATAGCTTTATGCCTGGGAAGCAAAATATAATAGTTTTTCAGGGAAGTTCTCTGTGAATCCACAATACTGAGGAATTTTTCCCAAGTCAGTTTGTAAAAATATTCATAATATACTAGTTCTGCATGGTGACATGAACTAATGAGCGCTCTTTACACAAATTCACTTAGAGATCCAGAGTAGGGCACAATGCTCTCTTTTTCCACAGTGTCGTAAAATTAACATCAAACACAGAAGAATTTGCCATTCTTCACCACCCCCATGGTTGTCATCTCCACACCAGAAATTGCAGAGCAAGAATAAATGAAGTTGTTTTCTTCCTGTCAGTCATATTTTATATAGTTGTTTCTATAGTGTAGACGTATTTCACTTTTAGGAAGGATTAATGTCAAAAGGGTTTATTGCTTTCTATCAGAAACATCTAGGTAGCTTTAGAGATCTTACTGAAAAAGTTGTTTTGAACAATTTTGTGTGTGTACACAGGCACACACTATGGTGATAAACATGAAATGTTAGGGCACCATGGAAACACTTCAAAAAACATTTAAACTATTTTCTGCAGTGAGTTTTCCTTAATTTTAAAGATTTTTGAACATGAACATGTACCTCTAAAAAGACTACAGAATTAGCAGAAAGTAGATATGAAAAGGAAGCAATCACCATATTGGAAACATAAAACAGATTTATAACTGAGGTAGCATTTTTAAAATGTATGGACTGATTCAACATCTACCTATCTCTCTGTGTCTGCAGGCATGAGTGTGTATAACATCGGGAACAAGAGTAGATGGTTAGTATGAGTTTTATTTGAAGGATGCTTAATTGAGGGGAGAGGGAGATGGAGAAAATGTCTGCCATTCTGTTTAAGATGCTCAGATAAACTTTGAATAAGCTGTTGATACTCTCATGAGGAAATGGACCCTTAGCTGAAATTTCATATGCTTGGCAAAAATAATAATTCATCTACAGTTGTCAGGCACAAAACTTCACAGATTTATCCACTAAGATTTCCTGTAATGGTTCAGAAATCTACAGACACAGGGGAAGGGGCTTGACAAATTATTTGGGTGTGATAACATGATTCACATAAATGGTAGGGGATAATAGGCAACTTAACTCACTGCAAATCAAACAGCTCCATGATCCATCATTAACCTAAGGGAGCCTTCACTTTATCGAAGCAGCCCACTAAATGAACAGGTCACCACTTATTTAAAAGCTCAGAGATTTGTTAATGTGCCAAGGATTTAGAGTCTATTAGATCAGATGGCCAGAACTATAGGCACTTTGGAGAGCTAACATGCTTTGGTGTGTGTGTATAAATATTTTAAAGAAGATTTTTTAAAATTGATTTAAACAGGGCACGCTACATTTGTGACATTATGCTGTATAAATGTGCACATGTCACGTTGAAAAGAAAAATGAAAAAGGATTCTCTAGAGAGATACTCCAGGAGCAGAAATAAGTTTCCACTCTAAGCCGACTTTCATAATGCAATTAACTCCATTAGAGAAAATGGAATGAATACTGTTCAAATAAAGACAATGCAGTTAGCAGAAGCAGCAATTCAAGAAGAATTAGCAATGCCCTTCTGAAGAGAGCTACTGAATTAAACTTTGGAGGGTTTTAAGATTAAGCCATTTAATTGTTAACTTCAGGAGCTCTGGACTTTGCATAGACAGGAGTCCAGGTGTTAACACTGATTCTTCTCTGTTCTTTACAGATAAAAAAACTGAATCTCAGAGCCAATTAAGAAAAATCTTTACAGTCCTTATTTCCCTCTTTTTAGTGTATTTTGGGAGGTTTATTTTAATGGTAGGCACCATGGGGAATTAGGGACATTATACACAATGAGATGGTATTGACTCTTGAGGTGAAAAGATAACTAGTGTTTGCCCAAATTAATCTGTCTTAACTTTAAAACCATTTTTTTTGGTAGGTTGACACTCAAATTCTGCCCTTTTTATTTCTTAAATCATTTTAATAAGAGAACACTGCTTCAGTACCAAATACTAATACAAATGGCAGGATTAGTTAGCAATAACTATATTCAGGGATCAGATTATATGCATAATTACAATAAAAAGTCACATAATTAATTAATTGTCTCACTTTTCTCCCTAAATATAACCACTCTTAACATATCATATGCAAATTGCTCAGAATCCTGTTATATGTATCTGTATGTTTAGGTGAATGTGTATCCATTCTATCATTCATTCAATAATTCAAACAAATAATTACTGAGGGCTTCTAAGTGCCAGGTACTTCTGTAGGCTTTTCTTCATGGGCCTTGTGGTTTATTTTGGAAGATGGATAACATAATGCAGCATGATGTAAGTTGAAGCAGGTCTGATTTAAATAAAATTAAATAGATAATGGGTAGAGAGAATTCTGGAGAATGAAGTTGTATTAATAGACTAGTTATAGCTCTTAAGCAAGAATATTTAAACTGAGATCTACATGAATTAAAAGGGGAAGCTGGGTGACTGCCAAGTCCCTCTGGCAGGGATAAACTGGACATAATGAGAAAGAAAACTGAGGGACTAGGCCAGATATTGACTTTAAACTGTGAAAGTACCTTGACCATGACATTGGAGGGTTTACATCCGGCTAGTATGCAATGAATTGTTAGAGGAGGGAGCTAACAGTAGAAGCAATCTTTTAAAGACCAGTTTCAAGCCAAAGATAACTGAAGTTTAATCAAAGGTAACTATGATGGAGCTGAGAAGTGACTGGATGAAAGACATATTTGGACAATAAAGCCATTAAGCCAGTAGACTCAACTGTGGCACTAATTGTGGGAAAGGCAAGGTATCAGGGTTGATCCCAAGTTCTTTAAAAACTAAATGAATAATTATATAGTTTACTAGAATGAAGAAAAACTTTAAAGTTACTATATTTAGGTTGTGGTAAGAATGGGCAAAAATCATGAGTTTGAGTTTTGAAAAAGCTGGGTTCAAAAAAAAAAAAAAATGTTGATATGGACTAAACTTGTGACCCCCTTCCCAAATTCAGGGACCAGATATGTTGAATTGCTAACCCTCAATATAATGGTATTTAGAGATATGGCCTTTGGGAAGAAATTAAGGTTAGATGAGGTCATAAGGGGGTTTCCCTGTTAGCTCAGCTGGTAAAGAATCTACCTGCAATGCAGTAAACCCTGGTTCGATTCCTGGGTTAGGAAGATCCCCTGGAGAGGGGAATGGGCACCCACTCCAGTATCCTGGCCTAGAGAATTCCATGGACAGAGGAGCCTGGGGCTACAGTCCATGTGGTCACAAAGAGTCAGTCACAACTGAGCAACTAACACTTCCACTTTGAAGAAACACCAGAGAGTTTGTTCACTCTCTTTCTTTGTCAATATCAAGAAGAAGTCATGTGAGTACACAGCAAAAAGACATCTATCTGCAAACTAGAAACTCTCACCAGGAACCTAATTAGCCAGCCCCTTAATCTTGAACTTCTTACCTTCCAGAATTGTGAGAAAATAAGTTTCTGTTGTTTAAGTCACCCAATCTATGGTATTTTGTTCTAGCTGCCCAAGCAGACTAATATAGATATGCAAGTGGAAATACTAAGTAGGCATTCTTAGAGACTGGAGACTAGAAACTGATGCTCAGCATAGGCATTGGAGACAAAGATACCAATCTGGAAAGGGGCATTCAAGTGATATTTAAATCTGAGCTGTTACTAAACAAGATTACTCTTGAGTGCATTTCTAGATAGAGAGGTGAGTGGGCCTTGGACTGGGTCCTGGGAAATTCTGATAGTATCTATTTATAGGACTTCCCCAGTGGCTCAGTAGTAGAGAATCTACCTACCAATGCAAGAGATATGGGTCCAATCCCTGGGTCAGGAAGATTCCCCTGAAGAAGGAAATGATAACCCACTCCAGTATTCTTGACTGGGAAATCCCATGGCCAGAGGGGCCTGATGGGCTACAATCCAAAGGGGTTGCAAAGAGTCAGACATAGCTCAGCTACTAAACAACAACAAATCTACTTACAGCTAACACTTGAACAACATGGGATTAAACTTCAAGGGTCCACTTATGTGCACATTTCTTTCAATAGTAAATGTTACATGGTGTGTGGTTGGTGGCATCCACAGGTGCAAAACTGTTGATACAGAATAACAGAGAATGTAGAAGGCTGACTATGAAACACAGGCAAGTTTTCCACTGTTTGAAGGGTCAATACCCCTAACATCTGTGTTACCTGTGATGTCCAAGGGATGACTGTGTAAGTCTGAAGACAGAGAACTCACCAAAGGAAAGTAAGAAGCAGCAGCAGTCAGGGAGAAAGTAATAAAATAATAAGGCAAGGAAAAGCACCTGTAAATTTCTACAGAATATAATCTGAGTATTGGAGTTGTTGGGTTTTAAATTTTGATGGATACTGCCAAATTTTCCTCCTAAAAGATTTCGCATTTTATAGTCCAGCCCAAACTCTATGAGGTGGGCCTTTTCTTCTGTGGTGTGATTGTGTATTTTGAACATGCCTGACTTCAGTTTTTGTTTTTCAAAAGTAATGCCTGTTTACCACTATCACTGTGTGGAGGTGTGTGCAAACTTCTGGGCTTTGGCAGATTACACACCATAAATTATCATGTATACTTTTGTTTCCTTCATTACTAAAGTTATATAACCATAGGCATATACAATTCCTTGTGAAATACTGAGATTTGATGGTTGTACAGGATAAATATATTAATTCTGCTGTTTAAGATGTATATTATTTATATTTAGTATACATAGATATTCACTGTATATGCAAGATTACTTGACATAACTCTAGTTCAGGCTGCAACAGCTAAACTTCTAACACTGAACTCTCTTCTATGTGAGGATCTTATATAGTGGTGACATTTTAGAAAACAGTTTAGCACAAATACTACATGCGAATTAAGATAACTAGATGTTTCTCTGTGAAACACTCATTTACTTCCAAAAAATCATTCTGGGCTTCCCATTCCTGACTAGGTAAACATATAATATAATATCTTGCCAAGAGTTTGTTTTTCACATTTCACTCACTATCCTATTGCGACTAATTAGAGAAAATAGAGTTTGAGTACATTTTTTGCTTTTAAATCTGCCTGAAATCACATCCTTGGACTAATGGCTATGCTTCATAGAAGTAAATATTGACTCACAAAGTGGTAAGAGGACAATTTCAATTGGGATCTATTGTTAGTTGCTTGTTACTTGAAACATTCCTATGCACTTTCCTGAGAAACAGTTGTAAATGCATCATGCAATTCAGTTCCTATGATAGCACACATTTTTTTCCCAAGGGCAGCATAGAGTCTGTGTGTGTGCATCTGTGTGTGCTCAGTTGTGTCCAACTCTTTGTGACCCCATGGACTATGGCCCGCCAGGAGCCTCTTTCCATGGAATTCTCCAGGAAAGAATACTGGAGTGGGTTGCCATTTCCTTCTCCAGGGGATCTTCCCAACCCAGGGATCAAACCTGTGTCTCTTGCATCTCCTGCCTTAGCAGGCAGATTCTTTACCACTGTGCACCTGGAAAGTACAGAACAGAGGCTCAGTTCAGTTCAGTTACTCAGTCGTGTCCGACTCTTTGTGACCCCATGGGCTGCAGCAGACCAGGCTTCTCTGTCCATCACCAACTCCCGGAGTTTACGCAAACTCATGTCTGTTCAGTCAGTGATTCCATCTAACCATCTCATCCTCTGTTGTCCCCTTCTCCTCTTGCCTTCAATCTTGTCCAGCATCAGGGTCTTTCCAAATGAGTCAGTTATTCACATCAGGTGGCCAAAGTATTGGAATTTCAGTTTCAGCATCAGTCCTTCCAATGAATATTCAGGACTGATTTCCTTTAGGATGGACTGGTTGGATCTCCTTGAATAGTCTATCAGAGGGCAGACAGAATAGAGGCTGCTGCTGCTGCTAAGTCACTTCAGTCGTGTCCGACTCTGTGTGATCCCACAGACGGCAGCCACCACGCTCCCCTGTCCCTGGGATTCTCCAGGCAAGAGCACTGGAGTGGGTTGCCATTTCCTTCTCCAATGCATGAAAGTGAAAAGTGAAAGGGAAGTCGCTCAGTCATGCCCGACTATTAGCGACCCCATAGACTGCAGCCTACCAGGCTCCTCCATCCATGGGATTTTCCAGGCAAAGTACTGGAGTGGGGCTACTAACATCAATTCCCTATAGTTAATGTTTCTCAATATTTACCAAGCATTTGTATCTCTTTCAGTTGCACTTTAAAGTATTACTTTGGATAAATTAATTAGCATCACATTTTGGATATTTCTCAACAATCCTTTTTAACATTTAAGATATCACTTTAATAAATGCTGAAATGTCACAATTATTATTTGATATTTCATTTGAATTATTTGTGAACATTATTTCACTTGCATTATTAAAATTAAATACATCTTTTAATTGCAGCTTTCACCTGAGCCTTGCATAGTATACATTTTCATCTTCTCTATGTTGGTTCACAAACTCAGGAACTTCTCAGGTGAAATCTGAAACTGGCCCTATAAACGGAGGCCAACGAAAGACAGAAGAAAAAGGCAGACATTCCAGATTGGCAGGTGTCAGGTTTAATAAGCAACAGAACATATACAAAGTTTGTCTTGAGTAGCAGCAAGACAAGCACATCTCTGCATCTACCCACCAGAATCTTAAATTTTTATACAGAGGACTTAAGGATCTTTTGGGGCTTCCCAGGTGGTGCTAGTTAAAAGCCTGCCTGCCAATGCCAAAAACATGAGATACAGATTTAATCCCTGGGTCAGGAAGACGCCCTGGAGGAGGGCAAGGCAACCCACTCCAGTATTCTTGCCTAGAGAACTCCATGGACAGAGAAGCCTGGTAGGCTATATTTCATAGCATCACACAGAGTTGGACATGACTGAAATGACTTAGCACATGGCACTTAAGGGGGTTTCGTCATGTATTCAGTCCAGATGGCCTCAACAACCTTACTCTCTAAAGGCTGCATCCTTGAACGAGGTCCTAGTGGGGGAATGGTGGGCACGACTACATTTCAAGGATAGGGGAGAGATGAGGAGCCTCCAATTGCTCAATCCAGCTCAGGGTAATCATTAATCATATCCTGTTTATAACTCTTTCAATTCTAAAGCCTTGATCCTTTATTTCATTTCTTTCTAAAGATTTCTACCTCATCTATTTACATGCTCAAATATCTATAAAAAGACAAGCCCACAAATTTCCTGGGACTCTGTATTTTCTCTAGCTACCTTCTATTCTCTTGTTATTCAATCATTATAAGTCATGTTCAACTCTTTGTGACCCCATGGGCTTTAGCATGCCAGGTTTCTCTGTCCTCTACTATCTCCTGGAGTTTGCTCAAATTCATGTCCATTAAGCTGGTGATGCTTTCTAACCATCTCATCCTCTGCCACCCCTGTATGGCAAACCATTCTAGTATTTTTGTCTGCTAAATCCCATGGACAGAGGAGCCTGGTGGGCTATAATCCATGGGTTTGCAAAAGAATCAGACTCAACTTATCAACTCAACAACCCCTCTCACCTATATCAAGTTATGGATCAAATATTGTTTTCTCATAAAGCCAACTCTGATTACTCTGTATACAGCTGAAAACTTACCCACACACCAACCATCCCTGATATTCATTCTCTTCTTTGCTTGACTTCCAACCCTTTTGAAACACAGTGGTAAAAGTTTCATTACAAACCAAACCCCATTGATTCTTTAAACTACCAGAAACATCCATGCCTGTCTATTGAAAGCACGCTTGCCAAAAATAAAAGGATTTTTTAAATTTAGGTGACCTGAAAACTGCTTCTAGCCCAACATGCTAAGTGAATTCCATGACATAAAAAGGCCTGGTCACTGTATGCTTTTATTTTACCCAGCAGGCCAGCTCTGACTATAGTTAATCTCCACCAAGCTAGCATGCTATAATTTAAAAGGAAGTTTAAAAGGAGAAAGACTTGACTGTTAGTTAGTATGGTCTACGTAGTAATATACTAAATCAAAAGAAGCAACCAAGAATCAAAAAGATAAGTGGCTTCCCTCATGGCTCAGAGGTTAAAGCCTCTGTCTGCAATGCAGGAGACCTGGGTTCGATACCTGCGTTGGGAAGATTCCCCTGGAGAAGGAAATGGCAACCCACTCCAGTATTCTTGCCTGGAGAATCCCATGGACGGAGGAGCCTGGTGGGCTACAGTCCACGGGGTCGCAAAGAGTTGCACACGACTGAGTGACTTCACTTTCACTTTCTTTCCTAAATGCCCAGAGATTAATCTCAAAATTTGCATTCAAACAATTGTCTTACTCTCAAGTTTTCAACTTTCACATCATCATGCAGATAATAAATCTTGACTCTCATCTGTACCTGGAAAAAATATACAATAATTTTTCAGCAAATAGGAGTTATAAAATTCATTGATGATAGGGCACATTTAAGGTGTAATCAATTATACTCATGGGCTTCCCAGGTGGAACAGTGGTAAAGAATCTACTTGCCAATACAGGAGACACAGGAGATTTGGACTCGATTCCTGGGTTGGGAGGAAAGATCTCCTGGAATTGGAAATGGCAACCCACTCAAGTATTCTTACCTGGGAAATTCCATGGACAGAGGAGCCTGGCAGGTTACTCTACTCCATAGAATCGCAGAGTTAGACACGACTGAGCATACATGCAAATACACTTGTAAATAGCTTCTTACTTTATGGGTAAGTTTGTATTCACAACTTACATCCTAAAGTTTGACTGCATCTTTGGTACTTAAAACTAATCATGTGTCATTCAGCCATTTGTCCACATAAGTTTAACAGTTGATACGTAAGTCTGGCATTTCTCTAATGAGTATCTGCGCACAGATTAGGGCTAACCTGCTCTCACTAGAATCTTTTCACATATATGCATGAGATGTACATATTTTACGAAAAAGTTTACATTATTCAAGTGAAGCACCACTT
The DNA here is from genome assembly GCF_027580195.1 of Bos mutus. NCBI lineage: Eukaryota > Metazoa > Chordata > Mammalia > Artiodactyla > Bovidae > Bos > Bos mutus. The sequence continues at coordinate 50,233,942 of NC_091636.1, read as the reverse complement.
ATATATAAGGTAATATAAATAATTTATAGAATAATAACTTTGATGTTCAAAAAGAAGGGCTATGAAACAAAACCACAACCCTTTAGTAAAAAATAAATAAATAACTGAAGCACATTGAAGATTTAATTCATCCTTTAACACCGTAAGATATAGGGCTTCCCAGGTGGCACTAGTGGTAAAGAATCTGCCTGCCAAGGCAGGAGACACAAGAGACAGTTTTGATCTCTAGGTCAGGAAGATCCCCTATAGTAGGAAATGGCAACACACTTATGTATTCTTGTCTGGATAATTCCATGGAGAGAGGAGACTGGCAGCCTACCATCCATGGAGCCGCAAAGAGTCAGATATGAGTGAGTGCACATACACACACAAACAAGATTTAATATGATAGAGTTTAGAAACTTCAGTGAATTTAAATTTATAAAAATAGTAAACATAAGTACTGTTTTCAACAGTTTCTGTGTGTGAATGTGTTAGTCGCTGAGTCATGTCTGACTCTTCATGACCCCACAGACTGTAGCCCACAAGTCTCCTCTGCCCATGGAATACTCCAGGCAAAAATACTGGAGTGGCAGTCATTCCTTTCGCTAGGGGATCTTCCCAACTCAGGAATTGAGCCCAAGCTCCTGCATTGCAGGCAAATTCTTGCAGGGAGCCACCAGGGAAGCTCTTCCATAGTTTGACATGTGTACATTAAATTAAGTGATTAAGTAATAATTGGTAACTGAATAAATGTATTCTTAGAACATTTATCAGGGATCTCACAAAAGTAGAATAATATTACATGAATGTCACCTGTTAATTTTTCAGTATCATTAATGTGGAAAAAATGTTATCCCATATTATTAGTCATCTATCATGTGATGCTTAAAAAAAAAACTTTGAAAATTTTATTCAACATAGGCAGCATTATTCATATTCACACAAACATATTTCCCTTCTGAAATCTGGTGATGATATATCATACTTTAACATGATAATTCAGAAAAACAACAACAACAACAACGCATTGCCTTAAAGCCAAAAGTTAAAATGTTTTTAAAAGCTGTAAGAGTGCAAATTGTTCAATTATATATTAGTAAATTAAAAAGAATATTCCCATTGAAAATCATAAATTTTCATTCCTTAAATAAGTTTACCTCCATATAAGTTGTCCCTATTCATAAAAACTCTGTATTTAACAAGAAGGGTGAAATAATTCCCACCTAATAGTTTAATATAGATAGAATCACCATTTGGTGCCACATTATAAGCCAAATTTTATCTATTCCTGTGGTAACACCAACATAGTAATAAAGGACGTAGTTAGTTTAAAAAGTTATAATTTGTCAAAAGATGAAAAGAGTAGAATCATACCTTAAAGGAGACATATATAATCATCCTTTCCCTTCAGAAGTAAAAAGACATTTACAACAACACTACTAGTAGGCTATTTTTATTATACAAGTTCTTAGATTTGATATTTACATGAAAACATGCCTCACTTCTGAGGAAAAATATCACTCTACCCACCTTCCTATGGTAATTGTTAGATTTAATGACATGACATCTAAATGGCATAGGTGTGAAAACAGTACTGCTTCACATTTCGCATAAGAACAGCTTAAGCAGACTATTTGCAGTTCTGTTTCATCAGCAACAGTGATTTGAGGTTCACGACAGTGTATTTTAAGGAGGAGGAGTGACATATTTTTACCAATCACAAAATGATAAATGATTGATTTCAACCAGGATCACAGACTATTACATGAATCACATTTCTGCCAAAATATCAGCTGCAAAAGATGCTAAGTCTAAGAAGATCAGTTCTGTGCCCCATCCTTTAAAGATGCAATCAGACTGAGGTATAAGTATGTCACGTGAAGCATTAACAGGGATTTTCCCCCATAAACTGAGGAGTGTTTTTGCTGTGATAAGAAGTTAATATGCATCATCCCACATGTAGGACAAATGACACCCACTGTCCCATAATAATTCTGCTCTTCTCATGGGAATTATCTAAAATGATCACATCACTAAGCTGATCAGTGGAAGGAATGAAGTCTAGTAGGGAAAAAAGCATTCTTGGCTTGAAAAATTCCCCCTACTGCTTGAAAATGGTATACAGCAGTAGAAGTTAAGAATCTAGAAACCGGAGATTTGCTGAACACAACAGAAAAGAAAATGGAACTTTTTTCTTTTTTTAACGGGGTAGGAGCTTAACATTGGCAGGGTCATCCTTGGACGTTAGTGTTCAAAGTAAGAGGTGGTATTATTAGAGGGAAAATGCATTATATTCTGGAATTAAATTTTTAAATGAATATGAAAACTCTTTTTACTCCAGTAGTTTCTATGACAGGTGGAGGAATGGTCCCTAGATTTTGTTACTGAACCAGCTCACATGCTGATTAGTGGAAAGCTCCTATTTTGTTTATGGTTATGCTCTTGAGCATTCTAAAACAATTCATCAAGCAATTTCTATGGCTTAGGTAGAGTAACCATCTACCTTTTTTTTTCTGTAGAGACCTTCTCCTGGCATCATGGAAATATTTATAATAAAATGGACTCATTTAAAGTCCTTTTTAGAAATCATAATGAAGACATAACTTAAAATGATTGGGATAATTTAATGAATAAGTGATGCTACTGAAGGATGAGTTTCAATATTTCTGGGTAGCTGCATACCTAATACTATTTGACAGTTCTAAAAATGATCAAGTATGCTGAGAAGATTGAACAAACTCATACCTGCTTGGCATGATTGGGTTTTCATGTTTTGGTCATGTATAGTGTAATTCAAAACCGTAAGCATATTTTCAGAATTTACTCTATTTAAATTTTTTCCCCAGTCAGGATGTAAGGTAATTTTCTAGCTGAGCAATTTGTGAATGAGCTTCACAATACGTGATGAGAAACAGAAAATCATCTCAATGGTCACAGGATCAGCCAAAAGTATGTCAGTTCCCTCTCCCGAGAGAACAGAGAATATGTCTATAGGATAGGGAATATCAAGCACTCTGGACTACAAAGGCTCTGAAACCATGTAATTCAGATAGAAAAAGACACAAATAAGGATCTGTAAAAGGAAGAAAATATTTATAAAATGCAAATGGTCTCTTTAAAACTGATTTACTTGCATGTACTATATTAATACATATTCCTTATATTTTAAATGGACCCCCAAATGATTAATATCATTAAGATAATTATGAAATGCTTATTATGTAAGCCACAGCAGATTTAGTAATCCGTACCTCTTTAACTTGTCCCAAATTAGTTTTGTGGTAGGAAACTCAAATAGCTATATACAGAAAGACCAGTCATTGAAACATTTACATTGTTTTACATTCTTTTCAGTTTTAATGAAGAATGAAGTTTAAAATCAGTGGAGAAGGAAGTAGGGCTATTATTGTATTTTAATAAAAATCAGTTGAGGCATTTTCAGAAGCCGTTTGAAAATAAAGCATTAATGATTGTGTAAAAGAGATATTAATAAAGCCATTTATCATATAAACAGTTGAACACCTAGCATTTTTTTTTTCCACACGAAAATTTAGACAAGCAAAGTAAGGTATCTTAGTGGCTAAAACACTTCTTTCCCTCTCTTAACCCCTCGTTCTGCAGAGGACAGACTTGTTTAGAACTTACCGAAGTTTCCCAAAGCAAAAACCACGCACCGGCTCCTAATTCAGATGCTAGATCTGTGGGCAGCCTCCCTCCTTCAGCTTCTGATTACGCTAGACAACACTTTATTAATCATGTATGAATTTCTGCGCGTGTACCCTGAAGCGAACACACACTCTGCAATCTCCATCACCAAAAGAAAAAAGAAGACGCCTTACCTGATGGCAGAAACGGCGGCTGCAGGATCAGTAGCAGAAAGAGCAGCAGCAGTATGTATGCAACAAGCCAGGCTTTGCAAGGAAGGTGAGATTGCGCTCTCGCTCTCGCTTTCTCGCTTCCTCTCTTTATCTCTCTCTCTCTTACTCTCCTAAATCACTGTAGCAGCAAACTGCGTTGCATTGTTTCCCCTTTCAGTCACAAAAGGCCCTCCAAGCCGGGCAGCTAGGAGAGACACCACTTTCTTCCTGGAAGCGGCTGCCTCTCTTCTCAGAAACGCCTGGACCCCTCTCTGTGGCTCCCTCCACGTTTACCCTTCAGATCAATGATGCTCGCGGAGCGGCTGGAGCTCAGCTGCAGCGCCGAGCGGCCAGCCAATGGGGGCGCAGGATTCCCTCCCAGTCATCTCCCCGCCCTCAAAACAAAACACAGCGTGCCTTTGACACAGCACCGAGTTGTGAAAAGTCACTGAATCCTATGTTTGAAATCTATCTCGGTTGTTCTTTTTTTTTTTTCCCCCTAGCGTTCATTGCATCCAGGTTCTAGGGAATTGAAGCTCGCAGAACACTCAATCAAATCAGCTTAGTGGAGGGGGAACATGGGGCGCGGAGAAAGTGAGGGCACTGGGTTAGTTAGCTCTGGCGCTTTGGCGGGTGTTTGAGGACCATTCACAATCAGAGGAGTGACGATCAGCTGGGAGGCAAAAGGCTTAGGTTTCTAGTCCTCACTGCCCTCAGTGACCTGATTATTTCATTTTTGTGGCACTAGAAAACAAAATCCATTTTACCTGAAAGTTGGCTCATTCTCTAAATATTGTCTAAACAAGAATGAGCTTCTCATTAATGATAGCAACCTTATTCATGTCCTTTCTACTAGTTCATTTACCTGTTTCCATTCTCATAGATCTTGGTCCAGATCCTGTGAGGTACTAAAAACTGTTCATTCTACTTTAATTTTGGTGTAGTTAAATATGGGACGATTTTTTGTTTTTAATTGACATTAACTTCTCTACCTGGGGGAATTTTTTTATTCAGTGATAAATTGCAACTTTATTGAATACTATAATGAGAAACATCTTAGAAAGAGGAGTAACACGATTGAAAACAATAATGTTACTTCTTCCAAAACCCCAAAAGCACAATGCCTGCTTTATCTGTGATGATCTTTCTTTACATTTCTGTGAGCTCACAACCTTGGGAATTCCCCAGGGGAAAAACTTAAAACTGGTCTCCGGACACAGAGTGCAAAGAGGGACTAAAAAAGAGTCTGGACTCTCCAGGGGTAAGTGCAGTTGTAATAAGCAAAGAAACTTATATACAAGGTTAGCCTTTGGTGGCTGAAAGACAAATTTACACATTTGCCCACCAAAATCCTGTAAGTTTTTACAGAGGCTTTAACAGGCTTTGATCATATACACAGTCCAGATGGTTTCAACAACTCTGTCAGCATTAGTCTCTCAAGGCTGTATCCTTGAAGTGGCTCCTAGGGCTAGGAATAGTGTGCCAAATATATATCCCAAGGGCAGGGGAGGGGTGTAAGGGGCTTCTGATTATTATTAGCAGGTAGGTCAGCACGCAGTCATGCACTTTTGACCTACTCCAACAATTTCACTATTGATGTGCTAACTGCTGAATAGAAATTTGCTTCAACAAGTTTATGGGGAATCATTTTTTCTCTAAGAATCTAAGTCGCTTTATCATTTATACATCAGGAATGCAGCAAAATGGGAGCTAGTCATTTAATCTAAGTATGTAAAAAATCTCAATTTAACATTGGGATTTTGTACAGAATGTCTTTGGTGTTTTAAAAATAGGTGTAACTACAAATCGGTAGCTAGAACAACTATACAAATAATAATGTCTTTTCAATGTCACTATTAAATAAGAATAAAATGAATGTGTCTCTCTGAGATCTTTTGTTCCACTGAAGTGACACAAATGGGTTAATGCATTTGGTGTAGTCAAACTTTGTGTGTCATGACAAGCTGAAATAACTCAGGGAGACTACAAACAAAACAATTTTGTTACCTGTCTGTCATGTGAAGGAGGCATATAAAAGTACAATATTTACAGCACTGTATGTTATGTCACTATAAAAAGGTGAATGCTAACTTTATTGTAACTCCCTCATGTAACCTATAACAATTTTATTCAGGACATTCTCTGGCTATGTCTAGTAACTGGCTTTTGCGAAAAAAGGAATATTCTAATAAATGAAAATCATAAACATTGTTTATTTCTTCACTTTATAATGCAATTTATTATACTTGTTTCAATTCATTTGCTGATCACAAGTACCAAGTCACTGAATACAGCATATTGCCTTGTTCTGCAGGTCTGAGATTTCCAGTGTGTGATTTCCAGACCAGTAACTAAGGTATCACCTGGGAACTTACTGAAAAGGTATATTCTCAAGCCCTTCCCCATTCCTATCCAGTCAAAACTCCAAAAGTAGTATTCCCAAATCTGTGTCTTAATATCCCTTCAGTTGTTTTCAATGCACACTCAAGTTTGAGAGTCACTGCTCCAAGAAAGGCTTCTGCAAACTGCTGCAACAGTCCAGCACCTACTTTGGAAAATAAAGTTTGATTGGAGCACAGTCACACCCATTCCTCCCATATTTTTTAGAAATGCTTTTGCACCACAATGGCAGAGTTGAATAGTTGTCACATGGGATCATAACTCAAAACCTAAAATGTTTACTATTTATACCTTTAGAAAAATCTGTGGACCCCAATCTAGGGCATTACATGGTGGGCTATATAATTAGTACAGGTGGTAAAAGTTGAGAAAGAAGTGACATTTAAATATGTGGTGGACAAGATCAGGTTGATGAAATCAGTGGGATCTGGAAAAGACTGAAAATGATGTGGAAAATTAGGTCAGTGCATATTTTTTACAGTTCCTGCTCCACTCTGGAGAAGGGAGATAATTCTCCTCTCCAGATTTGATATATGGCATGCTTTGAAACATGAACGGAAAGAACATTATCACTTCTCAGTAGGATATTGAAGAACAAATGTAAGTTTGTCCCACTTCAGATAGAAGTTTTCTATCAGCCTGGATGGTTGAAGGAATAAAACATTGGAGCCTTAGCTGTCCCAAGATGAATATGTAGCTTGGGAGAGTAATAAAGCTTTTACTTGTAAGCCAGTGAGATTTGGGGATTGTCTGCTACCACACATGAACCTAATCTAACTTAACACAAACAAGTAGAGTTAATTAACTAAAAAAAGTTCATGCTAAAGCAAGAGTCATGACGTGGACAAGGTATTTCACTGGAAATTCAAATATCATTTGGGGGAAGAACGATAAAACAAATGGAATCTCTTTAAAGAAGAAAGGTCTTGAAAAGTAGAAGATGAATATTAAAAATGTATGACAGATAATTAAGGCTAAGAAGACAGAAATTCTTTAGCAATAGGGAGCCATGGAAGGCTGTTTAGAAAAGGAATGAAGTCATCAAAATTATGCTGTAAGAAGACTATTCTGTTGGCAAGGCAGAGATAGAAAGACAGTAAACAAAGGAAATTAATCACAAGGCTGTGAAAAAGTAAAACATGATGTAATATGGGCCAGAATTCAAGCACTGTCACCGTTACACCTACACTTAATGCATCAACAAGTTCCATCAACTAGACTTCCTAAATATCACTAAAAGCATCATTTTATCATTTATCTTACCCATACTATTATTGTTTTAATTTAGGCTTTTGAGTTCCTCCCTGAATGCCTGCTGCCATCTCTTAATATGTATCTCTATCTCTTCATGTCTATTTTTGGTCAACTCCAGTATTCTTGCCTGGAAAATCCCATAGACAAAGGAGCCTAGTGGGCTACAGTCCATGGACTTACAAAGAGTTGGACACAACCAAGCAACTGAGTACACACACACGCACACGCAAACACAGAGCTTTGCTTTACAACCTATTGAGTCCAGGACCATTCAGGCTAATAGGATAATTCCAACCTCACAGATACAGAGAGGAAACATAGAAACCAGTAGCTTCTCATTCAAACAACAAAAGGAGCAATAACTTTTGTTTGGAAGTGACATACATCCCTTCTGTTTATATTCCCTGGGACAAAGAAAGTCACAAACATATTGCTAAGCATAGTGACAATGTGACATAATGTCAGTGTGACAGAGATGCATAACCTCCCTAGGAGGAGAAGCATGCAAAGGCTGATGATTATTTTGAAGAGTAACACAATCAACCATACTGTCTCTCTGATACTAAAATATAAAAAGATGAGGTTGCCTAACAGGTGGTTTGCATGTCTAGGGTAAAGATCATATTTTCTTTTCTTTTGTAGTATTTTTTTGTGAAATTAAACTGATTTAGAACAGAAAAAGAAATGAATATAAGCAATTGCATAAGAACAATTGAGAGGTTTTTTTTTTTTTTTTTTTTTTTTTAAACTCTGGATGCTGACAGTAGAGAGGAAAGATCAGAGATTCAGAATTTAAGTCTTAGAGATTATGCTTCCTTGCTTGTGCTCTGCTTAAAGCAAAGAATGCATCAAGGTCCTATGTGCACATGATTTATTTACCAGGTGATCTCCAGAATCAGTGTAAAGGGGCTGATCCACTGCAAGAAAAATTTGGCTTGATTCCATTAGAGTATCCAAGAAGTATGCCAAATACCCCCAAGAATTTCCAATCAAAGGCCAGAAGCTCCCTTTCCTCATTGATCTAGACTGCCCCTCTTTTGTGATTTATGTATATGAAGTTTGGTGACTTACACCATTCTTTTCAGTGTAAAATGAGCCTGAAGGCAGTAAGCAAAGACAAGCCTTTCATCACTTGAGGGATTCCCCATGAGCAAGAAAGTGGATCACAACCACATGGCTCTCTCCCTTTCAGCTGGACCTGTAATCAGAGGGCCCAGAAAATGTTAGCGTGTTATCCTATATGCTAGGCTTACAGTTATGTCGATAACAAGGGGTAGAAGGAGAAGATCAGTCTGCAGAAAGGTGATGTCAAATATTTTGAGATTCATATGAAGGCAGGATACCCAGATTCTCTAGGGTGAGCTGATGATTCAAAATAACTGGATAAAACCAACTGCCAGAGAGTGTAGCAGGAAATTAAAAAATTGGCTAATCATCTAGAAAACAATAAGACACTGCAACGATTATCACCAATAATAAATGGATTAGTGTTTACTGGCACTTACTGTTTGTCAGGCATAGGGATAAATATTTCACTTATATATTTACCTTTCAAGAGAAGGTGGTAATATTATTTTCTCCGCTGCTACTGCTGCTGCTAAGTTGCTTCAGTCGTGTCCGACTCTATGTGACCCCATAGAAGACAGCCCACCAGGCTCCACTGTCCCTGGGATTCTCCAGGCAAGAACACTGGAGTGGGTTGCCATTTTCTTCTTCAACGCATGAAAGTGAAAAGTGAAAGTGAAGTTGCTCAGTCATGTCTGACTCTTTGCGATTCCATGGACTGCAGCCTACGAGGCTCCTCCATCCATGGGATTTTCCAGGCAAGAATACTGGAGTGGGGTGCCATTGCCTTCTCCGGTACTGAAGCTAAATAATATAAAATGGTCATAAACAATAATCATTGGAGTCCGAATTTGAATCATGTCAGCTGAACTCCAGAGTTTATTTTCATAATCTCTAAACTCTGAAACTTTTCTCTAGTATATCTTTATTTTGTTGATGTTGTTGTTCAGTTACTAAGTCGTGTCTGACTCTTTGTGACCCCATGGACTACAGCATGCCAGGCGTCCCTGTCCTTCACCATCTCCTGGAGTTTGCCCAAGTTCATGCCCATTGACTTCATGATGCCATCCAACCATTTCTTCCTCTGTTTCCCCCTTCCCGTCTTCCTTTCAATTTTTCTCATCATCAAGGTCTTTTCCAATGAGTCAGCTGTTTATATATAATCTGAATATAGCAGCTTTGGAGACATAATTTCAATGGTGGAAGAAAAACCTTGATTTGGTTAAGAGATAGCATTTTTACCTCAAGAGTTGACTAATATTTTCAGGACCCACTGAACAAATAATGGTTGAATTCTGCAATGCACATTGCTTTGCGAATGCAAAATAGTAAACACTATAATCTCTAGAGATCATTGAAAAAAATATTTGGTCCTCAAAAATTTACAGCAACTAAATATTTTACCATCAACAACTGTATATAAACTGAGTACTCTACAATGAAATGCCACTGAGTCCTAAGATTATAAATACATCTCCATTTGAAACAGAAATAAATGTCACATTTAAAAAGTAAAAGATGTAACTAGCTGAAGGCTTTGTCACAAAAGAGTGAACTTCTACTTCCATGATGACTCAGTGGTTAAGAATCTGCCAATGGAGGGGACCTGGGTTCAATCTCTGGTTGGGGAAGATACAACATGCTGTGTGGGAACTAAGCCCATGTACCATAACTACTTAGCCCAAGTTCCCTAGAGCTTGTGCTCCACAAAAAAAGAAGCCGCCACAATGAGAAGCCCACACAGCACACAAGAAGAGTAGCTTCCACTCCCCACAACTAAAGAAAGTCGTCTGCATACAGCGATGAGGACTCAGCACAGTCAAAAAATTTAATTTAAAAAAAATTGAAAAAAAAAAAAAAAAAACCCACAAACTAATACAGTGAACTTCTGAGTAAACAGAGTTGCATACAGGTAGAGATCAGACCTACTTCAATAATTTTCTCATTATCTTGATTAGAAATGTACATGAGACTCAGTCTTATATAGAAGGAACTAATTTGTAAACACAATATATGTGATTGACATAAATATTATCTCATTTGAACATTACAAAAACAGGGTAAAAGATACTTTTATCACCATTTCATAGATGATGTAAGTATATATCATAGATGATGCAGTTCAGGTATGAAATATCCTTTGCTCAAGATCACACTGACAGTGTCAGGATCAGGGTCATGGTTCATACTCAGTGGATCTTTTTTTTATATACTTTTTCTATTTTCACAAAATCATACCTGCCCCAAAACTGAATTTTCTGACTTAAAACCACCTGATAATAATACTTTTTCCTTAGGCTGTGAATGCCCATCAATCAGTAGAATCCCAACTCTCACCTTCCTAATGCCTGATACTTTTCACAAAGGGAAAATTTCTCCTTAGGTAAAGGGACAGGACAGGGGATTACTGGGGATTGGCCAAGGGACTGTTGAATATGTGAAAATGAGAAACATAACATATATGATCAAAATTGATCATATATGATCATAACATATATTGATCAAAATTGATTCTTTAGGAAGGCCAAAAAATGTAGATGGGATTAAAGTGGGACCTAAAAGAAGATAACAATCTGATTAAGTAGAAAAATTCAAATATTTGGGCTTGATATTTATGTGAACTAGCCAGTTGGGGCCTAGGACATGTGGTAAATTAATAAGCATATTAAGTTATCATACATTATAGCAACTATAAAACTGAGTTGTTTATTTTTTAATCCACCTGGAAATCAAGAAAGGGACACCATTATGAAGAAAGGGACTCAGGTAGGCTAGGGCATGGAATAGGATAAATGAGGAATAAATACAAATGCAATTTTGAAATAATAAATTATAAGAGGCTATGACTTCCAAAATAGAGATGAAAATACACAAGATGATATTAGAGGTTAATCTGAATTTTCAAGTTTAAACAACTAAAGAAATATTGGTGCTACTAACCAACATTGAGACATCTGGAGTTAGCATTACTTATAAAGAGAAGATGGATCCAACTCAAAATGCATCTTTACAAAGAGAATTTAAATGAGAAAAAAATTTTGGCAATCCATGACATAATTATATATCTAAGGGTCAACTTTGTGGTAAGAATAATAACAGTAAAAATTAGTTAATGTTATCATTAGTGGTATAAAATAATTGTAAAATGCTCCACTCACAGTGGTTCAAGTGGTTAAGAATCATCCTGCAATGCAAAAGACACAAAAGATGCAGATTCAATCCCTGGTCTAGAAAATCCCTTGGAGAAGAAAATGGCAACCCACTCAAGTATTTTTGCCTGGAGAATCCCAGGGACAGAGGACCCTGTTGGGCTACAGTCCATGGGGTTTCAAAGTTTCTGACACGACTGAGCATGGGATGAAAGTGAAAGGGAAAGTCACTTTATCCTGTCTGACTCTTTGCAACCCCATGGATTATACAATCCATGGAATTCTCCAGGTCAGAATACTAGAATGGGTATAATTTGCCTTCTCTAGGGGATCTTCCCAACCCAGGGATCAAGCACGTGATAAATGGAATTGTAAAATATCAAACATGTTAAATGTCAATGCTATCAGAGATAATGCACTCTAGAAATTCAAGCCTATGTTAATAGCTTAGTAAAACAACATAAATCCAAAGATCTGAATATTTTTTCTGTTCAACAACTTTATATTTCTGTTTGCCTCTAATTTGCAAACATTTAACAAACATCTTTCATACATTTAAAAGATTTAAACTTTATAACCAAATATCATATAAACATTTGAGATAGGAAATATTTTAAAATTCAAATATATTTCATACTTTTTTTTTCTATAAAATGTATAAAGAGCTGAAGTTTTATGGATTAAATGTTTTGTGGTTCTAAATGTTTGTTTACTTTGATAATAAAATGGTTACCTTATATATATCATATTAATTTTTAAGCAAAATTACTTATTTCTTGATTAGTAGCCTTTATAATGTAACTTTAATGTCATATTCTCTAAAATATAGTCAAAATTGGATGTACTAATAGAAAATACTAATATTGTACTTTATATCAATATCCTGTTTTCCATTTTAGTAGTTTTAATCTCCTCTTTCCTATATGTTTTTTCATAGTCCATTTGTTTTTAATTCGGTTGATAATATTATTTTTAATATCCCATCTTTAAGAAGGGATCTAAATAAAGAGAATATATTTTAGCCTCTTTCATAATTTTAGGTTCTATGATCAAACCTCTGCCACTGAAATAAAATAATCAGAAAGGGGGAAATAATGCTTTTACATAATTATATATATATAGGTCAGGAGTGGGGAGAAAGCAAAAAAAAAAAAAAGAGAGAGAGAGAGATAGAGAAAAAACGAACTGATCTTTCCAAAACCATTGGTTACTTCCAGTTTTATCTTCCTTACCATAGGTGTATAAGGTCAAGCATACAACTGGGAAATTTACGGCCATTTGGTCTTTGGCCATGTAAGTCACTTTTTAGTTCTTGCAACTCAGACTCTGAATTAAACCATTCTAAAGTGACCCCAGTCTAAAGACGCCCACAGGGGACTTTCCTGGCTGTCCAGTGGTTAAGACTTCCACTTCCAATGCAGGGGGTACTGGTTCTATCCCTGGTTGGACGCTAAGATCCCACATTTGTGTGTGCTCAATCCCTTAGTGAAGCCTGACCAGGCAACCCCATGGAGCCCGCCAGGCTCCTGTATCTATGAAATTTCCCAGGTAAGAATACTGAAATGGGTTTCCATTTCAGTCCCGACCAAGGGAATGAACCTGCGTCTTTTGCATTGCCAGGCAAGTTCTTTACCACTGCACCACCCAGGAAGCCCACAACTTGCAGCCAAAAACACAAACTATAAAACAGAAGCAATACTGTAACAATTTCAATAAAGACGTTTAAAACAGTCCACATCATATATATACATATGTATGCTGCTGGTGCTGCTTAGTCGCTCAGTCGTGTCTGACTCTTTTTAACCCCATGGACTAGCTCTCCAGGCTTCTCTGTCCATGGGGGATTCTTCAGGCAAGAATACTGGAGTGGCATTGCCATGCCCTCCTCCAGGATGTATATGTGTATATGTATATCGCTTTAAGAAGCCCACAAATAGCACTGGGAGGGGTCCCCACTGGAGAGGATGTGACCCCAACTTGACCCTCTAACTTGATTCTGTGATCAGGGACTCTTTGATTTCTCCATCTTTGGGAGGTGCATTCTGCCCAATTCCCACAGTGGAAGCTACTTCACGGAGGCAGCCCTGAGAGAGCACTGTGGTGCTGAGACCACCTGGACAGTACACAGGACTGAACGCAGGTAAGACCTGTCTGTAAAGTTGGAGGATTCCAGGGGGCAGGAGTGGGAGGGTGAGCAAGGGGCAGTTTACAAACCTGCCATCTGCGCATCTGGGTGGCTTGCCTTCCTTGCTTCCTTTTCTCCCTGCCCTTTCGTGTATGAAGACCTGCTTCAGATTTCACTCAGGAAGCTCCAATGGTTGTGACCCCACCACTGCTAATCTTTGATAAGGCTTAATTCATACATAAAATAGAGTATTAATGGGAGTTGATGGAGAAGGCAATGGCACCCCACTCTAGTACTCTTACCTGGAGAATCCCATGGACAGAGGAGACTGGAAGGCTGAAGTCCATAGGGTCGCTGAGGGTTGGACACAACTGAGCGACTTCACTTTCACTTTTCACTTTCATGCATTGGAGAAAGAAATGGCAACCCACTCCAGGGTTCTTGCCTGGAGAGTCCCAGGGACGGGGGAGCCTGGTGGGCTGCTGTCTATGGGGTCACACAGAGTCAGACACGACTGAAGTGACTTAGCATAGCATAGCAATGGGAGGTGAGCACCCGTATCGCAGTAGGTGCTGGAAGCCTTCAGGCAGCCACACTGTTGCACTATTGCCCCTCCATTGCTGTGCTGACCTTGCGATTGAAAGAAAATTGACAAAGAATACGAAGGCAGTTGGAGAAGGAACTGGCAACCCACTCCAGTGTTCTTGCCTAGAGAATCCTGTGGACAGAGGAGCCTGGTGGGCTGCTGTCCATAGGGTCGCATAGAGTCAGACACGACTGAAGTGATTTAGCATGCATGCATGCATTGGAGAAGGAAATGGCAACCCACTCCAGTATTCTTGCCTGGAGAATCCCAGGGACAGAGGAGCCTGGTGGGCTGCCGTCTCTGGGGTTACACAGAATGGGACACGACTGAAGCGACTTAGCAGCAGCAGCAGCAGCTTGAAGGCAGTGGACAAGTAAAAGTCATTCTCCTTCTTTAGTGATCTTATCTACCAGCGTTGAGACAGGAGGGTTAAACCAAAGTCCCAACACTACTTTTTGAAAATAATAAAATTTTGAGATAGGGAGAAAGGTGTGTGGACTTCATCTTAACAAAAACATCAAGACATAAAAATAACACACTATAAAGATGCTGTTGTACCATCATTCCATCCTGTCCTAGGGGGGACTTACTGGATTAAACAAACAAAAAGTTATTTATTTGTGTCTGGGTCAATAATTAAATACATTTAAAAAATGTATGCACTTATTTTATCTGTTCTGGGTCTTTCTAGGGGCACGCTTTCTCTAGTTGCATTACGCTCCGTCATGGGTTTTTTGGTTGTGGTGCATAGGTTCCTCATTTCAGTGGGCTATCTTGTTGCAGAGCACAATCTCTAGGCACTTGGGCTCAGTAGTTGTGTTGCAAGGGATTAGTTGCCCCTGGCATGTGGAATCTTCCCAGACCAGGGATCAAACCAATGCCCGCTGGGTTGGCCAACCAGTTCTTAACCACCAGAATACCAGGGAAGTCTCAAGTATTGGATTTTTAGTGGAGTAAGGCACTATGCACACTTACTTTCCTTTGAGTTGTCTGGGGATATGATAAATAGCCCATTTATAGTCAGCATATTTATCAAGGGCACCCAAGGAGAGGCATAGTTTCTGATAAATGGCTGAGAAAATTTTATTCCATTTGCAATAAAAAAAGATGATTAGAGAAAACTTTTAAGGGATACTGGAAATCATTACATTGCAAATGACAAAGTTTAGGATGCCAAGTTTCTTTGCTATTGTTTAACTGAAATCTGTAAGTCCTGGGTGTTAAAGACCCTTCTAAATAGCAGCACACAAGTGTATGAACTAGAATTTTTTTTATTCTAGAATTTATTTTATTTTAGAATTTATTTATTCATATAGGCTCTACATGATTAAAGCAAGACACGACTGCCAAAAAGCAGACAATCTTAGGTAAAATGACTAGAAATATAGACCAGACAAAAATAAATACAGTAATACTTTTTCAGAAAGTTTCACAACTGTAATGAAGAATTTATAGAAAATTTAATTGAGAAAATGTTGTTCTAGTTAAGTCTCTAAGTCATGTGCCATTCTTTGTGGTCTCCATGGACTGCAGCACCCCATGGGCAGGCTTCCCTGTCATTCACTATCTCCCAGAGTTTGCTCAAACTCATGTCCATTGAATTGATAATGCCATCCAATCATCTCACCTTCTCCTCCTGCCCTCAATCTTTCCCAACAACAGGGTCTTTTCCAATGAGTCAGCTTTTCATATCAGGTGGCCAAAATGTTAGAGCTTCTGCTTCAGCATCAGTTCTTCCTGTGAATATGCAGTGTTGATTTCCTTTAGGATTGACTGGTTAGATCTTGTAGTCCAAGGGACTCTCGAGTGTCTTCTCCAGTACCACATTTTGAAAGCATGAGTTCTTCAGCTCTCAGCCTTTGTGATACAGCTTTCACATCCATAGATGACTACTGGAAAAAACATAGCTTTGACTATACAGACATTTAAACACTGTTAATTTACATATTTTCAAATGGAATGAGCATCTAACTAGGATTTCAAAAGGCAGAATGTTGATATTCAAAGGCAGAAGTCATAGCTTAAAGTCTATATTTTCCAACGCATGGAATAGTGGAAAAATAAAGTCATCTGCATGAAAATACAAAACATTGCCCTGCTTCTAGAAATGCCTAGTCGATATACATGTATATGAAACTGCACAATTTCAACAGAAGGGTAGAATGTCAGAAAATGTTAGAATACTTATGCTAAATTGACATTATGAGGACAATCATTTATTCTATCTTACTGCTCTGTTATATATGGTATAAATCATGTTTGATATAAGAGGAGAAAAGATTAGTTTTCCTACTAATATCATATCAATTGTATATATGCCAAGGCCAGTTCTCATTTCCAGTTTTTTTGAAAAAATATTCACAGTTCCTGGTATCCTTTAGCTTCAGCACATTTAGTGAATTATAACTTATGGACCATAAAATCCACCCACTTTAAATGTACAATTCAATGAGTTGCAATAAATGTATACAGTTGTACAACCATCACCACAACCCCATTTTAAAATGTTAATATCACCCATTGTGATCCTTGGTGCCAATTTTGAGCCAGTCAATCCTCAGTCTTATCCCAACCCCAGGGAACACACTGATCTCTCTCTACAGAAATGACTCATAAAATATGTGGTCTTTTGTTCTGGAGTCTTTAAATTAGCATAATATTTTGAGTCTCATCCATGTGGAAGCATTGATAATCCGTTCATTTATATTGCTGAATAGTATTCTATTGTTTCTGTATACCATATTCTATCTATCCATTCACCAGTTGATAAGCATTTGGATTGTTTCCACTTTCTGCAATTATAAATAGTGCTGCTGAGTAAGTACAAGTCTTTGTGTGAACATATGTTTTCATTCTTTTGGATATATTACTAGGAATGGAATTACTTTTTCTTTTTAAGTATTTATTTGTTTGGCTGTGCTGGGTCTTACTTGTGGCACAAGGGACATTTATAGTTGGGACATGTGAACTCTTAGTTGTGAAGTTAAAGTATTAGTTGCTCAGTCATGTCTGACTCTTTGGAACCCCATGGACGGTAGGCTACCAGGCTTCTTTGTCCATGGGATTCTCCCAGCAAGAATATTGGAGTGGATTGCCATTTCCTTCTCCAGGGGATCTTCCTGACCCAGGGATCAAACCCAGGTCTCCTGCATTGCTGGTAGCAATCTGAGCTACCAGGGAAGCCCTGTGGGGACCTAGTTGCCTGATCAGGGATTGAATTAATGCTCCCTGCATTAGGAGCTCAGAATCTTAGACACTGGACGACAAAGGAAATTCCTAGAATCATTTTTTCATATTTTACACTTATTAATTTTTAAAAAATAAATCGCTGTACTGTTTTTTAAAGTCACTGCACTAGTTTACATTCCCCTAGCCATGTAAGTTGTTCCAGTTTGCCATATATATGTCAACTGTGTGTGTTCTCTATCTTTTTTATTACAACTATTCTTGTGATAAGAAGGGGTATACTAATGTGGTTTTAATTTTAATTCTTCTAATGATTAATAATTTTTAGCATGGTCATTTTTTCATGTGACTACTATCCATATCTTTGGTGAAATATCTCTTCAAAATTTTACTCATTTTAACTGGAGTTTCTCTTCTGACCATTGTAAAATTTCTCGACATATTTTGAAAATTAAACAAAATATAATTTGCAAAAATTTTTCTGAAATTTTAATTTTCTTAATGCTCTGTTTTGAAGTGCAAACGTTGTATTTTATTTAAATATGGAAAATTCCATATTATTATTATTTTTAATATGATTTGTGCTTTGGGGACTGTATCCAAGAAATTTTTGCCTAACCTAAGGCCACAAGTATTTTTCTCTGATGATTTCTTCTAAAAGTTTTACTCTTTTAGATATTACACTTTGGGGTATGATTTATTTTTATTTTAAAAATTTGTACAGTATAAGTGACAAATCCATCTTTTTGAATGAGGATATCTAATTTTCCCAGTATCATTTGTTGAATAAAAGTATCCTTTTCTCATTGAATTGTCTTTGCCTTTATGGAAAATCTGGCTTCCCTGGTGGCTCAGATGATAAAGAATCTGCCTGCAATGCAAGAGACCTGGGTTCTATCCCTGGGTCAGGAAGATACCCAGGAGAAGGAAATGGCAACCCACTCTAGTATTCTTGCCTGGAGAATTCTATGGACAGAAGAGTATGGGGGCTACAGTTCATGGGGTCAAAAAGAGTCAGACATGAATGAGTGACTAACAATTTATGGAAAATCAGTTGAAGAAGATGACAAATTATGCACAAAGTGAATATCTTAGAATTATTTTTTTTAAAATATGAACCATATTTTTCAGGAAATAAATGAGGAAAATGAATTAATCAGCAATATTATCTCTCTCATATCCACAATACCTCTTATGGCACAGCTGTATAGATATATCTAAAAATCTGCCTAAGCAAACAATAGAATGGGAAAGACTAGAGATATCTTCAAGAAAATTAGAGATACCAAGGGAACATTTCATGCAAAGATGGGCACAATAAAGGACAGACATGATGGACCTAATGGAAACAGAAGATATTAAGAAGAGGTGGGAAGAAAATACAGAATTATGCAAAAAAAAAATCTTAATGACCAAGATAACCATGATGTTGTGATCACTCACCTAGAGCCAGACATCTGGAATGTGAAGTCAATTGGGCTTTAGGAAGCATCACTATGAACAAAGCTAGGGGAGGTGATGGAATTCCAGTTGAGCAATTTCAAATCCTAAAAGATGATACTGTGAAAGTGCTGCACTCAATATGCCAGCAAATTTGGAAAAGTCAGCAGTGGCCACAGGACTGGAAAAGGTCAGTTTTCATTCCAATCCCAAAGAAAGGAATGCCAAACAATGTTCAAACTATTGCATTCTCACATGCTAGCAAAGTAATACTCAAAATCCTCCAAGCCAGGCTTCAACAGAACATCAGTCATGAACTTTCAGATGTTCAAGTTAGATTTAGAAAAGACAGAGGAACCAGAGATCAAATTGCCAACATCTTCTGGATCATGGAATAAGCAAAAGAGTTCCAGAAAAACATCTATTTCTGCTTTATTGACTATGCCAAAGCCTTTGTCTGTGTGGATCACAACAAACTGTGGAAAATTCTTCAAGAGATAAGAATACCAGACCACCTGACCTGCCTCTTGAGAAATTTGTATGCAGGTCAAGAAGCAACAGTTAGAACTGGACATGGAACAACAGAATGGTTCCAAATCGGGAAAGGACTACATCAAGGCTGCATATTGTCACCCTGCTTATTTAACTTATATGCAGAGTACATCATGCGAAATGCCAGGTTAGATGGAGTGCAACCTGGAATCAAGATTGCTGGGAGAAATATCAATGACCTCAAATATGCACATGACACCACTCTTATGGCAGAAAGTGAAGAAGAACTAAAGAGCCTCTTTATGAAAGTGAAAGAGGAGAGTGAAAAAGTTGGCTTAAAGTTCAACATTCAGAAAACTAAGATCATGGCATCTGGTCACATCACTTCATTGCAAATAGATGAGGAAACAATGGAAACAGTGAGATACTCTATTTTGGGGGACTCAAAAATCACTGCAGATGGTGAGAGCAGCCATGAAATTAAAAGATGCTTGCTTCTTGGAAGAAATGCTATGATCAACCTAGACAGCATACTAAAAAGCAGAGACGTTACTTTGCCAACAAAGGTCCGTCTAGTTAAAGCTCTGGTTTTTCCAGTAGTCATATATGGATGTGAGAGTTGGACTATAAAGAAAGCTAAGATCTGAAGAATTTATGCTTCTGAACTGTGGCGTTGGACAAGACTCTTCAGAGTCCCTTGGACTGCAAGGAAATCCAACCAGTACATCCTAAAGGAAATCAGTCCTGAATACTCATTGGAAGGACTGATACTGAAGCTGACTTGCCAATATTTGGCCACCTGATGCAAAGAACTGACTCACTGGAAAAGACCCTGGTGCTAGCACAGATTGAAGGCAGGAGGAGAAGGCGGTGACAGAGGATGAGATTGTTGGATGGTATCACCGACTTGATGGACAAGAGTTTCAGCAACCTCTGGGAGTTGATGATGGACAGCGAAGCCTGGCATGCTGCAGTCCATGGGGTCACAAAGAGTTGGACACAACTGAGCAACTGAACTGAACTAAAGTGAATCAAAATTTAGTACTTAGTTGTTTAATATTGTTTGGTGATGGGAACAGATAAATTATTGAAAAACAATTTTTTGACAAGTATTGATTTTTTTCAATATTCCTTTTGAATAAACTTAGTGTGAAGATTTTCCTATTTCATTTTATTTTGCTATTTCAGTGTATAGAAATCACTATACTTTTATTAAGAAGAGGTGGCAAGAATACACAGAAGAACTGTACAAAAAACATCTTCAAGACCAAGAAATTCATAATGGTGTGATCACTTACCTAGAGCCAGACATCCTGGAATGTGAAGTCAAGTGGTCCTTAGAAAACATCACTATGAACAAAGGTAGTGGAGGTGATGGAATTCCAGTTGAACTGGTTCAAATCCTGAAAGATGATGCTGTGAAAGTGCTGCACTCAATATGAAAGCAAATTTGGAAAACTCAGCAGTGGCCACAGGACTGGAAAAGGTCAGTTTTCATTCCAATCCCAAAGAAAGGAATGCCAAACAATGTTCAAACTATTGCAAAATTGCAATCATCTCACACTCTAGCAAAGTAATGCTCAAAATTCTCCAAGCCAGGCTTCAGCAATACATGAACCATGAACTTCCAGATGTTCAAGCTGGTTTTAGAAAAGGCAGAGGAACCAGAGATCAAATAGTCAACATCTGCTGGATCATGGAAAAAGCAAGAGTTCCAGAAAAACATCTATTTCTGCTTTATTGACTATGCCAAAGCCTTTGACTGCGTGGATCATAATAAACTGTGGAAAACTCTGAAAGAGATGGGAATACCAGACCACCTGACCTGCCTCTTGAGAAATCCGTATACACGTCAAGGAGCAACAGTTACAAATGGACATGGAACAACAGACTGGTTTCAAATAGGAAAAGGAGTATGTCAAGGTGTATATTGTAACCCTGCTTATTTAACTTCTATGCAGAGTACATCATGAGAAACGCTGGGTTGGAATAAGCACAAGCTGGAATCAAGATTGCTGGGAGCAATATCAATAACCTCAGATATGCAGATGACACCACCCTTTTGGCATAAAGTGAAGAGGAACTAAAAAGCCTCTTGATGAAAGTGAAAGTGGAGAGTGAAAAAGTTGGCTTAAAGCTCAACATTCAGAAAACGAAGATCATGGCATCTGGTCCCATCACTTCATGGGAAATAGATGGGAAAACATTGTAAACAGTGTCAGACTTTATTTTTTGGGGCTCCAAAATCACTGCAGATGGTGATTGCAGCCATGAAATTAAAAGACACTTACTCCTTGGAAGGAAAGTTTTGACCAACCTAGATAGCATATTCAAAAGCAGAGACATTACTTTGCCAACAAAGGTCTGTCTAGTCTAGGCTATGGTTTTTCCAGTGGTCATGTATGGATGTGAGTGTTGGACTGTGAAGAAAGCTGAGTGCAAAAGAACTGATGCTTTTGAACTCTGGTGTTGGAGAAGACTCATGAGAGTCCCTTGGACTACAAGGAGATCCAACCAGTCCATTCTAAAGGAGATCAGCCCTGGGTGTTATTTGGAAGGAATGATGCTAATGCTGATGCTCCAATATTTTGGCCACCTCATACAAAGAGTTGACTCATTGGAAAAGACCCTGATGTTGGGCAGGATTGGGGGAAGGAGGAGGAGTGGACCACAGAGGATGAGATGGCTGGATGGCATCACCAACTCGATGGATGTGAGTTTGAGTGAACTCCAGGAGTTGGTGATGAACAGGGAGGCCTGGTGTGCTGTGATTCATGGGGTTGCAAAAAGTCAGACATGACTGAGTGACTGAACTGAACTGAACTGATACTTTTATTAATGGAGAAGGAAATGGCAATCCACTCCAGTACTCTTGCCAGGGAAATCGCATGGACAGAAGAGTCTGGCAGGTTACAGTCCATAGGGTTGCACAGAGTCAGACACAGGTGGGCAACTGAGCACTCACACATACTTTTATTCAAATGTCTGAATCCATACCATATTTTTGTACATTTCTTCCCTGTAGTTACCACTTATTAGGTTAATTATGTATTGACACAGTTAGTGATAAGAGCTGTAGTCCATATGGTAATAGGAGGACAGGGTATATTGGAGAGTGATTTTCAAAATATTTTTGCTAAAAGCTGCTACTTATGGTTACCAAGTGAGAGATTGTACCCAACTTAAGCTATTCCTCAGGGAATCCAGGGTGATCTTTAATATTACAAGCAAGGAAGCTGACTCTGAACAACTGTTATAGCAGCTTAATGGTTCCCAGTGGGAGATAGTTACAGGATTTATTTCTTACATGCTGATTTGGGAAAAGTCATGCTTGTACCCATGTCGTGTATAAAGAACTTATTCAGAATAAGCCGTTTTCTGATACAGATATGTAAATTGAATGCTATACATAAAGTTAACTAAAGGGAAAAGTATAAAAAATGTTCATTGGTTGAAATCTTAGTATTTTAATCATAAGGGAAATAAAAATTTACATGACAAATCAAACACTAGGATTAAATCATTAAAGAAGCCAGATAAATTTATGGTATATCAGAAAATAAAATAAAAGGGAAAATTAAGGAAGGAAGGAAGGGAGCAAGAAAGGAAAGAAAGAAGGAAAGAGAGGAAGAAAGGAAGGAAGCTACGATATTTGAAAATGATATGGATTTTAAACCTGTGGTAGATTGCAGTAGTCACAGTTGCCATTTATTCACATCTTTATCTATCCACTCCTTCAGTAGCCTCCATACACTCTGATTCTTGGCTATGTGACAAAGTGTGTCCAATGGTCAGTAGCAAAGATAACACAAGTAAAATGTACTTGAGTTTATGTGCTTGTCCCCCTGCTGCTCTTGGTAGAGAGGAGGGGCCCCGCCAATTCTTCCATGTGAAATTATATAAATATATAATTTTGGTGATGGGGAAGACATATGCCATCTCAGCTGAGTCATCTAGAAGCAGCCATTCACAGCACACCACAGAATTATAAACAGCTCTGACCACCATCAGCTAGGTGTAATACAGACTACAGGAACCAAGAGCTGCTACTTTACCCTGGAAGAAACTTTTTACCAACATTCATGACCTAGATAAGTGGTTGTTGCTTTAAGCCACTTGCATAATTAAGCCACAAAGATTTGTTATGCAGCAAATGTTAATGTGATTTTCCAATTTTTGGTGAATATGATTGGATTTTATATGAATTATTAAAATATGTTCAGTAACATACATTTCTGTTGAGAAAGTATAATTTTAATCATATCTATGTAGTTGATAAGTTGACTAATAAAATATTTAACTTCACATTTTATATTAGAATATAGTTGATTAACAATGTTGTGATAGTTTCAGGTGTGCAACAGAGTGATTCAATTATGCATATACATGCATCTTTGGCAGAAAGTGAAGAGGAACTAAAAAGCCTCTTGATGAAAGTGAAAGAGGAGAGTGAAAAAGTTGGCTTAAAGCTCAACATTCAGAAAACTAAAATCATGATATCTGATCCCATCACTTCATGGGAAATAGATGGGGAAACAGTGGAAACAGTGTCAGAGTTTATTTTGGGGGCTCCAAAATCACTGCAAATGGTGATTGCAGCCATGAAATTAAAAGACACTTTCTCCTTGGAAGAAAAGTTGTGACCAACCTAGATAGCATATTGAAAAACAGAGACATTACTTTGCCAACAAAGGTCCGTCTAGTCAAGGCTGTGGTTTTTCCAGTGGTCATGTATGGATGTGAGAGTTGGACTATGAAGAAAGCTGAGTGCTGAAGAATTGATGCTTTTGAACTGTGGTGTTGGAGAAGGCTTCTTGAGAGTCCCTTGGACTGCAAGGAGATCCAACCAGTCCATTCTAAAGGAGATCAGTCCTGGGTGTTCATTGGAAGGATTGATGCTAAATCTGAAACTCCAGTACTTTGGCCACCTCATGCGAAGTGTTGATTCATTGGAAAAGACTCTGATGCTGGGAGGGATTGGGGGCAAGAGGAGAATGGGACGGCAGAGGATGAGATGGCTGGATGTCCTCACTGACTCTATGGGCATGAGTTTGGGTAAACTCTGGGAGTTGGTGATGGACAGGGAGGCCTGGTGTGCTGCGATTCATGGGGTTGCCAAGAGTTGGACACGACTGAGTGACTGAACTGATTCGTTTTTCAAATTCTTTCCCATTTAGGTTATTACATAATTTTGAGCAGAGTTCCCTGTGCTTTACAGTAGGTCCTTGTTGGCTATCCATTTTAAATATAGCAATGTGTACATGTCATATTGACTCTGTAGTAAAAACATGCTAAGAGCAAAAGGTAACACTTTTATTTTAGAACATTTTCAGCTCCTGTATACATAGAATCAATGATAATTCCATAATCCTAACTAGGCAACCAAAACATTTCATGCATAGGCAAACCTGGCTTGCAGAAAATTCCCCTTGGCAGGCTTTAAATGCATGACTACAATCAATAATGCCAATAACTGTATACCCCATTGTTCTTTTTGGTTGTTTTCAAATATCAACTTAATTGTATTCAGTCTGAAAATATATCATTATAATTTTTGTTTAATCATATACAAATGCACATGTTAAAAGAGGAAATTATTACTTGAATCTCCAGCCACTTAGTAGAATTAAATGGAATGGGAAAATTGTGCATTTACAAAGCTAGAGGGAGTGAAAGAATGCTAGTAAATATTGGATGTACCAGTTATTTTAGATGTGCAGAATGACATCACAGCAAATCATCTCTTTGTGTACTGTGAAAGAGCAGCTATATTTTTCTCAAGTCTGATCATGTTCAGTTTACATTTGTACTTTGGCAATAAATCACCTTCCTTAGAATGTACCTTTTCCTTTCATTTTGCCACACTATTCACATTCATTCAGGAGTACCTCCTTGAAAATCATTCCCAATCTCTTGAATTTTAGGATAGATTATACTAATCAGCCATGAGCTATCTGAAAATACTTGTTAAATAGAATAATTTTAGGAAAACACAGTAAAAGATACAGAGACTGAAAATCAAAAAGCATTTATTTTGGTAGCATTTTAATAAGAAATGCAACTGATTCCTAAACTATTCATTCTTGGTTATCTAACAATAAGGGTAAAATAAACAGAAAGACGGGGAGACATGAGAAAAGTTTTGAAGTGTGTAATTCAACAGAGGTATTCATCTATTTTGTTTGTTTGCTTGAATGTTTTGAACAGGAACAGAAGTATAGAGTACACTACTGAAAACACACAAAGTGGTATGCAGTGAAAGGACATTCTCTTTCAACTCTGAATCCTAATATTCAGGATTCTCTCCTGAATGAAAACATGTGTCACTCTCATTGATATTATTTTTACTGAGATATCTGACTTCCTGTATTTCAGACTTTCTCCTTATCTATCCAAAGGATAGTTTTGGGGGCCATAGCATTTAACTTATGTTTTTTTCAGTAGATTTTGATGGAACAAAAGTCATAGGAGCTCTATGTTTTTGATTTAATAGAAAAGGGGGACAAGCACTTCTCTTACATCTTCTATGTTTATAAAATCCATATAGCATGTGTTGCAGAGCCCTACGAGGAATCTATATCTCTCAGGTCATTCAATTTTTGACCTCAAGAACTAAAAGAAAACTCGAAGCTTTAAGTAAGCTTTCCTGTGAAGTCAATTGCAAGACCTTTGGTTCATATACATTATCTTGAATAGTTTCTTTTGAGTTTGAAGAACAAATGTAAAATATTCAATGACTTATACCTGACAATAAAGCCATTTTTGCTTAACTTTTACAGAGATTTATGAAAGTCTGCTTTTTAATTATTGGTAAAAAAATTGTTTCAAATTCTCATTTCCTCAGATGCTTACATATCCCTGCCCACTGTCATATAGTACACAGTGCTTCCTATGGGAGGAGTCTAACATTCCATACCATTGATATGTGACATTTTGTGATCAATGGGGTATGTGTAAAAATTATATGTGCTTCACCCACACATGCTTTAAGGGCCATCACATGTCTCTGCCCTTTGTCTGTCCCTCTCCTCAGAAGAACCACATCACAAGATTAATTTAGGGACTATTTATTCAGTCTAGTTTCGGGTTTGTAGCTACATAACAGAGTTATAACCTACTCAGAGGCAACAATAAAACCTATATATAAGTCACTGAAATGCTGGGACTGCTTGTTAGCACAGAAAAATATGTCAGGAAAAAGAAGGCTGACTGGCAAGATATAGACCAAAATAAAAGATGTAATTTCTAGAAAATTTCTTTTGCATATTTTAAATGATATTCATTTTATGGGTCCATATGCATCAATTATATTTTTCTAAATATAGCATTGTTCAATATAAAGAAATCATAAACCTAAAATTTACTTCACCTTATTTTCACAGTCTACTCTGTGCTAGAAATTGTGATAAGCCCTGAGGTAACACAGGTGAACACAGTTCCTTCACAAAGCCTAAACCCATTTATTTTTCAGTCAATAAATACATATTGAACATCCTGAATATCTGTTCTAGGTTGTTAGTTGGCCTGTGATAGCCACGGTCTTGCAAGACATTCTCAGACTTATAGCCTTTTCTCCCTTGGGCTTGTACTCACCGTTTGTATTCTGTCCTAGGAAATAGTTTCTACCACTTATTAATGCAGCTTGTGAATATGATTTCTGTTCCTTCTGGCTGAAGCCTTTTCTGAATTAAATACTGAAATTACAATTAAATATTATAGCTACTCATAAAGATTATAGCACATATTTGGCAGGAGTAAACAACAGTGTCAGTTTGGGCTCCCCTTAAACATTTTCACAACCAAGTCAGTGACCTCCCCCCTTGATAATGGATGCTCTAAGGCACTGCTGAGCTACTCATGTCCCCTCATGGCCCTGAGATATTCATGAAGCACTTATTCCTCCAGTGACTAGAAGCATTGTCAGTCAACAGATATCAGCTGAGCCCTTTCACCATGAGCAGAAGTGAACTTTCTAGAACAATGGGCAGCCCACATCCAAAGACCACCCTTGGAGAGATGGAAAAACATGATTTACTTGCCTCAGTTGATTTTCATGTGCTCAGTGCAGACTTTTGGTGAAAATGTTTTTCAAATCAACTTCTCCATCTGCCCAGCCCTATCTTCTTTCCTCCCCAAGAGATTTTAAACTTGAGATCCCTTTCCAGTAAACAGGTAAATTTATATATAAGGTGAGGAGGATATGCAGTTGCCATTCTCAGAAATGACAGATTTGAGCAGGTAAAAGACACTGACCTACTGTCTCCATGCTGATTTTTATGTGGTATCATTTATAACCCCTGTCAGTTAGTAAGACCCTATATCCTTTAGACAATGGCTCATATTCAACATTCTACCAGGGTCTATTACACAGTTATGGGCTTTTTTTCAATGATCCATGACAATTAGGATATTGGAGTAAGCAAATTATACTTAAATGCCTATTGTTTTATGGAATTACTTCATTTTACTTGTTTATTTAATGTCAGATTATTTAAAAGATAAATTAACATGCTGTGAAAAGGAAATCCAAATATAATGATTCAAGCACAAAAGATGTTGTTCTTTGAAATCTTCAATCTGTGTCTTCCCATGACGCTATAGGCATTGCCATGTCGGTCAGATGAATGAAAGAGCATGGCAGAAAGTACTGGAAGTTTTTCATGCACCAGATTAGCAATTGGACTGCATAACATTTATTTGAGTGCATTAGGATAAAATTTAGTTACATGGCTATGCCTAAACGAAAGGCTCAGTCTGTGCCTAGAAGAAAAGAGAGAATATATTTTGGACAACTGTTATCCAGATCATACAGAGCTAACTGAATCAATACTGAACTTGTGAATGAATAAGTTAATGATGTAAAAACACCTTGAATAGTAAACACAAAGAAGATTTCAAGTTGGAACAGGGTCAAATGATAACAACAAATTCATTTTTAGTGTCTGTCTTCATAGTACTGGAATACCATGTGCTAATGTGTTCTACGTGAACTTCCTGATGTTCAAGCTGGTTTTGGAAAAGGCAGAAGAACCAGAGATAAAATTGCCAACATCAGCTGGATCATGGAAAAAGGAAGAGAGTTCCAGAAAAACATCTATTTCTGCTTTATTGACTATGCCAAAATCTTTGACTGTGTGGATCACAATAAACTGTGGAAAATTCTGAAAGAGATGGGAATACCAGACCACCTGACCTGCCTCTTGAGAAATCTGTATGCAGGTCAGGAAGCAATGGTTAGAACTGGACATAGAACAACAGACTCGTTCCAAATAAGAAAAGGAGTACGTCAAGGCTGTATATTGTCACCCTGCTGATTTAACTTATATGCAGAGTACATCATGAGAAACGCTGGGTTGGAATAAGCACAAGCTGGAATCAAGATTGCCAGGAGCAATATTAATCACCTCAGATATGCAGATGACACAACCCTTATGGAAGAAAGTGAAGAGGAACTAAAAAGCCTCTTGATGAAAGTGAAAGTGGAGAGTGAAAAAGCTGCCTTAAAACTCAACATTCAGAAAACTAAGATCATGGCATCTGGTCCCATCACTTCATGGGAAATAGAGGGGGAAACAGTGGAAACAGTGTCAGACTTTATTTTGGGGGGCTCCAAAACCACTGCAGATGGTGACTTCAGCCATGAAATTAAAAGACGCTTACTCCTTGGAAGGAAAGTTGTGACCAACCTAGATAGCATATTCAAAAGCAGAGACATGCCTTTGTCCACAAAGGTCCATCTAGTCAAGGCTATGGTTTTTCCTGTGGTCATGTATGGATGTGAGAGTTGGACTGTGAATAAGGCTGAGTGCCGAAGAACTGATGCTTTTGAACTGTGGTGTTTGAAAAGATTCTTGAGAGTCCCTTGGACTGCAAGGAGATCCAACCAGTCCATTCTGATGGAGATCAGCCCTGGGATTTCTTTGGAAAGAATGGTGCTAAAGCTGAAACTCCAGTACTCTGGCCACCTCATGCGAAGAGTTGACTCATTGGAAAAGACTCTGATGCTGGGAGGGATTGGGGGCAGGAGGAGAAGGGGACGACAGAGGATGAGATGGCTGGATGGCATCACCCACTCGATGGACGTGAGTCTGAGTGAACTCCGGGAGTTGGTGATGGATGGGGAGGCCTGGCGTGCTGCAATTCATGGGGTTGCAAAGAGTCGGACAGAACTGATCGACTGAACTGAACTGAACCGAACTGAATATGTTTTACGAGTGTCAGGTAAAATGAACACATCAAGGAATAACTTCAAGCCTATTTTTAAAAATGGGGTAGGACCTTGAAGTATTACTGGCTCTCTTCTTTCAATTTGTCATGAAAACAAGTATGGAATTTTAAAATTCCAAGCACTTTATAATTATAATTATCATATATGTTTAGGGATATAAGTACCATTTCTGTACACTTTGTTGAAGAGTATGAGAAAGCCTCAGAGGACTTGGAATTACTTTTCTTTGGGGAATTATTAAATACATGTACCAAAAGGGCACCTGGGGTGATGTGCCTTCTGGGATGACTAAGGAATCTGGAAGATTTGCTATGAAATGGAAGAAGATACTTAATCTCACAATAAGACCAAAAAGATCTTAACAACCAGAAATTTTAAAAACTAATATGTAAGAGAGATAGAGAAGTAGGCTGAGGTCTAGAAATCAGAGGGAAATCAGAAATTGGAGTGGCCACTGTTACAGATAAAATTAAAACTCACTGATCTAACTAGATGAAGCCTTGCATCTAAAGGAGAAAGCAGAGGATGAAACAAGAATGTACACTTAGAAACATAACAGGAGACTGGAGAGCTGACCACATGCATGCCAGTGTACTTGTCGACCGTGACTCAGGGAGGGTGTGGTTTCAGTGCCCATACAATGAAAGTGAAAAGTGTTAGTCACTCAGTCATGTCTGAATTTTGGAGTCCCAAGGACTGTAGCCCGCCAGGCTCCTCTGTCCATGGAATTCTCCAGGCAAGAATATAGGAGTGGGAAGCCATTCCCTTGTCCAGGAGAACTTCCCAACTCAGGAATGGAACTGGTGTCTCCTACATAGTTGGCAGCTTCTTTACCATCTGAGCCACCAGGGACGCACTAATCATGATAGTTCAATTCAGTTGCTCGGTCCTGTCTGACTCTTTGCTACCCCGTGTATTGCAGCACGCCAACCTCCCTGTCTATCACCAACTCCCAGAGTTCACTCAAACTCACGTCCATCTAGTCGGTGATGCCATCCAGCCATCTCAATCTCTGTCTTCCCCTTCTCCTCCTGCCCCCAATCCCTCCCAGCATCAGTCTTTTCCAATGAGTCAACTCCTCTCAAGAAGTGGCCAAAGTATTGGAGTTTCAGCCTCAGCATCAGTCATTCCAATGAACACCCAGGACTGATCTCCTTTAGAATGGCCTGGTTGGATCTCTATGCAGTCCAAGAGACTCTCAAGTGTCTTCTCCAATGCCACAGTTCAAAAGCATCAATTCTTCGGCGCTCAGCTTTCTTCACAGTCCAAATCTCACACCTATACATGAACACTGGAAAAACAATAGCCTTGACTGAATGGACCTTTGTTGGCAAAGTAATGTCTGTGCTTTGTAATATGCTATCAAGGTTGGTCATAACTTTCCTTCCAAGGAGTAAGAGTCTTTTAATCATGGCTGCAGTCACCATCTGCAGTGGTTTTGGAGCCCAAAAAAATTAAGTCTGATACTGTTTCCACTGTTTTCCCATGAAGTGATGGGACCAGATGCCATGATCTTAGTTTTCTGAATGTTGAGCTTTAAGCCAACTTTTTCACTCTCCTCTTTGACTTTCATCAAGAGGCTTTTTAGTTCCTCTTCACTTTCTGCCATAAGGGTTGTGTCATCTGCATATCTGAGGTTATTGATATTTCTCTCTGCAATCTTGATTCCAGTTTGTGCTTCTTTCAGCCCATAATTTCTCATGATGTACTCTGCATATAAGTTAAAACAGCAGGGTGACAATATACAGCCTTGACGTACTCCTTTTCCTATTTGGAACCTGTCACTCCTATGAACAGTATGAAAAGGCAAAATGATAGGATAAGGAAAGAGGAACTCCCCAAGTCTGTAGGTGCCCAACATGCTACAGGAGATCAGTGGAGAAATAACTCCAGAAAGAATTAAGGGATGGAGCCAAAGCAGAAACAATACCCAATTGTGGATGTGACTGGTGATAGAAGCAAGGTCCGATGCTGTAAAGAGCAATATTGCATAGGAACCGGGAATGTTAAGTCCATGAATCAAGGCAAATTGGAAGTGGTCAAACAGGAGATGGCAAGAGTGAACGTAGACATTCTTGGAATCAGTGAACTGAAATGGACTGGAATGTGTGAATTTAACTCAGATGACCATTATATCTACTACTGTGGGCAGGAATCCCTTAGAAGAAATGGATTAGACATCACGGTCAACAAAAGAGTCTGAAATGCAGTACTTGGATGCAATCTCAAAAATGACAGAATGATCTCTGTTCGTTTCCAAGGCAAACCATTCAATATCACAGTAATCCAAGCCCATGCCCCAACCAATAAGGCTGAAGAAGCTGAAGTAGAATGGTTCTATGAAGACCTACAAGACCTTCTAGAACTAACACCCAAAAAGATGTCCTTTTCATTATAGGGAACTGGAATGCAAAAGTAGGAAGTCAAGAAACACCTGGAGTAACAGGAAAATTTGGCCTTGGAATACAGAATGAAGCAGGGCAAAGGCTAATAGAGTTTTGCCAAGAGAACGCACTGGTCATAGCAAACACCCTCTTCCAACAAAACAAGAGAAGACTCTACACATGGACATCACCAGATGGTCAACTCTGAAATGAGATTGAAAATCTCACAAAGGTTATAAAACAATGAATTATCTGCCTTTATAAGTCAAACACCTCTATAACTTTTCCTAAGTATTTGCATAATTTTTGATCATTTCTCCACATAGCAATATTCTAATTATCTATAAAAATGATAGACATATTTAGTTAACATTTAATCTTGAATTCGGTTAAGAAAACTACCTTTCATCTTCACAACTCATGATCAGATCAGATCAGATCAGTCACTCAGTCGTGTCCGACTCTTTGAGACGCCATGAATCTCAGCACGCCAGGCCTCCCTGTCCATCACCAACTCCCAGAGTTCACTCAGACTCACGTCCATCGAGTGGGTGATGCCATCCAGCCATCTCATCCTCTGTCGTCCCCTTCTCCTCCTGCCCCCAATCCCTCCCAGCATCAGAGTCTTTTCCAATGAGTCAACTCTTTGCATGAGGTGGCCAAAGTATTGGAGTTTCAGCTTTAGCATCATTCTTTCCAAAGAAATCCCAGGGCTGATCTCCTTCAGAATGGACTGGTTGGAACTCCTTGCAGTCCAAGGGACTCTCAAGAATCTTCTCCAACACCACAACTCAAAAGCATCAATTCTTTGGTGCTCAGCCTTCTTCACAGTGTATGACTTAAAGTTAAGTAAATGCTCTTTTGGTTCCAATAATATAACCTTTATCTTTTCTCTTTTTGGCGTGGTACTGGTTGAGTACATACAGCAGGCTTTTAGAGTATTTCTAAAATGCATTCATATAGTAGGTGCTTAGCAATAACTTTCATGTACAACATGTCGAAGAAGAAAACGTGCTCCTCATTACAAACCTCTTTCCACAAAATCTGCAGATAGATGCCTCACCGAAAAGTCTAAATCTTGAATTTGGAGGCATAATAATGATTCTGGGGAAAAGAAGAGGGTAAGGATGGAGATGACAGTTGAGGAAGAACCTCACAAAATTTACTGTTCACATATTTGTCCTTTCACTGGGCATGTAGACTAGCTGAAGGAGAGCAAGAGTGTTGGGTTGGATTAGTCTACCCATACAAGTCAATATCCTGAAAGGGGAGACAGAAGACTCATTTTGCATTAGGAAACACATGGAGATATTTTCACACAGAACAATAAGTATAGCCTCAAATATGAGAGTTATTGAATTAAGACACAAGCACATTTAGGAGTTCCCTGAACTGGACAGGGAACAACAGACTGGTTCCAAATAGGAAAAGGAGTACGTCAAGGCTGTATATTGTCATCCTGCTGATTTAACTTATATGCAGAGTACATCATGAGAAACCCTGGGCTGGAAGAAGCACAAACTGGAATTAAGATTGCTGGGAGAAATATCAACAACCTCAGATATGCAGATGACATCAGAAAGTGAAGAGGAACTAAAAAGCCTCTTGATGAAAGTCAAAGAGGAGAGTGAAAAAGTTGGCTTAAAGCTCAACATTCAGAAAACTAAGATCATGGCATCTGGTCCCATCACTTCATGGGAAATAGATGGGGAAACAGTGGAAACAGTGTCAGACTTTATTTTTTGGGGCTCCAAAACCACTGCAGATGGTGACTGCAGCCATGAAATTAAAAGATACTTACTCCTTGGAGGGAAAGTTATGACCAACCTAGATAGCATATTGAAAAGCAGAGGCATTACTTTGCCAACAAAGGTCCGTCTAGTCAAGGCTATGGTTTTTCCAGTGCTCATGTATGGATGTGAGAGTTGGACTGTGAAGAAAGCTGAGTGGTGAAGAATTGATGCTTTTGAACTGTGGCGTTGGAGAAGACTCTTGAGAGTCTCTTAGATTGCAAGGAGATTCAACCAGTCCATCCTAAAGGAGACCAGTCCTGGGTGTTCATTGGAAGGACTGATGCTGAGGCTGTATCTCCAGTACTTTGGCCACCTCATGCAAAGAGTTGACTCATTGGAAAATACCATAATGCTGAGAGTGATTAGGGGCAGGAGGAGAATGGGACAACAAAGGATGAGATGGCTGGATGGCATTACTGACTCGATGCACATGAGTTTAGGTGAACTCCACAAGTTGTTGATGGACAGGGAGGCCTGGTGTCCTGCGATTCATGAGATTGCAAAGAGTTGGACATGACTGAGCAACTGAACTGAACTGACTGAACTGAGATTTTCAAGTGTTAAATATTTGTTGTGATATCTTTGCTCATTTCACATAAACATTCTTTTCCTGCCTATTTTTATGTTCATAATTTTACATTATTTTTCTTATTAGTCTCCTAAAATTACTTATATTGCCCCATAATACCTAGGTCTGTATTAATATGTGGATGTATCATTTTATATTTTTTATTCCTCTTTGCTCTCAAAATAAAAAGAAATTACTTAATACACAATGGAGTGATTAAGAAGCAGTTGGAAGAATGATTTCTTCTATTCTCCAACCTAAATAAAACTTAGCATGAGTGAGAAAATTTCAAGGATACAGAGCGAAGTATGAAGAGAAGTGTTTGAATGAGAGGGAAGAAGGTAGAAGAGATCAGTGAATTTGTTCTTGAATGTAAATGCTCCATTTGTTCTACCACCAAAAATTCCTAGATTTGGAAGTTTCTCTGAATAGAGAGTAAGGGATTGTACCCAGTGGTAGTATGGGCTATATTTCAACAAATATTCATTCCCTTCCACCTCTTGTTGTGAATAGTATTTATTTCCAGGCTCTATAGATGGTTCAGCCACGTGACTAGCTTTGGCCAAGGGATGGTAGCAAACCTGATGTAAGCGAAGGCCTGCAATGTGCTTGTGCAATGGAGCTTGTTTTCCTGTATTTCTACCACTGTCTTGAGAAGCACACACTCTGAGAGTAACAGGAACTTTACTTGAGCCTTGACAAGGAATTCATCCTTGACCCTTGACAAGGAATTCATCCTTGACCCAACTTTAACCAGTCTTTTTTAAGCTCTTAGTTCAATAGACCTTGACCTGCTGAGCCTGGCTTTATTAAACTATCAGCCTAAGGCAGTTGATCAAGAATCCCATTGCCCTGGATAGTCATTCATGCTCTTCTTCTCCCACCCTTGATATATAATAAAGTTCTTCTCCTCACTTACCCTTGATATTTAACCAAGTTTCTCTTAGTAAGTTTTCATTCATTGACTCCTCACCCTGACTGCTGTCTACAAATCACCAGTTGTCCCTGTGTATTCAGTCTCTCCCCTACAGTGTGGTTAAAGCCTTCCTTGACTTTTTACTACTCTGATGCTATTTTTTTCTTTTACAGTTGCCCATTGATCATAGGTAAAACAGAGAGCAGAGACTTCCAACCCAAACTACAGGACTCTAGCTTGAAATTGAGCCCTCCCTCCGCTGGATCATGGAAAAAGCAAGAGAGTTCCAGAAAAACATCTATTTCTGCTTTATTGACTATGTCAAAGCCTTTGACTGTGTGAATCACAATAAACTGTGGAAAATTCTGAAAGAGATGGGAATACCAGACCACCTGACCTGCCTCTTGAGAAATCTGTATGCAGGTCAGGAAGCAACAGTTAGAACTGGACATGGAACAACTGACTGGTTCCAAATAGGAAAAGGAGTACGTCAAGGCTGTATTTGTCACCCTGCTTATTTAACTTATATGCAGAGTACATAATGAGAAAGGCTGGACTGGAAGAAGCACAAGCTGGAATCAAGATTGCCAGGAGAAATATCAATCACCTCAGATATGCAGATGACACCACCCTTATAGCAGAAAGTGAAGAGGAACTAAAAAGCCTCTTGATGAAAGTGAAAGTGGAAAGTGAAAAAGCTGGCTTAAAGCTCAACATTCAGAAGACGAAGATCATGGCATCCGGTCCCATCATTTCATGGGAAATAGATAGGGAAACAGTGGAAACAGTGTCAGACTTTCTTTTTGGGGGCCCCAAAATCACTGCAGATGGTGACTGCAGCCATGAAATTAAAAGACGCTTACTCCTTGGAAGGAAAGTTATGACCAGCCTA